>NC_135746.1:43170833-43794166 GCF_041903045.1 Epinephelus lanceolatus
GAAATGAATGAATCATAAACATAGATCTCACTGCCCCACAGGTGCTGCCAGTCTTGGAAAGGGAATCGGAGGAATCCTGTTTTCCCGTTTTTCCCGTTCCAGTGGCCAGGTGGGTGGAGTAGAGGAGGAGCCAATAGATTCTGAGGGTGGAGCCTCTGAAGTTGAAAATGTGTCATCAGGGGAGGAAGGAGCACCAGTGGCAGAGACCGAAGTGAAGGACAAAGAAATAGAGGAGGATAGGACAGAGGTAGAGCCTGCCATGTCCCAGTCCACCTCATCTGTCATGGACAGTACCTCTTGTAAGTACTTTCAGTGAGAAACTTGGTGCTGGCTATCAGAGGGTCAAAATATATCATACCCCATTAAATCTGCCTGTTTCCTGTAGTCAGTTTCATTATGTTCTCACGTTCCTTTTTTTCTCAAAATGTCCCTTGTCCAGTTTCAATGTCCCCCTAAGCCCTCAACACCCACTGAGGCTGTAGCTAGAAAAGTATGATGTTGATATATCAGACTGTAGCCTATGTAGTTTCATGAACTGAAGTATTGCTTTCTTTCTGTTGATAAATAAAACTACTATGTTAGAATAAATGCACAATGGAAATTACACATTAATGGGAGCTAGCACAAAATCTGATTGAAACCAATTTCCCTTACCTAAGCTAATGAACAAAAGGGTGTTTCCAGAAACACCAATCACAGATTTTTAAGGTCAAATAGTGAGTGATTTTTCTTACTCAAGTTAATCAATCTGGATACAATCCAAAGTGGTCTTGTTGATTGTCATCCCTGCATAATCTAATCTGTAGTGGTTCATTAACTTTAGAGAATATCTCTCCTACCTCTTTGTCTTCCCACCCCTTTCTCCTCTGCTTAGGAAACCTTAGGAGCTTTCTCAAGGGCTGAGATGCTCTGTAAATAACTTTTATCTTTACCAGGATCTAGTCATAACTGTAAGGGGAAATTTGTAGAAAATATCAAAATTTTTAAGAATTTTTTCAGAATTTCATCAGTTAAAACATTCTTTGTATTAGTAACCTTTGTGAATACTGCCGCTAGTTTAGGAAAGCCTCTGAAAAACACCGAGAGGGATGTTTGGACTACTTTGCTTAGCCTGCTGCCACCTTGATGAAAGGGCAAAACAACTATTTAATTATCAGTTTAAAGAAAAGGTATTCACACGTTGGGTGTCTTTCTTGAGTTTTAATAAGCATTCATGAATGGAGTCACACACACACATACAACCACATGAACAGTCAGTCAGTGAGTGAGTGCCTAGATATTCTTCAGCCATGCTATCTTTATAGTTCCCAAAACACATGCATGTCAATAGTCAAAATATGGCACTCAGGTGGTTTCTGCAGTAAGCATCCCTAAGACACAACATCTCTTGAGGCTAACAAGGACACTTGGTGTGGGAGCCTCCCTGGCTCGTAACCTTTAACCTACTTCCATTAGACCTCTGCTGTATCTAACGCTGCTATCACAGTAGGGGTTAAATGAGCAACACATATCATTAGGTGAGAAGTTCAGTTTCATCAAAACAAGTAACGTTATACAACACATGCAGAACACACTAGGTTAAAAAGGTCAAATACCATAATTTTCCATCACAGATTGTATTTAGTTTTATTATGTAGTAAGGCTTAATATTGCACACATACAGAATATGTACAGGTTGAATTAAAAAAAAAAAAGACATTTGCCAACCTGCGAGAGTTTGCTGTCAATATTAGCACTGGTAATGCCCCTGTAAAAGAAATAGTGCTGCAATATCTGTTATGTATCTAACCAATAGACTGCACATAACTTGCATACTTTAAATTGCCATTAAGAATCATTCAGAAAGATACACATATGCTGGCAGTGAGCACTCAAGACAATATGACTACAGTCCACCAGGGCTCAGAGAACTCTGACGGAAGATAACTTCTTTTGACACTTTATGCAGCTGGATACTATACTCTGTCTTTTTCTCTGTTCTAGTGGAACTGGAGAGACGCATCGACTTTGAGCTGCGGGAGGGCTTGGTGGAGAGCCGCTATTGGTCAGCAGTAACCTCACACACGGCCTATTGGTGCTCCTATGATGTGGCGCTGTTCCTCCTCACCTTTATGTACAGACCACAAGAGTCTCTTGAACCTGCAGAAGACAACTCAGAGACCTCATAAACTAATGCATGGAGCCATCACCACTGGGGTCACCTCACTTTCTATTCACGCCTTTTCAAACATAAACTAAATGCCCAACATACGGAACATAAAATGATGATTTCTTAATTGAGATAAAACATATGGAATTCTCTGTTTGACACAATTTTTGAAATGTGAAATATTAAATATGAATAATATTATTTGATATGTTATTAGATTTACATTACTTATTATTATTATTAGATACATGTTTTTGGAACTGCAAAATGTTGGACTACATATATTTTAAATTATGTTTACATTTTGTTTGATCAAATAATGATTGATGCAATTTAATTATTTGTTATTTGCTTCTGGTTTATGTGATTGGTAGAAGGTTTGAAAAACAACACTAAAAGTCTAAAGCCCTGCTAAGAGCCTTAAGGCTGCAATGTTCATGAAACCCCACAACACTACAGTGTTGCCCACAACACTACAGTATTTGCTTGTATACTTCAAATTTTGATGTTGGCTATAATAAGTTTTCAACTTCAGAAAATAGTATTTTTTATTTTAATATGTCATGAATCATGCACCCACAAAAGACAAATACAGTTTCAGTTTGGCAGTCCTTGACTTCCATATGCCATTAGCAGAGCAGGCTAAAGTGACTGTTATAATTAAGTGAATTGAAAATGAACTGACCCAATATGGACACAAACACACAACTCACCAACATTTTTTTTCTTTTTACATCTAAATTTCTCTCAGTTTACACACTCTTACCTCAATGTGAACTTTGCTACAGGGTCAGCAGACATACACTGTGGCCAGACCTAGCCTTCAGTGAGGTGTTTCTTCTTAATACCTGTCTTACATTTCCTGGTCTTCTCTCAACAGCAACTGTTTCCTGTGCAAAGCCCCTTGCTGAGCCCGGCTGTATCACTGATGTTCCGTGAGAGATGACTTGTCTTATCACAAAATTCTGCTGGTCCTTGACCATAGATGTGCTGCTGAAACTGTAGCCATAGAGAAAGTGGCAGTGCTTGATCCAAGTCTAGCCTTGTGCTCGAGTGAAATGTGTTTCATAATTTCTCATAATATCATGCTTCAGATGAGAACTTAGAAATTATGGTAGGTCATATTATAGAGAAGGCTAAAGGGAATTCTTTTCCAGTGCAATGCACTACACAGACATTGGATCTTAAAACTTAAATTCTTTACAGGTAATTCGTTTAAACACAGCAAACTACACAAAACAAGGTCACACAAAATAAGGGTTCACACTGTGTAAGAGCAAAAAACCTGTCGGCTGCTTACAGGAAAACTCTCTTATGGCCCCTCCCGCTGGCGACCTTCATCGTGAACCCATCAATATTACATTCAGTGATTTTACTGGTACATAGCATCATCAATAGGTAATTAAACAGGGGTACAAACTCATGATTATCAGAGAGTACAATATGATATATCTCCTGTATCCAGAGGATCACAAGAATCATCCATGTAGGCAGGGATGGGGAACAAAGCTGGATATCTCTCCCCATTCTCTGCCTCCTTCTGATTAAGGTGGATTTGCACTAATTGCCGGGGTGTCATCATGTTCAACCTGTGAGCCCATTGGAGACCAGTCACGAGAGTCATCTGTTTGTCTAGAGCCCTCTGGCACTGCCTCCTCAGCATGGGGATGATGCAGCATGCCAAAAAGGAAACTAGTATTAGAACTATCAATGCAGTGATTCCTGCTTTAGCCAAAACGGCTCCCCATTTTCTTAAAATTTGGTCTAACCAATTCCAAGACACCTTACCAGCACTCTCCCTCAGTTCCACCCTCAACTTTGCGAGCTTTTCCATACCCACAGAAAATATACCATTAGGTGCAATGTTATTAGAAATGAAAGTACAACAATATTTGCCAAACATGTGACTCCCCTGTCTACTGTTAGCCATTCCAATATCTGTCTGTTTTGTTGAGTCATCGTGCTTGTTGCATGTAATTGACTCAAAATGCTTTAAGAATTTCAGATGTGACATTGGCATATCTCTGCTGATTATAGTAAATATAGTTTAACTAGTCCATACCCATTGAGTGCACAGTTGCCCACGTACAGTTTCATATGGTGTGTGTTTGGGATACAGGTCATAGGAAATTGCAGATTAAATAGTCAGCTGAACCCATTAAAGGCGCTGTATGTAAGAATGTGGCCCAAACGGTTACTGCACTCAAATTCAAAATACTGCCGCGAGTTGTGTCCGCCCCCCCTCCCCTACAGATTCGAGGTTGCTGGACAGCGGCACGCTGGAGACTGATTTGTTTAAGTTAAGTTTAAGTTTATTTACTTTATTAATCCCCCTGAGGGGAAATTCAATGTTTTCACTCTTGTTTGCCCACAGGCGGCTGCCGTGGCAGGGCCGCGTCGCCGCGCCCTTGATCTTCGGTTGTCCAGCGGAACGTTCGAGCAAGTCTGGCTTCTCTGCTGCTAACACTGCTGCTGGGATACAGCTGAGAAGACTGCTAATGCTATGTACCGGGACACTGCTAATGCTGCTTGCCGTGCTGCTGTAGCTCAGTCATAACTGTAACTGATGCTGAGACTCTACTGACTGCGTGACTGGTAGACGGCGGTGGGTGGCGCAACAGGCCAAAAGACAAATTCAAAATATAAACATGATTTGCGGACAAATGGCAACAAAAACACTTCACTTCTGTTATATTCAACAATGTTATCAAACACAACGGAGCTAGCTCGCCTTTTAGCCTCATTGTAGCCTGTAGCTCTAACTGCCTCTCTGGGCACTGCATTCACGTGTGCGCGCTTACTTTCTCTGGTCTCGCGCTGGCTGGTTGGTGCAGCCTGGACCAAAATGTTTTTGTTGCCATTTGCGGAGCCTGGGCTGCCTACAGAGACCGGACTTTTTCACAGCATATTCAGGGGACATGTAGCTAGCGGATCGTGAGGAGATGTTTGCTGTATGTGACAAAAACTTTTCAAGCTTAGGAAGACTTAGAGAGCCTTTAATTGTCCCTCGCCTATTTCAACTGAGATAGTCACTTTTGCATGCCATTTCCACATAGTGTGCCATGCCCTTTTAGCACGTTTTTTTGGCATACATTAAGCTGAATGGAGTGTCTATATGTTTGGACTTAGCTGAGCGTGTTGGCATGAGATTCAGGCTTGCCTGGGATGGAGTGTGTGCATTTGCATCATACTCATCTGATTCATAGGCTTTGGCTCCTCCCTCATGCAGCCGAATCTCTGTCGTTCCTCTGGTCTCCGAGGCCTTTGGTGTCGCAACTGGACTCTCCACCTCCCATTTTCCTGCTTCTGTTGGCACCCACATCAAAATGCACATTACCTCCAGAACACACGACAGAGTCATTTTGTTTATCATTGTTTTTTAACTCAATACCTCCCTTGTTTCCTTGAACTTTCGTGCAGTGATTCAGGTAATACTACATTGTGCTTCCTTCGACCTGGACCGCTGTGGGAGTTGCTTGCACTACCATGTAGGGTCCCTCTCGCCTTGGCTCGTGCCACTTTCTTGGGAAGACTTTGATGTACACCTGATCACCTGGCACCACTGGTTTCTCAACCACTCAATCAAGACTTGATTCTCTCCTTTTTCCCTGCAGATTGATCTATGATATCTATGGTTTCATATAGTCTTTCTGCTCAATCTGCAGTTGTTCAAGCAGGGGTCTCTTGTAGGGGCCTCGCAAATGCGGTGCCGATTTATATATACATATACATACATACATATATATATATACGTATATATACATATATATATATATATATATATATATATATATGTACACACACATATATATATACATATATATATATATACAGTACAGGCCAAAAGTTTGGACACACCTTCTCATTCAATGCGTTTTCTTTATTTTCATGACTATTTACATTGTAGATTCTCACTGAAGGCATCAAAACTATGAATGAACACATGTGGAGTTATGTACTTAACAAAAAAAGGTGAAATAACTGAAAACATGTTTTATATTCTAGTTTCTTCAAAATTGCCACCCTTTGCTCTGATTACTGCTTTGCACACTCTTGGCATTCTGTCGATGAGCTTCAAGTGGTAGTCACCTGAAATGGTTTCCACTTCACAGGTGTGCCTTATCAGGGTTAATTAGTGGAATTTCTTGCTTTATCAATGGGGTTGGGACCATCAGTTGTGTTGTGCAGAAGTCAGGTTAATACACAGCCGACAGCCCTATTGGACAACTGTTAAAATTCATATTATGGCAAGAACCAATCAGCTAACTAAAGAAAAACGAGTGGCCATCATTACTTTAAGAAATGAAGGTCAGTCAGTCCGGAAAATTGCAAAAACTTTAAATGTGTCCCCAAGTGGAGTCGCAAAAACCATCAAGCGCTACAACGAAACTGGCACACATGAGGACCGACCCAGGAAAGGGAGACCAAGAGTCACCTCTGCTTCTGAGGATAAGTTCATCCGAGTCACCAGCCTCAGAAATGGCAAGTTAACAGCAGCTCAGATCAGAGACCAGATGAATGCCACACAGAGTTCTAGCAGCAGACCCATCTCTAGAACAACTGTTAAGAGGAGACTGCGCCAATCAGGCCTTCATGGTCAAATAGCTGCTAGGAAACCACTGCTAAGGAGAGGCAACAAGCAGAAGAGATTTGTTTGGGCCAAGAAACACAAGGAATGGACATTAGACCAGTGGAAATCTGTGCTTTGGTCTGATGAGTCCAAATTTGAGATCTTTGGTTCCAACCGCCGTGTCTTTGTGAGACGCAGAAAAGGTGAACGGATGGATTCCACATGCCTGGTTCCCACTGTGAAGCATGGAGGAGGAGGTGTGATGGTGTGGGGGTGTTTTGCTGGTGACACTGTTGGGGATTTATTCAAAATTGAAGGCACACTGAACCAGCATGGCTACCACAGCATCCTGCAGCGACATGCCATCCCATCCGGTTTGCGTTTAGTTGGACGATCATTTATTTTTCAACAGGACAATGACCCCAAACACACCTCCAGGCTGTGTAAGGGCTATTTGACCAAGAAGGAGAGTGATGGAGTGCTGCGGCAGATGACCTGGCCTCCACAGTCACCGGACCTGAACCCAGTCGAGATGGTTTGGGGTGAGCTGGACCGCAGAGTGAAGGCAAAGGGGCCAACAAGTGCTAAACACCTCTGGGAACTCCTTCAAGACTGTTGGAAAACCATTTCAGGTGACTACCTCTTGAAGCTCATGGAGAGAATGCCAAGAGTGTGCAAAGCAGTAATCAGAGCAAAGGGTGGCTATTTTGAAGAAACTAGAATATAAAACATGTTTTCAGTTATTTCACCTTTTTTTGTTAAGTACATAACTCCACATGTGTTCATTCATAGTTTTGATGCCTTCAGTGAGAATCTACAATGTAAATAGTCATGAAAATAAAGAAAACGCATTGAATGAGAAGGTGTGTCCAAACTTTTGGCCTGTATTGTATATACATATATATATATATATACATATATATACATATATACATATATACATACATACATACATATATATATATATATATACACACACACACACACACACACACACACACATATATATATATATATATATATACACACATACATATATGTATATATATATATATGTATGTGTGTGCACATACATATAAACACATATACATACACACATGCACATACATACAACATGAATCGGTTAAAACAAGTTAAAAACAGCAACAGTTAAAATTAGTCAGGTTTTTTACTATTATTCTGAACTGACCCATCGGAACCAGAGTATCAGTCTTCAAAGTACACTGCAATTCATTCCAGATATATGATGCAAAGAATCTAAAAGCACTCTTTCCCAAGTCAGTGTTAGTTCTAGGAACCTGCAGTACTAACCGGTCCTGTGAGCATATGTTATGTGTTGCAGCTCTCCAGGCAGCACAGTGATGTAGTGAAATATGAGAGCAGTTTAAGATTTGAAGAAAACATGGAGGATCAACGAAAAAGAAAGGTTAACTTTACCGATATTGAAATTAGAAAATTAATCAAGCTGTACAGCCAGCACAGAGACGTGTTGACTGCCAAGCAGTCAAACGTCATCACAAATAAAAAAAAAAAACAGTCCATATGGGCAGAGATAACGGGCACATCAATACGTGTTCAGACTCTGGCTGCCTTCGTACAGAGGCTGACATTAGGAAGAAGTGGAAAGATCTCTTCAGCAAGGCAAAAAAGACGTCTCCTCCAAAAAAAATCATCCAACTTCGGGTCCTCCCCCGAAAACCTCAATTTACAGTGACATCATTGTTGACGTATTTGGGGAGGATTCCCCTGCCTTCACTGGTCTGGATTGCGTCGAAAGTGGCAGCAATCCAACAATCAATCCACCATCACTGGACAAGCCAGAGGCAGAGCCAGAGGATGTTCACCTTAATGAGGAGAGCAGTGTTTGCAAAGGTGTGGATTCTACATAAAACTATAGCTATCTATTTAGCAAGGTAAAAAAACAACAAAAAACACATTGTTATAAGTAGGAGTAAAACTTAGGCTATATATTCCTGCCCCTTTGTCTCGTTTCCTCTATTAACTTATATTTATAGAGAAAAATACTTCCTATAATGCATTCCTAAATTATTTACAATTCCTAAATTTATTTACAATCTGAAAATTCACCTTGTGAAACTAAATAAATGTGATTTTCCCTAAGACAGCTTTTCCTCTTCCCAGTAGCCTACCTGTCAAGGTTTTTTTTTTAAAGTTTAATTTCAGACTCAAGCGATGCCAGTGCCACTCATGCCAGCAGCCAGACACCACCACCAAAGAAAAGGAGCAGGCGGGATGACCTTCAACAGGTGCTGCTGGAGAAAGAAATAATCAGAGCGGAGATGGAGACCAAACAATTACAGACAGAGCAGGAGAAGTTAGAGCCAGAAAAAGAAAAAAGAAAATAAGAAATTCAGTTGCTCCAGCAACAACTTAATATGCCACTCTCTGCGCCTGCACATATCTTGGAAGAGGGGGAACAGACCTTTGTGTCCCTTTGAATGAAATTAATTTGAATTTCTTGTACGTTGTATTAAAGAGAAAAAGATCAACTATATTTGTTATGTTGTATTGTTATAGCCTGTTATTTCCCCAGTTAAAAAGAGAAAAAAGATCAACTTTATTTTATTTAACATTTATTAATAAATCACATGAAATCAATAAAGTATTTATTTGCAAAAATGTATACTATGCATTCCTTTCTGTCCTAGGCTAAGCTATTTGTTTTCAAGACAACGAGCAGACATTTAGATGGGAATTATGCAATTGGGAAGCAATACATTGGAAATGGTCAAATGACAAGGAGCTGTTGGAGATGTTTTGAAACTGTAAGAGAGGTCTGTCTGAAACTTATTATCAGGTGTTAACAATTTGTGTGCAGGCTAGTCGGCCACCGATGTCCCTGTGCACTGCTGGGACCACAGGCTGCAGATCGTCCTCCTGCACCAGCTGATAGTCCTGCCTGGGGAGAGGGATCTTCCTGGTGACACAGATGTTGTAGAGGACCGTGCATGCAGGTATCACGGTGCAGACTTTCAGGACGCATCCACAGCTCCCCGTGAAGGCAATGAAACCTAAAACACAGATTATAGACTGTCTCCATGTTTACCTACAGTACAGGCCAAAAGTTTGGACACACCTTCTCATTCAATGCGTTTTCTTTATTTTCATGACTATTTACATTGTAAATTCTCACTGAAGGCATCAAAACTATGAATGAACACATGTGGAGATATGTACTCGGTCCTCATGTGTGCCAGTTTCGTTGTAGCGCTTGATGGTTTTTGCGACTCCACTTGGGGACACATTTAAAGTTTTTGCAATTTTCCGGACAGACTGACCTTCATTTCTTAAAGTAATGATGGCCACTCGTTTTTCTTTAGTTAGCTGATTGGTTCTTGCCATAATATGAATTTTAACAGTTGTCCAATAGGGCTGTTGGCTGTGTATTAACCTGACTTCTGCACAACACAACTGATGGTCCCAACCCCTTTGATAAAGCAAGAAATTCCACTAATTAACCCTGATAAGGCACACCTGTGAAGTGGAAACCATTTCAGGTGACTACCTCTTGAAGCTCATGGAGAGAATGCCAAGAGTGTGCAAAGCAGTAATCAGAGCAAAGGGTGGCTATTTTGAAGAAACTAGAATATAAAACATGTTTTCAGTTATTTCACCTTTTTTTGTTAAGTACATAACTCCACATGTGTTCATTCATAGTTTTGATGCCTTCAGTGAGAATCTACAATGTAAATAGTCATGAAAATAAAGAAAACGCATTGAATGAGAAGGTATGTCCAAACTTTTGGCCTGTACTGTACATAATTGTTTAATTAATTATTCAGCATTTGAAGACATGAAATTCATATCCTGTTATTATTATTATTATTATTGTTTTATTTTTTATTTTATTTGTTCATTTTTAAGTTAGCCTATGCAGCTTACCTGCGCTTGAGGACACCGATGCATTGCTCCACAACTGACCTAGTTCTTGAGTAGATGGTATTGTAGTGCCGTTCTTGGTCAGTCCTTGGAGCAATTATAGGTGTCATCAGCCAGCGTTTCAGTGGGTAGCCACTGTCACCGAGGAGCAGCCCGTTCACCCTACCAGCCTTGAAGTCCCGGTACAGCACATTCTCCCGGAGGGTGCAAGTGTCATGTATGGGTCCAGGCCATCCTACCACCAAATTAAAGATTTTATAACTGGCATCACAAGCAATCTGCTGATTGAATGATTTCCTTTGCAGTTGACATAGAGATGTTCGTGCTGAGATGGTGCCTGGATCTTGACATGGGTCCCATCAATGCAGCCCACGATGCCGGAGGCCTGGCGGAACATTGCTTCATCAGCACTGCCTCTGCTTCAGCAGGAAAGTGAACATGAAGCTCAAGGCGGCGGCTCAGTGCCAATGAAACTCCGCAGATGGCCCGACAGGCAATGGATTTGTGGACACTTATCATGTCACCGACTGTATTTTGGAAAGCCGTAAACGTTTCCGTTTAGAAATGGAGCGCAGTCAGCAACTGTAAGGCTGGTGGTAGTGCTGCGTTGCGGCCCGACACAAACTGTAGATCTGGTGACAGCTCTTCAGTAAGTTCAAACGGATCTCTCCTACCGAATTGATACCTCTCAATCAGCTCCTAGTCATTATGTATGTCCAGTGGATTGCTTCTGTCCCTAATTACTCTCTCCTGTCTAAATGCCCGCTCGTTGTACAGACGGTAGATGAGACGTGCCATTATCAAGCTGCAGCTCTCTGCGCTCTAGAGCGCGTCTTATAGTTAATGTTTTTGTCTTATATATTTAGTTTTGTTGGCATTTAACACAAGTTTGAGATTATTAATGCATTTTCCAGAACATTGAAAGAATACTGCAGGATTTCAATACGTGCGTTTACATGGAGCCATGTATTCCTTTTGCATTCGGTTGGAAGCCCTACCCGAATAGAAATGCTCCTTGTAAACACCTCAGCCCGAATGAAAACAGCCAACCCAAAAGAAAATCTAATCGGGTGCACAGGAGTGGAATATTCCTTTTCAGAACCCAGATGGAAGAATTTTTCTGTCTTGTATACACCTCCTACCCAATTCCAGCCATTCCGTTCTTTCTGCGCATGCTGGTTTCCTTGCACTTCTGGCGCGATGACGTAGCGCGCATAGCAACAGGCTGAGTTAGAGGAGTCGGACTCACCGGTTTCCATACACCAAAACACGGTCTTCTATCTCCCTTCTTTGACCTTCTACCTCCCTTCTCCTCCTCAACAGACGAAGCATTAGCAGAACAAGGTTGTTGTTGTACTGCTGCTTCAAGAATATAAGCAAAACAAGCCCGAAAAAGGCATTAAGAACGGCGTCATCAAGCATCTTGTTATCCGGAGCGAGGACTACAGTGTTTTCTTCCGGTAAACGTAAACACGTAACATCCGCCCCGCCTTATCCAATCAGAAACCTTCCCTGCCCCAAACCATGCGCAGACCCAAATAACGGCAATTAAACTGATCTCCCGTGTAAACCCTCATTCGGAATGAATATTCCCCATGTAAACTACCTGGAAAAACTTTAATTCCGAATGATTTCATTCAGATTTATTTCATTCTGAATGAGAAGCCATCATGTAACCGCACCCAATGTGAAAAAGTATCGTCAGCATAAAAATGGACACTACAGTTTTGCAAGAACAAAACTATATTATTTACATATATTGTTGTTACGTGCCGTAGAGTTTGTGTGTGTGTGTGTGTGTGTGTGTGTGTGTGTGTGTGTGTGTGTTTTACAGGTGTGTGTTTCTAGTATAGTGCCTCGCAGCTGGTGCCAATCAGCAATCGATATATTAAGGTGAGTGGACCGAGGCCGCCGGCTGTCAGTGGACCGCTACAGTGCTCACAGGAACCTTGTCTCACCACCTCGCAGTGTTTTAGTGTACCCACAGTGTTGTAGTGTAATATCCTGCTAGTGTGTAGTGTATTCAATGTAATTTGTAATTCGTTTAGTTTCTAAGATCCAGTGTTTTTCTGAGTTTTATTTATTGTGCATTATCGTCCCTCCTTTTGAGAGGACTGTTTTCAGTTTATGGTTAGTCCTTGTCATCCAGTTTTTGGAGGATTGTTTTGTGTTCGTTAATAAAATATTTGGCTTACGTTTACCCTACCAGCGCTTCTTTTTTCCCTCCCTCAGTATGTATTGTTTTTTTTATTATTGTTACTCCTGAACTCCCTAGACAGGTCGGAACATAACAATTGTGATTAGCACTGGTCCTTAGACCCATTTAATGGCTTGTGGATCAAATCCAATATTTGATAGTCTTTTTAGGAGGAGAGAATGATCAACTGTATCAGCTGATAAATCAATAAAAAGAGTAACACAGTGCTTCCTGTTATCTACAGCTGACACAATGTCATTTAAAATTAAGGAAGTAGCAGAGATAGTGCTATGATCTGATCTGAAGCCAGATTGGTGGGGGGTTAATACAGCATATTGAGCTAAAATAACTTGAGTTGATTGTTTGCTAATGTTTCTAGAATTTTAGACAGACAAGACAGTTTTGAAAATGGACGATAGTTGTTCAGGTCAGAGGTAAAACATGAGTCAACTTCCACACTTTTGGTATTATACCAGTTGAAACAGTTGAATTTAAAGTATGTGTTATGTGCCCTGAAATTATGGGAGCTGCAAGCTTGAAAGAAAGGGAAAGGGAAAGGGAGCCAAATTGCCCCCTCCAGTTATTTGAAGTCAATGCCACCTCCAGTCAATGGCTTGAAGGGGTGGAGGGCAAATTGAGGGTCATTGTTTACTTTATGCACATAATTATCATTATTATATGCATTTGTAGAATTAGGTGAACTCATACACTTGTCTTCACACAGGTGACCAGCTGCAACAAAATGTCTGTTGAATGTTCTTCAGTCAGTGTGATATTTCCGGAATTGACATGAGTGGGCAGAGAGGAAGCATTGTTTTTAGTTGAGTTTACTACTTTCCAGAATTTTGCTGCAGATTGAGGTTAAGTAAAAAATAGATTTAGCTTTTCTTGTCAAGAAGGTGCATTTATTTCTTAGCTGCCTAAAAGCAAGCCAATGGGAGGGCTTCCCAGAACATCTAGCTATGGGCCATGCTTTGTTCCTTAATTGGAACAGATTTGATAGTTCAGAGGTGAATCAAAGGCTTAATATATGTTTTAGTTTTAACTTCTCAAATGGCTTGTTAACAACTGAGTTAAAGATATTTGAAAAATAATTTAATGCTAGTTCAACATCTGGGATTTCTGTTGTTGTACATACATACTGTTGGGCAATGATCCCTTATATCTAATGGAAGTACACTACTGGAAGAATAAATACCAACAGTACAACAAGCATTTTTACTTAATTCCATATTTAAAATTGATAGTTCATACTGTTTTGGCACAGATATACTAACTGGAATGTGCTGATGTTATTTTTGACATAGATTGCTATATCTCCACCCATAGTGAGTCTGTCACATCTAAATAAATTGCAGTTGTTTAAGTTAATAACATCATCTCCAACTGATGTTAATAACCAGGTTTCTGAAAGCACTAAAATGTCAGGATTGTTGCTGAAAGTACAAATATTAATGTAATCTTGAAATTTTCTTCATAATTGTTGATATGCATCAGACCAAGTCCTTTTGTCCTCTTGAAATCTTCAAATTTCAGAGAAGAGGGAGGGTTCTGTGATAAGGCATGTTTAGATTTTTTAAATACATTGATTGTGATGAGATTACTGCTACAGGCACAAGAAGGTCTATGCATATTACACCATATTGGTATGATATGCAGTGTCAGAGGGCACAATATCAACATATTTTATAATATAATTTATTTGTAATTGCCTGTTGGTAGTGCTGACAGGAATGCTAAATGTCATTAAATGGTCAGAGCCCGGTAGAAAGTGCACCTGTGTACATGGCGGAACCATTGTGGTAGGAACCAGGACCGGGGGAACTTCAAATACTGATGGACCAGTCAACCCTGGGCCGATGTTTGCCGTTGTAATGATGTAATAGGCAGGTGGGTGTGGGGGCACGTGAATGGCAGAGGCTGTATGCCAGGTTGGCAGAAAGCGCTTGTGTACCAGCTTTGTTCAGGTGGAGAACATCTGCATTGAAAAGATATCCACGTTCCCAGAAGAGATTGAAATTGTCAATGAAATGCTTGTCGCTGGGGTCACATGCAGACAGCCATGTTTTTATGCCAAGCAACCTACTGAACCGCCCCACTCCATGGTAAAGAGTGGGCGTGGGTCCAGAGATGTAAACTGTACTGTGGGACTTTCTGAGGATGTTAAATAGATTGATAAAGTCTTGTTTTAACAGTTTGGACTGCTGTTTTTGAATGTCATTTGTTCTGATGTGTATGATGAGCCTGTCAATTTTGGGGTAAGATTTTATTATGTCCGGGACTTTATCAGCAATGTCTCATACTGTGGTGCCTGGGAAAGAGAGGGTATGAGCTCTGTGGACACTCACATTTCTGATTATGGAGTCATCAATAATAAGTGTTGATCGAGGACTCGGCACTGGCCGATGAAGGCTGTGGGGGCGCGTAGCAGCTCTGCGGGCTACCAGCCTGGTTACCAATCTCAAGTTGCGGTGGAGTGATGGAACTACAGCCAACGCTGATCATCACCTGGTCCTGGAAGGGAAGGTGGTCGAGGGTGACCAGACTTACTGCACCTTTAATTTTCCAATTTACAGTTCCAAAAAACTTACAGTTCCACTCTAAACTTGCAAACGCGAAGGGAGGGGGGACTGAGAGAGCTGCAGTCCTAACAAGGTTGTCCAAAGCCCCCCCGCCCCCGGCTCCAATCTAATTGGAAATGTATCTGTGTTTTTAAAGGAAGCGATTCAGTGCTGGTTATGCTTTCAGTTTCATCCTCCAGAAAGTCGAGATGAAATCTTACAGCAAATAATATGGTTAAACTCAAACATTGTAAATGAAGGGAAAACAGTATTTTGGAAGAATGTTTTTGATCATGGTGTTTGGTTTATAAATGATATTGTGTGTGAAGAAGGGAAACTTATGAAGTATAATCAGTTCATTGAAATTTATGGTACAATCTGCTCTTCTCATACATATAATCAATTGATTTCTGCTCTAGGAACAGATTGGAAATTTTAAATCCGTAAGAATTTTTCCATATAAAACCTGCAAAAATGGGAGGACATTTTTGATCGTCCTGTACCATGGGAGCAAGTGTTCAGGTTGATATATAAAACAACAGTAGATACATTTATGAGAGCTTTTCAGTTAAAAATAATTTATAATTTTTTATCTACTAGGAAAATGTTAAAGATTTGGGGTATTGCTGAGTCTGATGAGTGTCGTTTTTGTTTCATGGAATCTGAGTCTACTGTACATCTTTTTTGGTATTGTCATGTTGTGTCTGTCTTTTGGAGGGAAATTCAAAAGACGTGTCACGCAATGAATTTGAGTTTTCAATTTTATTTTTTTTTCTGTGATATTAGGTGATGTAACTGAAACAAATAGTTATATTATTAAACTAATTATCTTGTTGGAAAAAAGATTTATTTTTGAAGCTATTGATGTGGATTCTTTGAATATCAATCAATTTAGAATGTTTATTAAACGTTATTTTGTTTTGGAAGGATGTATTGCAAATGCAAATGGGGATGTTGAAAAACATCTGGAAAGGTGGGACAGGTTTATTGATGTACAAGGCTGGTAGTAGTTTGTATTGATTTGAAATATGTTTTATTTTTGTTTTTTCTACCTCGACTGTTAATGATTTTGTTGTTTATTTAGGTGGTTAGGCCTGCTGATATACATTGTCATGATATATGTTAAGGTATGTGTTTGTTTTAGTGTGAGCTATGTCTGATTTGTTTATTTTATTTTTATTTTTTTTTATTTGTGTTTGGTGATTTATGTACTGTTTTGTCTAAATAAAAAAAAAAAAAAGCAGGAGAAGGCTACAAGAAGATAGCAAAGTATTTTTGGGTAGCTGTTTCCGCAGCTCATAATATAGGCTAATTAAGAAATGGCCATTAACAGGAACTGTGGAGGTCAAGTTGAGGCCTGGAAGACCAAGAAAATGTTACAAGAGAGCTGCTTGTAGGATTGTTTGAAAGGCAAATCAAAACTCTCGTTTGACTGCAAAAGACCTGCAGAAAGATTTAGCAGACTCTGGAGTGGTGGTGCACTGTTACTGTGCAGCTTCACCTGTACAAATGTGACTTTCATGGAAGAGTCATCTGGAGAAAACCTTTTTCAGTGCCCTCATCACAAAATTCAGCATCAGAAGTTTGCAATGAAACATCTGAACAAGTCCTGTGGACTGATGAAGTTAATATAACTTTTTGGACACAATGAGCAAAGGTATGTTTGGAGAAAAAGGGTGCAGAATTTAATGAAAAGAACACCTGTCCAACTGGGGTGTATCGATCATGCTTTGGACTTGTGTTGCAGCCAGTGGCACAGGAAACATTTAATAGGTAGGAGGAAGAATGGATTCAGTTAAATTCCTGCAAATTCTGGGAGCAAACATTAAACTGCACTGTTGCATTTTTCCACTTTTCCAAATTTCTTAGTGTAGTGGTCATTTTGTTTCTGGCATTATAGTTATTGCATTGGGTGGGAAATGTGTGCGTATCTCTAATGAGATCAATCACAAATATTATCCCTGCAAGATCTAATCTGTAGCATTTCATTTACTCACTGTTATCCAGCATTTGAAGAATATTTTTCTGACCTCATGTCTTTCTTCCATTTTCTCCCCTGCTTAAGAAGCTCTTAAAGTTCTCTCTCCTGCTCCTAACAGTTTTTCACCTTAGTTCTTTTAGGGTCTAAGCTGCTTTGTGAATAACTTATCTATACAAGAACCTAGTCTTAACTTTAAGGAGAAATTCTAAGAAAATGTCTCAATTCTAAGAATTCCATCACTAGGAGCAACTCTGAGTACTATAGGAAGCTTTGTGAATATGGCCCCTCGAAAGCTGTGCAGGACAACACAGGTTGATTTTTTTTTTTTTTTTTTTTTCCCCCCCCAAGAAGTTACCTACTGATTCTGCATG
This sequence comes from Epinephelus lanceolatus, assembly GCF_041903045.1. Classification (NCBI taxonomy): domain Eukaryota; kingdom Metazoa; phylum Chordata; class Actinopteri; order Perciformes; family Serranidae; genus Epinephelus; species Epinephelus lanceolatus. The sequence goes on from NC_135746.1 coordinate 43,188,563, forward strand.
TTAGTGGGGTGGTATGAACCCAAAAGCAGTACATAGGACCACAGAATCAGTTCAATCACAGCTTCTTTTATTTTCAGCACACAGCCAGGTTCAGGGCAGACAGCAGAGAATAGTCTGACAAGAGCACAGTTCATTGAGTCTTTAAGATAGCAGTTGAGTGATCTCTCTGGTGAGAACTTAAGACAGTCTCTGAAAAAGCAGGCTGGACAAGGGCACAGTTCAAAAGCCTGCAAGACACAGAAGAGCACTGCAGACTGGAGATCGCAGTGGACATCCACCTGTCGGGCAGATAGAAACCAGGAGGACAAGGCAAAACTCGTGGTCAAGGACAGAAGGCTGAGGTGGTTTACCGGGGATCAGACAGAGCAGGCAGGTCGGGAACAAACAGGGTCAGAAGCATAGAGTCAGGCAGGAAACCGCTGGAAAGTCTTGCATGGCAAAGTGCAATCTGGCAACTGGTGAGTGTGGGACTGAGGCTTTTATGTCGGCTTGATTGCTGGGGATGAGCTGCAGGTGTGGGTGATCAGGAGAGTGAGAGCAGGTGTGGCTGATTGTCAGGGAGAGACTGAGGTGCATTCAAGAGCAGAATGTGTTAATTTAAGCTTATTTCAAAGTGAAAAGGTGATTTTTTTTCACTTTCATAACTTAAGATGCCATTTCTTTCCAAAAGCCCTTAGAAAGCAATATCTGTGTGAGAAACATGTAAAACTTAGCTTATTTTGTGGTAAAAAAAAAAAAAAAAGATTTTTATTACTGTCATTTCTGCCCAAAAGCTGTTAGAAAGCAATGCTTCTATTTCTACTTCTATGTCAAAAACATGTTAAACTGTATCACTATGGAGGACAACCAAGTTGAATTTAATTTTCCTACCCATAGTCAGTATATTACATACAGTTGATGTTAGTCAGCACCCCCTTAGTTTGGAGAAGCAGGCTGGAGTCTGACATGGAAGCTAAGCTAGATGTAGATGGATCAGCAGAAAACGTTTTTAACCACCTGAAAAGAGTCCCACCTAAAACAATCAAAATAAACAAAAAATATCAGTTTAAGTGTATGCTATATTGAGAGTATTATCAGTGCTTGAACTTTCTGACAGATAGCTCATTCTGACGTGGAAGCCTTAAACGGCTTTAGTTCCCTAACTACGCTCTCGTTAACGCCACCAGGCTCCATTGACAAAAACAACAGTTTTACCTCTTTGAACATGAGAGCTACTGGTCTACTGCTGTCTCAATTCATCAGTTAGTCTGTGTTACTGTGTGACTTTAGTGAATCCAAACTAACTCTTTTAAACAACCAAAGTCACACAATAACACAAACAAACTAGCTGATGAAGGCAGTGGTAGACCAGCAGGTCCTGTGTTCAGCAATGTTAAATCACTGGTTTTCTCAGTGGAGTCTGGCTTTGAAGAAAGCACTAGAATGGCCTCTTTTTTACATTGGATATTACTGTCTGACATTAAGTGCAAAGGTGCAAAGTGCCATCTTGCAGTCTTCTCCATTCATGCAGATACATCTGATGCTTTCTGTCTGTCTTATTCACAGTGACAGAGGCCCTATGTAAAGTGCAAGATACGATGGCATTGCGCACCCCTGCAATGATCTTGGGCCGTATTCACAATGCTTTCTAGTGCTAAGAGATTAAAGTTAGTCACAGAGTATCTTAGACCTTAAAAGAGCTACTAATGTGAAAAACTGTTAGGAGAAGGGAGGGGGACTTTTAAGAGGCTTAAGAGTTTCTTAATCAGAGGAGAAAATGACAGAAAGAGAAAGAGGTAGGAGAAATATTCTCCAAACACTGGGTTACAGTGAGCAAATTAAATGCTGCAGATTTGATCATGCAGGGATAGTATGTGTGGTTGATATCATTAAGGATACACACACATTTCCCACTTAATGCTATAATGCCAGAAATAAAATGATCACAACACTAAAATATTTGGAAAACTAGAAAAATGCAACATTGCAGCAGTGATGACTTGGGTCTGTCTAAACCTCTCATCAGCAGAGAGATCACATTAAACAATTAGATAACTATAAACTGTATCTTTCAGACACTGTCATATTAGAGCTCAGGGGTCGTATTCACAAACATTCTCAGAATTCTCTCAGAGTGCTCCTAACTTAGCCTACATTTTTTAAGTAAGGAGTCCTAGTTTAAGAGTGATTTAAGAAAGTTCTCAGAGGAACTCTGAGCAAGGAAAGGACAGAAACTTTTACTTTGGTGAGGAGGTGTGGTTAACCCTGTTGCCAGGTATGATGCATTCTTTTAACAGATGTGATTGGTTGTCACAGACACGCCCCTTTGTGAGCCGGCAAGGTGTGGCCACCCAGTGGAAATGAAATGAGCTGGTGACTGTCAAAGTATCAGTGTTCATATATAGTTTACATATGATGAAGGAGTCACTTGCGTTTCAAGCAGAGGGGCTGATTTCTTTTAGAAGGCCACATTCCCTCAAAGACAGGCTGGTTAACACAGAGATGAATTACTACGTGGTTGCCAGCTCCCCCTGCTGGTTTCTATTGCTGTGGACACTGTACACACTGCTTAAAATGATCTGACACTAAATATTTTTTCATCCCTATACAGGAAAAAAAGCATAAGATAAATTCAGTCATAACTGCAACACTACCCATGCTGTATACATGTTGAAATATCCCTGTGGATTTGTATATGCGGGGCAGGCCAAACGTTATCTGAAATTACAGATTACTTTAACCAAGTATGCTTTTCACTTCACAATCACAACATGGATTATGCAATAGTGAGATATTATGCTCAAGCAAACCGTGGCTTTACTACTCGCTTAAATTCTGGGGCAATAAAAAAAAAAAAATCTCCATCCCAGAGAAGAGGTGATATGTAGTGATGGCCAAATGAAGTCTCATGAAGCATTTTCTTTATTTTCTGAGCCCACTAGATGGCGCTTTTTGTTCAACAAAAGGTTTAAAACACACTGAATTGCCATTCTTTGGGCCTCTCTTTTTAAACCAAGAGTGCCATCTAGTGGGTTCAGAAAATGCAGAAAATGCTTCATGAGGCTTCATGAGGCCATCACTAGTGATGTGGTCAATAAATTACTAAGTAGGGAAGCCCTTTGGATACAGACAATAAACACAGGATTTCCATGCAAACTTAATGCAGTTGAGTATCTCTCTCTGATGAAGACACAATGCGCATTGAAATGTTGGTCATTTTGGAACTTATTGAATATTTAAGTGAATTGCGTGCTTCAGTATTTTCTTTGGGTTCAGCTCCTTTGAAGTGGCCCATTAAACTGTTTGATATAGTGTACATATACTCTGACAAAAGTTTCTGTGAATGCCAGATCCTTCAAAGAGGCAACAGATAGGATTCGTTTTGTTTTTAGCTTGGTGCCACCTAACGTCAGTGGTGTTGCGTTGCACTGTCGCAATGACCAAATTGACCATGGGGATCAGAGATAATCAATAAAATATAGGCTGTAAAGCCACCGGTATACCTCTATGTATATGTAGAATGAGAAGATGTTTGGACACTCTACCAAATAAATGAGTAAAGAGACCAAACCACAATTATCAGATTTATCTGAAGAAAAAAACAAATAGTAATGCAAATACATTATTATACCAGAATGCACAGTACCAGTACAAACAACTCACAGTAAATTATAGCAATATGTACAGTATCAGTACAAACAGTAGACACAATGGAATTATACTAATATGTACATGTAAACAGTCCTGATTCTAGAATAAACGGTACCGTATGGTAACGATGCGGCCGGTTGGAGCTCAAATTGAATGGGAAACAAAGTTCAGTGTTCACTTAGCTGGGCGTAACTTAGCTGGGCGATGTCCGTCAATGGCTGCCTCCATGAGAAGAGAACAGAAGGAAGGGAGGGGATTATCACTGTCCGAGGGCTGCCGTAGAATGGCAACGAGGATGTCAGCTGACCAACACTCGCTACCCGGTCCCTGGTTGCATCAATTTGTGATGCTGGCCAGCTAGGAATGAACTAGCAGCCAGTACAGTACAGTCCTCTCTCGTCTAGCTAACATTTAGCTGTGTTACTTACTGATCCCTTAGAAAGAAAGCTAGCTGGACATCGGTTTTGAAGCCTCTTTGGTCATGGAGCTCCCTCCATCTCTTAAACGCCTGACTGAGGTTTGCATTTGTTTTTCCTCTTCTTTTATCACTCTCCTTTTTGCTCTTCTTTGCCTCCCCAGACAGAGGAGCTTGTTTTCTTTTGCTAGGCCGTCTTTCACTTGTCTCCAAACTTTGTCCATCTGCCACTGTGTTCGTGACTCAACTATCTCATGCCCAACGTTGGGCATGAGATAGTTGAGTCAGTCCAATCAGGGCTACTTTTCCACCTTTACTTCAGTAGTAGAAACAGTCTGGTGTTACTTTAAAGTCTTTCATGTGACATATTCAGAGTAGTTTCATCATCATCCAAGCAAAAAGCAAAAGATACTCAATGCTAATGTCATATATAGGATAACTATCCCTACATGTCATGTAAGTCTCAAGTAGGCTACACATCTTTCTACTATGGTGGCACGCAGGTTGGCCTCTGACACAGCTCTGGGACTACTCATGATTTTAACCATCGTAACTTTTTTAACTCGTTTACAATGCATCCCAATCACAAGAGCTCAAGTCGGGGTAGATATCGTAAACTTCCCGAACTTTTATATCGTCCAGGATGAAATCACAGTGGACAAACACTTTGGACACGGGTGTGTGGTGATTTTTAACATCTTGCAGTGGGGCGACCCCTAGCACGGAGAGGCAAAGGACATCTTCACACAGTAATCTCCTTATGCCTAATACTCTCAGGTGACAGCTGACCACAACCAACCTGCTGGGTTGGTTGTGGTCAACCAACCAACCAACCCAGCAGGTTGGTTGGTTGGTTGGTTGGTTGACCACAACCAACCTGCTGGGTTGCCTGCTAGCCCGGTAGCTAACAGCAGCCGACAGCGTCCTCACTGTGGGTATGCACTTACAGCTTGCAGCCTAGCAGCAGCGGAAATACGCAGGTCAACTCACCGGGGTAGCAGAACAGTGAGTGCGGAATCAAACAACGGCCAGCAGCGGAGTCCCTGTGGGTTCATGTCGACTGCAACAAGCACAGCAGCAGAGGAGATCCGTGGTCCACCGCAGCTGACCAGGCGGCACAGTGGGGAAGAGCAGGTCGAGCGGAAAGACAATCAGCAGCAGACTCCCAGTGGGTTCGTGCCAATTGCAACGAGCACAGCAGCAGAGGAGATCCGTGGTTCATTACAGTGGTCCACAACAGCGGATCAACAGTGGACTCCCTGTGGGTTTGTGCGGACTGCAACGAGCATAGCAGCAGAGGAGATCCGTGGTTCATTACTGTGGTCCACAACAGCGGATCAACAGTGGACTCCCTGTGGGTTTGTGCGGACTGCAACGAGCATAGCAGCAGAGGAGATCCGTGGGGAGGCAAGTCACCACACGTACATGAAGATTACAGACGTTTGTACAGTAAAGGGACTACATATACATCTTAACTTGAGAAGTCTGTTGAATAAAATTCATCAAATTAGACAGCTCGTACATAGTTGTATGGCAGGTATTGTCTGCATTTCAGAATCCTGGCTGGACTCCTCAATATCAGACACTGAGATTGAAGTAGAGAATTACACAGTATTGAGGAAAGATCGAAATAGGAGGGGAGGAGGGGTCTGTATTTTTGTTAGGTGAGATATTGTTTTTAATGTAAGAATAGATTTAAACGAAGATCACATTGAAGCCGTCTGTGCTAATATTTTATTTCCTAAATGCAAGCCAATATTGGTAGGAGTGTGTTACCGGCCACCAGAGCAGAGTGACTTTTACACAAAGCTAGATGAGCTATGCTCTAAACATAATGATTTTGAGAAGTGATACTTCTGGGAGACTTAAATACTGATGTAGCAAATGATGACCATTCCCTGCACAAGGCCTTCCTAAATTTCTGCTCCAATTTCAATCTTAAACAACTAATTAATAAACCCACTCGGATAACAACTTCATCACAAACCACCATTGATCTGGTGTTAGTGTCTGACAAAACTAAAATCGTCAGCAGTGGAGTAATAGATCTTGGGCTTAGTGACCACTCAATTGTATTCTGCTCTCGCAGAGTACAGAGGACAGCAATATATTCTCACAACACCGTCAGGATTCCTGAAAAACTATAACAGTGAGTTACTAAAGGGAAGGCTAAAGTGCATGGATAAAGCCTGGAGCAATTTTAAATCTCTGTTTTTAGCAGCAGTAGATGAAATTGCTCCAGAAAAATCAGTTAGATTTAAAGTCAGATCAGAGCCATGGATGAATGCAGAGATACTGACAGTCATCAAGGCTAGAAATGACTCTTTAAAAATAGGGATGAGTATACATATAGCGAGTTTAAATCACTCAGACATGAAGTAACTAGATTGATAAAGATAGCAAAGAAAGAGTATTTTAATGAAAAAAATCTCTGAAAATAAGTCAAACCCACAGCAACTGTGGAAGTGTCTGAAACAGACAGGGAACAGAAACAGGCTTAAGACGAAAACAAAAAAACATGAATCTGGACATAGGAGGTAAAGTAATCACAGGAAATTTTAATATAGCTAATAGTCTAAATTCATTTTTTAATACCACAGCAAACAAACTAGTAGATAAATTGCCCAGCGTGACTGGCACCTTTGACAAGAGGCATGTGGAGGGGTACTATAAAAAAAGGTATTCGGGAAGATTCCTTTTCTTTTTCTAGAGTGTCCGAGAACACAGTTTTCAAAAAACTTAGAGACCTCAACCCTGTCAAGGCGACAGGACAGGACAAGATTCCTGCTAGATTTTTAAAGGATGCAGCAGAGGTTGACGCTCCCTGCTTGACCTTTATTTTGAACTTGTCCATTGAGCAAGGACATTTTCCTGCTGATCTTAAATCAGCGAGAGTTATCCCTCTCTATAAAATAGGTAATAAACTAGACCCTGGGAACTATCATCCTGTCTCAATCTTGAGCACAGTCTCAAAAGTAATGGAACAAATCATTTTTGAACAAATCGAATCATATCTGTCAACAAACAACCTCCTGTACGACTACCAGTCCGGTTTCAGAACTTCACACTCAACAGACACTTGTTTACTTTTTATTACAGACCTAATTAGAACAGAGGTGGATAAAGGCAAGTTCAGCGGCATGGTATTATTAGGCCTTCAAAAAGCCTTTGACACCGTAAATCACAACATCCTTGTTTTTAAACTTAAGGCTATGGGTTTTAACAGTGCTTCATTAAGGTGGATAAGGTCGTACTTGTGGGGTCGTGGTTGACATAAATGGAACCATGTCCGCTCCACTCCAGACAACATGTGGGGTTCCCCAAGGGAGCATTTTGGGGCCCCTTTTATTTTTAATTTATGTCAACGACATGAAGTCGGCCTGTGACTGTAATTTGTTTTTATTTGCTGACGATGCTGCTCTCCTGGTCTCCCATCAGGTCAAGGGTGAGGTGGAGAGAACCCTCAGCCTAGAGCTCCAAAAGATCAGCTCCTGGCTGAGCGACAACAGACTATCCCTTCACTTAGGAAAGACTAAAGCCATCTCCAGGTCAGCCATCTCCAGGTCAGCCAGGTCACATACCTGGGCTGCATATTGGACAGTACGTTATCTGGAGTGAGCATGTAGTCACTAAAGTAAACCAGAGAATTAAATTCCTGGCCAGAGTCTCCACATTTTTAAACAGGTCAGCATTACAAATTTTAGCAGGGGCCCTAGTACAGTGCCACTTTGACTATGCATGTTCCTCCTGGTACACCGGCACAACTTCGGCTCTGAAAAGTAGGTTATAGACAGCACAGAATAAATTAGACTAATTTTGCAGTTGCAGCCTAGAACTCACCTACTACAGTCTCATTTTAATTGCCTCAGCTGGCTCAGAGTGGAGGAAAGGGTAACACAAATTAAGTTAGGTATGGTCCACAAAACAGTAAGTAATGTGGTACCAAAGTATCTTTTAAATTATTTTACTTTGGTCAGAGGGCTACACAGGCACTCCACTAGAGGGAGCTCAACAGACATAGTACCAGCTAAATGTAAAAGAGCCACAGGTCAAAACTCATTCTTATATTCAGCAGCAGTGTTGGGGAACAGGTTACCTGCTGCTCTCAAATCCATCAACTCTTACAACTCCTTCAAATCCTCCGTAAAGAACTGGATCAGGAAAAGTAGAGAATGGGTGTAATAGTCCTTAGTTATTTTAGGATATTAAAGTGGGCATTTAACTTATTTTAAATGGGTCAGTTGTTCTTAAATTAGTTCTAAACTTAACTTTTAAACTATTGTATCCTTTCGGGGGTTTAATTGCACTGTATCTTGTTTCTTAATTTATTTTAACTGTATTTCTTAACAAGGGTTGCTTGTGTTGTTTATTGTGTTGAACATGAGTTCAAATAAACACAAGAAGTTTGTGCTCTGGAGAAAGGATCAGCACTCAGTGAATAACCTAAACCCTATGATAAGCTAATATGGCAAGGCTTAACTATACAAACCAGTGAGCAGTGATAACTAGCATGTCTTTGGGGTCATCGGGTGGGAACCTCCTTTCACCAGTGTTTCGTCTAGTTGGTCCCACGACACCTCCAGGAGACTAGACAGTGATCTCTGGCGTCCCAGAGACACTCCCCTAATGCCAGGTTTCACTGCTCCCCTCCCCGCACCAACCCAATAACCTCCTTTACCTTACTTACACATGACTTTCTCAGCCCAAACAGCACTGCCACCTTCAACCAAACCCAGGCTCCGTACATGCGAGCTCCAGGTAGAAACAGGGCTGATACTACCTTTCCTAGCACATTCACCATACTCTATTTCACATGCTACATAGCATAACTACAATATAAGCTAAAGTTAAAGGAGCTAAATAAACTTACAGGATCAGCAAACACACTCACCTTGCCGCATGGCCTCAAACAAAATGGATTCAAATAGGCCACTCCCACACTTAAATAACCTTCCTCTTCCTGGACTTCCTCCTTACTTACCCATGGCTTTTCCCAGCCCAAACAGCACTGCCATCTTCAACCAAACCCAGGCTCCGTACATGCGAGCTCCAGGTAGAAACAGGGCTGATTTAATTTACTACTACTGCTACTTTCCTGGAAGTTCTGATTTATCTATTCTATCCAATACTTCTGCCACATCTTTCCTAAATTTCACCACCTGTTCCTCATCATTCAACTCCACACTGTACCACCTACCTAAGCTCTTTACTGACTTTTCCCTAATTGTTGGGATTTCCTCATTATCTATAACAAACTTCCTATCACTTAACTTCCCTCTACGTATCGAGATGCTTCTACATTTACTAGGCTTGATCTTCATGCTGGCCCACTTGAGGTTCTTATTTACCTTCTTTAGTAGCCTCTTTGTACATGGCATTGTTGTGGTCACCAGTGTCATGTCATCCATGTAAGCCCTAACTGGTGGAAAATGCAACCCGGGGAAGATGGCGGACGGCAGCGAGTAGAGACGTGCGGGTCTGACTCTTGGGGAAAATATCGACCCTTTAACTCAGAATGAACTGATAGAAGAGTAACGCTACCTTATCTCTTTACTGTGTTTTTTCTTTTATCTCTGTCTGTGGCCTGAATTGATTATGAGTTAAGAACGAAAGAAATGGAAAAGCTACAGCAAACTCTGAACACGCTTGTGGAATCTAACCAAGCTCTGACAGTAAAAATGGACAAAATAGACACTCTTTCTTCCAAGTTAGACAGTCTGACGGCGTCTGTGGAGTCCATTGGGAACAGACTGGAGAAAACTGAGGCCGAACTTTATGAGCACGCATCCAAGCTGGACAAGTATGAATTACGCATTCAAACACTGGAAAAGGATTTACAGGAGGCTCTCACTGAAATCGACCGACTGGAAAATCGATCAAGATGGCACAATTTGAGGTTGTTGAATTTACCAGAGAAGAGTGAAGCCGGCAACAGTATGGTGTCATTTCTTGCCAATTTCCTCACCGACCTCCTGTCATTTCCAATCCAGGTGCACAATATTGAAATAGCTCATAGAATAGGCCCTCCACTGCAATCCAACAAGCGCCGGGCGGTAATATTTAAACTTTTTCACTTCCAAAAGAAGTTAGATATCCTGGAAGCTGCTAAATCCCAAGAGCTGAAGTACCAGGATCAACCTGTCAGAATTACCACTGACATGTCAGCTCGGTGGAGACGGCTTCGGGGTGAATTCTGGCCGCTGCGGCAACAGCTTCACGACAAAGGTATCCAGACCCGGGTTTGGGATCCAGCTACACTATGGGTTTGGATCGAGGACAAAATCCATAAATTTGATAATGTGAAGACGGCCACGGTTTCAATGAAGTCCATATTTCCGGACATTGACTAACTTTTCTGGATTAACCTGAGCAGGTGGGACAATTGCGTCTCTTTTCCTCCCGTGCAGCTCGAGTTAAGTAGCCTAATATGTTTGGACTTCTTTACTGGTTTATCCCGGTCAATCGGAAGAAGTGAGGTTTTTTTTCCCTCCTCCTATGCAGCCTGGGGTAAGTGGATTATTATTTTTTCTTTTTCTTTTTGTGGACATAAACTACTATACTGGACTTACCCGAGCCGTTTTGGACAATTATTATTAGCCCATTATTTTCGTCCCTCCTGCGCAGCTCGATGTTAATGGGTATTTTGGGTTTTGGTTATCTACAAAAAAAGAAGAACAAGACATTTAAATTGTCTTTTCCTCCCTTTTTTTTCCTCACTTCTCTAATTTAGCATAAGGGCTGTTGATCATAGCTAAATTATTTTGAATCTAGTTCTGGCATATGCCTAACTGTGCACACTCTTGCTTCTTTGTTTTTGATTAAATGCTTTCACAAATGACAAATATGCTGGTAAATTTGTTTTTTTTCTTCCTCTTGACAATAGCATTTATCTATCTTTGTGAGAAGCTGATTATTAATGGCCATTGACTTTTTTTTAGGCTCGCCTTCTTTCTTTTTTGCCTTCATGGTATTTAAGCCTTGTGCTTTACCGTGTCAGGTTGTTTGTTTTTGCCTGTTTTTGTCTTGCTTCTGTGTGTTGTCTGGTTTTTACTGTCTATTTGCTGCTTTAGTGTTTTTTTTTCTCTTTGTCTTTGCGGTTTGTGCTGTTATGTTGTGTGTATGTGGAGAGTATGTGTGGGTTGTATGGGTGGAAGGGGGCGGTGGGTGGGATGGGAAAGGACAGGACTCTTGACCACCATTATACTTTTTGTTTATGGCATCTTGAATGACTAGGCTGACTTTATTTTCCTTTAATGCCCCAGGCCTTAATCTACCACATAAACGCACCAGTTTCTTGGATGTTCTTAGCAGGGAGAAAGTGGATATAGCCATGGTCATCGAATCTCATTTGGTACAGAAGGATGTGCATAGATTGCAGAATAATCATTAACATGTGTTATCATCCTCTTCCTCTTCTAATAAAACTAAAGGTGTACTTATAGTAGCTCGTTGTAACCTTCAAGTTAGAAATTTAGGTACAGGGGGAGATTCAGAGGGTAGAATAACTTTTATTAAAACCATAATAGCCAATAAAAAAATTGCTTTTGCATCCATATACAGTCAGGTCTATAATTATTTGGACAATGATACAGTTGTCATCATTTTGGCTCTGTACACCACCACAATGGGTTTTAAATGAAACAATGAATACCTGCTTAAAGTGCAGACTCTCAGCTTTCATTTAAGGCTTTTTTCAAAAATGTAGTATGAACCGAGTAGGAATGACAACCATTTCTTCACACAGTCCCCCGACTTTAAGGGCTCATAAGTATTTGGACAAACTAACATAATTATCAATTAAACAGTCAGTTTTAATACTTGGTTGCAAATCCTTTACAGTCAATGACTGCCTGAAGTGTTGGACACATAGGCATCATCAGATGCTGGGTTTCTTCCCTGGTGATGCTCTGCCAGCCCTTTACTGCAGCCGTCTGGACTTCCTGCTTGTGTTTTGGGTGGTTTGCCCTCAGTTTTGGCTTCAGCAAGAGAAATGCATGCTCAGTTGGATTCCGGTCAGATGATATGACTTGGCCATTGCAGAACATTCCACTTCTTTGCCTTAAAAATGTCTTTGGTCGCTTTTGCAATATGCTTCAGGTCATTGTCCAACTGCACTGTGAAGCATCGTCTAATGAGTTTTGAAGCATTTGGTTGAATCTGAGCAGATAATGTAGCCCCAAACACTTCAGCTTTCATCCTGCTGCTCTTCTCAGCAGTCACATCATCAATAAATACAAGAGAACCAGTTCCACTGGCAGCCATACATGGCCATGACATAACAGTACCTCCACCATGCTTCACTGATGAGGTGGTGTGCTTTGGATCATGAGCAGTTCCTTCCCTTCTTCCTTCTCTTGTCTTCCCATCATTCTGGTAGTTGATCTTTGTTTTATCTGACCATAGTATGCTGTTCCACAACTGTACAGGCTTTTTAGATGGTTTTTGACAAACTCTAATCTGGCCTTCCATTTTTAAGGCTAACCAATGGTTTGCATCTTGTGATAAACCCTCTGTATTTATTCTAGTGAAGTCTTGTCTTGCTTACAAGAGCAGCAGGATGAAAGCTGAAGTGTTTGGGGCACCATTATCTGCTCAGATTCAACTAAATGCTTCAAAACTCATTGGACGATGCTTCACAGTGCAGTTGGACATTGACCTGAAGCATATTGCAAAAGCAACCAAGGACGTTTTTAAGGCAAAGAAGTGGAATGTTCTGCAATGGTCAAGTCATATCATCTGACCGGAATCCAATTGAGCATGCGTTTCTCTTGCTGAAGCCAAAACTGAGGGCAAAACACCCAAAACACAAGCAGGAAGTGCAGACGGCTGCAGTAAAGGGCTGGCAGAGCATCACCAGGGAAGAAACCCAGCATCTGATGATGCCTATGTGTCCAACACTTCAGGCAGTCATTGACTGTAAAGGATTTGCAACCAAGTATTAAAACTGACTGTTTAATTGATGATTATGTTAGTTTGTCCAAATACTTATGAGCCCTTAAAGTCGGGGGACTGTGTGAAGAAATGGTTGTCATTCCTACTCGGTTCATACTACATTTTTGAAAAAAGCCTTAAATGAAAGCTGAGAGTCTGCACTTTAAGCAGGTATTCATTGTTTCATTTAAAACCCATTGTGGTGGTGTACAGAGCCAAAATGATGACAACTGTATCACTGTCCAAATAATTATGGACCTGACTGTATGCTCCTAACACATTTGACAATAATTTCTATGCACAATTAACCCAATTGTTGCTCGATCTGGTAGAATATCGTTTAATTATTGGTGCAGATTTTAACGCTGTATGGGAACATTCAATAGATAGGACAGCCTCAGCAGAGAGTAGTGACCAGAGGTCAGCGTCCACAGCTTTGAGAAAATGGGCTGATGATGTTGCAGTGATCGACCTATGGCGTGATTTTAATCCATTGGTCAAAGATTTTTTTGTTTTTTTCATCCAGACACCATTCTTTTTCTAGAATAGATTTTATTTTCGCCTCGAAAAACCTTCTTGATAACGTCCGTATTGACATGATCCCTCTTGTTCTCTCGGATCATAAAGCTGTAATTTGTAGGGCTAATTTGACTCCACAAATAAACCATGCACCTCGCTGGCGCTTTAACACTTCCCTTTTACAGGACATCAATTTTATAAACCAATTCCAATCCGTTTTAGCTGAATTTATATCATTTAATGAACATTCTGTACGATCCTAGAGTTTTATGGGATGCAGTGAAAGGTTTTATTAGAAGTAACTGTACTGCATTTGCATCCAATTTAAATAAAACTCGATATAGCAGGATTTATGAACTAGAACAAAATCTTCTGCATCTTGAAGAAATTATGCACTCTAATGTGACTCCGGACTTGTTGGTACAACGGAATTCAATAAGAAATGAGCTGAATTTCTTGCTCAGGCAGCGTGCAGAGTTTCTTATTTATCGTTCACCTCAGACCACACCAACTGACTACTATATGGCTGCTTAGGTGTGGCTGCGTACTGATCTCCCCTCTCCAATGCAATCTGAGTAATTATGGTTTAGTGTTTTTTTTATTCCGGATTATCTGTCTAAAGTTGTAACAGTTCTCTTGAACACTTTGGAGTGACTTGTGATTCAGAGGAAATTTTGTTTGCTCATGCCGCGTGGAACCAAAAACAGCGTAGGCCTACAGCCACCGACATCAGAGGGCACGCTAACAATGGAATCGACTGAATCACTGTCAATGCTGATAGATGCTGCACTGGAGAAACATTTTTCCAAGGCTGAGGCTATCTCCAAGGAAAGATTTATTTGTCTTGAGCAACGTTTTGATGCCCTCCTGTCGGACATATCATCGCTCAAGGAGGAAACCAGTGCACTCAGAGCAGACCATACAACTTTGATAAAGCGCACTGAAAAGGTAGAGCGCACATCTATTTCATTGACAAAATCATTAAGGGCAGTTGAGGAAAAGTTAGCAGACCTAGAAGATCGCAGCAGGAGAAACAACATTTGCGTTCATGGGCTCCCGGAGGGAAAAGAGGGCCCTAACACCACACAGTATCTCAACACGCAGCTGTCACTGTGGTTCCCCACACTGAGAGACACCCCGCCGGAGATCATGCGAGCTCATCGGATTGGACCCCCTCGGGGGAACGCTACGTCCAAGCCAAGAGTGTTGATTTTTGTGTGTCTAAGATATACAGATAGAGCTCGTATGCTTAAAGCAGCAAGGGACTCACCGCTGAGGATGGAGGGGAAGGAGGTCCGCTTCTCGGCGGACCACAGTGTGGCAACGAGGATCCGACGCAAATCCTGCTATCCTGTCATGGAAAAGGCTCGCCAGGCTGGTTTCCTCGTCTTCCTAATCTATTCGGCTACTATAAAAATATCCAAAGGCCATGAACACAACTTAATTGAAGATCCTGTCAAGTTGGAGGACTTTCTCAAAGACAAGATGTAGGCTAAAACAGGAGGAGGATAAGCTGACTATTGAACAATGCTGACGAGGACAGACGTTCCTGCTAAGTGACATGATAATTCCGGTAGGCTAATTATTGCCCCCTTCTTTTTCCTTCTTTTTCTTCTTTTGTTTTCTTTTAATCCTTTACCTGGGCTAAGAGCAGCCACCTGAGTATTGTTTTGGTTGTTTAGCTCCTGGTCATGTGACCCAGACTGTTGACGCTGCTGGTTGGGCGAATTTTTATTTATTTATTTTTTTTGTCACGTGACAATATAATGCTGGCCGAGGCATCAGGCGGCCCATTAAATTATTTGAATTACTAAACATATGTTGAAGGGGTTTCTCAGTTTTGTTTTTTTTTTTTGTTATTTTTCTGGGGAGGACAGGACTCTATGTGACTGTTCTTTTACAACAATCACAGACAATTGGTACTTTGGGTGTGTGGGATGTTTCATGTGTGTGAATGTATATGTGAGTTGTTGGTGGGTGTTTGTGTTTTTAAGTATGTGTGGGCCTAGGTGTCATCTGAAGGATGGTTGTAGAGATTGTAGCGTTAAGACGGATCAGTTAATAAATGACAACATGATGATAATATTAAATTAGTATGAATGTTGACTTTAGCTAAACTACCCAAGAAAGGGTTGAAGGTGGCCCACATAAACATATGTAGCCTCAGAAACAAATTAATTGATATTTCAAATATCTTATCAGAAGGCAACATACATGTTTTGGCAATATGGGAGACTCATCTGGACTCTACATTTGAAGACTCTGAATTAAGTATACAAGGATACAATATATATAGAAAAGACAGGAATGCAAATGATGGTGGGGTCGCCATCTATATTCAAGATCACTTACCTGTGAGAGTAAGGGTGGACCTAATGTCAACAGAGGTAGAAGCATTATGGCTTCAAGCACATATCCCCCATTTGAAGCCCCTATTGGTGGGCTGTTGTTACAGGCCACCCAATGCTAATTCCTCTTACTTAGATAAATTGTGTTATATGTTAGATAAAGTATGTGATCAGGCTAATGAAATGTATTTCCTAGGAGACATAAACATTGACTGGTATTCCTTACATTGTCCACTGAAAAACAAGCTTCTCACAGATGCATGTGGTTTAACACAAGTAGTCACTAAGCCAACTAGAGTGTGCTTAAAAAGAGATGGATCTAAAACGTCAACCTGTATAGATCACATTTTCACTAACTCAGCAGAGCTCTGCACCAAAGTCATATCAATCCCAATAGGTTGTAGTGATCATAATTTAATAGGAATCGTGAGGAAAACAAAGGTTCCTAAAGCTGGACCCAAAATCATTGTTAAAAGATCATACAAACACTTTAATGAGGATCATTTTATTGAGGATGTTAGAGATATTTGTTGGGATAGTGTGTTGATGATGGATGATCCAAATGATGCTGTTGAAGCTTTTAATAAACTATTTGTGGAAATAATTAACAAACATGCACCTGTGAAAAAGAGAACTGTTAGAAATGTCAGAGCCCTTTGGATTGATCAATCAATCAATCAATCAGTTTTATTTATAAAGCCCAATATCACAAATCACAATTTGCCTTACAGGGCTTTACAGCATACGACATCCCTCTGTCCTTATGACCCTCGCAGCGGATAAGGAAAAACTCCCCCAAAAAAACCCTTTAACGGGGAAAAAAAACGGTAGAAACCTCAGGAAGAGCAACTGAGGAGGGATCCCTCTTCCAGGACGGACAGACGTGCAATAGATGTCGTACAGAACAGATCAGCATAATAAATTAACAGTAATCCGCATGACACAATGAGAGAGAGAGAGAGAGAGAGTGTATTATGAAAATGTGATAAATAATATTAAGCATGATAGTAAAAAAAATGTGGAATATTCTAAATGATATTATGGGTAGGAAATCTAAATCTTTTCTATCATTTATGGAATCAGAAGGAAATTTTCTAACCAAACCATTAGATATTGCTAATCACCTCAATAATTATTTTAATGATAAAGTAAACAAACTCAGGGATGAGATGGGCCAAACAAATAACATACAATCTTATGCCCTGATAAAAGATCAAATTATGGCAGACAAAAATTGCACATTTGAATTTACTAAAGTAACTGTGAGCAATGTGGAAAAGTTGCTTCTCGGATGTAAAGACAAACCACCAGGTGTAGATAATATGGATTCAAAACTACTGAAATTGGTAGCAAACTTGATTGCTACTCCAATTTGCCATGTGTTAAACTTAAGTTTAGCAAAATATGTCTATCCATCAGCATGGAAAACTGCAAAAATTATTCCATTACCGAAGAATGCAACTGTACCATTTTGTTGCCCTAATAGTAGACCTATTAGCCTGCTGCCCGCTTTGAGTAAAATCATGGAAAGAATTGCTTTTGACCAAATACATTGCTATTTTTCAGTTAATGATTTGAACACAGATTTTCAACATGCTTATAGAGAAGGACATTCCACTGCTACAGCCATGACTCAGATGACAGATGATTGGCTCAGAGACATTGACAACAGGAACTTTGTAGGAGCTGTGCTGTTAGATTTCAGTGCGGCTTTCGATATAATTGATCATAATTTATTACTACAAAAACGGAAATGTTATGGTTTCAGTCCGACTGCAATACTCTGTTTGGAGAGCTATTTAACAAATAGGAAACAGACAGTCTGCTTTAATGGAAGTTTTTCTGATGTAAAATCAATTAGCTGTGGAATTCCACAGGGAAGCTGCTTGGGTCCATTATTATATTCCATATTTACTAACGACTTACCTCTTACCCTAAAAAATGCAAAGATAGCCATGTATGCTGATGACTCAACAATATATGTGGCGCAATCCACAGCTGATGAACTTGAAAGTGTTGTGAACAAGGAATTGCAGTCAGTAGTTGAATGGGTAACAGCAAATAAATTGGTTCTTAATGTCTCTAAAACTAAAAGCATTGTATTTGGAACAAAAAATCTGTTAATGAATGAGTCGAATTTAAGTTTGTATGTAAAAGATGTGATAGTTGAACAAGTTCAAGAGACCAAACTTCTGGGTATAATAATAGACAGTAAATTATCGTGGTCTAAGCATATTGATAAAGTGGTCAGTAAGATGGGAAGAGGTCTTTCTGTTATAAGGAGATGCTCGAGTTTTTTACCTTCAAATGTAATGGGAAATGTTATTAAAACACTTGTTTTATCTCATCTGGACTACTGCTCAGAGGTGTGGTCAAGCGCTGCTATATCACATATAAAGAAACTGCAAATCGCTCAAAATAAGGCAGCACGTTGTTTACTTCGGTGTTCATACAGAGCCAGTGTGTATGAAATGCACAACTGTCTGTCCTGGTTAAAGGTAAAAGACAGATGTATTGCTTCATTGCTTAATTTCCTTAGGAATATTTCCGTGACTAAATTACCAAGGGTATTATATAATTATTTACATTTCAGTTCTGATGAACATGATTATAACACCAGGCATGCTACTGAAGGCAGATTTAAACTACCTAAGGTGAAAACAAATACGTTGAAAAGAACGGTAGTGTACAGAGCCATGGTTACATGGAACAATCTGCCTGGACATATTATTCAAGAAAATAACAAAACTTGGTTCAAAATCCTACTGAAAAACCATCTCCTAGCTTCCAGCTTCCTGCATCTGCTAATGTTTAGCGGATGCAGCCACCTAAATCAGGAATCATAAAAGGTTTGTTGGCTAAATATGAAGTACTATTAATCCATATAATACAAGATGTTGTCTGGTCTTTATTTGTACATAATATGGTCATTTACCTCTACATTCTGTGAATATTGTTAACTAGAACTAGGTCCTGTGTTGTGTTGTCTTGAATGTTGGTATTGTACTATTTTGATTGTTGTTGGGTTAGTTTGTAATGTGACTACGTACTGTAAGGCACAGTGTGTTCTGTGCATTACATGTCTTGAGTGTTGTGTTGTGTTGTTACTGTTGTTTTTGTGTTGTGGTCATTGTTAATGTGATTGTAATGTATAAAATACAGTGTCTGCGGTGGACTCCAGGAAGAATAGCTGTGGCTTGGTCACAGCTAATGGAGATCCGAATAAATGATAAATGATAAATCACTACTTTGAAGGTGCACGTCCTAGTAGATCACTTGCCTTGAGCCTCCGGGCCTGCGAGAACTTTGCAAATATTTCTTCTATTAAAACACCACAAGGAGAATTAGTGTCTGATCCTGTACAAATCAATTCCACCTTTCGCATGTTTTTTTCAAAGTTATATAGCTCTGAGGTTGCACATGATTCTTCCAATTCTGATATATTTTTTAGCAACCTTCATCTACCTAAGTTATTGCCCAGTGACGTCTTGTCCCTTGATAAACCTATAACATTGGATGAATTAGAAGCTGCATTACGTAGTATGAACAAAGGTAAATCACCAGGTTTTGATGGGATTCCCCCTGAATTTTTATTAACTTTCTGGCCTCAACTTGGTCATTTAATTTTGAATATGATTAATTATGCATTAAATACTGGTTCTTTTTCAAGAGATGTTAACACAGCTACTATCACATTACTCCTTAAAAAGGGGAAAGACCCAAATGATTGTGCCAATTATCGCCCGCTTTCTCTTTTGAATGCGGATGTGAAATTATTTGCTAAAGTGTTAGCCCTTCAACTGGAGCCTCTTATGCATAAGCTCATAAACCCTGATCAGACTGGTTTTATAAAATCCCGCTTATCATCAGACAACATTCGTAGACTCTTACATATTATTGACGCTGCCTCTGGTAGCCAAACCCCATGTGATGTACTCTCCCTTGATGCGGAGAAAGGTTTTGATCGCTTGGAATGGCATTACTTATGGTCAGTTCTGCAACACATGGGGTTTGGAGCCCAGTTTATTAGAATGGTTCAAACTTTATATTGCTCTCCCACGGCAATGGTGATGACCAGTAACTTATGTTCTTCCTTATTCCCAGTTTCTAGAAGCTCTAGACAAGGCTGTGTTTTGTCTCCTTTGTTATTTGCACTTTCTCTAGAACCCCTAGCCCAGGCAGTGCGTCAGTCTACTCATACTCCCATTACAGCACATAACACTGATCACTATATTTCTCTTTATGCAGATGATATATTGCTTTTTTTAGGAGATGCAGCACAGTCAACTTAATATATTTTGTCTATTTTTGATGACTTTGGCAATATATCTGGATACAAAATCAATTGGGCCAAATCCGCTCTCCTCTATTAAGATGACTATATTACCTCGAATCAACTTTTGTAGTTCCATGCTTCCTATATCACCCCCTGCTGGTTACTGGAAAAAAATTACAAAAATTAATTACAAAATATGTTTGGAAAGGGAAACGCCCACACCTCAAAATGTCTATTTTACAGAGACTAAAAAGTTCTGGTGGCCTAGGCATTCCTAATTTTAAATTTTATTTCTGGTCCTTCACGCTTAGGGCTCTTTATACCTGGCTTAACCCAGAGGCCCAGGTGTCTTGGCGTTCAATAGAAGAGGAGTTAGTAAGTCCTCACAGGCTTCAAGATGTGATTTATTCTAACATCCCTCTTAAGGCTTGTAAATCTAAATTCGGACCTATAATTTCTCATCTTATTGTTACATGGAGAATTGTAGAATCACACACTAATAAATACCTGAAGTTTCATCCTCATATACCATTATTTCATAATTTTTCTCTCCGTATAGAAAATCGTCCTTTTTCTTTCTGTCAATGGAGTGTTAAAGGCATTCACACTCTTTCTGACATTTTGGAGGATAATAGGCTTCGGGCATTCCAGGATCTCCAATCTCATTATAACCTACCTGGCAACTCTTTCTTTTTTTATTTGCAACTTCGTAGTGCTTTACGTGCATATGGGGTCCCCTGGGGAGAGGAGTTTAAGACCCATCCCATCCACAAAATTTGTACAGTTAAAGCCACTAAGGGCTTGGTTTCTAGTTTTTACTCACTTATTAATAAGGCTGCAGAAAAATCCCTGCAAGTACATCATTGCTGGCATCAAGATCTTTCTATTTCATCCGGTGCAATCAATTGGAATAAAATGGTCTGGTCTAATACCTCTCTCTCTTCCAGGAACCCCAATCATCAAATGATTCATTATAATTATGCACACAGATTATATTGCACTACCCGGAAACGATTTCTCATGAAATTATCTCAAAACCCCAACTGTGATTTATGTTCCTTGGGTACCCCTGGTACTTTTATTAATATGGTCTGGGAATGCTCTGCAGTATCATTATTTTGGGAAAGGGTTGCTAGGAGCTTGTCAGTGGTGCTGGATGTTGCTATTTCTTTTTCTCCAGTTATTTTGTTATTAAATGATTTTTCTGGGTTAAATTTGAATTTGGGGAGGGGGGGGGTGTTAGTATGTGTGTGTATGCTCATATAAGTGTTTGTGGTTTTTGTGTTTTTTTGTCATTGGTGTATCCTTATTGTTTTTGTGTCTTGTATTAATGTTCGTTTTCTTGTGTTTTTTGTTTTAAAAAAGGAAAAAATGGCCAATAAAAAAATTGATCACAAAAAAAAAAAAATGCAACCCGTTCTGTCGTCTCTCCCCACCTACCACCCACTTAAAAGCCCTGATGATTACATCCATTGCCATAGTAAATGCTAATGGAGAAACTGTACACCCTGCCATGATGCCTATGTCTAGCCTCTGCCAACCTGTTGTGAAACCTGCTGTACTTAGACACAACCTAATATCCTGAAAATATGCTTTCACTAAGTTAACAACTACCTGTGGCACTTTGAAGTAGTCAAACGCACTCCAAATGAGGCTATGCGGTACTGAACTAAACGCATTTGCAAGATCTAAAAATACTACATGCAGGTCCCTTTTCTTAATCTTCGCTGCCTGAATCTGGTGCCAGATCATGCTAGTATGCTCTAAACACCCTGAAAAACCTGGTATTCCTGCCTTCTGCACCATGGTATCTATTAAGCTATTCCTTTCTAAGTAGCTAGCTAATCTCTGCGCAGCTACACTAAAGAAAATCTTCCCCTCCACATTCAAGAGAGAAATCATCCGGAACTGGCTAAGGTCCACAGACTCCTTCTCCTTAGGAATGAGGACACCCCCTGCCCTACGCCATGCTCTTGGTATAATTTGTTTCTCCCAAACTATTCTTTAAACTTTTCTTATGCTGTTTCCACAAAAATTTAAGAGTATCAGGCGCACTTTTATAAACCCGGTAGGGGACTCCATTAGGCCCTGGGGCCGAAGAAGCCTTTGCACGCCTGACCACCTCCTGAACTTCCTTCCACCTAGGTGGTCTGACATCCATCTCATGCTCTATCCCTTCTAATGGAGGGATATCGGGTGGGAAACCTACTATCCTATTCTTCTCTAAATCTGAATATGTATTTCTCAAATATTCTTCAACCTCTAGCCTTTATGCTTTAAGCTGCCCTCCCTTTTCCTGGCTGAACAATCCTTTAACAAACTTAAAACGGTCCCTGAAAAAACCTGTCCTTACATGTTCCTCCTTCCTCCTCTTTTTCCTGAGATGCTCTGCCCTTCTAAGAACTGCTAGCCTGCTTCTCAACTCCTCTTGCAACACCTTAATTCCCTCCCTTTCTTCTTCTGTAGCCTTTCTCCACACCTTTCTTAACTGTCTCCTTTCCTTGACTAGCTCCTCCATTTCTCTTTGCCGCCTAGACTTACCTGACTGTACCCTCTCACTCCTCTTTCTCTCATGCAACCCAAACCTCTCTACGCCATATGAGTAAATTATATCTCCCATTTTCTAACCTTTCTGTTGCATTTCCTCTAAGCCTACTTAAGATTACTGACAAATCTCTATTAACTATCTCCCATTCTTTACTGTCATTTGCCCTAGGCCATCTAACTCTAACCTTTTGCTCCATGGTTCTCTCTCTGACTGGCACACTGGCCTCAGTGTCACCTGCATCCTCTCTTACTACCCCCTCCTCCTCCTCCTCCTCAGTGGCAGTGTTACTGATATCCTGCGAACTGTGGTTTTCTACCTGCCGCTGGACTTCATCCGACTGACTTGACTGACTTCTTAGGAAGTACTGATCAATGCGCCTACTCTGCCCTTTCTTTGCCACACACTTCTTCTTTCCCTGATGAGTTCTGAGGCCTTTTACTGATGTTACTTTCTGCCAGCCACAAGAACAAACCTGAAGCATATTATTCTCAACTGTGCTACTTTTATCCTCTACCGATGCGCTCGCCTTGCTCTGAGTGCTGCTAATTCTAGCCCTGGTGGATAGGTCCGTGCCCCTATCATTCACTGAGTCATAGATCCAATGCATAGTCATGTCCGTTCCAATGTCTGTTACCGTGTGATCCACCTGTGAGTCATCTTCCACCCCTGCTCTCACTGACTCTTGGGGTATTTTTCCTATGTTGACTGTAGCTAATTTTGGTTGTAGTAAGGCTGCTAGGCCTCACCACTGCTACTATGGGTTGCTACCCCATGCCAGCACCTTTGGGGTCTTTTCCCTCCTGTCAGCTGTCTTTCCAAGTGGTCACATGGTCTTTCCCTTGTTGTCAGCTGCCCTATTCACAGCAGTCACTAGCTGGGCTAGTTCTGAGTTCAAATAAACACAAGAAGTTTGTGCTCTAGAGAAAGGATCAACACTCAGTGAATAACCTAAACCCTATGATGAGCTAATATGGCAAGGCTTAACTATACAAACCAGTGAGCAGTGATAACTAGCATGTCTTTGGGGTCATCGGGTGGGAACCTCCTATCACCAGTGTTTCGTCTAGTTGGTCCCCTCCCCGCACCAACCCAATAACCTCCTTTACCTTACTTACACATGACTTTCTCAGCCCAAACAGCACTGCCACCTTCAACCAAACCCAGGCTCCGTACATGCGAGCTCCAGGTAGAAACAGGGCTGATACTACCTTTCCTAGCACATTCACCATACTCTATTTCACATGCTACATAGCATAACTACAATATAAGCTAAAGTTAAAGGAGCTAAATGAACTTACAGGATCAGCAAGCACACTCACCTTGCCGCATGGCCTCAAACAAAATGGATTCAAATAGGCCACTCCCACACTTAAATAACCTTCCTCTTCCTGGATTTCCTCCTGAGAGGAAGTGGATCTCTCCACCTGATCTCAAGGAGTTATGTGCCCTGCTTAGTAGTTCCCACTGCTGGCCCCCAACTGACATTATTTCTTCTCTTATAGATCCACTGGCTACATTTAATTGCTTCATCTCCCTCACTGTCTTCCTCAAACTCTGTTCCCGCACTCCGAGTTCCCCCAGGAGCGAGACAGCTGATCTTGCTATGAATCCCCTACACCCCACTTCCACTGGACAAATCCTAGTCTTCCATCCTCGCTGCTCAGCTTCTGCTCCTAAGTCTGCATATCTAAGCTTTTTTCTTTCATAGGCTTCTTCCACTGAGTCTTCCCAAGGAACTGTCAGCTCAATGAAATAAACTATCCGTTGACTCACTGACCACAACACTAAGTCAGGCCTCTGCCTGGTACAAATTATTTCCTGGGGAACAACAAGCTTTCCCCCTAAATCTACTTGCATTTCCCAATCACAAGCACCTTCTAGGCGGTCACACCCTTGCCTCCTTACTAACTTATTCCTTCTGAATTTCTCTCCCTCATGGACAAACTGAATTACTAAACTCCTATGCTTAACACCTTCTGAATTCACCTGTCTTCATTTCCCTTCGATGTCTGCAGCTAAACATTTCAACACCTGGTTATGTCGCCATGTATATCGGCTTTGTGACAAGCTAACTTTACAGCCTGACAAAATATGCTTTAAGGTTGCGGTACCTGAACACAATGGGCATGATGGATCCTCATTTACCCACAGTTTTAGGTTCTGGGGGGTTGGTAACACATCGTATGTAGCCCCTACCAGGAATCTAATACGATTCTCCTCCATACTCCACAGGTCCCTCCAACTAAGCTTCCTCTTCTCTACACTTTCCCAATTCAACCACTGTCCCTGTTTAGCCTGAGCCACTACCTTTACACCCCTTAACATCTCTTCCTGTCTACGTATCTGTTCTACAACCAGCTTTCTTTTATCTTTGAGACCTGCTTTATTCCATACCGGTTTGCCTGAGCCAAGCCCCAGGCCTCCCCGGCCAAACTGAATATTACCTACAATCTCTGCATGCTTAAGAGCTGCCTCTGCCTCCTGAACTGCCGATCTTGTATTGTATTGTATTGTATTGGATGTATGTCCTTGTGTTCTCCTGCCCCTGCGTGGAAGGCACACCCACGCTTATTCCACAGTGTCGACAGATGCAGCGTTGAAATGCACCCTTACCTTTACTCACTCACACGCATCCAAACATTTCACCCATCAGTACACTCAACACTCAATCACCCTAAGGACCACAATGGAAATAAGCTTCCAGCTTTATTGTGTTTTTTATCCTTTTGATAATGGTGTTCCTGTGTATGTACTGATACGTGTTCATTATCAATAAAGAAGTCAATCAATCAATCAATCAATCAGTTTTCATCCCACACAACTGACATTTTACTGCCTCACAGTCCAACTACAAATGGCAGTTTCTGAGGTACCCTAGCATGACATGCTTCTTATAAGTGACGACATGAATGCCAAAGTGGGAACTAACAATTCCAACTACAAGATGACAATGGGCACCCATGGATGTGGTGAAAGAAACAACAATGCAGAACGCCTTGTTGACTTCTGCACAAATAACAACTTGGTCATCAGCAGTACCTTCTTCCCACACAAGAACATCCACAAGCTCACATGGAAGTCACCTGATGTTAGGACTATCAACCAAATAGACCACTTTATCATCAACGGTAAATGGCGCAGGTCACTTCATCATGTTAGAGCATACCAGGGTTCAGATGCCTACAGCGAACACTATCTAATCGCTGCCACCATCACGCGCAAGTTGATGAAGTCAGTCCCACAAGGCCAGCAACAGAAGAAATTGGATATTGGCAAACTCCAGTACCCAAGAAATAACAAAGAGTTTGTGTTGAAACTTAGAAATTGCTTTAACCTACTAGATTCTGCTGCCACTGCAGTGGAAGAGGAACCCTCCATAAACAACAAATGGGATGCTATCAAGACCATCTACTCACAAACAGCACAAAAAGTCCTGGGCTTCAAACAGAAAGGGGCCAAAGAATGGATCTCAGCAAACACTTGGCAGAAAATTGAAGAGAAGAAACAGCTGAAGGCAAAGACACTGAACAACAAGTCCCAACGACTCCTTGAGAAAGCCAAGATGGCCTATAAAAACAAGGACAGAGAGGTGAAGAGGAGCGCCAGGAGAGACAAGAGGGGCTATGTTGAAAACCTGGCAAGCGAATCTGAGAAGACTGCAGCATATGGTAACCTGGGCACAGTCTACAAGATAACCAAGCGACTCTGCGACAAATGTACAAGCCAAACTACCCATGTTAGGGAAAAGAATGGCAACATCTGTACATCAGAGCGTGAGCAAGCAGCCAGATGGGTTCAACACTTCAGTGCTCAACCTCCCTGAGCCAGAACAACCAACATCACAACAACAGACAATATCCTGGATATCAACACCAGCCCCCCTGACTCTGCTGAGGTCAGAACCTCCATCTAGGCCCTTAAGGGTGGTAAGGCATGTGGCATAGATGCTATTCATGCTGAGATGCTGAAGGCTGATATTCCCACATCAACACGAGTTCTGACAGACCTCTTTCAAAACATCTGAAAGAGCGACACCATCCCTGAAGACTGGTCCAATGGTCTTATTGTTCTTCACTCTTCCTTGTCACCACTGACTGGATCACAAAAAACACCACAGCAGATAGACCTAGAGGCATCCAGTGGACCCTGTTCTCCCAGCTGGAAGCTCTTGACTTTGCTGACGACCTTACTCTCCTTTGAACCAACTACCCCAACATGCAGGTTAAAACAGACAGACTTAAGAACTTTGTCAGACAGGTTGGACTCAACATCAACACCTCCAAAACCCAAGTGATGTATGTGAACTCCACCCCCACAGCACCCATCCTTGTGAACGGGGAACCGCTTGAGTTTGTGGAAGATTTCACGTACCTTGGGAGCCTCGTCAGTAAGGACAGCGGGGCACAAAAAGACATCAACGCAAGGCTGGGAAAGGCCCGGTTTGCCTTTTCCATACTCTGTTCCATCTGGAGGTCCAAGCAATACAGCCTTAAAACAAAGATGCTAGTGTATAACAGCAATGTCAAGTCTGTTCTGCTGTATGGTGCAGAGAGCTGGCGAGAGGTCAAAACAGACATGAGGAGACTGGAAGTTTTTCACAATGGATGCCTCAGACAGATATGCCAGATCTTTTGGCCTAATAAAATCTACAACCATGAACTGTACAAGAAAACAGGTAGCCGGAGCATCACCAAGGAAATTACACACAGACGCCTGAGATGGCTAGGACGTGTTGAGAATGGAGCAGGATCGGATCACAAAATCTGCCATAAGATGGACACCACCAGGCAAAGAAAACCTGGGAGGCCCAAAATCACCTGGCGCAGAACTGTGACACAGGAGCTGGAACAGATGAACCTCTCATGGGGAGAGGCGCAACATGCTGCCAAGAACCGAATACAATGGAGAGAGCTCATTGAAGCCTTATGTCCCATAAGGGATGAAGAGGAGTAATTAAGTAAGTAAAAACAGTCCAAGATATTTTCAGTACCGTCTCTCATATGATATGAAGTAGCCTACTTTATTCATGGTTCTGATGATATAACCTGTAATTAACCCTATGGGCCTGAACGATACATAGTGCGTCCAAATTCACATCTGTTCTTCTCTGTGGATTTTCTCCGCAACTGTTCGTCATAGCGAGAAGCCACGCATATCACGTGAAACAGCGGAATTGTAGCCAAGCACTTGTCAGTAGTCCAGTGTTTTCACAGCGAAAAAAAATGATAAATACAGCTTTGCACACATATTACTCTTGGATGGATTACTGGCGAATGCAGGCTCGCACAGAAATGCCACACATATCACATGAAAGCGCAGGAGCAGAGCTTTCCAGTGATACCACACACATCATTGTGCTGTCATCCCATTATGCTATAAATCCAGATTGTCTACAAAATAAAAACCTGACGAATTTCTTTACAATCCATTATACAGATCTTGTTATCAGTCACTTCATATAGTGAATAATATGGTATCTTACCACGTCTTAGGCTTGCGTGTGTTTCTCCCTGTCTATCCACATTTGTAGTTCAGCTTTCAAGATGCAAATACCTCCATACTGTCCAGTTGACACTCCATCAAACTTTGTATGACAAGACCAGCCACTTCACCTTAGTGCACCCAGACAACTGTAGCCTAATTATAAATGCTGACAGGGCAGTAGTCACCATATACATTGAGGGGGACACGTGCCCCCCAACCAATGCCCAAAATGTCCCCCCAATATATAACTGAAACTGAAAAACAAATATTATCTTGGAAGACATCATTGCACTTGGTTGACTATTTTTCTATTATCTTAGATGTAAATATTGCATGTTTCTTTCAGATAAAACACATTTTTGACTTGTGAATGAGTCAATGGAATTTCTTGCAATAATGAAAAAATACTGCCAATCATGTCAGCCTGGCACAAACCACATGTTTTGGACAGCTGTGAAGTGACACAATGTCCCAGCATCATGGTTCTTATATTGCCAGATTCCAGAGAGCTCTCATGAAAAAACACTACTGAATCACTACTCATCACTACTACTAAATACTTACACATAAACTACTGTTTCACTACTTGATTGCTATTGAGCTGTGTGGTGATTTGTGTAGTGATTTGAATAGTAATGAGTAATGTATTGGGTGATTTCACTACTGATCACTACTGACAATTACTACATGATGCCTATTCAAATCCCTGCACATCCCTACTTAATCACTTCTGTCTCACTATTGGATTTTGGGAAATTACTATATAATCACTACTCATTCCTTCACATTTATTATTGAATAACTACACAATGCTTACACATTTACTGCTGTATGTTTTCACAATCCCTTTGGAATTACTACATCTTTCTGTGTA
The DNA here is from genome assembly GCF_041903045.1 of Epinephelus lanceolatus. NCBI lineage: Eukaryota > Metazoa > Chordata > Actinopteri > Perciformes > Serranidae > Epinephelus > Epinephelus lanceolatus. The sequence goes on from NC_135746.1 coordinate 43,217,588, forward strand.
TGTAGTGTTTTATCACTACTGAATTACTTTTCATTTCTACACAAACCTTTTGAATTACTATTGAAACTGTACATGATTATCACTTAATCACTTCTGTCTCACTATTGGATTTTGGGAAATTACTATATAATCACTACTCATTCCTTCACATTTATCATTGAATAACTACACAATGCTTACACATTTACTGCTGTATGCCTTCACAATCCCTATGGAATTACTACATCCTTCTGCGTATGTAGTGTTTTATCACTACTCATCACTATTGAATTACTTTTTATTTCTACACAAACCCTTTTGAATTACTACTGAAACTCTACATGATTACCACTTAATTACTTTTGTCTTACTATTAAGCAATGACTACATATAAACAACTCATTCCTTGACTTTTACTCTTAAATTACAACATTCTTACAATTTCTGATGATGAAACTGTCCCATTCATTACCATGTACCAGTTCAGTATCATGGTTCAGTATTTAAGTGAGATGGGAAACCAGGGTGTAAAACATCATACAATTTTATTGCAAATTATTACATACATTAATTACATTACATATTTGATCAGGAACATGTCTTGTGCCATTGAATGCACTTAAAAGAACAGCTAGACTACCCCCAAGGAACCCTCCTCCAACCAGAACTACGGAGTTGTCTCTTTGAACTTTCCATAACCAGACACCTGACTATCCTCTGACACACAAACAGTATCTCTATGGGCTTCTTCGGGTGTCTTGTGAATGCACTTAAGAACAGCTAGACTACCCCCTAGGAACTACCCCAACACTATCCTATGTGATATTACATAAGCGTAATCCATATACAATATGAATGAAACACTCTCGCAAGGCAGTGTTGACAGACATGCACACAAACTATCACTGTTATGTAAATATCATGGTTAAATGAAAGATCACATACTACATGATGAACCACTCATCTCTGTGATGAACCAGAGCCATGCTTATGTTCAGAGTGGTTCCTCTGTAATGACAAAAAGCAAAAAAAAAAAAAAAGTGGATCAATTCACAACCTTATTTTTATTTCATGAAACATATTTACAAAGTTCAGTCTCTTACCTTCCTGCCCGACTGTACAGACGTCCACTCAGGAGGGGCCCCCACCTCAATCACACGTGGAACCATCTTTGGCAGAGGCTTGGGAGACACCGGGCGCAACACCTGTGACTTAGGTGCTGGTATCTCCAGGTGCTGTTTGGTGGCAGCCAACAGCGACTCCACGAGAATAGGCATCCCCATGTCGTCACTGGGGTGCACCTACAAACACAAAACAATGACAAAAAAAAAAATTTAAATATTATTTTGAAAAATGTGACTTTTACTGTCAAACATACTGTGTTGAATAATTTTCTATTTATGATATGAAAATAATATATTCTACTTACACCTTCACAGCTCCACAGCTTGCGGTTGTTCAGGGGGAAGCGGTCAGCGTGGTGAAAATATTTCACACCTTAAAAAAAAAGGAACAAGAACAGAAACAAACGAAAAAACACATTTTAAAAAGGCAATGTCAACTTTCTTATTAGAAAACCATAATGGGTATAATATTAGAAATTATATGTAAAATATATAATTCTCATAAGCCTTCATAAAACTGTTTAGAACCATGTATCATTATTTTCAAACATACCGAGACGTGCTGACATGCGGCGTCATGCCGGAAAAACTCTTGGATATCCCCCGGGACTGTCAAGTGTGGGACAAGGTCCCAGCGAAGACCTAAACAAAATAATAATGGTTAATGACAAAATCATATTGACCTGAACACATCAGCCTCATTAAAAAGAATACATGAATAACCTACCTGTGCAGTCGGCCAGACGCTGTAGACAGTGGCCAGGTATTGGCCAAAAGCTATGCCTCCTTGCTTAGGCGTCTTGCTGGCCGTCAGGTTGTTCCTAGGGGCCATGACACAGACAGCATCAGAGATCCAAGGAAGAACAGCATTTTCATCCTCAGTCCTGAGCTGGTCAGCGCACGCCCCTGGAGTGGACATGATGCCAAAGGTGTAGCAATCCTCTGGCATCAGCACAATCCCATCTGCAAGGGAGTGCAGATGGGACGCCCCTACAAGAAGAACAAGCTGGAACAAAAGACAGGATTTCTTTTAGGCTGAAAACACACAACTAAAACTTCTAATCATCAATCACATCAATATGTGAGCTTTTCAGGACTATAAAAATACACAAAGTTAGGAGTTCAACTCAGTCATACAGCAAGGATATACATGAAAAGTTGATTTCAAGAAGGCACGCCACATACATGCACCAGCGTCACTGGAGGCCAACTGTCGCTCCGACATCCTCCACTTAGCCACCTCAGAGCGACGGTAGGACTTGCCACGGGGCATCTAAAAGTATAAAGACCCAGTTATTAAGCATATTAAAATCAAACTGATAATTTACTAATGATTTGACATTGACAGTAGCTGACACAAACACACAAACACACAACTGATACACTTTTTTGACTGACAAGGCCAAACAGTTTCATGACCACACTGCATTCTAACTTCTTCTTCAAATACTGTCTACTTGTATTATTAAATCAATTATGTCCACAAACACATAAAGCTTTAATTACATTGGAACATGCTTTGTTAAACACAGTAGGCTATATCACAGAGTACTGGACAAATGTAATTCATTTTCAGACATTAAACATGAGAAGATTATTTCAATTGGACATTCTCATTTCCCAGAGGACTCAGCTTAAGCATTAATGAGTGTTACACGCCAGTAATATGAAGTTATTTACGTGTTTTGCGGTTAATTCTACCGTGGATCTGTTCATCCCTGCATGCGGAGGCAAACAGGCAGATGAGCTTCGTTTCCTGCTAGATTGAGTGCGACTCATTCATCCAAACTTTGCAAACATGGTTGGGTTCACTATGAAAATGTGGTTACTATATATAAATGCATCTCTGTGCAGAGAGGGAAATATGAAAAAATGTTCCGTTTGACACCCCTCTCCCCTAAGTTACAACACATCACTCTCTGGCCGAGTCAGAGAACAATGGCGGCTAAATAGCCGTTACGCTAACTACCCGCTAAGTTACGCTAGCTTACTAAACTAAGCTAATGGCAAAGCATTGCAATTTAATCACTGAATATTCCACAGTTTAAAAACAACCAGTGTGAGCTGACGCAACACCTAAAATACCGCACTCTCCTGCTGAGTCGAAGGATGCTGGGGGCTAAGTAAGTCCTACGCTACCTAGCCGCTACGCTAACTAGCCGCTTTGCTAACGAACGGCTACGCTAACGAACTGCTACGATATCTTACTGAGCTGAGCTAGTGACGATATATTCCAATTGATATAATGTAGGTACACATATAGTTTACATAGCATACAAACCCACATATAATGTCAGAAGCACGAGCAACATTCACAAAATGACTACGCTACAAGCAAGCTCCTACCACTTACCGTAATGACTGCCGTGTCCTTCGGTGAAGAGGGACAAACAACCACAACGCAGCGCCGGGGAACAAGGTGGAAGCTCCAAACGGAATGTCATTGGATAACATGAGCTAAGCCCCGCTGCCTTGGTTACTGTTGCTATGTCTTTCAAGCATTCACTGCCAGCCACGCTCTGTGCATAAGAACTACAGAGTATGCAGCAATATAGCATCGGTTTCAAAGTAAATATCAGAAATCTCTTGGAAAACTGTTAGGAGATATCAGAGACAAGCAGTCAAAAGATAAGACATTTTTGACTTGAGCATCTTAGTGATAAAGCCATCATCAATGGAGCTCCGATACTATGATTCACCACGACAACAGGGGAGAAAACTTCCGGGAAAAAATACACAGCTACAGTCATAAAAAGAATCACTGACAGAGTTAATGCGTAACTCATATTAAATGTAACATCACTTTCTTTTCATATTAGCCTTTGAGAAAGTTATTAAATGTTATTCAGTGTTTTTAATAATTGGGTGAAAATGAAAAGGAATGGCTGGATATTGCAGAAGAGTTTCTTCAGAGATGGCAGTTTCCCCAGGTGCTATTGATGGAAAGCACATCAGTATACAGCCACCAGCACATAGTGGAAGCACCTTTCGGAACTGCAAAGGACATTTCTCTGTGTTGCTGATGGCTGTAGTTGATGCCAAGTACCAATTCAAGTACGTCAGCGTGGGAGCACAGGGCAGAGCATCTGATGCAGGAGTAAGCGCTTGACAAGAATCTCCTCAGTATTCCTGCAGCAAAATTGCTCCCAGGCTCTGACATGGAAGTCCCTTTTATGTTTATAGGGGATGATGCATATCCTTTGCGCATCGACCTCATGAAGCCATACTCTTTTCGCCAGATGGACCATGAGCAGAGAGTTTTCAATTACCGACTCTCTTGCGGACGCAGAATGGTGGAGAATGGGTTTGGTATACTTGCTAACAGGTGGAGAGTATTCCTCTCCACAATTATGCTCAACCCTGATAAGGTGCAAAAGATGGTTCTGGCATGCGTATGTCTCCACAACTACTTGTGCGAGGTTCGGTCCGAGACATACACAACTCCAGGCTTGGCCGACACAGAAGGCGCAGACCACAGGCTCATGGAGGGTTCCTGGATGAATGATGGCCTGGGAGCTATGCTCCCTCTTCAACCTGGGAGAAGTGGCAACAACTCCATGGCTGCCAAAGCAGTCAGAGACAAACTGAAGAGATATTTTGTTACACCTGCAGGCCAGGTTCCCTGGCAGGATAACTTCATTTAGCCTGTTAGCTCTTCAGTTTGAAGAGCTAAAATATTTTGTTCTTTTTTTTCCTTAGTTGAGGTTTTGACATACTCTAAAGCACTGACACAATTGTGTTGTTACTTTTAGTGTTAATTTTAAAAAAAGAAATCGACACTTTAACTCAACTGAACTTGTTTTAGTTTGTAAACACTGAAGAAATATCAACAGCATTTTCCCTTGTTCATTCAGAAAATATAAAAAAATTTTTGAAGATAAAAGAAATTGACTCGAACTCAGCTGAGCTTGTTATATTTTTGTAAATACTGAAGAAAAAAATATTTCCAGCATTTTTCCCTTGTTCATTCAGAGAATGTAAACATTTAAAGAAAAAAAGACAGTGACACTTCAACTCACCTGAGCTTGTTTATTTTTTGTAAATACTTTTTGTAAATAAAAATACTGAATAAAAAATATTTCCAGCTATTTTTTTCTTGTTCATTTATAAAATGTAACATTTGAAGATAACATTCAGCGTCTCCTGAAAATCTCAAAGCTGCAAAACAGGTACTGAATTTGAAATGAACTTAAATAAATGTAAATGAAGAGCTTCAGTTAGCATTGAACTGACATATCAAGTTCCCTTTGCTCATACAATTCTTCAAAAATGTTAACCTAAGTATTTTCAAGTATAACAAAAAACAATGACTCACAAATAAAGTGCTAGTGTCTTGAAACTGACATGTTGTTATGCCCAGTCTAGGGGTGTCTGAGACACAACATGAAAGGCCCATCTTCCCCAAGTCCCAAGTAGCCACAATAACACAAACATGTGGAACAATCAATAATGCAAATGTATAACAATATTTAAATAACAGAATTTAGTGAAATAATAACATCAGGGTGGACTAAGGCCAAAATAAGAAACAAAAACAATCCTGTCCAGGGAGTAAGTAAATAACCTAACCAAATAATAAGAAACAAATGACAAAAAGCTTACCTCCCAAACTAAATAAACAGGATAAAAGTGTGAGGAACAAAACTGGCAGTCCACCCCTACGATTCAACAATCTATACAAAATGATGGTTCACTACAATAATGTGTGGCCGGTTGGGAGAGGAGGAAGGTGAGGTATGCCTGCTAGCTCACCGGCAACCGCCATCTTGGCTGCAGCCAATCAGGAACCAGGACCTAATCAATCCGCCAATCACCGCCGGGCTGTGGCACACACCTATTTACATACACAAAAACAGAACACACAGGTGCAAATGCAGCCATGAAATACCAACAAATTTAGAACAGACTGGCTAAAACGGAACAATATCCTTTGGTAAACCCAGCCAAAACCGTACAGTCTTATTTCCTCATCACCATCTAGCATTGCCCTATGGCTAGCCTGACGAGCCTTAATTGCCCTCAACTCCTCAGTTACTTGTGCTCCAAAGGTACAGTAGTGTCACTATCTGGCACAGGCCTGCTACTACCTGCCAGAAAAGTGGTAGACATCTGCTGCAACATTTTGACTTTCTGATATTCAATTAAATCAGCAGATTGGCTTTTCTTTCGCTTCTTGGTATGGGTGGGAGGTGTGAGACTCTCATCATCATTCAGAGGAGTATTTGGTTGAGATGCACTTGCTATGATTAAAAACTAGGACACGCACATCCCTGAAGCCCACTGGATTGGGTGCTGGATCACAAAGTATCAAAAGCGTGAAAAAATAAAAAAGCGATCCGCACACCAAAAGAGCTCCTGTATGCAATTTTTTATTTTGCGTGACATTTCGAGCATGATGCTCTTCCTCAAACTGCTGGATGCACTTGCTGACACCTCCACAGTGAAGTCTGAAGATGTCGCCAACTCATCATCTAGATCACTGGTGGGGTCCTCAGCAGCCAGGGCTTCTTTCACTGATTGGTGAAGCTGTAAGAAAAGGATAATGTGATGCCTCCACATATAGATAACGGGATGACTAAAAACACAGTGTATAATAATAATAACAATAATAATAATAGTAACAATAATGATTCGAGTCAACAACAAAAAATTTGGTAATACCACTTACGCTGCTCTCAGTTGCCTGTTGAGTGACAAGTTGCTTCAGAAACATCGAAGCCTTCAGCAACCATTTTTGCTTGCTTGTTAATGGTTTTTCCCCACTCCTACTGGGTTTGGACTTCAGGAGCTTTGAATACTGGGTTCTCAATGTAGTGCTTCTCGTCTTTACTTCTTCCACTGCAATTACTGAGCAAGAAATACTGTAATCTTATTGCAATTTTGTCTTTTATTCTCTCTCTCTCTCTCTCTCACACACACACACACTGTAATCTTATTGTAATTTTCTCTTTTATTCACAAACACACACACATACTGTAATCTTATTGTAAATTTCTCTTTTATTCAGACACACACACACACACACACAAAATAACTGATATTAAAACGCTGAGCTATTTGATCTTTTCAAACTGCTGGCATGTGCAGTTGCAATTAAAAGTATTCAACTCCCAATGAAAATTAGGGTTAGGGACGGATTTTTTAATGAACCGTTTCACCCTTCTCACAACCATGAAGGGGTTGAATAATTTAGAATTTGATTTTGATTCATAGGTGAAGACACATACACAATCTAATCTATCCTGAAGCCAATGTTATGATGATGCTAAATGTGGTAAGTTAGCTGTTAGCGATTACTTACCGGGTACATCCATTGCAGTAGCAATTTCGGTCCGACTCTTCTCTTTGTCTGTTCTGTTGCGGTAAGTTTTGGGTGAAACGTTATACAAGCATTCATGCTGTTGCCACAAGTCAACAAGTTGGTCCTCCATTTCGGAGGTCCAAGAGACTTTGGTCTTCATCGGTGCCATGTCTCATGTTTGTTTTCACTTCCTCTTCTGTCAGTCAGCTGACTCAGCTCGCGTCTTGATTGGCTGTTGGTCCGATACACGTGACATTACACACTGTACGTGCTCGGCTCCTCTTGGAACACCTCACTCACTACAGGATTTCTGGTTGCAAATATTAAACATGTTCATTATTTACGATCTCTCCTTCCGAGGCCCTCCGAGCGGATCAGACTGGACAAAATCACTCTTAACACACCCCACACCACAGGAAAATCAGACACAATGTCGTTTGGAAACATCAGACAGTCGAGCTTTTGCTGGCTTTGATCGGAAGGGGGAGATCGGATCAAAAATTGGCCCGATTATCCTGTAATGTGTACCCAACATAAGTCTGCATACCAAAGCTTTTTTTCTTTCATAGGCTTCTTCCACTGAGTCTTCCCAAGGAACTGTTCGCTCAGTGAATTAAACTATCCTTTGACTGACTGACCACAACACTATGTCAGGCCTCTGATTGGTACAAACTATTTCCTGGGGAACAACAAGCTTTCCCCCCAAATCTACTTGCATTTCCCAATCACAATTGTAATAGTTTAAAAAAGGTAATATTAATCTGCAATAAGTTAAAATCCTGTTGAAGTTAAAAAGCTCATATAGGTAAAAGAAACAATTCATTAAAAAAAGGGCTGAGATGTGATTAAAAAGACCATAAAGTCACTATAAATATGAGTTAAAAAACAGTAAATGTGAAGAGTTAAAAAATGGTTTAAAAACTGTAAACTCATAAGATGTTTAAGAAGGGGTTAAAATATTACATAATCTCTTATTCATTTCATTGTTTGTTTTATTTGTTACAGTTAAAAACTAAGCTATAATAATCTCTGTCTTCCACTAGGGAGGTCTAGATCTGTCAGGATCGGGGATCGATTATTTTTGTCTGCGCCCTCATACAAGGGATATCGCGCGCAATGTTTGCCTCGCTTCACTAAAGCTCTGGTTGAGGAAACACTGCATCACTTGTGTGATTATTTATCCCTGTTTTCCAGGTATGTGGTCGATCGTGTGAACTGTGAAACTGTTTCCGATAAATTTATAAGACGTTTTGACTGTGAGGAGAACATTTATATGATGCTTGAGTAGGTTAAAACTATGTTTACTGGGTATTTAAAAGTAAGTACGAGCGAGCGAGACTGCCGCCATCTTGTATAAATACACTAAGTGTCTTCATTGTTTACGTGTGTATATGCACAAAAGTGAATGTATTTTGCACAGTTTATATCCTGTTTATGTAGTTACTTGATTTGTTCAAGTTTATTTGTTTAATTAGCAACTTTTGTATAAGAAAAGGGTGTGAGTTCACTAAGCTACTTTTCATCAGATTTACTGAGGAGAATGAACTAATAGGGAAAATGTAAACTACGTTTGAGGAATGCTGTATTTTATTTTATTAATAATTTAGTTTGTTTGTAATTCAGTTGTTGTATTATGCAATTTGTGTATTAAAAGACTGCAGGTTTAGATTGTTAAATTAATGTGCAGTTTAAAAAAAGTGGCATTTAATCACATTATTTGAGCTGTAAACATACTTATACAGTATATGCAGATGTATTTTTGTGCAGATGTACTCTGTTTCAATGAAAGTATTGTAGTAAAATATGATTTGCCTCACTTCACTAAAGCTCTGGTTGAGGAAACACTGCATCACTTGTGTGATTATTTATCCCTGTTTTCCAGAGTGCAACACAATCACCTACTAGGCGGCCACACCCTTGCCTCCTCACTAACTTATCACTTCTATATTTCTTCCCTTCACGGACAAAATGAATTGCTAAACTCCTATTCTTAAAACCTTCTGAATTTGCCTGTCTTTATTTCCCTTCGATGCCTGCAGCTAAACTTTTGAACACCTGGTTATGTCGCCATGTATACCGGCCTTGTGACAATCTAACTTTACAGCCTGACAAAATATGCTTTAAGGTTGTGGTACCTGAACACAGTGGGCATGATGGGTCCCCATTTACCCACAGTTTTAGGTTCTGGGGGGTTGGTAACACATCGTATGTAGCCCTTACCATTAATCTAATACGATTCTCCTCCATATTCCACAGGTCCCTCCAACTAAGCCTCCTCTTCTCTACACTTTCCCAATTCAACCACTGTCCCTGCTTAGCCTGGGCCACTACCTTTGCACCCCTTAATATCTCCTCCTGTCTACGTACCTGTTCCACAACCAGCTTTCTTTTATCTTTGGGACCTGCTTTATTCCATACCGGTTTGCCTGATTGCCTGCCTGATTGTCTCTACCAACACAGAAAAAATGAGCCTCGCGCTAAGTGTTATTTATTTGCTGTATGTTCTTAACTGGCTTGTTCATAGTTCTGGCTTTTCAGGTTCTGTGTTTTAATGCAGAAATTATGTTTTGCTGCTTGAGATTCATCATTACATGCAAATACATGATTTGTCTCAAGGACTCTTGCAGTGCAACCAACACTTTGTGTCCACTTGGTCACGTCTATCCTAGAGGTAATTTTCAGCATCACCACTAGATGACAGTCTTAACCTGTATTCCTCTCATGCGTCATGGCTTTTTCATACCGTTTTGTCCTCTCAACATGTTTGCAGAAATTTCAGGAAAGATGATAGGGACATGTCTCCCTAAATATTAAGATCATGTGCATTTGTCCCCACGTTAATGAAACTTTGAAAGAGGACTTTTATTCTGACAAATTTAAGACATTTCCACAATGAATTAAGAAAATGCACAAAATGGTGCATAAAAAATTACCAGAATGCAGAAAATTAAAAGTTTGACTCTCAACATTTTCTGAGAGAGAATCATCAACCCCAACACTCCTGTTTCATATATGTCCCTCTGATGTCAAAACAAAACCTGTGGCCTTTCTCTCATCAGCTGTCTCCAATAGGATCCTCAGCTGTCCAGCCTAAAGGATGCAGAGAGACAAACTGGAACTTGTTAGCACAGATGCAGATACAGATCATACATGCACAGTTGTACTGTTCGGTGCCACAGGCACATGTTGAACAAAGGCCCACACAGGATTCCTTGCTCTTGTTTGTTTAAGATGAATCACCGATCAATACATGACTGTATGAGGCAGCACTTCTCATCCTGTTTGGCTTGTACTCTCTGTGTGAAATTGCCTCTCAAGAGGCACACAGAAAAGAAACACAGGAAATCAGCACAGAAAAAGGGCGCACCCATCTTTCGCCTGTAACACCCCCTCCAATAACAGCAAACATAGGTTGCTTCAGGTCTTACTAATACACAAAATATACAGACAGTATTTATACTCAATGTCTACATGAATATATGTGGATGCACTGTCTGCCAATCCTCTCTCGACATCATAGTTAAGACTTTGCACAGCACCTTACACCATCACTCTCCACAGCTGCGTCTGCCACATCACCACAGCTCTACTTACTCTCTGTTGAGGCTAAAGGGACATATAAAAGAAAATCAAATGCACACGTGAAGTATATAAATGAAATAATGGTTCAAGTGCTATCAATAATAAAGTCAGTACTACTGTATGAAACAATACAAATTAATTGTGTGAATCCAAAATAAAGTGAAATTATTTCTGCTGAAATATTAATCTTTCCCCAGTTTCTTGTTTGTCAGTGATTTAGAATCCTGCACTGGGTCAGGTACCTGTGGATAACCTGTGAAAAGCTGTGTAAAAATAAATAAATAAATGGAATGAATGAACAAAATAAAATAACATAAAATAAAATAATATATATAAATTCATGGGTACAGGCATGGATAAAAATTACCTGCATGCAGCGGGTGAGAACATAAATATAGTTTTTATTTTTCAGAATAAAGTATTTGTGTAATATTTTGACATCTAAATCAGGATTATCAAGCTACAGTTCCTTTTATTTTGAAAGTCAATAACACAAATCAAACCTTTGACCCCGTCTTCACATTCGTCATCGCAAGGAGGACTCCAGCAATGAAACTTTGCAGCCCGAGGATGAGGTGGCAGCTTACATTAAGTTCAAGACACCCAAGGAGGTGAGGTTTGAGGTTTTATGGCGGTGGAAGGAGCATGCTAAATGTTTCCAAACCTGGCAGTGATTGCACGGAATGTTTTCACCATCCTGGCATCAAGCACAGCTGGTGAAAGAGGCTTTTCCTCCACTGGATTTGTAATTCAAGAACAGAGAACCCAGCTTAATGTGAGGAACTGTAGCTAGTGATGGCCAAATGAAGCCTCATGAAGCATTTTCTTTATTTTCTGAGCCAATTAGATGGCACTCTTGGTTTGAAGAGAGAGGCTCAAAGAATAGCAATTCAGTGTGTTTTAAACCTTTTGTTGAACAAAAAGCGCCATCTAGTGGGCTCAGAAAATAAAGAAAATGCTTCATGAGGCTTCATTCTGCCATCACTAGTTACTATGCACAGTGTCTCATAATATTGTCTCAGTTTTTCCTATACCATAATTAGTACCACATTACTCAGTTCTTTACAGAAACGTACTTGGATATTATTACAATATTACCTGACCCCAAAAATAAAGTGTTACCATTCAGACAACATATACTGTGAATGAAAGCATAAAAGTTAGAAGTCACAAAGGCGTACCTAGCTCAGCATGTAAAAGTATCTTGCTGGTTAATAAAAAAACTATACTTAGCAGAGTGAGCTATACCTGCAGATGTACGCTGACACACCATGCTACAGTATATTAGTTTTGCACCATGTAATCCCTGTTGTTTTACTATTGCATCTCTGTAGCTCCTCTGTATCACCGGCAGCATTGCTGTTTGTACACAGTGGGACAGCCTATAGAGAACTCAATTAAGGCCCTGGCAGAGAGAGCAGTGATCTGCTGAAGCATCACCTGAATGAGCAAGTTTTGCTGCAAAGTCACAGCATCCCCTCTCTTAAGCAGAGCGAATCACAGAGAGGCAGGGAGACATGCAGCACAATTTGTTGCATCCATCTGAATATCTATCAGTTTAGCTGTATCTGTTCAGAGCTTGGCCATATTTCTCATCAAGTGTTGCTTCATTTTTTTTTTTTTTTTTTTTTTATTTTGTTTGGCTGTGAGTTTGTGAGCTCTTGGGGTTCTAGCAGCAAAGACCAGCATGTGTCTTTCTGAATGTGCCAGGGTGATCTGCCTATCTGTGTAGGGTACAGTCTGCTGGATCAGCATTTTCTTCAAAGAGAGAAAGAGAAAACTCTGTTCTCAGGTTATGAGGTCCATGAAAGTGCCACAGCGTTCGGAGTACATGCTGGAGTTTCTTCACATTGTACTACGTATTAATTGTTTCTGTGTTTTTTGCAATTTTTGTGCTTTTTCCTCTTAAAATCATACTTTTACATACAATGCTGACATCCATATTGGTCATCATTTCACTAAGACTTTCCCCTGCCATGAAAAGCCTCTTGCCTCTTTTAATTCAACTTAACATGGCAGCAAAGTCAGCATCCATTACATCAGCATGTCAGATACAGTTCCCTGAGCCAGAGCCAGAGCCAGAAAAGACAGGAAAGCAGATGCTATAAGGCCCATCTCAACATAGCTTGAAACCCCTCAGAGAGTTCACTGTTATTTAAATTTGCAGCTAATCAATACACAATATTAAAGCTGTAGAACAGGTTTGGTGAATTTCCCCTCTAAAGGCGCGCTGGGGAATTGAGTTAATTTATTTAAGAGCTCCTTTGTTGCCAGTTGTGCTGCTTTGGTCTTGTTATAGAAAAACGGTTATTTTGTCTTTCTCCTTTTTTTTTTCCATCCCCTTTTGTCTATCTCCCCTGCCACTACCCACCCCCCTAGCCCACAAGCTTTTCGGACTGATTTGTTCGGGCCTCTATCTTTCCTGCAGGCGAGAGCTGCTGGCTTTGACTTTGACACACCTCTCTAATGTGGCCCGGTTCCTTTGTTAAGTGGTATCACGGATGTTTATTCAGCTTTTGAGACTGCAACACTGAGCTAAAGGGCAAAAGGACAACAGTCACTCAGGACCTACTCTGCTAACGAAGACAAATTAGTCAAACACAAAACACACACATACACATGCACACTCCTTGAGTTCAGTGGTGTAGTGGAGGGTATATGCATTAGTGGTGTTATGTGACCTCCAAACATTAGACATAAATGTCAGATAATTGGCTTAAAATTGGCTTTGGAACAGACTTGTGAAGATGTCTGATTAGAGACTCACTAAAAAGATATTTAATTGAGTTGAATGAATTGAAATCATTGTTGCATTTGAACAATTTTTCATTTATTTTCCAGAACAGGTTAACCTGTGATATTCAGGAGATTAGGAGTGAAATGTTCTGCACGGTTAGAGAAAAATGGTCTGTTGACAATTAGTAGAAACCAAAACTATGAACTTATTGTCTCATAAAAAAATAGCTACAGTGTGGAACCTTACGTGGAGTATAATCTAAACAAAACAAAAAGATCTTTGTGTGCACAGCTGCGATCATTAACATTAATATAAGCCTTAGAGACTGGAAGGTTTAACGCCACCCCAGAGGGGGACATAATATTTGTTGTGTTACTTAGATGAAGTTCAGAATGAGATTCATTTTGTTTTACTTTTCCGTACATGAAGACATGTAAGACATGTACTTTTCAGAAAAATGACCTCTATTTTTGTTGATTTCTTTTGGTTGGATGAAAATTTAAGTTTTGTTTCAGGAGGGGAACCTTTTTTGCGGCTGAACTTTATTTGCCGGGCCTGGGATCGAATATGTTGTTTCAGGATTGAGCAGTAAAATAACATGTACTTTGGATTTCTCACTGAAAAGTCATTGTGATGGTGTCTTGTGAACCCATGAGGGTCGGGCACATGTTTGTGTGCATGACACAAAATAAAACAAAAATCATATAGAGTGTATACCTCTTTTTCTGTCCATTTACAGTCTACCCTCCGATCAGCCAAAAAGCCATTGGACCAGTGGCGATTGCTCTAAGACTGCAAAGGAAGCTCAGCTTCCCCTAAAATGTCAAAAAATAAGTGGTCAAATATGTACTGTTGTGTTTACATTTCATTGACTAAATATGCGCTAGAACGCGTTCAACTTTTGTTCAGAATCAGCTACTTATCACAGGTCACTGACGTGACTTTCTTCTCATTCATTCCCGTAGCGTCACAGTGCATTAAACAGTGTCGAAACTCAGCGTCCAAAGACTTCAGTGGGGAAGCATAGAGTGGGTTGTTCCACTGCAGCGAAACTAGACAGTCATTGGATAAATGCTTGGTTTTGTCCCACCCATCGGACGCGCAGCGTCTCTGGGGGTCTGTGGGGCAGTGGGCTGGCCTCGGCTGGCCTGGACGCTGGGCTTCTGCATGATGATTGGATGATCTGTCTGAGGCTGAATCCCTTTTTGATTGACAGCGAAATGAGCGAATCAGCGATCTTGAAATATAAACCACCACCGGAGCATATTTCAAGTTTCATTCCGTTGTTCCGAGTTGATCTGGAGACTTTTCCAATCCTCTTAGTGACTTTTTCTTTGTTAAAAACAACTAGCGACAAATCTAGCATCTTTTTCTGGTGTTATTGGAGACTGTACTCATGTTTGGAGACTCTGACTTCTGTCGCTCTGCAGTTACTGTCCCCAACGAGCAGTGGGTGCTACTGTGAGCCCCTCCACCGTCCCAGAGCACTCACAGGCGGTCATACTAGCCTCGCGCAGCAGCCCCAGCTAGCGAGCGAGCTAGCAAGCTGCATATAATGGCAGACAATTTGAATATTGTCGACCGGATTTTGGTGAAGCCTTTTGATAGTCTTCCTTACGAGGAGAAACTTAGAATTAAACAGCAGGGCAGATCAACACCTCAGACTGATTTGGTGCAAAGGGTGGGGAAAAGTAACAGGTCTTTTCAGCTATCCTGGTATGACAAAGTAAGCTGGCTGACTGGAAGTGCTGTGACAAATAAAATGGCCATTGAAAGGACACTGGTCAAGTCCCTGGAAAAGATGCCTAGTTGGTACAACAGGGTCACTGATCATTTTCTTGAAAAGGAATAGAGGGTAGAATTTACGTATAAATGGACACATTTTATGATGTAGGCCGAAAATGAGCTTCCCCTCCTTGAAAGACCAACAGCCGCCACTGCACTGGACGATATAGCAGAGTATACCCACTTCCTCCTTGGTAATCTACCTATCAACCTAGTACACCCATCTCATCAGCTACCATGACAACACTGCTTGTATTGACTGTTTGAAATGAATACGTGTGGATTACACTGACATATTATGTGTCTATTATGTTTCTATAGATACCACATAGGCTTGTAACTAGAACTGTCAAGGATTCATTTTTTAAATTGCAATTAATCACTGAATTTTAATAGTTAATTTTGATTAATCATAATATTTTTTACTTATAAAATTCCATCATTTTGCATTCTAAAACCGTTCAGAAATCCATACTAACAAGATGAAGCAGTTTCTACCATCAGGAATCAAAGTAAATTGGTGTGAATGCGACGGCATTCACTATGTTTGATATTTCTGCCAAGCAGTCAAACGTCATCACAAATAAGAAAAAACAGTCAGTATGGACATGGAGATAATGGGGCACATCAATACGTGTTCAGACTTTGGCTGCCTTCGTACAGAGGCTGACATTAGGAAGAAGTGGAAAGATCTCCTCAGCAAGGCAAAAAAAAAAAATCATCCAATTGGCGGGGGTCCTCCCCCGAAAACCTCAATTTACAGTGACATCATTGTTGACGTATTTGGGGAGGATTCCCCTGCAGGTAAATGTAAAAACTGTAAATCCAGTGGCAGCTCCTCTCAATCAGCTCCTCGTCATTATACATCCAATAGATTGCTTCTGTCCCTAATTACTCTCTCCCGTCTAAATGCCCACTCGTTGTACAGATGGTGGATGATGTAACATCCTTATATGCAAAGTTCGCACGGTGTGTACATTCCTGGACACCCTAGTATGGTGACGTATTGGAGTCCTGTTGTTACTGATATGAGATTCAAGATGCCGGAATAAAGTTACGCCAGACCGGGTAAGTTGGTGTTAATATCTTTATTACCAGATTGCCAGAGGGCAAACACAACATGGCGTCAGAGTAGAGGTTCGTATTCCTACCTGCCAACAAAGATATGGAGACGTACGGCGTAGCAGCACCCAGGATGGACTGAGATTCACCGAACCTGCCGGAGGCATGGCGGCGCTTCCGACAGCACGCAGAGCTGATGTTCGCGGGCCCCCTGTGTGACAAAAACGAGAAGGAAAAGTGCAGTTATGTTCTTTTGTGGATCAGGGAGAAAGGGCGAGATGTATACAATACTTGGACGCTCACAGAAGACGAAGCCAAGACTCTAAAGACGTACTACCATAAGTACATAGAGTATCTCACACCAAGGTCCAACCCGATATACGCCAGGTACTGTTTCCATGAGAAAATGCAAGGCAACAGTGAGTCTTTTGAACATTTTGTTACGGAGCTAAAACTGTTAGTAAAGGACTGTGGTTACCCAAACAGCGACGAAATGATCAGAGAACGCATCGTGTTCGCCACTAACTCCCCACATGTCCGTGAGAAGCTGCTCAGCCAAGGTGCAGAGCTCACGTTAGACAAGGCTATAGATATCGCCCGCTCACATGAGTTAGCACAAATGCAGCTAAAAGAAATGGTTAGTAGCAGAGACCACACTCAGTGGACAAAAAAACAGAAGCAAGAAGGCAAAATGGCACCTTACCTGCTAAACAAAGGGAGTTTAATGCAGCAAACAAGGAATGCAGCAAATGTGGAGGACCCCACAGCCCAAAAGAAGTCTGCCCAGCTAAAGGGAAGCAATGCCTGAAATGCAAAAAACTAAATCATTTTGCAAAAG
The DNA here is from genome assembly GCF_041903045.1 of Epinephelus lanceolatus. Taxonomy (NCBI): domain Eukaryota; kingdom Metazoa; phylum Chordata; class Actinopteri; order Perciformes; family Serranidae; genus Epinephelus; species Epinephelus lanceolatus. The sequence goes on from NC_135746.1 coordinate 43,234,996, forward strand.
CATGCAAAACAAAATTCCCAGCAGAGACAAAACCTCACAGGAGATCTGTGCAGAACATCAGAGTGGACGAGGCAGATGACCCAGAAATACTGTACATCGACGCCCTCACAACTGAAAACATAGACGAAAGTGATGAACAACTCTATGCAGACATTGAGGTTGGCCCATCAAAACAAAAAGTGACATTCAAAATAGACACTGGGGCACAAGTAAATGCCCTCCCAACACACATGTTCAACAAACTGTTTAAAGACACTGCCCTCCAGCCACCCAAACACAAGCTCAACACCTATAGAGGACAAATACTGAGCACAAAAGGCATGTGCAAGCTGAAATGTAAATACAAGAAAAAATCAATGATGCTGGATTTATACATCATTGACACCAAAGCTCCACCCATCCTCGGACTGAGAGCCAGTTTGATCCTGACCCTTTGAACCTGATTAAAGTGGTAATGGAGGTGAGTGAGACTAAACAAGATCCAGACAATGACTCACAGAGCATGCTGAAGGAGTACGCAGATGTGTTCCAGGGCATAGGAGAGTTCCCAGGAGAGTGCAACCTCTGCATCGACCTTGATGCGACACCTGTCGTATACCCACCACGCAGAGTCCCCATCGCACTGCACAGCCGCCTGAAAAAAGAGCTCGACGAGATGGAGGAAAGCAACATTATCTGCAAAGTGACAGAACCCACTGAATGGGTTAACGGCTTGGTGGTTGTTGAAAAAAACCCCAAAAGGACAAGTTAAGAGTGTGCCTGGACCCCAGAGACCTCAACAAGACAATCCAAAGGCCACACTACCCCTGCCTACATTAGAGGATGTCATCACAAATCTCGCAGGAGCCCGATACTTAAGCATTCTTGACGCTAGATCAGGCTACTGGGCCATAAAACTGAGCCCCGAATCATCACTCCTGACAACATTCAACACACCGTTCGGCAGGTACAGATTTCTCAGGCTGCCGTTTGGGATAAGCTCAGCCCAAGATGAGTTTCAGAGACGTGTGGACAAAACGTATGAAGGTCTTGATGGAGTAGCTGCCATAGTTCTGGACATCCTGGTTACTGGAAAAACCAAAGAGGAACACGACAACAACCTGAGAGCCATGCTGCACCGCACAAGAGAGAGGGGGGTAAAGCTAAACCCCGACAAGTGCCGTATCTGTGTTCCAGAGGTCAGCTATTTTGGACACAAGCTCTCACGTGAAGGCATCAGACCAGACCCACTCAAAGTAAAGGCGGTCCAAGGAATGCAGCCACCACAGAGCAAAGCAGAACTAGAAACCATACTCGGGATGATCAACTATCTGGCCCGATTCGCACCGCGGCTCTCTGAGGTAAATGCACCACTGCGACAGCTGTTGAAACTCATAACACACCACCCAGTGTTTGCATACCTTGATCCACAAAAAGAGCTGACACTCCAAGTGGACGCCTCAAAGAGTGACCTCGTTGCTGTCATGCTCCAAGACGGCAAACTGATTGCCTATGCATCCAAGTTACTCAACAGCACAGAAGTGAATTACACACAGATAGAAAAAGAACTGTACGCAGTACTCTTCGGCTGCAAGTACATGTACGGTCGGAGAGTGACTGTGGAATTGGACCACAAACCGCTGGAAGCGATACTGCGGAAACCGCTGGCAGCAGCACCACCGTGGTTGCAAAGGATGATATTGCAGCTGCAAAAGTACAACATTCACATTATCCACTGCCCCGGAAAGGACATATGGGGCGGCAGTGGCTCAGTCCATAGGGACTTGGGTTGGGAACCGGAGGGTCGCCTGTTCGAGTCCCCATCCTGACCAAAATATGGAGCGTGGACTGGTGGCTGGAGAGGTGCCAGGTCACCTCCTGGGCACTGCTGAGGTGCCCTTGAGCAAGACCGCTCAGGTGTGCCTCACCAAGGGCAGCCCCCTCACTCTGACATCTCTCCACTTTGTGCATGTATAGGTCCTGTTTGTGCATGTGTGTGGCTTTCGGGCCTGTGTGTAATTGACAAGCAAGAGTGAAAACATTGAATTTCCCCTCAGGGGGATTAATAAAGTAAATAAGCTAAACTAACTAAACTAAACTATACCGGTGGCTGATACACTGTCACAAAAGTCGATCGAATACCAGGATGACAGCCTGATGGAAGGCATCAATCAATTTTATTTATAAAGCCCAATATCACAAATCACAATTTGCCTCACAGGGCTTTACAGCATACGACATCCCTCTGTCCTTATGACCCTCGCAGCGGATAAGGAAAAACTCCCCCCAAAAAAACCCCTTTAACGGGGGAAAAAAAACGGTAGAAACCTCAGGAAGAGCAACTGAGGAGGGATCCCTCTTCCAGGACGGACAGACGTGCAATAGATGTCGTACAGAACAGATCAGCATAATAAATTAACAGTAATCCGTATGACACAATGACAGAGAGAGAGAGAGAGAGAGAGAGAGAGAGATGCAGGTAATGACAGTAGCTTACAACAACATTATTGAAAGTAATAATATTATAGTTATAGTTCTGGCTACTGTGGTGCAATATGTTGAAAGTATGTATTAATATCTGGCAGTATACATGTGTGACAATAGTCATATGTTTATTATAACAGTAGAAGTATGACTAATGACTAATGATGACAGCAGCAGCAGGAGGCATCTGGCAGGACCATGGCAGCAGCACAACCACACACGTCACGCTGTCCAGGCACCGCTGCGATATGAGTTAATCTAAGAGACAGTGGAGCACAAAGGCTCCGGAGAAAAAGCCGAGTTAGTGACATCCAGAATGGCCGAGTTAGCAAGATGCAGTAATAGAATACGAGAGCGAGAGAGAGAGAGAGAGAGAGAAGGAGAGAAGGTGCCCGGTGTATTATAGGGGGTCCTCCGGCAGACTAGGCCTAAGTCAGCCTAACTAGGGGCTGGTACAGGGCAAGCGTGAGCCAGCCCTAACTATAAGCTTTATCAAAGAGCAAAGTCTTAAGTCTAGTCTTAAATGTGGAGACGGTGTCTGCCTCCCGGACCGTAACAGGAAGATGATTCCACAGGAGAGGAGCCTGATAGCTAAAGGCTCTGGCTCCTGATCTACTTTTGGAGACTTTAGGGACCATGAGTAACCCTGCGTTCTCAGAGCGCAGAGTTCTGGTGGGATAATATGGGACTATGAGCTCTCTAACATATGACGGAGCTTGACCATTTAGAGCTTTATGAGTTAACAGTAGGATTTTAAATTCAATTCTGGATTTTACAGGGAGCCAGTGCAGCGAAGCTAAAACAGGAGAAATATGATCTCGTTTCTTAGTTCCTGTTAGTACACATGCTGCTGTATTCTGAATTAGCTGGAGAGTTTTTAAGGACTTACTAGAGCTACCTGATAATAGAGAGTTACAGTAATCCAGCCTAGAGGTAACAAAAGCGTGGACCAATTTTTCTGCATCTTTTCGGGTCAGGATAGGCCTAATTTTTGCAATATTACGCAGATGAATAAATGCAGTCCGTGAGGGTTCTTTTAAATGAGAATTAAAAGACAAATCTTGATCAAATATTACTCCGAGGTTTGTTACGGTAGTGCTAGAGGCCAGAGCAATGCCATCTAGAGAAACTATGTCATCAGATAAAGAGTCTCTGAGTTGTTTGGGGCCAAGAACAATAACTTCAGTTTTGTCTGAATTTCTGACCTAAACCTGATCTTGACAAGGCGTAAGATTTACGCCCGGTCTTAGTGGGAAGAAGGCTTAAGCCTAGATGGTGCAACCGGCGTAACTATTAGGTCTGACTTAGAACACCAAGTAACAACTGACTTAACTTAAGACCAGGCATAAGCCTTGTTGGTGCACCCGGCACCAACGTAAAGTAGTAGTAGTAGTAGTAGTAGTAGTAGTAAAGTAGGGTTCTAAATAAGGTTGTAAAAAGATATATCCACTGAACAGATCAAATAATGAAGTAATGAAGTTCATTTTTTTTTTCATACCTGAAAAGTAATGAAAACATCCTGACTAAGGTTGTCATAATTCATGCATGAAAGGGTTCAACGTAGCTTAATCGAGAAAATTTCAAACACACAAATTAGCTTCATTATACCTCACAGGATTCACAGACAAAACACTTGTCTTTTGCTGAACACATTTTCACCACAAATACAACATGCTAATGTTATTAGCACAAGCCTATTGCATAGTGTGCCTGCTAAAATTTAACTGTCCAACACACAAGGACTTATAATGAATAATGGCTCCTGTACATTTTACACCTTTCCTTCATGTAGGAACTGCTGCAGTATCTTTTTCACTGCAGTATCTTTTTCACAAGCAGTTTTCAATTTTCAATAAAAGTATTAATGAAAATCATGTCTTGAGTTTGTTGATGGTTTTTATGGTGGATATCTGATCTAAATTTAAACAATAGCCAACATGTATAGTATTTTAGTATTTTTTCCACATTGATGGCTTTGCTAGAATTTTTAATTGTTTACAGGGCTATTATAAGTCTTTGAAATAAACCAGACAAGAGTGTTCTGTAGTTACTGAAAGTGCACTCAGTGCTGTTTAATCACAGGCGATATCATCAGAAATTACAAAGGCATTAAACACTTTTTTCAGTTATTATAACTGTAGTTATGATAACTGTCGTTATTTATTAAACTAATGTACATAAACTGTACCACACTGATATCTTGTAGGTCTTGATAAACTCCCTGGTGTCTTGAATGGTCAGTTGGTACAATTATATACACAGCAAGCCTTTTCATTTGTCCGGTATGTGCACAAAAAAATCTCCGCCAGGCTCCCACACCTTACACATAGCAAGGAGGTCAAATTGAGTGACCTGCAGTGAGTCTGAGCAGACAGTCTGTCAGTCAAAGTGACCGTGCCCTTGATTATGCAGAACTTCAAGCCAAAACAACATTTCAACGGGATAGATATAAAATATTCAACCTCCGTACATTCGTCATAAATGATGAAATAAGCCATAGAGATCAAAACCGTTTTTTTTTTTGCACCAGGCTGTAAACATGTTTATTGTAGCTGTAAATGTGTGCATTTTACCATGGGAGTCAATGAGGATTTGCTCTGTTTTGCAACCAGCCCCCAGTGGCCAGCAGATGCATTGCAGTTTTTGGCCCTTCTGCACTGGCCTCACTTGTCAGCCCTGGAGGTTGCCACTTGGTGAAAACGAGCAGTTCAGATTTGATGCTGGATATGAGTCATACTCCGTGATAGATCCACCTCCACCTTCTCCAGCAAGGTGACGATAGCCACCTACAGAGTAACTGCTGAGTCTACCCCATTCTCTGCCTCATCTTCACTATCCCAGACCTTGCAACATGGCGGGACCAAAGCATGCTATTTGTTATGTTGTTGGCAACAATAACTAACAGAAAAATCTTCATTTACTTCAGTCATTTAAGGATGTGAAGACCAAGTGGATTAACTTGATCTTTTATCGTCTGATTGTTTCTTTTCTGGGTTTTTTTTTCCTAAATTTTATTTTATTTTAGGATTTTTGACAAAAATACAATAATACAATACAACAATATAACAACTAGAAAAATCCTTTTCAATGAAGGTACAGTATCACAGCAGGACACACTTCCAAACTTAAGCTCAGGATGGATCAATACCGGCTGACAGTGACCCACCTTCAAACTTGGAAACCGTAAGTCAGGTGATAATTCTTTTTAGGTTTGTCACTGTGAGTGACCCTTTTCTCTGCCAGTACCCTGCTGGAGAGTGTCTGAAATAATAAAAATTGTCTAAATTCATTTATTTCATCAGGTTTTATTTTGGTGTTGGCCTTATTTTGCTATAAAACCCACAGCCATTATTGCAAGTGACTCACTTCATTAATGCAGTGTATTATTAAGTGATACAGTCCCTTTTGCTTTGAATTCCCAGGCCTGTGCTTGCTGAGTAATGATGGACTGTTGTCTGCCGTTTCCCTCTCGGGGGAAGCATCTTCGATAAACCTCTCACTGAACTCCATTAGATGAAAAAGCTCTCTGCTTAGCGTCAGCTCAGTTATATATGGTTCAGATTTGTTTTATTTTAATACTTAATCGATGAGTGTAATTTAATGTGACATTTCCTTTTATCTGACTAGCCTGGCTTCTCAGGGAAATTAAACTCTGTGATTGTTTGGCTGGTTGCTGTCAGCTGAGTACTGGCTTTTAAACAGCAATGCCATTCACATTGTATGGGTGTTAGGATTTTATCATGCACACTTTCCCTCTAATGTGGAGCTGTATGATCTTTGCAGTGCAGGCTAGCTATGTTATATAACCATCATTTAAACAGGTTATCTCAGACCTCAAGGTCTCTTTTACAAGGAAAGCCTCAAGACATTACCATTTGATTTTAAATTTCTGTCCGTCATCCTGTCCTGTCAGTCATCTGAATAAAAAATGATATTGTATGTTTTTGTATACTTTATCTCAAATAAAAGAATGCTTGTCTTCATCTGTTTTGTTAAAGTTGGAGGCACTTGTGAATTTATAGAGAAGAGTTGCATTTTTTTTTTTGGACATTATGCACATGCATTCTCATCCCAACACATTAATTACTGCTGTTCTGTCAGTGGACTTTCAACAAGATGATGCACTAGGTATCCTCTTGCATCTGTTGTTAATGTTCTGGGATGGTGTATGGTGTGGGATGGTGTATGTAAAATACAAGTACACTTGATAAAACGTCAGCAAAATGCCTGGTTTTCACGTTAATCTCCCCTTTGCTTTTTAAGGTCAATTTATTGAACAAGTTAAAAAAACACAAAATCAAACGTATAAGCAATTAAACAAAAACGGAATCCTTAGCAACATATAAACAACAAATGACCAATTTAGATAACATTGTTCATGTTCAAAAAGGGAAAGAAGAAGTTTTAAAAGGTGTAAGAAGAAGTTGGTTAAGTTCAGAAAAAATTATAATGGTTTGGCTCCACATTGCTGAGCAGCTGTTTGTTGGACCCATAGGACCCAAAGGCTGTAGAGGGGCAGGTGCTCAAAGTTAAAAAGGGGCACATGGAGTATTATTTTAAAACACTATACACTGACACCCTTTACAGCCTAACCTTTGATATTATAACAACACATATTCACACTAAATGTGACATAGAGCATTACAACAAACAACATCATACTTTCGACATTGTCTCCAACCACATGAAATCTGGGGGAATATGAGAAATAAATGAGGTAAATATGAATGACATATTTTTGAGCTAACTTTCTGTTTCAATTCTCAAAAATTCTACAGTTAAATCACATGAAATTTGACATGGACATAGTCAGGATCATCCTGAACAGGAGTCTCTTCGAATAACCTATTAAGGATTTTTTAAGATGAAATTTCTAAGATGATGAAATCATGAATGTGTTATAATGTAATCTAAGGTGACTTTACCTTTATTTATTCATTTATTTTTTTAAACTGTATAGCAAAACCATATGAGCTTTAGAAACAATGCCAATGTAAAGTCAATTAGGTTGCATTGTCGTGGTGGACACACAGATTCCCTGGTTCAACAACGTCACGTCAACCTCGTTTTCCTCAATGATATCTTTAACATTTCTGTATACACACAAAAACACAAAAGTGTCCTTGAAAACTCAACAATATGACAGGTTAATGTCAAGGCCATAAAATAAAATAAATGTATTTTGCCAGCTTTTGATAGCGTAGGGCTATAAGAGCATTGTGCTTGGGCGGATGTGGCGCATTCGACTACTGTTTTGTACTGTCCGCCGTCTGTGGGCTTCATTCCATTTCAAATTGCCGTCCGTCTACTGCAACCAAATCCAAACGCCACTATCTCTATTGTTTGTATGTGTGTGTGTGTGTGGTCATCAAATCGTGTACCATGGCAAAATAAACAGGATGCAGATGGGATTTTGGGACTATTATCAATCAATCAGTCAGTCAATCAAATAATCTTTATTTATAGAGCACTTATCATACAATAAAATGTAGCACAAAGTGCTTTACATGTTAAAAGCAGAGCCCCCCATCCCCAACAGATCGCCCACAGACCCCCTCACCTCCCTCACCCCCATCCCGATGTGATTAAAAAAAGAAGAAGAAAAATAAAAGAAAAAATAAATAAGAAGAAAGAAATTAAAGCTGCAAGCAGCGATGAACGGGCCCTCGCAGTCCACGCATGTCGGGGCATGCTGCCGTCGGAGGGCGTGCACCTAGATGTCTTGTCAACTGTAATAAATAAAAAAATAAACATTATCTCTTACTTACATTTCCAGTATACAGGTAGGCACACAACCCACGTATGTATTTTTCCAATATTTTTATGACTGTTTAAAGCTACTAATGTATAGACTACAGAGAGGAGGTGGCTCAGCTGGTGTCCTGGTGCCACACAAATAATTTCTCCTTAAACGCAGTGAAGACTAAGGAGATGATTATCAACCCAAGGAAGAGGAGAGACCAGCGCAATCCACTTCACATCGGTGAGACTCAGGTAGAAGCTGAATACATGCCCAATAGTTCAAGGTCTTCTGACTCTTTAAAAGTTGACATGGTGTCTCTAGCTCAAAGTATGAGGCAAAAGAAGAGGTTGAAAGTCGATGAGTTTTGAAGAGGATTTGAAGATTTTCCAATTTACTTCCATTCACACTAATTAGACTGCCACCAGAGCGCCATCTATTGGCCGATTTGCACCGAATTTTGCACAAACCCTCATCAGGCAATGAAACACAATTAGCAAAAGTGTTGTGATAAGAGACAAGTGATAAGATATGAAAGACTGTCTGTTTTGAACACAATGTGCAGGAATTTGTTGTTTTATATTTTGGGCGTTTTTTGGTCAAACAAAATTCTTTTAATAACTTTTTTTTCAGGAGGGTCCACAGATGCTACATGCAAAGTTTGGTGCAAATCAGTCAAATCGCCTAGGAGGAGTTTGAAAAAGTACGTTTTCATTTGTCACGATTTAGCGAATGGAAAGTTACCGCGAAAGTGGGTGTGGCTTACACCACACAATTCAGCTGAATTCAGAGAACACGTAAATAGAAGGTTTAACAATGTGCGACATATTATGTGGGAGTTATTAGCCAAAAATGCTTTTGCATTGAAAATAGCGCCACCTGCTGGTCATTTTTGGTGTGTGAGTTACAGGAGCCAGTCTATACCACCCCTATCAATTTTATTTCCATGAGTGTTACACTGTAGAAAGTGTTACTTTGGATCAAAGTAAAAAAATTGTTACACCTAATTTTTTTAGTTTTTCTCAAATCAAAAAAATCAGTTTGAACAAAGCAAATGTGTAATGTAATGTCAATTAAAACCAATGAAAGTTTTCAAATATAATGCACTCATAATTTCAACTTGTTACAGCAAGTTGGTTTAGTTTTTCTCAAATTAAAAAAAATAGTTTGAACAAAGGAAATAATGTAGTAATGTTAATTCAAAAAATTAATTAAAACCATTGAAAGTTTTCAAATACAGTGAAATCATAATTTCTACTTGCAATTTTATTTTTTTACGCTTTGCATTAACTTATTTTTTCACCCTGACTTGAGCCAAAATCTTACAGAACTACAAAGTAATATGCTGTATGAATACAATGTATTTTTTCACTTTCACAAAAACTAATGAAGTTGCGTCAACTTGTCACAAGTAATTGAATTACTTTCCTCCAAGTTGGATGAAATTATGGAAAGACACACAGTTCAATTTTCACATTTCTTTTATTAAATTTCTCACATCACGGTATTCAAACCTTTTTAAATGGTTTTGAGGTGAGCTAGGCTATTCTTTAGATACAATATAAAAACTTTATAAAAAAATAAAATGTAAATATAAAATTAAATACTTTTTCAAAAGCCCAACAAACAGCTCCAGTTTTTCAAAAGCACAGCTCAAAATGGTTTTGAGGTGAGGTAGGCTATTCTTTATATAAAATATTAAAACTGTATAAAAATAAATAAGACTTTCAAAAGCCCAACAAACAGCTCCAACAAAAGGTTCCTCATCCCTCAGAACAGATGTGAGAATTGGTGGCAGTAAGGCTGGATTCACATTGGGTCCGGCACTCCATTCATTTAATGGTGGTAGTGCATTTAGGCTGCATGCATTTAGCACACACACACACAGCAACCTGCTCACAGACTCACAGACATACATGCACGCACGCGCACACACACACACACACACACACACACACACACACACACACACACACACACACACACACACACACCTACTCGCACACGCACACACACACCTACTTGCACACGCACACAACTACCTACAGACACAAACAACCACCAACCACCATATAAAATGCATCAGCATCTAACAAGGCAAAAGTCTAGTCTCCTTTATAAAACTAGTGCCATTTAAATCCCAAGAAACACATGGTCCATTTTAAAACCAAGAAAAATGGCCACGATGATTTCACACAAAATCTGAACCTGGCAAACCTGAATAACAATGTTTTCTCTTGCAACAGCAACAAGTAATCATCTGTGATGATTACCAAGGCTCATAACTAACAATGTGACAGTTTTAGCTAGTTCACATATTTTCCCACAAGGGAAGCTTGATACTCACTCCTGCAGCTTAGCACAGAGGTTCTGAACCCTTCTTGACATTTGCCTACTTTCAATATCCATGCCGATTTTTTGAAAGGTCTCAAAGGTATATTTGAGTTCAACTGGATACCTCAAGTTGAGTGCATACATCAGGCCAAATAGCATGGCATAAGCCGATGCAATTGAGGACAAGTCGTTTAGTACCTCCGCACCATCGATGACAAGGCCAATGTCCTCTGGAGGGGAGAGAGCGTCACCATCCCGGAGGACAAAGATGGCCATGGTGGTATGTTCGAGTTCTGTTTCCGCCTCTTCCTTTTGGACAACCTGAAATCAGACAATTAAGTTAGTTTAGTTTATTGTCCCCGGGGAGGGGGGAGGGGGGATTATTCATTCAATAAATTCAATAATGATTAAGATTACTGACACTCAGACAATAAATCATGCAAGTAGTATATAATATATAACCTCCAGTAACCTCCATAATATATAAGTGCACTCCTGTGATCACATTTTAATTTTAAATATCAAAGAGAGCTAGAGAAAGAGAGAGGGAGAAATGGGGACAGTTGGATGACAAATATTAAGAAGAATATATCAATGTGCAAGTTCTGTTTCTAATGGCTAACATTATATTTTGCTGGTTTATTTTTCCTCAAACACAGACACACTGAAGTGGACAGTGGAGGCAGATCAGCACGATATATGGAGGGGCATGAGAATAACTTTTTAGAATGTTGGTTAATTGCTGATTCATTTGTTACATGCTTTGGCAATATTGTTTGTTTGTAAACTGGCATGCCAATAAAGCACACTGAATTGAGAGAAAGACAGCAAGGAGAGGGAAAGACCCTTGGTGCTATTCTCCTGGATAGTTATTGATTAGTCTGATCAAACGCCCAGGGCCAACAGTTTCATTTAACAGAAAACAGCCTGATCTCAGTGCATTGCCATGATTTGCTGACTTACAGTCAGGTCCATAATTATTTGGACAATGATACAGTTGTCGTCATTTTGGCTCTGTACACCACCACAATGGGTTTTAAATGAAACAATGAATACCTGCTTAAAGTGCAGACTCTCAGCTTTCATTTAAGGCTTTTTTCAAAAATGTAGTATGAACTGTGTAGTAATGACAAGCATTTCTTCACACAGTCCCCCAACTTTAAGGGCTGATAAGTATTTGGACAAACTAACATAATCATCAATTAAACAGTCAGTTTTAATACTTGGTTGCAAATCCTTTACAGTCAATGACTGCCTGACGTGTTGGACACATAGGCATCACCAGATGCTGGGTTTCTTCCCTGGTGATGCTCTGCCAGCCCTTTACTGCAGCCGTCTGCACTTCCTGCTTGTGTTTTGGGTGTTTTGCCCTCAGTTTTGGCTTCAGCAAGAGAAACGCATGCTCAATTGGATTCAGGTCAGATGATATGACTTGGCCATTACAGAACATTCCACTTCTTTGCCTTAAAAATGTCTTTGGTTGCTTTTGCAATATGCTTCAGGTCAATGTCCAACTGCACTGTGAAGCATCGTCCAATGAGTTTTGAAGCATTTGGTTGAATCTGAGCAGATAATGGTGCCCCAAACACTTCAGCTTTCATCCTGCTGCTCTTGTAAGCAAGACAAGACTTCACTAGAATAAATACAGAGAGTTTATGCAAACCATTGGTTAGCCTTAAAAATGGAAGGCCAGATTAGAGTTTGTCAAAAACCATCTAAAAAGCCTGTACAGTTGTGGAATGTAGAAGCAAAAAAGTCAAGGTCCCGAGCCGGGCCAGTTAGCTCGCGACCTCGCTCTTTTCCTCTCAAACGGACTTTCTTTATCTTCCATTAGATATCAAAAACTCAGAGGTCAAAAAAAAAAATCACTGGAGACACGTAGAATCAGATGCAACTGAGTTTAATGTGCTCGCAGGCAACAAACACATCACAACCCAAATGAGCCAAGCTCCGGAGCAAGGCTGAAATTTCTTTGTTTGCGCTCGCTCTTTTATCGTAGAATTTCTGCTGAGTCATTTCTTTCCCTTAATCCTTCCCACTTGGCTCTGATCGTAACGATATCCCACCTCTGCTGAGTCACTTTTTCTCCACCATAATGGTGTCATACTTCTGCTGACTCAGCACTTTTTAGTCCTTCCCCCTCTAGGGTCATTCTCAGGACAAGCTGTAATTCCCCTAATTTTCCACTAGTGTTTTCTGAACCCATCCTCATGCTATTTTTAGAAATGATTCACAGTGAGTCCTAGGTACTTCTCCACCACAATGCTTAAGTGCTCAATAAGTGTGTGTGTGTCATAAGAATACATGAAATATTAAACCAGTGTGTAATTTGTCAGTTGCACAGATTATATTGCTTCAACACATATCTTTTTAAAGGTCAACTAAAAGGTACAGTATATGTCTTCAGTAAATCAGTACATTACACTACATTCCCCCCTTTGGGGCTCCATAGTCCCATATAATATCTTAAATCACAGCAAGGGGGAGAAAATATATATATCCCCCCTTTGGGACTTTATAGTCCCATACCATTAAGATTTAGATTGGCTATTATCACACACGAATCATTTTCCAGTGATCAACATCAGTAGAGCTGCACATAAGTCATACTTCATTGATTATCAGCAGTATCTGTCACACATTTTGTCATCCGTAGGTATCACACACAATTCATGATTATCACCTCGAATAATTCGTATGTATATAGAGTATAAGAGCTAGCCTAATAATGTCTTTGTTTTTCTTGTTGCATGATTAATCATAATGACATTCTTATACAGTGGTTGTTACTACAGTCGTTACTGGTATTTTCTTCAGTGAATGCATGATAACTTCACATATACAGAGTACAGTAAGCAAGGTACATAGTTATCTTTGCTGTTAATGCTGCCAAGTTACTGTCCGTCGGGCACATAGGCGGATGTGCCAGTCATCCGCAGGCGCCGGTAGGACGCCACCTGATCCCCTTAGCATCTCAATCTTCTGTTGCAGCACGTGGTGGTTGACCAGTTGCCGCTGTAGGTCATCCCTAGCCTGGGCTCAAATGGGGGCTGGTCCTCTGACATGGCTGGGCGCTCTTGGTAGGCCAACCCTGGATTCTGCTGCTTTGGATACAGGGATCTCCACATGCTGGCCATGCTCTGCACCAATCTGTGTGTTAGAAAGGACATTGTTTAGTTCAATTCACTTCCTTCCTTTTCCTCCTAATTGCCCTGTGGTATAGATAACCTATATATGTTAATCAGTCGATTGTTAGTATGGGTTTGGTAACAGCAAGATTTTTCCTGAATCTATTGCCAATTATTTGGTTATTTCTTACCCTGAATCGGCTCTCCCTCTCTCTCTCTCTCTGTTCTCTCTGCGCTTGGGCCCTCATCCTCAGCCCTGTGGCTACCAGGTGGCGACTGAGGAAAGGGGTGTTTTCCTCTGAGGTGCTCTCTGTCGACACCCTCTCTGGGTTGTTAGCTCTGCAGCAGTGGTTAAGATGGAACCAAACGTCCTTACCTTCAACTTTCAAGGCAGTTGGTGTAGCTAATATGACCTTGTATGGACCTTCTCTGCGTGGCTGGTCCCACTTCCTTTTGAACACCTTGACGTACACCCACTCTCCAGGAAGTATGCGTTGAAGGTCTTCTGGGATTTCGACCCTTCTGTCCTCTGTGGTGCCTTTCACCTGCTGGGAGATAGCCCTATGGATACGGGTTAGACTTCGTAAATAGTCAAACATTTCGCCTTGTAATTGTTCCAGGGACGGTCCCTCATGGGGACCTCTTAAGTATGGTAGCGGCATGAGCCGGCTCGTAAGCATTTCATGCGGTGTTAGATGCGTGACTCAGCTGGCTTGTGAACGCATAGACATTAGTGCAAGCGGTAAAGCATCCACCCAATTAAGCTTATTTCCACTATCTACTACTATTTTTGCTATTTTGGTTTTTAAAATACCATTTGCTCTTTCTACAGCTCCCTGTGATTGGGGATTGTAAACGCAGCCAAATTTTTGTTTGATCCCTAGTTGTTTCAGTGTCTCTTGTATGACGTTAGACACAAAATGGCTACCATTGTCCAATGATATTGTATCTTTTTACCCATAGACGTTTTTCGGCCTCAGTAACTCTGTTTTGAGCTGCTATGAGGGAGGGCATGGTTGTGAGGGGTTCACAGTCTTGTATGGTTAGTAAGGGTGTCATTACTGCCCCTATTGCTGCCTGTTCATCTGCAAAGTTATTGCCTTTGGCTATCAATGTATCAGTGTTTTGGTGGGCTGGACATTTTAATTACTGCTAGAGCTGTGGGAAGGAACATGGCTTCTATCAGGTCGAGGATGGCAGCTCCATGTGTTACAGGAGTGCCGTCAGCTCTGCGAATCCTCTTTGTTTCCATATGTTAGCATGGACGTGGCACACACCACAGGTGTATACTGAGTCTGTGTATACATTTAGTGATTGTCCCTCTGCCAATTTACATGCTGCTGTTAAAGCTTTTATCTCTGCAAGTTGGGCTGAGCATGGCTGAGCAAGTTTATGTGATTGTAGTGTCTCAAAGGTGTGGTCATTGTTGTGAAGTTGAACAATCCCGTAGCCTGCATGGCTACCAGTGGTGTCACGAAAACATGAGCCATCTACAAACAATGTGAGATCAGCTGGGATAGGTTGATTGTGCAAATCTTCTCTAGTACGCATAAATGTCTCTGTGTCATGAATGCAATCATGTGGCTTACCATCTGTTGGCAGCACCAGTTTAGTGGCGGGGTTGATGGTGGAACAGCGTTGAATGTTAAATTCAGGGGCTGATAGGATTACCTCACAGCCCGTACACCTGGCCTGTGGGCATGTCTTGCATCAGGACGGCACATGCAAAGCCTGATCTTTCTGCTACCTAGAGATGAAAAGGTTTAGCATAGTTAGGAGTCCCTAACGCTGGAGCTGACTGCATGTCTATTTTTTAGATTTGGAATGCACCCTCAGCTTCCTCTGTCCATGTCAATTGTGCTGTGTTGTTTGTCTGTCCTACTGCTCTTAGTAAAGCTCTGAGTGGAGCAGTTTTTATAGCATAGTCACAAATCCATGGCCGACTGTATCCTGTCATGCTGAGAAAAGACAGCATTTGGCCCACCGCCTGCGGTTGAGGTGCCTTACTACCTCTATTTGAGATGGGGCAATGCACTTTTTATCCCCACTCGACTGTCTGCCCAAGTAGTCTACAGACTGCTGGCAGAACTGCAATTTGTTTTTACGGACCTTTGTGTCCCCCCCTTTGCTAATGCTGTGAGCACTGCAATGGAATCTTTTTGACATTGTTCTTTTGAAAAGCTACAGACAAGCAAATCATATGCATGTTGTAATACAGTGCTTGGCACGTTCAAATTAGCTAGGTCATATTGCTGACCTTCATAAGTGAATGCAAACAAATATTGAGAGTCTGGGTGTAGCGGTACACTGAAAAAGGCTGAACACAAATCGATAACTGTGTACCACTGTGTGTCGGATGGTATGTTTGAAAGCAACGTGTGTGAATCTGGCACATGTGGCGTCTCTGTTTCCACCACTGCATTAGCTGCTCTTCTGAGGAATTTGGTTTCTTGATTGGAAAAATGGGCGTGTTGCAGGGACTTCTAGTTTTGACCAGAACTCCGGCTTTTACCAAGCCTTCAATTGTGGGTTGGATATCGTCAATGGCATGCCGCTACAGAGGATACTGCCTCTGGTATGGTAGGCTAGCGTGTGGTTTTAGTGTGATATGAATAGGTTGCGCTGATTTTATCAAGCCTACGTCTGTTTTATGTGCTGTCCATAGCTGTGGTGGAACCGTGCGTGTTCTTCTGTGACTGCCATCTGTGTGGGAGTAGTACCATCTACAAGTACCTTATCTGTGACTGCTTTATCACCTGTCTTAGTTGAGATTCTAATGTATTGTTTGTCATCTGAAATGTGGATGTATTTGTTCTTGTTGGGTAACCACTCTCGCACCTGCAGTGCACATCCGACCATTAGACCCAAATGATGAGACTCATAACCTTCTGCTATCATCAGTGTAATGTGTGGTGCAGAATTTGGCACCTGAAACCATCCTGCTAATTCTTCTGGGAGGCGGACGGCTGCCGCCACACCTTGAGGTGCTGAATACATGTCTTCACTAATGATCAGGCATGTTTTTTTTTTTTTTTTTTTTGAGCACTGTGTTCCTGCATTCTTGACAATCTACATGAGTCTGGTCTGCATCATACACGAGTGTGCAATGCAGTGGCAGAGTGGGACTATGTGCTGTGTCAAAATGTAACCTGACCCATGGTTCCCACTGAGTCCATGTCCGTTTAAGGTGCGGCTCTTCTGGTGTCAGTTGGAGGCAGTAGCCCAACGCCTATTGTGTCTCTGTGGCGTTCACGGGGCAGCTGTGGCATCATGCTTTGTGGAGGTTCCTCAGGGAAATCTAAATATAGTCCATCTTGAGCACACATGTTCTTAGCTTTGAGAGGGCACAATATATCTCTGCCTAGAAGATTCACTGGTGTATGAGCTGAGTAGAGTAGGAGTGCAAATTTGACTTTTCCTGCGATAAGCATTGGAACGGGCTCTGTCAATGGTATGACTTGTGATTTCAAAGAGAAGCCTATGGTCTTGATAGATGACTTAGAGAGGGGGAGTTCAGAGCCCTCTTTTCCTAGGCATGAATAGGCAGCCCCTGTGTCCACCATAAAAGGATATGCTTGTTCGTGGGTGACAACAGGTACAGTTGGTTCGTCGTGTGGCTGTAATGAAATGACTGGTGACATTACTTCCCCCTCAGGCTTCTCCGGGCAACCCTACCATGGGCACCCTGTCTCGTTTTCGGCAAATTTTCTGCTGGACCTTCCCATGGGTTGACCAAACAGTTTTTGTGTCGGTGGCCAGGCTGGTAACAACCCCAGCATAGCTGGTTAGATGCTGCAGGATTCACTCCTGGAAATCCTGTGTTCATTTCCTGGGAGCCTGATTGCTGATAGGGTGCGGCTCGCTGATAGGTTTGCTGTTGCGGTGGCTGGGGTCTTGGAGGAAAGCTCAGTCCCCCTCTCCATCCTCCTCGGCCTGCCGGTCCTCCCCTAGGTCCAACTCGACCCCGCCACCTCGGGGACCTCTGGAGTGGTAATGAGTGGCACTGGATTGTCAGTGTTCTGCGTGTGGGGAGCGTCTTCTTTCATCTGCTCTCGGCCTTCGTATCCCTGGCCAAGGTCACTGTGAACCTTCCCTCCACTTGGCCTTCCATTGTTGTTGCTGCTCTTGCCTCCCCCACCGAGCGCAGTGGGTATTGTCCCGTCTCTGATGGTGATGTGTCTTGTGGGTATGGTGGTGGTGATGCTGGTAGGGGTGGGGCTATGGGTCTCACATCCATCAGTGCCCGTGGGTCCTGTGGATGCCTGCTGCACTCCCTTGGCTCGGTTAAATCTAGGCTCAAAACATATCTCTTCTCAAAAACATTTGTATTCTTCTGACATGATATTTTAATCTCCTACTCTGTGCTTATTTGTGCCTTGATTTATGTATTTATGTATGTTGCTGCTATGGCTTTGGTTTTTTTGTTATTGTGTTTCCTCTGTATTTTTCATTTTCTATTTTTTATATGTTCAGCACTTTGGTCAATGTGAGTTGTTTTTTTATGTGCTTTATAAATAAAGTTGACTTGACTTGACTTGACTACTTGCAACATTCGCTTCCTACCCCCTGCTTGTCTAAACCACCCTAATACCTCCCTTTCCTTAACCCTATTGTTCTTTTTTTTATAACTCACCTTAGTGTCTTTTGCCTCAATGTATTTAGTTCTGTATCCACCTCGTCGCAACATGCCAGGTTGAAGGTTCCATCCTTAGGCCAACAATTTTTTTTTTTTTTTTTTCCAGATTTTTGATTTATTTATTTATTTATTTATTTTTGTTTTTCCTGATGTTCTTTTTGTGCCATTTAGTCACACAGCGCTGGATTCAGTTTCTCCTACCTGGATGTTATGTCATCACTATCTCTATGGGTGTCAGACCCTTTTTTCCATCTTTCCTTGAAGCCTTGTTTCACTGTGCCAGCTCTTGGAATTTCTTGTTGCTCGTCTGTTTCTTTTGTGCTTATCAGTGCTAATAATGTCCTCTACTGTAACGGTAGTTTCTTTTTTTTTATTGTTATATTATTATTATTATTATTATTATTATTATTATTATTATTATTATTTCTTTTTCAGAGATTATATTCTAATTTATGTGACCTGTCTCCTAGGGGGGCTTTGGTTAAACAGCCAAATGTTCATGTCTCCCAAATCAACTTTTCTGGGCACAACAACAATCCGCAGCCATGGATTATGTGTCTCTCCTTCGTGACCTCGTTTCTTATCTGGTGTAGAGGGAGTGAAGCTACTGGCGCGTCCTTATGATTATCACACAAATTCTGCAGCAGCGGATTTAATGAGTAAGGAACCCACAGTCTGCGCAAAATCACTTCCCACGGGACACCTGGAAATAACTCTTTTACTCTCTTCAAGTTAACAAATTTGGTGACCTGCCAAAGTTTTTGTTTGATCTCCTGCTCGTCTTGCCAATGTTCTACCCCTTTACTGTCAAAGTATGTTCTTCTCCAGCCAAAATTGCGCTCTTATGCCCCTGAATTCTACTGGACCCTCAGTGACGCAATGACTCTCTGTTATAATCTCATCTTCCCCTTCATTTCCCTCTTCCATCTATTTCAGGTGTTCTGATGTGAGTTATGTATAACCTCACCTCTTAACCTGTCACTGGTGAAATTTATGTGTTTGCCTTATTACTCTCCCTATTTGTGTTATCTTTGGTCCACAATGTTGTACCAGTGAAGTCAGCCTAATTTGATCTCCCAATGTTGCAGCAGCGAGGCCTTATCAGACAGCCTAATGTGATCTCACAATGTTGCAGCAGGGAGCCTGTGTACTTGATTTATTTAACAGCTTAGTTTGATTCTCTCTATCTGCTCACCCCCTTCGCTGTCTATGTAGCTTCTTTCCAACCCAAAATGTGTTTTTTATGCCTCTAGTGTCCACTGAACCATCAGTCATGCAATATTCTTCGGCCCAAATTTCATTACTACTGCTGTCACCCTCTTCCATCCAACTCTTAACAGCTTGATCTCAACTTCTTTTTTCTTTATTTTATTACTTATTGTATTTATTATAAAACTATACATATAAACTAAACCTACTTATCATTTATAAATTATTTATAATTTTATTGCTTATTCTATTCATTTATGAAACTATACTTATCACTTATTTTATTTATCTATAAAATTAAATTAAAATAACAGATATTTCTTTTTTATTCTCCCCTTAACAGCCAACCAGTTTGTATGGAGTTCACCCGAGCAACTGGTTCAATCAGTGAAACGTGGACTTTTTGTTGGCACCGTTAGGTTTCCAGTCCCCAATTTGTTGACACCGTTAGGTTACCCTTGTCTGGTTTTGTTTCACTGAGACACTGTTAATAACTACCTCATGTAACAAAACTTTGAAACAAATCACATAAAACAAACACACAGATACCAGATTATGATAAAACATTCAGGCCCCAAAATGTCTTTTTTTCTTTGTAATGACCTTTAACCCAATAGAGGTCAGAACCAAACTATCAAATTTTAACAAAGCTTTGTTTTTTGTATAAGCCCACTTCTATTGGCTGTGTTCCTCACTCTGTGCTGGCTGCATGCCTCACCCCCTCCTTTTGTGCTCTCTGTTTAGTCAGTCTCCCAATGATTTGTCAGTCTTTTTACAGTTACATTTTATTTAACACTTTACTGTATTTACAACACTTTATACAACGCTTCGTGCATTACTCTAAATAGATTATACTGTGTTTACTACAACTTACTTCTAAATATACTACAATGTATGTACAGCAACTTTATAGCTTACAGTTAGGTTTTTACAATTTTACACTTTTGATCGATCTGTTAACTGTTTTGACTTGTTTTTTGTCTTTTTTACTTTTCCTTTATCTCTTTGGTTGCAACATTTTAAGCGTTCTGCCCGTTCAGTCCCGTTCTGTCTACGGTGACTCCCCCTCCTTCTTGACTGGGAGGTCACTTTCCTCAAAACGGCGGTATCCACAGAAGCTTTTTACTTTAGGCCTTTTCTTAATCTCTATTCCCTAAGCTCTCCGTCTAAGCTGTCCCAACGGTTGACTCACACACACCTGCCCCTACAGGCTTAAAGGTGTGCGTGGCAAGTCGCTAGCGGTATCCACGGATTCGCTTTTGAGTACCTCTGACTCTCTTATTTTTGCATTCCGCCCGAGCAGCCTATTGGTTGGCTCAACGCCCCTGCCTTCACAGATTTAAAGGATGCGTTTGTCAAGTCAATAGCGGTAACCACGGATATGCTTTTGAGTATCTCTGACTCTTTTCTTCTCTTATTGTGCACTTTTGTCTCTTTAAATACTTTAAATACTTTTAATACTTTAAATACTTTACTCTTACTACATTCCTCACTACATTTGTTACCATACATTCAGCACACACACGTTCACTCTTTCTTTTGCCTGCTTGGTTTCTCTAGCTCACTCCCCACATTCCACACACACATACACACACTCACTCACTCACTCACCATGTTTATCTCTCTAACTTACACACACACACATACACTGTGTTGCATTAGATTCAGTTGTCTCCAGCAATATATCAGCTATGTTCCAATGTTGTGTTATTAGTTAGTAATTTTTACATCACATTTTAGGTTCTTTAGGAGAGGAATTTGTCAAATACCTCCGACCTGGGCGGCTCCCAACTGCACCTCAGACGCACCCGGTTTAGGCAGAAAAAAGGCTCTGCTTACCTTATCTGGTGGCCACCTGTACGTCTGATGTGCAGCCAAGCGCCCCCCGATCTCAGGATCCGACCTCCTCGTCCTCCTACGCTGGCTCGCCAAATAATGTAGAAGCAAAAAAGTCAAGGTCCCGAGCCGGGCCAGTTAGCTCGCGACCTCGCTCTTTTCCTCTCAAACGGACTTTCTTTATCTTCCATTAGATATCAAAAACTCAGAGATCAAAAAAAATCACTGGAGACACGTAGAATCAGATGCAACTGAGTTTAATGTGCTCGCAGGCAACAAACACATCACAACCCAAATGAGCCAAGCTCCGGAGCAAGGCTGAAATTTCTTTGTTTGCGCTCACTCTTTTATCGTAGAATTTCTGCTGAGTCATTTCTTTCCCTTAATCCTTCCCACTTGGCTCTGATCGTAACGATATCCCACCTCTGCTGAGTCACTTTTTCTCCACCATAATGGTGTCATACTTCTGCTGACTCAGCACTTTTTAGTCCTTCCCCCTCTAGGGTCATTCTCAGGACAAGCTGTAATTCCCCTAATTTTCCACTAGTGTTTTCTGAACCCATCCTCATGCTATTTTTAGAAATGATTCACAGTGAGTCCTAGGTACTTCTCCACCACAATGCTTAAGTGCTCAATGCTTAAGTGCTCAATAAGTGTGTGTGTGTGTCATAAGAATACATGAAATATTAAACCAGTGTGTAATTTGTCAGTTGCACAGATTATATTGCTTCAACACATATCTTTTTAAAGGTCAACTAAAAGGTACAGTATATGTCTTCAGTAAATCAGTACATTACACTACAGGAACAGCATACTATGGACATAAAACAAAGATCAACTACCAGAATGATGGGAAGACAAGAGAAGGAAGAAGGGAAGGAACTGCTCATGATCCAAAGCACACCACCTCATCAGTGAAGCATGGTGGAGGTACTGTTATGTCATGGCCATGTATGGCTGCCAGTGGAACTGGTTCTCTTGTATTTATTGATGATGTGACTGCTGACAAGAGCATCAGGATGAAAGCTGAAGTGTTTGGGGCTACATCATCTGCTCAGATTCAACTAAATGCTTCAAAACTCATTGGACGATGCTTCACAGTGCAGATGGACATTGACCTGAAGCATATTGCAAAAGCAACCAAAGACATTTTTAAGGCAAAGAAGTGGAATGTTCTGCAATGGCCAAGTCATATCATCTGACCTGAATCCAATTGAGCATGCGTTTCTCTTGCTGAAGCCAAAACTGAGGGCAAAACACCCAAAACACAAGCAGGAAGTGCAGACGGCTGCAGTAAAGGGCTGGCAGAGCATCACCAGGGAAGAAACCCAGCATCTGGTGATGCCTATGTGTCCAACACTTCAGGCAGTCATTGACTGTAAAGGATTTGCAACCAAGTATTAAAACTGACTGTTTAATTGATGATTATGTCAGTTTGTCCAAATACTTATGAGCCCTTAAAGTTGGGGGACTGTGTGAAGAAATGCTTGTCATTCCTACACGGTTCATACTACATTTTTGAAAAAAGCCTTAAATGAAAGCTGAGAGTCTGCACTTTAAGCAGGTATTCATTGTTTTATTTAAAACCCATTGTGGTGGTGTACAGAGCCAAAATGATGACAACTGTATCATTGTCCAAATAATTATGGACCTGACTGTACCTGGTACTCTTTGATCAGGTGGCTCACATCTTCACCCAGGTACATCACGAGGGACTTCAGGAGGCACTCTCTTCTGATGTTCAAGTCCACACTCTGTAGCAACAAAGACACATATCAAAAGATAATAAATGTATCAGCTTTCAACTCACCGACAGACAGAACTGAACTGATAAAAGAGGAAATCAAATGGAATACATATGCATTTCATACCTGATCCAAAGGTTTAAGGATGTCCCTGGTTTTCTCACCGACAGCTCCACCTTTTCTCCTAATGACCTGAAGAAGCTGACTGCTCTGTTTATCCAAACTGGCCAAGAATCGTGCTTGTAGAGGTACCGTTGTGATCCGTAGGAATTCAGCATTGATCTGAAATATACAAATTAGACAACACATTTCATGTTAAGGCATATGATTGGCAAAGGGCAAAAAGATCAGGAAAATATAGTGTTGTTTGCCTGACTGGACTCTGGACTGGATGGAGTGCTGAGAGATGATAGATTCTAGATTCTGTCAGATTCTCGCACAGGAATACAGAAGCTCTGTAAGAGTGACCAGTGAGCCTATTCCAGTGTCTAATGTCTACTGTCTGTAAATGCTGAAATTTCTTTTTTTCAGGGACATAGTTTCATAGCAAAACAAGAGTACAACACACTCACAAAAATATAGCATTAACAGATTATGACAGTGATTCAACTGATACCTCTTCTTCTTGAAACATCGCTGGCCATCGCTCCTGGAGTTCTTCCACCCTGGGCTGTTTTTCCACAATTTCTTGTCTACGAAGGGCAAATGTCTTGGCCATTTTTTCTCGGATAATCCTCCCGTTGTTCCGTTTCTTCACGTCCTTCAAAAGTACCTGCCGCTCCATCTCAAGATTGTCTGCTGTCACGCCAGCTGGACAGGACGGCACATGGTTGGCCTCACCACGTTTAGGTCGCTTGACATTTTTTGCTGGATGGGCGTCATCTGCAGCTTTGGTCTTTAGAGCATTGACAGCAAGCTCGGGGCATCCAAGTCCCTTCAGTTGGGTACGGAGCTTTCCCATCCTGGTTTTAAGTCTCTGTGTTCAGCCATAGCAGCCATTCCAAGATCCTGGCTCTGCCAAGCAGGGGTGCTTCTTGATCAGTGCCTCTGAAACCTCACATAAGTCTGAGCTTTTCAGGTAAGCTTTATACTTGTAGATCTCATCAGACACCTTTTCCAGAATGTCTGACTTCATCCTAGGACTGACTTTCAACCTTGTTCCATTTGCCTTGAAAGCAGCATTTCCTCTCTCTAACTGGACTTCAGTGTCATATGAAAAGCATGGAATGGGAAACTCTTTGGGCCACTGCTTGGTCCTTGAAGAAGGACTAGAAGAGGTTGTGGAGAGGATCACCGTGTCATCAGTTTCACCAGAAGTGGAAAAGGCGTCATCACTACTGAGGCTGACATGAACAGCTGTCTGTGCAGGAGCTGTGTCTTCATCAGGCAAAGGGATTACTTTGATGATGCCAAGATCCTGAAGTTCTCCAGTAGATGTTAAATTTACAAATGTATCACCAAAGTCTTTGTCCTGGTACTGGATCCTGAAGTTCCCACTCAATCCACAAGCTCTCCTCACATCATCAACAAGCTCCTCCACAGACTCTGGAATCCCATTTGGCAGCAACAATTTTCTTTTGTTGTCTAGACTCAGAAAAACCAACAGCTTTGCAGACTTCTTTCCAGCCATGCTCAAGAGTCTGAGAGAGTAAGAGAGAGGGAGAGAAAGAGAGAGAGAATAAGATTAGTTCAAGTCAGACTGGCTTTGAGTATTAACAGTATACACATACCAGACAATTTCTGAAGAAACTGCAATATATGCCTGTTCCTCTGTGCATCTGCCACCGCCATGCTGTCTTCATGCTCACGGTGGTGCGTTGATGATGGTGATGATGTTTGTGTGTGTGTGTGTTTTTGTGGATGTATTTGTGTGTGCTGTGTGTTGTGTGCTGTGTGTATATGTGTTTGTGTGTGTCCATGTGTTTGTGTGTGTGTGTTGTATGTCTGTGTACAGTCTTTCTTAGTGTGTATTTTTGTGTTGGTGGGGCTGTTTGTCTGTGTTTGTGAGTCTATGTGCTTTTTTACATGGATGAGTGTGTGTGTGTGTGTGGATGCACGCGCTCCCGCGCGTGTGTAATTGTCTGTGTGTGTGTGTCTCTGTGGATGTGTTTTTGTGTGCTTGTGTGTCTGTGTACATCTATTTGTATGTGTGTTGTGTGAATGTGTGTTGTGTATCTGTGTGTATTTGTGAGTCTATGTGCTTCTTTACATGGATGAGTGTGTGTGTGTGTGTGTGTGAGCGAGCATGCGCTCCGCGCGCGTGTCTGGTTCTCTGTGTATCTGAATGGGAGTTAACCTGAAAAATGCCTCTTGAACTGCTGCTGACCACACCTCAGCCGTACATCCTATCACCGCAGTTAATATGTCGTGAGAGAGATGAAAGTCTGAGGAATGCAGTGATGTGTTTTGTTTTTTCGTGGAGCCAACACTGTGGTCAGGGTCGCGAGTTAAACACAAGGACCGCTTTTGAAAATCCTGTTTTCATTTTGTATGGGTCCCTATGGAGAAATTTCGAGGTGACTGTCGGCAGTTGGTGACTGTCAAAGCCACTGTGTTAGTGTCTTGGCTTAGATTTCGTAGTGTGAGCGTGTGAACAAGCGTGGCTACATTTGTGGCAAGTTTCATGTGTGTGCGGTGAAATTTGTGGCCGCTGGCACAGTTTTTCCAGAGATTTTTGATGGATTTTTTTCCCCTCTTCTCACTCTAGCGATGACATCACCTGCTCTAGCCACGAAAATCCCGTGCAATACACACTCATTATAAATTTTGAAACTGGCCAAAAACTTAATGAAACTTAAGCTGTGATTGTCCGAAAACCATAGCACCTGTCAAAATGCTGATCAGACCCAAAAATGTCGAGGGTTGTGTGACCCGTTTAAACTTTGAATGACCTTTCTAGGTGAGAGTATGGCGAAGTTACGTGGCTTCAAAGTCGGGTGAGTTTTGTGACTTTTGGGACTTTTTGAGACCTCGCAGGTGGGATTTCCCATTATAAGCGATGTCGGTTTTTTGCGATTTATTTTGCCATGGTAACGCGAATTGCCTAGAAAAGTCATAGCACACCATTCCCAGACGGGGCGCACGTTTTGATATATGATTCGTTGGGGTTTTCTTAAAGCTGCGGGACTAGTTACGCGCCGAAATTTGGCGGAAGATGAAGATTACAAAATAAAGTCTGTCCTGGGAGATAGTAATATATGCCTTCTCTGCTGTGCAGAGCAGGCATTTAATTATTATATACTGTATATCTACCCTTAGAAAGGGGCTGACAAAATAAAAGGTTGCAGAGGGAGGATGCTGACTTCTTGAGCTTGGAGTGAAATTCTGGAGAAGAGAGAGAGGGAGGGAGGGAGAGAGAGAGAGGGGACAGGGACGGAGAGAGAATAAGATTACTTCAAGTCAGACTGGCTTTCTGTAGTAGCAGTATATACAGTATATATATTTATATCTACCTTCAGAAGGCTGACAAAAGGTCGCAGATTGAAGTTGCTGTCTTCTTGGAGCTACAAGTGAAATTCTGGAGGAGAGAGAGAGAGAAAGAGAATAAGATATTTCAAGTCATGAAAAGCCTATTTTAGATCATTCATGCAGTAATGCCAGAAATAAAATTAATTGCAGAGTTCAGAGTAATTTCCACTGTATAATCTAACGCACATTTTAAATCATAAAACATTGGTCATAATGTAACCTTAAACGTGGATATATCTTTTTGGAACCACCAGGCGCCTCCCCCGAATCATGTAGTCAGCCAGTGGGTATGGGTCTGTAAGACTGTGGTGTTCAAGAAGTTGGATTCCCCTAGCAGATGTAGTCAGGATATAGGCTCTGTAATGTTCAGTGTACCACGCATCAAGCCGTCTGACAACAAAAAGTGGCTTCTCTTGGAGAATGATCATCTGAATGATCTCACAAAACTGCCATCATCATGCCATTAAGGGTTCTACAACGCTGAAATGATTTTTGTAGTATGCCTTTCGTTTCCAAGATGTAGAGAGAGGACCTTTATCTCCAACTGCAGTTTGAATGGGATTTGACTTACACAGCACAGAGGCCAACTCCTGTACAACTGCTATGTCAACTTGGCAGTTACATTCCTGCAGTAGCTGCATTATAGTGTCATAGGTGACAGGGACTGAAACTACATTTATCAAATAGTGCAGCTCCTGCAAAAGGTCATCAATAGCCACACTAGGGACCAGGAAAACATGCTCTAATTTCAATAACACTGAAGCAATTTTGCGCACTATAGCATTGGACAAATCTTCAGTACCGTGTGTATCAAGACAGAACTAGTTACTTCATCCTCTGAAACATCCTCGTGTGAATCATTGGCATTACTGTCTTCAGAGGAATGGTGGATTGGCTGTACCCTCGCAGCAATTTCAGGTTTTAAATCACTTACAGAAGATGACCTGTGATTTCTGTACCTATGAGTCCTGAATGATCCATAACCATTTGTTTTGTACGAGCAACTTTGAAAAATACAGTTTACAGTCTCGTGATTTTTCAGATGCTGTCCTAAGTGCTGCAAGTAGTCTTTAAGAGTTGAAATTTGCTTGTATTCACATAAAAGGCATCTCAAAGTTGTCTGCTGATCTTTTTGTGGGTTCAGTCGAGAGTGGCTTCTTGACAAATGGCTCTTAAGGGCATTCCAGGTAGTAAAAGAACAAGGGCAGGTTGAATATGTGCTCTAAAGACCAAAGCTGCAATGTCTATGCTGAAGTTTGTAATGCTTCAGAAGTTCTGATCTTCGTGATTTGGTGACACCACAGTCTTTACATCTCCACATTCAGCAGACTACTGGAAAGGGGGAGGGGGAGTGGGTTGGTACATAAAAAAGACCCAAATTACATTTGTTGGTATGAGGTGATACTGAAAACTCAATTTATAAATATATATTACAAAATATCATCATCTTTCTGTAGAGTCCTCATGATTATATAGTAATATTTGGATACAATTTTGTCTTTGATGGTAGGCAAATCCTCGTGATTACCACTTGAACTGACAAAATGAGGTATGAAACATTTTAAGGACTATTTGAAATTTTGATTTTTCTTTTACATCACACAGGATATTACCATGTGGTATGTTTATTTAACATGTGACTGCATACATTAACCATATTGTGTGATATACAAAAATTCCTTTTGATTTTTTTCTATTGTTTTCAACCATATCACCCTGCCCATGAATTCCACTACCACACAAATTTGCTTTGACAGCTCGAATTCCCCTTTGGATTCAGTCGCATAAAATAAAACTCCCTATCACAGGTGATGAACAAGAATAATACATATCTTATAATAATCATGAACATAACCTTACATCTGATACTCAACTGCATAGTTCAAATGGCATTCAAATATGACCACTTACCAATTAAAAGTTGCTGCTTTTGATTATGTGCAATCATTTCAGGCCTAGAAGAAAGGGAGACATTTGTTAATGAGAACAAAGTAACATTGAAACACATGCAAACACTCTGTGTGTCTTTCCCCCACTTCCAGCCTGCCATTTAATGTAACAGCAAACACTGTTATGGTCGCGTTAATCGCAAATCGGGCAGCTTCGGAAATCGGGCAGTGACACCCGCAAAGAAAAGAAACACAGTCCGAGCGAAGCACCGGAGCCGCGGACGGACACCTGGCCGTCACCGACAACCAAGACTGATAACAAGTATGAGGGCCGCCGTGGTGAGCTAGCTCGATGCTAACTTCGGCTAGCGGTAGCGGTTAGCATCTGCTCCTAACACCCGCTTCCCAGCTCACCACAACAGCCCTCCTGCCCGTTAGAGCATAAAACTGGAGGCTCCCGTTGTCAGCGACGGCCGGGCACCAGCCCACGGCCCCAGTGCCCCATCCGGACTGCACCCCACTTCCTACGTGGTCCTGACAACCACTGCCGCTACTACTGCTGTCTGGAGCAGGAGGCTACACAGTTGAGCCCAGAGGAGGGGCCCAGTTTGAATGTTGTGTTTACAAACAGAAACGGACAAAACTCCAGACCCAACCTTTAATAAATAACATTACCATAGCATGCATCGAAAACGACAAGATATCAAATTATGATTCCTACTGAAGTTAGCAAACCTGGATAGCTCTGCTAGCTAACGTTAGCTAATAATGTGTCAATGTCGTACCAAACAGTCACGGCTAATCGACGTTGTGTGATAAACAACGACGTAAAGTTCGTTTGTGTAACAGTGATGTAGAAAAATATATACATATTCAACGGTCCTGTTATATTTCTTACCGATTTCTTTCTCTTTTCTTCCGTGGCGTTTTCATGCGAGAAAGGAAGATGGCGGAAAATCCAAACTTGAACTCGCCAGTTTGGTGACGTCACTACGCACATCACGTGCATACGTGTCATCACGTGACATGCAACGTTTGCACTTGAATGGAAAATTACTGTTTGATTCAGAGTCAGTCAATAACTTTGAACCAAGGAGGCCTTGATTTACATTTAATGAAAGTGATACAATACATTAAACCAAAGAAAAGACAGAAACATAGTTATATTGGGTCAGTTCAAATAGAAGTCCCTCCTTCCATGAATGGTAGCCCATGTTCACTTTTTTCAGTGTATGGTGTTGACACAGTGCCAAATATTAAATTAGACGGCCACCAGTGCGCCACCTAGTGGTGGATCAGTAAGTCCTTTGTCAGATATCCTCAGGAGGGCATTGACAATAACTATACCAAGTTTCGTGTTAATCCGCCCAACTGATGTTGAGATATAAAATACTTCAATTTAAAGAGCGCCACCTTGCGGTCATCACTCGAAATTTTGCAGAGAGCCTCAGGGGCTCATGGGGAAGTGGAGTTTCATGTCATTCAGATACACCAATGTGGAGATATGCAGCACTTCCTGTTTAGAACGAAATCTGCAGGAAGTTGGCATTCAATAACTTAAGTATCGTTTGGAAAATCGAAATTCTTTTAATAACTTTTTGTCGGGAAGGTCCACAGATGCTGTGTGCAAAGTTTCATGCCAATCGGTGAAATTGCCTGGGAGGAGTTCGAAAAAGTAGGTTTGCGACATTTTGTGAATTTGCGGAAAAAAACGGTAGGCGGGAATGGGCGTGGCCTATACCACAAGATTTACCACAATTCAATGAACGCGTGGATATAAGGTTTTTGAATGTGCGACAAAGTATATGGGAGTTATGAGCCAAAACGCACTTTCCTTAATAATAGCACCACCTAGTGGTGGAAATTCAGGACGACAATAGATTATAAAATTTTTCGCCAGGTGTGACTTATATTCCAAGTTTGGTGAGTTTTGGGGTATGGGCCCTAATAATTAAAGCTGCAAGCAGCTGTGATCGGGCCCTCGCTCCCCCATGCAACCGCAGGGCCTGAGGCACGCAGGGGATGTGGCGCGACGCGAGAAGGGAGAAAAAACCTGGCAGGAGCAAAAAAAACGCAATGTTTCGTTCATCCACCAGGTGGCGCTATGAGCGTAACCAGATGTGGCCAGGTGCGTTCAGGGGTGGACCCTCATCACATGTGAAGTTTCGAGCAAATCGGACAATGCATGAAGGATTTATACCAAGTCACCACTGCCGCCGCGGCAGCCTACAACATGACAGGACACGTGTGGATGATCTGTTAAAAATTTGAAGTCGACTGGATGAAATCCCTAGGACTAGATCGTTAAAATACAACATGTGGAAATCACGCCAAAATGACAAGTCAAAATCAAAATGGCCGACTTCCTGTTTGGAGTAGACCATTGGTGCAAGAGACTTTTATGTGCATCTAGACAACATACACATGTGTACCAATTTTCATGTTCCTACTCCAAAAAAAACCCTATAGGGAGGGGTTTTTGAAAATTAAAAGGGGGCGCTATCGAGGCATTTTGTCCCCCCCATGGGTGATGCCCCTATCAAATGTAAGAGCTCACCATTTTTGACCTGTGTATCAATTTTCATGAGGATATGAGGTCGTTGAAGCCATCAAAAAGCCAAACATATTTAGTGGCGAGGGATCGATAGTCGCCACGCCACCACATGGACACCATTAGACGTAGCTTCACAGCGTTCATAAGGTAGCTTCACCAACTTGTTCTGCATGCATTTGAAGTGGAATGAAGTTGATGCGGTCAAGTTTGTGGCATTAGTACATGTTAAAGTAAAAACTGGTCACTTTCTCTTACCACCAGGGGGCGCTATGAGTAAGGTGGGATATTAACATGTTGGAGCCTTCGGGGCAGAGCCATCATTATGTCCAGCAAGTTTAAAGCTGCTGAGATCAAGTATGTGGGCGGGAGAGCCGTTAAAAATTCAATGGCAAGAAAATGAAAAGTCGCCAAAATTTGTCACGCCCTAGCGGCCACGCCCCTTGACATAGAGAAAAGCTTTTAATAACTTTTGATCAGCATGTTCTCAGGATGATCTTTAGCCAATTTGAAGTCAATCGGACAAAATCCCTAGGAGGAGTTCGTTCAAATTTAAGTTGTGGAAATTGCCATAACGAAAAAATTCAAAACAAAATTGCCAACTTCCTGTTGGGATTTTACCATGACGTCAAGACACTTTTTTGTGCGTCTCGGTATGATACATGTGCGTACCAAACTAACCCCAAGGGGAGGGATTTTTGAAAATTTGTAGGGGGCGCTATTTTGGCATTTCGCGTGACCCATGTGCAACCGCCCAAAAATATCAAATTTCGGATCCAGCCGGACGAATGTGGAAAGTTAGAAGCATTTTGAAATTTGGGAAAGGGGCGAAATTGGGACACGAAATGTCGTAATAATAATAATAATAATGATAATAATAATAATAATAATAATAATAATAATTAAAGCTGCAAGCAGCTGTGATCGGGCCCTCGCTCCCCCATATAACCACGGGGCCTGAGGCACGTGGGGGCTGTGGCGCGAAGCGAGAAGGGAGAAAAAATCTGGCAGGAGCGAAAAAATGCAATGTTTCCTTCATCCACCAGGTGGCGCTACAAGCGTAACCAGATGTGGGCAGGTGCGTTCAGGGGTGGACCGTCATCACACATGTGAAATTTTGAGCAAATCGGACAATATATGAAGGATTTACATCAAGCTGATGTTCCGTGGCGAAGGATGAAAAGTCGCCACTGCCGCAGCCTGCAACATGACAGGACATGTGTGTCACTGTGGAGATTCATCAACTTGATCGTCATGTGGCCACAAAATGTAGTTCATCAGGTCAGGAGCTTGAGGTTGGTGTTTGTAAGTGTAAAAGATGGCATTTCCTGTTTCCACAAGGGGGCGCCATGAGCGAGATTGCCTACGAGCATATGGAGGCATTGAGGTCGGGACTCTTATCATGTACAGAAATTTTGAAGCAGTTTGGATGAATTATGTGGGAGAGAGCTGCTTGAATATGCATGGCGATGGATCAAAAATGGCAGCGCCATAGCAGCCACGCCCTTTGACCGACAGACATGCAGAGCACAACTTTTGAGCAGCATGGCCTCTGTATGATCTGTAAAAAAAATTGAAATCAACTGGATGAAATCCCGAGGACTAGTTCGTTAAAATACAACATGTGGAAATCACGCCAAAATGACAAGTCAAAATCAAAATGGTCGACTTCCTGTTTGGAGTAGACCATTGGTGTCTGAGACTTTTATGTGCGTCTGGACAACATACACATGTGTACCAATTTTCATCTTCCTACTCCAAAAAAAAAAAACCCTATGG
The DNA here is from genome assembly GCF_041903045.1 of Epinephelus lanceolatus. Lineage (NCBI taxonomy): Eukaryota > Metazoa > Chordata > Actinopteri > Perciformes > Serranidae > Epinephelus > Epinephelus lanceolatus. The sequence continues at coordinate 43,267,774 of NC_135746.1, forward strand.
GGAGGGGTTTTTGAAAATTTCAAGGGGGCGCTATCGAGGCATTTTGTCCCCCCATGTGTGACGCCCCTATCAGACGCAAGAGCTCGCCATTCTTGACCTGTGTATCAATTTTCATGAGGAGATGAGGTCGTTGAAGCCATCAAAAAGCCAAACGTATTTGGTGGCGAGGGAGGCACCATAGCAGCCACACCCCTTGACATAGAGAAAAGCTTTTAATAACTTTTGATCAGCATGGTCTCTGGATGATCTGTAAAAAATTTGAAGTCGATTGGATGAAATCCCTAGGACTAGTTTGTTAAAATACAACATGTGGAAATCACGCCAAAATGACAAGTCAAAATCAAAATGGCCGACTTCCTGTTTGGAGTAGACCATTGGTGCCAGCGACTTTTATGTGCGTCTGGACAACATACACATGTGTACCAATTTTCATCTTCCTACTCCACAAAAAAAACCCTATGGGGAAGGGTTTTTGAAAATTTCAAGGGGGCGCTATAGAGGCATTTTTCCCCCCCATGGGCGACGCCCCTATCAGATGGAAGAGCTCGCCATTCTTGACCTGTGTATCAATTTTCATGAGGAGATGAGGTTGCTGAAGACATCAAAATGCCAAACATATTTAGTGGCGAGGGATCAATAGTCACCACGCCGCCACATGGACACCATTAAACGTAGCTTCACAGCATTCATAAGGTAGCTTCACCAACTTGTTCTGCATGCATTAGAAGTGGAATGAAGTTGATGCGGTCAAGTTTGTGGCATTAGTACATGTTAAAGTAAAAACCGATCACTTCCTGTTACCACTGGGGGGGCGCTATAAGTAAGGTGGGATATTAACATATCGGGGGGTTCGGGGCGGAGCCATCATCATGTCCAGCAAGTTTAAATCTGCTGGGATCAAGTATGTGGGCGGGAGAGCCTTTCGAAATTCAATGGCAAGAAAATGAAAAGTCGCCAAAATTTGTGACGCCCTAGCGGCCACACCCCTTGACATAGAGAAAAGCTTTTAAAAACTTTTGATCAGCATGTTCTCAGGATGATCTGTACCAACTTTGAAGTCGATAGGACGAAATCCCTAGGACAAGTTCGTTCATATGTAAGTTGTGGAAATCGCCGTAATGAAAAAATTCAAAACAAAATGGTCGACTTTTTTGTGCGTCTCGGTATGATACATGTGTGTACCAAATTTTGTTTGCCTACAACAAACTAACGCCAATGGGGAGGGTATTTTGAAAATTTGTAGGGGGCGCTAATTCGGCATTTCGCACTGACCATGTGCAACCGCCCAAAAATATCGAATTTCGGATGTGGCCGGACGAATGTGGAAAGTTAGAAGCATTTTCAAATTTGGGAAAGGGACAAAATTGGGGCACGAAGTCGGGTAAAGAATAATAATAATAATTAAAGCTGCAAGCAGCGATGAATGGGCCCACACACCTCCACGTAACTCGGGGGGGGGGGGGGGGGCTGGCAGGACGCTTTCTGACGCGTCAGTTCATTTCTGTCAAAGTTAGACATCGCATGCAGGAGTGACTCTGCATATCCTTGATACAGTGCTGGAATGACATATTTCACATTTTGTATCACTTCCTCTTTCCACTAGAGGGAGTTGGAGAGCGCACTAATTGTACATCATGTTTTTGTACATCAAATATACACCACAGCATGTAACTTTCAGATAAATCGAAAAATAAGTGTTTGATGAAACCTACTTCCTATAGCCACTAGGTGGGTCTATGAGTATCAGGCAATATGGTAATGAAAATGTGTTCAGGGCGGGACTAATATGAATCATGTGAAGTTTGGTGGAGATTGGACCATTTATGCCAAAGCTACAGCAATTTTGTTTTTCATGGCGAGACCTCAAGATTCAACACTCGGCAGCGGGCGCGCCATTCAACATTGGGCAAATCCTGTGATAACTTTTGGTCACAACGTAGTCACGCTTACATACACAACGACTTAGATCAGCAATTTTGACGTGGGTCTGATTAACCTGCTAGAAGAGGAACATCAAAGAATGTACAAAGTAGCGTTCTGTTGCCAGTAGGTGGCGCTATGGCAGTGATTCAAAATTCCTCTGTAGATGTGTTCAGGGCTGGACTGTCATCATATGTGTGAAGTTTTGGCAAGATATTCCCATGTGGAGTCAAGTTACAGCAACGTTTATCATCACAGCAAAACATCAAAGTTCGCCGCCAGGCCGTGGCCACACCCTTCGACAAAGACTCACAGTTTCCACAATAAAGCGTCATCAACGTCTTATGACTTTTTTGACCAAGTTTGAGGTGGATCTGGTCAATTCTGTAGGAGATGTACATTAAAGTCTAAAACATGACATTTCCCGTTGCCAGTAGGGGGCGCTATGTTTATCTCTAATTATTGACATGTAGACGTGTTCAGGGTGAGACTGTCATCAATCCTGTGAAGTCTGGGCAAGATTGGACCATGTGTGCTGGAGTTATAAACTACATCCTGTTTAGTGGCGAGACCCCTAACTTTGACGCCATCCCACCGTCACACGCATTGACGAAAACTCAAGCTTTTGATAACTTTTCATCTTCAAGGTCTTGGGATGGGACAGACCAAGGTTTGAAGTCGATCAGATTAAATCTCTAGGACTAGTTTGTTCATTTATGACCCCTGAAAATGGCCAAAAATGCACCAAAATTGCACAGTAAATTCAAAATGGCCGACTTCCTGTTGGGTTTAGAGCATGCCTCCAAGAGGCTTTTTTGTATGTCTCTGAGTGTTACATAAGCCTGCCGAGTGTCATACATGTAGGTTAAACAAGCTTCAGAGGCGATTACAATAGGGTCCTCACGGACGACTTCGTCGTCGCTCGGGCCCTAATAAACAGCACGATTACAATAGGGTCCTCACGGACGACTTCGTTGTTGCTCGGGCCCTAATAATAATAATAATAATAAACAGCACGATTACAATGGGGTCCTCACAGACGACTTTGTCGTCGCTAGGGCCCTAATAATAAACAGTGCGATTTCAGTAGGGTCCTCACGGACGACTTCGTTGTCACTCGGGCCCTAATAATCATTCAAAAAACAATAGGGACCTCGCAGGTCCAGACCTGCTCGGGCCCTAATAATAAACAGCGCAATTTCAATAGGATCCTCCGCGGATGACTTTGTCGTCGCTCGGGCCCTAATAATAATAATAATAATAATAATAATAATAATAATAATAATAATAAGCAGCGCAATTTCAATAGGGTCCTCCACGGACGACGTCCTTCAGCCGAGGTTCCTAACAAGCACAAATTTGCAATAGCTGCGACCAAATTTGCTACTATCACGCCATTAATGGAAGAATCATGGTTGTTATTTCTGGCATAGTTACTTGTGGTCTCTAATTGCAGACCAACCGACCGTCAGAGTGACCTATAGAGCTGCGGGTCGCTGCCAAAAAAAAAAAAAAAAAAAAAAAAAAGTATTTTCTGTATTTGAAAATACAAAATACATGTATTTTATTTTGATACATTTTCTGGCACCAGTATTTTGTATTTTATTTTGATATATTTATTTGAGGGGTATTTTGTATCAAAATACAATTTGATGTATTCTTGCCCATCTCTGCTTGCACCTAAACTCAGTGCAGCACTGGGCAGGCTGGAGCTCCTTAGGATGGCAGACTGGCGCAGTAGGGTACTGCAGCTCAGAGGCAGGAGGAAGTGGTGTGCACACAGGCAGAAGAGGGGCAAGAGGGGCGGCCTGCTAGGTAGGCTAAAGGCTAGCACTAACAGATGTGGGATACCATCACTTTTCCTGGCCAGCGTTTGTTCACTGGACAACAAAATGGACTTGCTGCGCCTGTGACTGAACTCCTCCAGGGAGTTGAGGAACTGTTGTGTACTTCTCCTGAAGGAAACGCGGTTGAATTGCAACAAGCCGGACTCTGCTTTTCAGCTCGACAGGCTTCAGCTGTTCAGAGCGGACTGCAACCAGCTGTCAGGGAAATCGTGAGGAGGGGCCCTCTGTGTATACATCAATAAAGGTTGGTGCACGAACTGTTCCCTCATTAACAGTCTGCTCTGCAGCGGTAGAACATTTAACCGTTAGATGCAGGCCACACTATTTGCCACGGTAGTTTACGGTTCTTCTCCTTCTATGCCCATTTCGAGGCGTTCAACGCCACTCCCTGCACCAGGTTCACCCTACCAACAAGTGAGCTGCCCCTCAGTGTGACCACAACGGAGGTGAGGAGGTCCCTGATGAAGGCCAACCCCCGCAAGGCCGGACAACATCCTGGGCCGGGTCCTGAAGGACTGTGCACACCAGCTCTCTGAGGTGCTGAAGGATATCTTTAACACATCACTTTCTCAGGCAAGGGTACCAACATGCTTCAAGACTTCTATCATCATCCCTGTCCCAACGAGTGCGAATGTGTCCTGCCTCAACGACTAATTTAATTTTAATAATTTTTTTTAAATTTTACATACTTTATTAATCCCCGAGGGGAAATTCAATTTTTCACTCTGTTTGTCAATTACACACAGGTCCGAACACACACATGCACAAACTGGACCTATACATGCACGAAGTGGAGAGATGTCAGAGTGGGCTGCCCATGACAGGCGCTCCGAGCGGTTGGGGGGTTCAGTGCCTTGCTCAGGCAGTGCCCAGGAGGTGAACTGGCACCTCTCCAGCTACCAGACCACACTCCATATTTTTTGGTCCGGACGGGGACTTGAACAGGTGACCCTCCAGTTCCCAACCCAAGTCCCTATGGACTGAGCTGACTACTGCCCGGTAGCACTCACCCCCATCATGATGAAGTGCTTTGAGCGGCTGGTCATGGCCCACATAAAAGACCATCTTGACCCCAGCATGGACCCCCACCAGTATGCATACAGACAGAACCGCTCCACTGATGATGCTATCTCGGCTGTTGTCCACCTGGCTCTCTCCCACCTGGAGAGCAGGGACACTTATGTCAGGCTGCTTTTCCTGGACTTCAGTTCAGCCTTTTACACAATCATCCCTCAAACTCTGGTTAATAAACTGGCAATACTCGGTCTGAGCTCATCCATGTGCAACTGGGTCCTTGATTTCCTCACCAACAGGCCACAGACTGTCAGAGTCCACAACATGTCGTCCTCCCCTGTCATCTTGAACACCAGCTCCCCCCCAGGGCTGTGTCCTGAGCCCCCTCCTGTACACCCTGCTGACTTACGACTGTGCAGCCAACTACACCAGTAACCACATCGTTAAGTTTGCCGACGACACAGCAGTTGTGGGACTAATCTCCCACAATGACGAGTCAGTGTACAGGCAGGAGGTGGAACATCTGGAGGATTGGTGCAGAGCAAACAACCTCTGCATTAATGTGAGCAAGACAAAAGAGATGATTGTGGACTTCAGGAGGGGTGACAACACCCTCCCTCCCCTTTGCATTAGAGGAGCAGCTGTCGAGGTGGTCTCCAGCTTCAAGTACCTGGGAGTGCACATCACAGACAACCTCAGCTGGAGCAACAACACAGCCAGCATCATCAAGAAGGCTCACCAGTGCCTCTACTTCCTGAGGAAATTGAAACAGGCTGGACTTGGCAGCTCAGCCATAACATCCTTCTACAGGTGTATGGTGGAGAGCATCCTTACCTCCTGCATCACAGTGTGGTACGGAAACTGTTCTGCTGCAGACAGGAAGGCTCTGCAGCGGGTGGTGAAGACTGCCCAGAAGATCGTGGACAATAGCCTACCCACCCTGTCAGACATCTGTGCCACCAAGTGCAGGAGGAAGGCCCTCTGCATCACGAAGGACTCCACCCACCCTGCCAGTGGACTGTTTGCCCACCTCCCCTCAGGAAGAAGGCTGCTCAGCATAAAGGCAAGAACCACCCAGCTGAAAAACAGCTTCTTTCCAGAAGCTGTGAGACTCTTGAACTTTTAATGCTGCTGGTTTTAAATGCTGCTGGTCCTTTTTTTAATATTTTGTTTACATTTTTTGTTTTATTTATGTTTTGAATTTATTTTCTTTCAACTATGCACTTAATGGGCATGTGCAATTATGGTGCTACATCCTCACACTACCTTTACACACTTATTTATGTTTTTATTTATTGATATCTATTGCAATGTTATTTTTAGTGCCTTAGTTTTTTTTCTCTACTCTAGTGATTTACTGTTGCTTTTATCTTTGTTTCCTTCACCGGGACCTGAGTAAAATTTTCGTTGCCTTCATGTACCAACATGTTTTGGTAATGACAATAAACTTTCTTGAATCCTTGAATCACAATAAAACGTGCTGTTACTCGGCTTTACCTTAGTTCACTGAAGCGGCTTTCACCCAAGCAAGACCTTTCTTAGCGGAACTCTAAAGTTTTTTCTTTTTCTTTGGTGAGGGCAGGTGAGGGGGAAGGGAGGGAGAGACAACCGCATAAGTAATGATGATTGGCTTAGGGAGAGTAAAATTTTATCTTAAACCAATCAGAGGCAGAGTAGGGCAGGTATGCACAAGCACACAAGCAGGGTTGTCAGGTCCGCTTATCAGCTGCAACTTTGAGCTTGTTTTTTTTGTAAAGTCGCTTACAAATATTGGTAGTCACGGGTTGTGGGCTTGCTCTCTAAACGTTGCCTTTCTCTATCCGTCTAATAAGTTATTTAAACGCATGATAGTAGCCTATGTCAGACTGCAGGATGTTTCCACAGCTCCGCTCCCTCCGCCCCTCTCCTTCTCCGCATACACACAGGTGACAGTCAATGAAACTTTTCAAATTTAAATTGTGCTACATATGGAGGTTCTTTATCTATTTCGCTAACATGTGGCGAAATATGGAAAGAATATAATAAAGATTCGTAGAAAGAGAGAAGATTAAAAGACTCGACTTCAAGAGGGGACGATTCAAAGGCATTGTGCAGATGCAGATTCTGTACTCATCATTCAGATCTTGTCCAGCATACCAGCACTGTCAGTGAAACTAAAATGGCTCGTTGTCCCACACAACAATGCAGTGTAGTATAGATAAGTATACAATGTTTTATAATAATGATTTATTCTATTAAGTGTCAATTTCATTCATTTAACATATTCATTGTTGAGTTTCATTACAGTTGAGTTTCATTACATACAGTTCCATTAAGGGGGGGGGTGTCCAAGCAATTTGACATATTTTAGCATCTTATAAAAAAGTAACGCTACAGTTACTCTTCCAGGTAATTAGTTACTTTTATAGTGCAGTAACTCAGTTACTAACTCAGTTACTTTTCGGGGAAAGTAACGAGTAACTATAACCTATTACTTTTTTAAAGTAACGTTCCCAACACTGTACATCAGTGAATGTGGTATGAAAATACTATGTAGGCTATTTGACTGTCACATATGAAAAATAAGTGTAAATGCAACAGATAGAATACAAAGACTGTGATCTCCACCACCTCTTTGACGCTAAAATGAAGTGGTTAACTGTTGGACATAAGGAAGTTTAAGTGGTAATGTTTTCATGTAAAAAAATAAATGAATAAATAAAAGTCTATGAGGGAGGTAACCTAACACACACACACACACACACACACACACACACACACACACACACACACACACACATATTAATTTACATATCTATTTTTCTGTGTAAAGTTGTCCTCTAGGTAATCCAGTGGACCAGGTGGCCAGTGGATGCTCAGCATGAGAGACAGAACTGGACTCCTAACAAGGCTTCACGTCTGTGCTGTAAACATTTTGAGACTCATCACTTCAGCGCCAACCTCAGGGTACAAAGACCCTTTTTTATACCTCAAAGAATCAAACAACTTACTGATTTAATATTTAATATATGATTTTAAATTAATTGATCATTATTATGTAAAATACAGTGTTTAGAGGACTATTTTTTCATTTGGGAGTTTTGATCACCTAATTCTGCAAGTCCATACTGTACAAGGTAGTTAGTCTTCAGCTGAAGCAGACATTCATGACCCTATCCTATCAAGCTGGGATATGTATATGATTCAGTGTGATCCACCATGTCTTAACAAATGTGTTTGGCTTTTATTGTATTTGAAAGGTATCCACACTATTACAACCTGAATGACCAGTGCCAACAGGAGGAAGACCTGGGTCAGCTGGAAATGGCCAAACCAGAAGTGCACCCAAGGGCAAAATGTGATCCCTGTTATAGATGTGTATGGAATATGCATTAGGCATACAAACTCTGTTGTGTGTAATGAAAATTTGACAATTAATGACAATTAACGATTTTAATTTCAAAGCAGTTGGGTTCGGTAATTCATACTGCATGTCCGTGTATGTTTTTCATTTGATCAAGACCTACAAGATGTCAGCGTGGTACACCATATGTACATTAGTTTTATTCCAAATTACAATAATTACCATTCAAAAGGTGTTTAATGCCTTTGTAATTAGAGATTTTTTTAAATAAACCCACCATGATTTAACAGTACTGAGTGCATTTTTCAGTAACTACAGAATGCTCTTGTCTGGTTTATTTCAGATTTACCAAATGCCTCGTAAATTATCCAATAGGACAGTTTGGTGAATTAGTGTTTTGCAGTGTCATAATAAATGTCAGAAAAAATATAAACACAAACTGTAATATCTGTTGTTTTATCCTTCATTGTCAAATGTTCAAGGACAGCAACATTTGTTCTATCATTTATATTGTTAAAACTAACACAGAAATAGTGTTGTAATTAATTACAAATTCTAGCAAAGCCATCAATGTGTTTCTGCATTATTACAATACTATACATGTTAGCTGTTGTTTAAATTTAGACCAGATATGCACCATAAAAACCATAAACAAACTCAGACATGATCTCCATTGATACCTTTACTGAAAAATGATTTAATTTCAACAATGTTTTTTTGTATCAACAACACAAGGAAGATACATATAAAAGAATGTGATAAAACGGATTAATTAAATAATGTGACTGTACAGTGACAGTCCAACTGTGGATCAAGGAAAAGGTGAACTTAACTGTTACAAGACAAGTTTGCAAGCTTAAAAGTGAAGTTGAATTTCCAGTGTAACTTACTGTAACTTCAGTAACAAGTATAAATTACAGTAAAAATGGTGGACATGAGTGTGGCTCAGAGGCAGAGCTCTAATAAGAAGATCGCCGGTTCGATCGCCGGCTCTTCCAGTCAGCAAATTGAAGTTTCCTTGAGCAAGATAGTGAACCTCAAATTGCTCCCGATGCGATGGCTGTTCCATTGGTGTGTGAGTGTGTTAAAAAAAGATGCAGGTGGCACCTTGTATGGTAGCCTCGGCCAAGGCTATCTGACCAATCATGGCAACACACGTAGGTATTTAAATGAGGAGATCCGTCTCCTCAGCTGTAAAACGCTCACTCTTTCTAGAGCTTAGATAGGGCCCAAAAAATCCAGCCCGACCCGGCCCGAGCCCGTGCACGTTATATCCGGGACCATCCAATTAACTGTAATTAACGGCCCGAGCCCGATTTAAACCCGACATTTTTCAATAAGTTGGCTGTTATAATTAAGAGTATTAAAGGGCCACTGTGTAAAATGGGTTGAAAACCGTTGAAAACAGTGACATCAGTGGTCAAATTCTAGATTGCAGGGCTCACTCCTCCCGTCAGGTAAATGACGGTGGCCTCGTAGGGACAAAAAGCCTTGCGCTGACACGAGTTTTTCAGGAGTAGGTCTATCTAGCGACGAGGTAAATGTTTATTTGGTAATCTAAGCCATGTTACAATATTGTAATGAATCCCTCACGCGCAGGAGACCAGAGTAGCGTTCGGGAAAAAGGCCCGTTTATTTGAGCACTCCAAAAACTCCGGTAACACTCCAGGGGGTAAGAGACTCCGTCCCAAACTCTGACTCTTCTAGCGTAACACACACACACTCCATACACACATACTCGTTTACAATACCAAGCGGGTACCCCCTCCCCTCTCTGCTCCACCAATCTCCAGCCCGCACACTGACTGACAGCGTAGCCTGTAAACAGAGCTCAGCTGTTTATTTAGCCTAGCAATATCTCCGGACTATAGTAGCTGCAATGGACGACTTTGAACGCGATTTTGAGGAGTTTCTTGTAGCGGACACAGACCCAGAGCCATACCTGTTTGAGCCGGAGCATACAGATGAGGAACTTGGATGCTGAGCGGGCGAGACAAGAGGCTGAATCCTCCGCTCCCATTTGGCTGCACAGAATGGGATTCACTGCTGCCATCGTTGGGGAGATATATCATCAGGAGGAAAAGCGCCGCAAAGAGTGCATCATAAGGAGTGAAGTTGCGTCTTCTTTTCCTCGCAGATGACGGTTCGGGTTCATTCTCTCCTGTTGCGTGGTAAGTGTGGTCCATTCGCAAACTTTATAACTAAAACAACTTTTCACTACTCTCTGTCGACAAACACTCTCTGCTGTTTCCTCCTCCTTCTTCCTTCCTTCCGCTGTCTTTGTTGGTTTATTTATACACACGAAACGCGTTCTCTGGCTGGCTGGATTGTCCGCTAGGGCTGCCTTACATACATTGCGGCGCAAGATGGCGACCTCTCTAAAGCAAGGCCCTTGCTATATATATATATATATATATATATATATATATATATATATATATATATATATATATATATATATATATATATATATATATATATATATATATATATATATATATATAAATAAATAAATAAAAGCATAATTATAAGGCTACAAAAACCAAACAAATTTTATTTTATAGCAATTATACACTTATATAAACATATTAATGGGTAGAATATTCAGATTCAGATTCAGATTTGACAATAAACCATGCCAAATATTACACACTGGCCCTTTAAACCACAATTCTTGTTATTTGAATGACAGGAATATAGGATCTTAACGAATGGCGCAACACGGAAGCATGATTATGTAATAAAACAGGTGTTTATTTTTTTGTTATATTAGTATACCTTAATGAGATAATTTGACTAGAAATTAAATATATATGGTGACAGTTTTTCCCACACCTATTTCATTAGCCTTGGCTGAGCCTGAGGAGGTGGACAGCCCCTGGGCTGAATCAGTGCCTCCTCCAAAATACTTTAACAGTGCTCCTGGGGAAGTTTCATATAACTCATGAGCATAATAAACCATGCCAAATATTACACACTGGCCCTTTAAACCACAATTCTTGTTATTTGAATGACAGGAATATAGGATCTTAACGAATGGCGCAACACGGAAGCATGATTATGTAATAAAACAGGTGTTTATTTTAGGATCCAGGTGGTGAAGGGCTGTGCGCGCACAATGTTGCAACGTTGTAACTAACTTTGTTGTAACTTTATGTGTCATACAAAGTGTGGTTTAATTTTACTTTTTATAATACTGTAGCTTCCGCCAGGACGTGTGGAAAGGATGACGCAGTTATTCGGCAAACCACCGTTTATTACTGAACACTACAGGTTACTGTTGGCTGTAACCACGCCAAAACAACCAACAAACAACAACTTAGCTGTAACTCCAACTGTGCACTGCTGCTCTCTCCTCCAGCTCGCTCATACACACGGTTGGGGGTGATGTGTCCCAGCCAGAACAGGCTTGGGCCCATGGGCCGGGTCCGCCATGCACTCCAATCGTGCCTCTTTTAAAGGGAATGAGAGGTGACACTCTGATTGGCTTATTATACGCCCAAAACACACCCATGACTAATTCACAGAGCAAGTCCAACCATTTTAGACTCTCCGCCATGGCGCACAGTCTAAAAACGGGCTGTCTAACTAGCAAGTGACTGGGCTTCGCGTTTTAGACCATCTAAATAGGGTCCCTTGTGTGTTAAATCGTATGTAGCAGGCTCACGGTTTGGGGGTAGAAGCTGTTCTTATGTCTTTTCATGTCAGATTCTTGGTTTACTTTGGTCACTATAAAAGAGACAATAAGGCAACCTGACAGAGTTTGAATGTAAATTTGCCCCAGTAACAACCTCTCTCTAAATAAGTGATGTTCTTGTAACAGCACACTAACATGAACTATAATCAGAAATGGGGGACTCAAGTCACATGACTTGACTCGAGTCAGACTTGAGTTGCAAATATGATGACTCAGGGCTGGCCCAAGCCTCCATGGGGCCCTAAGCAAAATTTGATTTTGGGGCCCTCTATTACTGCCAATAATAATGAATATTCATCAGTTTTGTTGTTAACTTACCAGGTAGAGCTGAGGTTGTAGCAGACACAGAAGGGACAGTGGGCACAGAGGATGGGTCAGAGGATGGAGATGGTTCTAAGATGAAAAACAACAACAAAAGCTAGCCATGTTAGATATCATATTACACTTGAAAATTATGCTGCTTATTTTCTAAATAAATAAGCAGTAAAATATAGGGAAATTAAATTAATATTTTTGGACAAAATGATTCATCTCAGAATGTTCTGCAGTATACTGAGCAATTACAAAGGCTGTTTTGTTGTTAACTTACCAGGTAGAGCTGAGGTTGTAGCAGACACAGAGGAGACAGTGGGCACAGAGGATAGAGATGGATCTAAGATGAAAAACATGTCCCTTGTCATATGATTATGTCTTGTTATATTAGTATACCTTAATGAGATAATCTGACTAGAAATTAAATATATATGGTGACAGTTTTTCCCACACCTACAGTACAGGCCAAAAGTTTGGACACACCTTCTCATTCAATGCGTTTTCTTTATTTTCATGACTATTTACATTGTAGATTCTCACTGAAGGCATCAAAACTATGAATGAACACATGTGGAGTTATGTACTTAACAAAAAAAGGTGAAATAACTGAAAACATGTTTTATATTCTAGTTTCTTCAAAATAGCCACCCTTTGCTCTGATTACTGCTTTGCACACTCTTGGCATTCTCTCCATGAGCTTCAAGAGGTAGTCACCTGAAATGGTTTCCACTTCACAGGTGTGCCTTATCAGGGTTAATTAGTGGAATTTCTTGCTTTATCAATGGGGTTGGGACCATCAGTTGTGTTGTGCAGAAGTCAGGTTAATACACAGCCGACAGCCCTATTGGACAACTGTTAAAATTCATATTATGGCAAGAACCAATCAGCTAACTAAAGAAAAAAACGAGTGGCCATCATTACTTTAAGAAATGAAGGTCAGTCAGTCCGGAAAATTGCAAAAACTTTAAATGTGTCCCCAAGTGGAGTCGCAAAAACCATCAAGCGCTACAACGAAACTGGCACACATGAGGACCGACCCAGGAAAGGAAGACCAAGAGTCACTTCTGCTTCTGAGGATAAGTTCATCTGAGTCACCATCCTCAGAAATGGCAAGTTAACAGCAGCTCAGATCAGAGACCAGATGAATGCCACACAGAGTTCTAGCAGCAGACCCATCTCTAGAACAACTGTTAAGAGGAGACTGCGCCAATCAGGCCTTCATGGTCAAATAGCTGCTAGGAAACCACTGCTAAGGAGAGGCAACAAGCAGAAGAGATTTGTTTGGGCCAAGAAACACAAGGAATGGACATTAGACCAGTGGAAATCTGTGCTTTGGTCTGATGAGTCCAAATTTGAGATCTTTGGTTCCAACCGCCGTGTCTTTGTGAGACGCAGAAAAGGTGAACGGATGGATTCCACATGCCTGGTTCCCACTGTGAAGCATGGAGGAGGAGGTGTGATGGTGTGGGGGTGTTTTGCTGGTGACACTGTTGGGGATTTATTCAAAATTGAAGGCACACTGAACCAGCATGGCTACCACAGCATCCTGCAGCGACATGCCATCCCATCCGGTTTGTGTTTAGTTGGACTATCATTTATTTTTCAACAGGACAATGACCCCAAACACACCTCCAGGCTGTGTAAGGGCTATTTGACCAAGAAGGAGAGTGATGGAGTGCTGCGGCAGATGACCTGGCCTCCACAGTCACCGGACCTGAACCCAATCGAGATGGTTTGGGGTGAGCTGGACCGCAGAGTGAAGGCAAAGGGGCCAACAAGTGCTAAACACCTCTGGGAACTCCTTCAAGACTGTTGGAAAACCATTTCAGGTGACTACCTCTTGAAGCTCATCGAGAGAATGCCAAGAGTGTGCAAAGCAGTAATCAGAGCAAAGGGTGGCTATTTTGAAGAAACTAGAATATAAAACATGTTTTCAGTTATTTCACCTTTTTTTGTTTAGTACATAACTCCACATGTATTCATTCATAGTTTTGATGCCTTCAGTGAGAATCTACAATGTAAATAGTCATGAAAATAAAGAAAACGCATTGAATGAGAAGGTGTGTCCAAACTTTTGGCCTGTACTGTATTTCATTAGGCTTGGCTGAGCCTGAGGAGGTGGACCGCCCCTGGGCTGAATCAGTGCCTCCTCCAAAATACTTTAACAGTGCTCCTGGGGAAGTTTCATATAACTCATGAGCATAATAGGAAGTTGATGTAAAAGGAATATGTTTATTTACTCACATACCTACTATGCTCTGCAGCAAACAACATATCTCAGACTATAAGTTAACTAAGTTAATTCATTAACGCAAAAACATATTGCTAGCAAACGTCACCGCGTCTGTAATTAATGTTAGTTGTTATTAGGGGCCAGGCAGCCTAAGCTGCCAGGACCCTATTGTTTTGCTGCATGTTCTTCTTCTTCTTCTTCCGAGGAACTCATACTTCCCATGCGCGAAAAATCACCAAACTTTGCACAAAGGTCCATTCCCATGCCAGATTGCCTCAGCTGCAAAAACAGGCCAATAGTCCTGATGGTGGCACTACAGCAAGTAACCACCAAAATTTCAAAATTTTGAAAATTCACAACAAATCAACCATATGTGCTACAGATTTCACCAAAATGCAGCCCCAATACTGAAGAAACTTTTGTACATTTAAACCTATTGCAAATTATGAAGTCCATCACTCTGTTTTTTTTTCAAAAACTGTAAAACTTATTAAACCTATCTCCTCCCACAATTTTTGCTCAGTTGACACCAAACTTGCTACAGAGCATCTTCAGACTGTCCTACACAAACGATCCACACAGTGGATCAAAATGTTTGACTGTAAACGGTATTGTAAACATATACTTGCAAATTCTTGCTAAATATATTTTCAATGTTCATTAAAAAAATGCCAAAATTTTGGAGTCATGGTAGATGATGTTTGGAAAATATCAGAATTTTATCTCAAAAACTAAATTTTTTTACAGCATTTTGAATTTCGCTCTCATGCAAACAATTGGAGTCAGTGCAAAAATGGCATTTTTAAACATCAGTTTTTCACTTATGGAGCCAATAAATCATTGTTAAAAACAAATTACAAACATCTCCATGCTGTCTAGATGCAATTTGTGTATTTTTGGATTTTTGTCTTAATAACTGAATTTTTGACAGTCGTTTGAAATCTGCCTTTACACACTAACAGCTGCTGTCTTGCACACAGGTGACTGGCTTAGTCAATTTGTGAAGCCACATGTGAAATGTCACTTGCCAATTGGCTCAGTGAGATAGAAGATGGACCTCAGTCTCAGAAGTTGTGAGTTCAAGCCTCAGCTAAGGCAGAAAAGACATTTTAATGTGAAAGTCCTATGTTCAGGCATCATGCTATGTGGATTAGAGACTACCAAGGTTAAAATAATTATGATCCAGGCAGTTTTGCGGAGAGACAAATACTCTTTATCAACTCTTTTCCCTGTTATCCCTTGTCTCTTTTCCCTGTTTATTTGGCTTATCTATCAGTCAATATGCAGAGTCTATCCAATAGCTACATTTTAAAAAATGTTTTCATCTTTGTCACCATGGATAATGTTTAGCTTTAAGCTAGATCAGGCCAGTTTGTTCATAATTGCTAGCAGTTAATGTTATTCTTACTTTCTTGTTCTTGAGTTTTTTCTTTCCTTTGTATATTATGAGTCTGATCACTTCAGCCACTCATCCACAATTTGAAGGGCATGCCATAATTATATGATGCAATGTCTATGTTGTGATATGCTTTGTTTTAGTGTGTGTGTTGCTCACAATTTCCAGTTTTGCCTAAAATTGCCCGGCCATTGCTGCGCAGCAGCTATAATTAAACATTTGCTATCAAACTTTGTTATCAAAAATGTTTTGATGCCAAAAAGCGACCCAGAATATAGATATAGCCTATATATACACACCGAGAATCAACATATTCATACACAAACACAAAAACGTTAGCTTGAATAGTATGCTATCTAACCTTCCAGATAGCACACATACATCTGGCCGACGTCGGCCTGAGGACGACACATCGGCCCTGAATTTATAATGTCTAACAAGCGTCGGCCGCATGGGCGGATATCTTTAAATTCAATACTCTGTTGTCCCAGCTCATCAAACGTCTCTGTTACGTCGGCTTTGGGTCGGCCCAGTGCCATAGAATTTCATCTCCGCGGTGTTTGTTTGGAACTGAGCTCAGAGGACACAGCATCTCATCGCAGTTGGTTTCAGGTAAGTTAACTGGAGGCACAACTGGGTGTATATAGCACATGTCCCCACCAGCTAATGTTATCTTTCGTTAGCTGATAGCTAGTTTAGCCTTTTAGCTCATGTTAGCTAACAGCCTACAACTGTGGTGTTTTCATTTTATTTTCCCACGTTGACATTATCTGCTCATCTGGTTATCGTGAGCACTCGTTTTGGGATAAAGTGGAAGTGTGGTCCCGCGGCCCCCCGGCCTGACCTCCGGGACCCTGGACGGATGCTCAAGTTTGGGTGACAGGAGCGGAGAGGAGCGCGGAGGTAAGGCGGGACGGGCCAACACTGTGTATCCCAGAACGGGTGCTTAAGTGTGGGTGACAGGAGCAGAAAGGAGCGCGCAGGTCAAATAGTGAAGTTTAAGGATGCCTTCGTTGTGTTGGTAATGTGATTTTCTGGGCAATTTATCAGTCGAGGTCTCCTCCTCTGCAAAGCAAACTGAGCCGGTGGGTACAGGTAATAGCGCAGTTTTGAAACCACTGTTTTTCCGAGATGAAGGACTGATTGCTGAGCTGCTGTTAAGGGTTAACAGAGTTAACGCCAGATCCCGTTATTTAACAGTTTCAACACTAAATTAAGCAGAGTGACGGACCCAAAGCCTTCAATCTGGCTAAAAGACAGCTGAAATGCTAAAAAAAAAATACAGTGGTGAAGTTGGGATTTGTTTCTTGAAGTTACATGCTCATTGTCTTTTCTGTGTCTTGCAGGCTGCCAGGAGAAGCGGACTGGCCATCAGATATTGTTTGTGGAAATTTGAAAATAAAGTTTCTCAAATTGACTTTTGTCTCTTCATCGTGCACACTTACACACAAAATAGGGTAACAGTCAGCTATTTTTGAATGTTAGCATTGATTTCTCACATTGAATGGTGAAATATTTGTAGTTTGAAAGGTCCGACCTAAATGAATAAAGGTCGTAGTTAACGAAGCATATGAATATTAATGAAGGAGTGCCCACTGAGCGCAGCTTTTTTTTATTGATCGTTGGAACATCGCGTGGTGGTCATTTTCGATTAAAGGCCGACGTCTCAGCGACATCTTGGCAATGAGCAAACGCTCTCCCTGCTACGTCTTAACGATCTAAACTTGATACATCGGGCCTTCTCTGGCTTTGAACTAACGTTAGCTAGCTAATTTGCTATTATAGGCCAACATAGTTGGAACGAAATATCAACAATAATTAGGGACTTTCCTAATTTGAGGAAACTTTTCAAAATCTCCGTGACACCAAACGTTACATGACCAAGACATGCAAACATACCTTTATCTTGTTTTGTTTTCTCCTCTTCCTCTTTCTTTCTTTTTCTTTTTTCTGCCTCTGAAGGGTATGTCCTTTGTTGCGACATTATTAGCCACCTGTTCCTAGCTCCGTGGATGCGCAGTGCGCACTGCATGGCTGGATGCACACCTTACTAGCAGAGTTCTGACATTTAGTCTAGAGCAGAGAGGCAGTATGAAACTACACTCTGTTAACATAATATTGTCTTTTTGTACAAGAACGTACAATTGATAATACATGAATCATCATCACTCACACATGGAAAAAAGTAATAAATTATTATTATTATTATTTCTTTTTTGAAGTTAATTGCTCTTGGGGTCCCCCTAGTGGTCACGGGGCCCTAAGCAGGTGCTTAGTTTGCTTATGCCTTGGGCCGGCTCTGTGTGGTCAGTAAGATGTGAGGATTCTTAAAATAACATCTGTACAGATGTGAAGCCCTGACTGTATCTAACTGAGCCTTAATGAAAACTGTTGTCTTGTATTTTTTTTTCCTCTGAAAATATTAACCTTATACTCAAACAGTTTATTAATTATTAAATTAAAATTTATTTAGCCTGTGTAGTTTAGGGGACAGGTCAAACTGATATGATGCTGATTTACAGGAGAATTCATGTCAAATGGAGGATAAACCATGAACATAAACTACAGATCACCTGTAAAGCATTTTAATAAATGAATCTATCATAAACAACTGGAGACTGAAAACAAGCTGATATATGGGTCTGATCACTTTTTTTAATGAATTGATATCATTCCAGACAGGATGTAGGCTAAGTGTGTCTGTGACTTCCTGTACGGACTGAAGGCTGCTGGAAACTGTGGGGAAACTGTCTGACTTCACAGCAGCTTTTTGTCACCGCCCCCCCGCTGCGGCCGCCTGCTCTCGTCTACTTTTCAGGCGAGGCGCAGTTCATCTCGAACGAGCCTATGGAATTGAATGGCCGCTATTAGCTCAGGTGTTGTGCCGAAAAGAGACTGCATGCCGAAAAGAGACTGCCATCGTCGGGAGCGCGCATCAATACTTAGGCCTATTAGGTTTGCTAGGGGGCAGTGTTGGTCTGTTTAGGATCTGTAAGTGAAGAGACTGTCTCTCCACAGTATTTAGGCTATGGAATATGTAACGGAGAGAGAACAGCGCGGATATGTCATTACAAATATATAAAGTAGGCAAAAAGAACCTCTTTCCACCCTTTATTAAAAATTGTTCAATAACAAATAGGCACCAGTCATTGCCAAACACATCCGTGCATTCTGTCCACCTTTCTGTTACACCATCAGTACCTGTGTAGAAACCTGATGTTTTCATAGTCTAGTAGTTACGTCTGTCCATCTGTCATAGCAACAACTTAGAAATTAACAATTATGAGATGAGGGTAGGTGTTTTCCCTTGCCGTTGTTGTTGTTGCTGTTGTTGTTGCTGTTGTTGTTGCTGTTGTTGCTGCTGCTGCTGTTAACACATGATTTGTAATGTGAATTTACACCGCTTTAACCTACAAATAAAGTTATATTTAAATGCTCAACCATTTCTGTTTGAATAATTTTATAATGAGGAAAAGGAAATGAATGCAGAGAGCTTTGATGTCATATTAAATAGCAATCACATAATGAATGATGAGAAATTAGAAAGTGCTTTTCAAGGATCCATGACAAGAAGTACACAGTAGTAGGGCCGTGACGGTACATGTATTTGTGTCGAACCGTTCGGTACGCGACTTTCGGTTTGGCACGACCCTGTACCGAATTATTGGGCGCAGGATATTATTTTATCTTATTTTGTTTTATTTTAATTCCATTTTTGCGAGCCGAACCATTTAAAATATCTAGTTCCCCGACGGACATAATTGAGTGACGGACCGAGTCCGACCGTAAATCTCCGCTTTCACTTTGTGCAGCGCATTCTTGCATTTTGACAACATGGCAAGTGAGCCTGACGAACCTGAAGACCCATCTGCAAACCTTAAGTCCTCCGTTTGGGAACACTTTGGTTTCAGGGTAAAATACGAAGATGGAAATAAACAAGTTGACAAGACAAAAGCAGTGTGCCGACACTGCAGAACAGCGGTCGGGTATGTACTTGGAAACACGTCTAACATGCTAAAGCATCTAAAGCGACACCACCCGAGTTTGAACGTTAACCGGCACGACTAGAAAAAGCAATCTGGTGCAAACTACGATATCGTCGTCGTTTAAAAAGAAAGAGCGTTTCCCTGACCATCGCGCTAAAGAAATAACCAACGCCATTGGAGTTGAGTAAAATTGTTTAAGCTGCACTTTAGATATAAGCATGTTTTGTTTACTGCACTTTAACAAAGTGGGAAAGCTAAGTAAGTTCCTAGTAAAACTGAATCTGAGCAGGCTTTCAAGCTGACCAGCTGCACTATACTTTTTATTTTAATTGAGTAAAACTGTTAAAGCAGAAATGTACAGTACAGGCCAAAAGTTTGGACACACCTTCTCATTCAATGCGTTTTCTTTATTTTCATGACTATTTACATTGTAGATTCTCACTGAAGGCATCAAAACTATGAATGAACACGTGTGGAGTTATGTACTTAACAAAAAAAGGTGAAATAACTGAAAACATGTTTTATATTCTAGTTTCTTCAAAATAGCCACCCTTTGCTCTGATTACTGCTTTGCACACTCTTGGCATTCTCTCGATGAGCTTCAAGAGGTAGTCACCTGAAATGGTTTTCCAACAGTCTTGAAGGAGTTCCCAGAGGTGTTTAGCACTTGTTGGCCCCTTTGCCTTCACTCTGCGGTCCAGCTCACCCCAAACCATCTCGATTGGGTTCAGGTCCAGTGACTGTGGAGGCCAGGTCATCTGCTGCAGCACTCCATCACTCTCCTTCTTGGTCAAATAGCCCTTACACAGCCTGGAGGTGTGTTTGGGGTCATTGTCCTGTTGAAAAATAAATGATCGTCCAACTAAACGCAAACCGGATGGGATGGCATGTCGCTGCAGGATGCTGTGGTAGCCATGCTGGTTCAGTGTGCCTTCAATTTTGAATAAATCCCCAACAGTGTCACCAGCAAAACACCCCCACACCATCACACCTCCCCCTCCATGCTTCACAGTGGGAACCAGGCATGTGGAATCCATCCGTTCACCTTTTCTGCGTCTCACAAAGACACGGCGGTTGGAACCAAAGATCTCAAATTTGGACTCATCAGACCAAAGCACAGATTTCCACTGGTCTAATGTCCATTCCTTGTGTTTCTTGGCCCAAACAAATCTCTTCTGCTTGTTGCCTCTCCTTAGCAGTGGTTTCATAGCAGCTATTTGACCATGAAGGCCTGATTCACGCAGTCTCCTCTTAACAGTTGTTCTAGAGATGGGTCTGCTGCTAGAACTCTGTGTGGCATTCATCTGGTCTCTGATCTGAGCTGCTGTTAACTTGCCATTTCTGAGGCTGGTGACTCGGATGAACTTATCCTCAGAAGCAGAGGTGACTCTTGGTCTTCCTTTCCTGGGTCGGTCCTCATGTGTGCCAGTTTCGTTGTAGCGCTTGATGGTTTTTGCGACTCCACTTGAGGACACATTTAAAGTTTTTGCAATTTTCCGGACTGACTGACCTTCATTTCTTAAAGTAATGATGGCCACTCATTTTTCTTTAGTTAGCTGATTGGTTCTTGCCATAATATGAATTTTAACAGTTGTCCAATAGGGCTGTCGGCTGTGTATTAACCTGACTTCTGCACAACACAACTGATGGTCCCAACCCCATTGATAAAGCAAGAAATTCCACTAATTAACCCTGATAAGGCACACCTGTGAAGTGGAAACCATTTCAGGTGACTACCTCTTGAAGCTCATGGAGAGAATGCCAAGAGTGTGCAAAGCAGTAATCAGAGCAAAGGGTGGCTATTTTGAAGAAACTAGAATATAAAACATGTTTTCAGTTATTTCACCTTTTTTTGTTAAGTACATAACTCCACATGTGTTCATTCATAGTTTTGATGCCTTCAGTGAGAATCTACAATGTAAATAGTCATGAAAACAAAGAAAACGCATTGAATGAGAAGGTGTGTCCAAACTTTTGGCCTGTACTGTATATTTATATTTTTCATTCAAAAAATGTGTTAAAAAAAACAGCAGGATTTTATTTTTCACGTTTATATTTCTATTTTCATTCAAACAAGAGTTAACTGCTGTGGTGGTATGTTTTAATAAGGTTACCAATAAGTAAAAACCGAACCATGACTTGTGTACCGAGGTACGTACCGAACCGAGATTTTTGTGTACCGTTACCCCTACACAGTAGTAATTACAATAGACATACATACACATTTCAGCAGGGGTCTGCCGAAATGTGACTGCCCCCTGTAACTCAGGAATACAAAGGGTGACATTGATCAGATTAACTGTGCCTGCATCTGGTGACTTCTAGTATTAATCCAGGAAATGCTGTGAATGTCATCCCTTGTATTCCTGAGTTACAGGGGGCAGTCACATTTTGGCAGAGCCCTGCTGAAATGTGACTGCACCCTGTAACTCAGAATTACTACTGTAATTACTACTGTAAAAACAGTAACAATAAAAACAGTCGCAAGGGAAAACACCTACCCTCATCTCATAATTGTTTATTTAAAGATTTCTAAGTTGTTGCTATGACAGATGGACAGAAGTAACCAGTGTTGGCTAAGGGTTACTTTAAAAGTAATCAAAGTACGTTACTGCGTTACTTTCTAAAAAAGTAACCAGTTACTTTACTGCATTACTCCCTGAGTAAAGTAACTCAATTACTTTAAAAGTACTTCCAACGTTACTCCCTGAGAAAAGTAACTCAAGCACTTTTAAAGTACTTTTGAGTATTCTACATTTCCTATTGGGCAATGGATCACAGGGCGCTAAGCCTACATTTTTTTGTCTCCAAAATTAAAGTTATGGACCACTTGCCCTTCACTGAGATCCAATTCTCCCATCACAGCCGTCACTTTGACCAGTAGAAACACAGAACGATCGTAGGCAACTGTATGACAACAATGCCCCAGCCTTTTTAATATTTCCTCTAGGGATGTTACCACACAGAGTAAAAGGGGGAAATGATGGTGTGAAACAGCAGAGGCACTTTGTCAACCCGCTGAGTCAACGTAACTGTCATTAGCATCAAGCTAGCAAACAATGGTAGGCTACATCCTCACGGTCGGACATAAAGTAATAACATTAACAAATAGCGGCGGGGCTTTTACTCACCACAACTGCAGAGGCTCCCAGCTTCATTTAAGCAATATCACACGAGAGGGAGTGATGTTGCCTGCGGCCTCGTGCCTACGACCTAGCCTACAACGCAACTGCTGACCTAACTGACACTAACCGACACTAACCGTCAGTTTTGATTTGATTGTTGATTGCAATCAGCTGTGAGGCGGAGTGATACATATACACAGTGAAATAACCATGATGTTGTACTCCAATATCATCACGGTTTTACTGTCTCTCGACCAATCAGATTGCAGGGCCGGAACTAACTGTTGTATAATTGAAATTAACTACATTATAGATGGTCCGTTATTTATTAATCCCTCTGTGTCTTTACTTTTTATCCACGCTGTTGTCCTTTGTAAAGTTAACATATCGCACCATCACTTCAAACTCAACACTTGTTTCAAATTAAAAGCCCTTTATAACCTCGGCTGAGAGAATCCCTCCATTTTCCAAATAGGCTTTTATTCTGAAACATTTGTCAAAACTTCCTGTGGAAGATACAGTAGCTTGACAGCTTACATATGGCGCTTCAAATGTAGCTCCTGCCATCTGCTGACGCTTTTAGGTGACTACAACAACATGTCGGCTGGCACATATTTTTATACAATCTATGGAACAGACAGTTCTGGCAGTGACTCAAATAATAGTCAAAGTAATAAAAACAGGACAAAAATAACCCGATGACATCACACACGCCGTGAAAGACGACTGGGGATAATTGGTGAATACCAGCGTGTAGCGTGTACCAGGCATAATGCAAGTCCTGAGTCTAAAATTAGGAATGAGGAGTTGACGTAATGACACAGCCCCCCGCCCCAGATGACGACATGCTCCCTATTCCGCCATTTTGAACTTACTGGCGCCGACCGCTTCCACTGTACTACCGACCACACCGCAACGCGTTCATTGTTTTGTTTTTTTTTATCAAACGTTACTCTCATCTAAGATACCTGGGAGACACTGCTGTGTAAAAAACTGTTCCAGTTACTCCCAAGATTCGCATGGCAAACTTAGAGACAATGGGGTGCGTTATTTTGGTTTTCCGAAATGGAAAACATTGGAGGGAGATCAGGGGCCTGTATCACGAAGCGAGATCAACCTTTCCTGGGTTACCCAGACCTATCCTGGGTTGACTAACCCTAACAATGGCAATCAGGATAATCGGTATCACGACGCTCGGTAACTCAACCCAGGGTTGCTTTATCAAGAGCCGTGAACGCGCACGCAGCGGACCAATCACAATCATGAGAAAAGCGCAGCATCACTGAGCATCACTGAGTGTCCTCACAGAGCGCCATATATGAGACAAAAAAAGTATTTGTAGTGAGGCTCATAGAGTAATTCTACTAAAATATGAGGAGGAGAAAAGCAACATTACAGAAAAGGCCAACACCGTGGCAGCTGCAGGAGGAGGAAACGTGTGGCAACGCATAACGGGATGAATAATGTTTAGTTTTAGTTTAGATTAGTTTATTTGCACATAATGTTAAAAACAGACAGTATAAAATTTACAAGATTAAAAAAAGAAAAGTGCCAGAGAGGTTAGAAGCCACTAAAAGCTTATCAAAGAAATTCCCCTGTCAAAACGTCAATGAAATCACATAATAGAGAAGAAAAAAACGGGTCAGGAAAGAAGAAATAGAGGAGGAGAGAGGGAAAAATCAAGACAAAACAAGGTAGCAAATAAAATTATGTGTAGGTTAAATTACTCATCACTGGTTCAAGTAGCTACAGTACCTGTATCTGTACATCTGACACTGATCACACCCTTGAATCCCATGAAATCAATGCTGCGCAGATGAATTGCGTGTATTATAATTATCGTCTAACATCATTGCGTCTGATAAATTGGTCTTCTTTGTCATAACGTTATATATGCTACAATAAAGCTTAAAGCTGACGTCACAATTAAATCATATCAACACGAAATTGATAGTCTGAATACAATCATCCTGATATTGAGCTGTGTTAGAAATTAACAGCTGCGCAAAAATATACCTAGTCTCCCTCTTTAAAAAACAAAAAGGAAAATCCCTCAAACACCATGAAGTGTAGACATGATAGGCTACTTTCCACATTTCCAGCAGCAAAGCTGTCAATTAGGCCCATTATCTTTAACAGGGATCATTTCCTCCAACAAAACAAAATGTTGGCACTAATTAATGGTGCTATTAAGTGTCCGCAAATTATCTTATAAAGGGGTGGGATGAAATTTCGACTTCTTTCCACTCCTTTTTGAACAATCTTTTCATTGTCTGTTGTTGTTGCTTTCTTTTCTTTTTTAATGTTCAAAATAAACTTTCAAATCAAAATCAATCAAATTAATTAAACTTCCCGTCATGACTGGGCTGCATTTCTATCAACGGAGTCTTTTTTTTCCGAACAGCTGATTGGCCAGTGGGTGGAGCTCTTTATAGGATCAGATTCAACCCTGATCTTACCCTGCTCCGGAGCAGGATAGCCGTTCAGAGTAAGTTACCATGGTGATCTACCCCAATAAGAACTGAACCGGCTTCGTGAGACCGAAAACCCAGGGTTAACCCTGAAGTTACCTCGCTAAGACATTAATCCTGCTTCGTGATACAGGCCCCAGGTCTCTGACCTGACGAGGAGACGCCGGATGGCTTGGGTGGCTGCAGTCAAAAGAAAGGATATTACTTTCCAAAGTATCCCCAGGTGGATGAGAGTGTGTTCACTGCATTTTCATGAAGGTAAGCTCTATAAATGTCTTTAAATGTGTTCATGTTGTTTTTGTTGTTGACTCTTAAAGCCCCGAAGTGCACCTGGCATGTATTTGGCATCGCTAACCCCTAAGTTACCTAGCTTCAAACAAGTCCCGGTTTTCCGTGGACAGTGCCAACAATTCTATTCAATTCTACTCTATTCTATTTTCTCTATATTCAATTGAGATGTGTGTCTAACTAATTATGAATAGAGTGGTGTGCACACAGAGTGAGCGCAGATGCGATTGTAACCTACAAGCCAATCAATGTGGTCACATAAATTATAATTTAGGCTATATGACATAATGTTACCAAGTTACAAGAAACTGCGCGCATGCCAGATGAGTGAGTTGTTGATGATAGATGAGTAGATGATTAACAAACTGCTTACTCAAGGTACTGTCCTGCTGACTGGGATGTTATTGTTACATGTAACAGGCAGGTCATGCATTCTGATGTGTAGCTTACACCAGAGAGATATTTTCTTGAAACTCTTGTTGATGTACACAGAGACACTAAATAAATTAGTAGTGTGTTTGCCAGCTTAAGACATTGATTAAATTGATTATGTTTTGTAATCCAATTAATAATCAAATTGCTCTGTTCTAGGTAAACCATCATATGAAATGGTGGAGAACCACCCTGACTGGGTGCCATCCTTGCGTTTGGGCCACAACGATGTGAAGAAAACAGAAAGACTGAGATTTCAGCTACAAGCAAAGCACCTGGCGAGGGCAGGTCAGCAGCCAGACCAACACCAGCAGGCACCATCCCCAGCACTGCACCAGCTCCACCAGCCACCATCCCCAGCACTGCACCAGCTCCACCAGCCACCATCCCCAGCACTGCACCAGCTCCTGCAGCTGCCGTCCCCAGCACAGCACTAAGAGGAGCTGTCGTTCCAGCACCCGCTGGAGCAGCCGCCGTCCCCAGCAGAGCACCAAGAGGTAGGGCTGTGCAATTAATCGAATTTTGATCGTGATTTCAATTTTGGCTCCAGACAATCTCAAAATTAATATAATCGTGGAAAAATGATTATTTTCTATGTCTTATTGTTTTTTATCTATTACTTGTTTTCAAGAGATTGAGCGCACTACAATAGTTGATGTTATATATATTTTTTTACTACTACATTAGAACATATTTTTTATGTATTTTTATTTTAAGGAGACCTCAAAACATTTGATGGGAAAGTGTTTTAAAAAAAGAAGTGTTCAATAAATGCATTCAATACATAATCGTATAAATAAATGTGATTTCAGTTGGCCAAAATAATCATGATTATGATTTTTTCCATAATCGAGCAGCCCTACCAAGAGGAGCTGCCGCCCCTGCACCAGCTCCAGCAGCCACCGTCCCCAGCACAGCACCAGGAGGAGCTGTCGCTCCTGCACCAGCATCCGGTGGAGCAGCCGGTGTCCCCAGCACAGGAATGTGCACTCTGCACATCTCAACGAGAGGTCATCAACTCTCTCGGAGGAAAACAGACAGCTGAAGGAGGAGCTTGAAGAGTACCAGATGAATGAGAAGTTTCTGAGTGGTGATGATAACAGATTGAAGTATTACACGGGACTTCCAAACTATGTAATGTTTCAGACATTTCTACTCAGTCTCACACCGTATCTGTCACAGTCGAAAAAGCTCTCACCCTTCCAGCTTGTCCTGTTGACTCTTATGCGCCTCAGACTAGACCTGCCAATACAGCACCTCAGCTATCTGTTTCAGGTGCACAGGACAACAGTTAGTGGTGCCTTTGACCATACTCTCAGTGTGATGTACTCACAGCTGTCTCCACTAGTGTACTGGCCAACCAGAGAAAGTTTATTGACTAGTATGCCACACCAGTTTGTGGAATCCTTTGGCAAAAATGTGGCCGCCATCGTGGACTGTTTTGAGGTTTTCATTGAAAGGCCCTCAAATGTACTTGCAAGGGCACAGACCTTTTCTCAGTATAAACACTCACACACCATGAAATACTTAATCGTGATAACACCCCAGGGTGTAATTTCTTTCATTTCTGTAGGGTGGGGTGGGCGCGCTAGCGACAAACATATAACAGAGCATTGTGGTTTCCTCAACAAACTGTTGCCAGGTGACGTAGTGCTGGCAGATAGGGGGTTTAATATCAGGGAAAGTGTGGGCATGATGTGTGCTGAGGTTAAGGTACCTACTTTCACAAGGGGTTGTGCACAGCTGGAAGCTAAAGATATGGAGGAGACCAGGGCCATTGCACATCTTAGGATTCATGTGGAGAGGGTTATTGGTGTTGTGCAGAACAAATTTAAATTCTTACAGTCAACTGTACCTGTGAACATGCTTCTGAAATGTGAGGGTGAAAATGTAACAGCATTGGACAAGGTTGTCACTGTTTGCTCTGCCTTGACAAATATGTGTAAGAGTATTGTGTAAATCAGGGGTCCTGACCCCCACTGTGGGAACCACTGGTGTAAATAAATACTTGTTTTGTGAAATAAATTCTTTAAATAACTTCATATGGCTTAACAGTGTTTATTTATAAATGTACTTATTACTTATTTATTTACTAATTTACTACAAATATAATTTGTAGCCAGGGGAAAAATGTGCAAGAACATGTATACAACATGAGTAACATAAAGACAATAAATAGAAACTTTAGTAGTACAACATTACAAAAAGCTGTAACAGTAAACAGTGCAAAAACTTTGTGCAGTAACATTTCATTATGTGCAGTAAAGAATTCACAATGAACACATCAATATAATGTGCATGCATGTACAGTCATCAAACACTAATCAGCACAAGAAGGGCAAAACCACGGAGTGTCAGCAGGAGGGGCGTCCACAAGCCCTACACAGTGAAAGTGATACCACTGAACTGGACAGTTCTGATTGTCGCATGCCACCATTTGACCTTTCTCTGGTCTAGCACAGAGACACCACACTGACCTCTTCCTCTTGGGTGCTTTGCTGTTTTTGACAAGCTGCTTTGTTGGCTTAACATGCACTTGCAGTGGCTGTAGCTGCCGCAGCACACTAGGGCCAGCCAGTGCTTGGGAGGTAGGTGGTATTGTGTAGTACTGCGCCACAAGTTCAGGTAGAACCACCTTCAGGAAGAACTCCTGTGCCTTCTGAAGCCGTGTCTTCCAAAACTCAGTGTCTGGGGTTATGCGAACAATGACACAGTCCCTCAGTGTCCAGACTACAAAGTCACAGTAGGCCCTGCCTGTAACAAAAAGTTGGGTCTGGACCTGGCTGTAGAATGGATGGGATTTCTTGAGGTGCACCTGACCATCTACCACATGCGGGCAGAAGTTGCGGTCAGTAGATGAACACGCATCAAGGACTGTGCAGGACTTGTATTTTGCAGGGCATTTAATTTCAATGCACCCTTCCCCACAACAGGTGCAGCTCACAAGAGCATCTGGTGATGCTCCCACTTGTGGAAAGGTGGGGTTGACAAAAAAAACACAAGTTTGCACTTGATGATTGCTGTGCTGTTCTTTCATTTGCGAAATGTATGCCTGCCTCGCTGTCTCCTCGTTTTTAATACCCCAGCTGGTGGCTGCTGTTCCTGGCCCGCGTGTAAGGTAACAAACCCTCTTTATGGTGGAGAGAGCTGGAGAGCTGATGGCTGTTGCATACACATCATGGCATTGAGGAGGCCGTGATTCTGCCTGCCCGTGCAGCAAACCAAAGTGATGAGGTGTGTTGTCCCCTTGTCCTTCTCTCCATCTGCACTGCCTGTTCCTCCGAAATATCAGCAATACTGCTTATGGTCTGGCAGTACTTCAGCAGCGTTGACAGGTCACTCCTATCAAGGCCAGGTCCACCAACTTTTGCTAGAGACTGTAGGCTTTTGATAGATAGAACAGGGTCTTTAAATTTCTCGCAATACTCTGGGAGAACACTCAGAATGACTGAATTTGTACCTGTGTTATAGAGATCACTGTAGAATTTTTCTAGCTCTTGCGGTGTTGGTGTTGGTGTTTGTTTTGGTTGGGGTGGGTGTGTTCGCAAGGCAGGTGTGGTGTGGATCTCACAGTCAATGCGCCTATTAAGAGACCTGCGTGTGGTAGCAGCAGTTGTGAAGTTAATTTTGTGGCCAACCTCTGGATGAACTTTGTCGATGCTGCCTGGCAGCTTCCAGTAGGCTGGTGCATTGGTGACTGTGGCCTTTTCCTTCAACCGCACACAGGCATCCACCATAAAGAGCATGGCTCCAACATGGGTGCATGATTCCGCCACACCCGCCATGCAGTTGCAGTGGGCAGAACACACATCTCCTGATGGTGCAAGGATGATCCATGGTCTGAGAAGAGGCTCACTGAGGCGCTGTGAATGCATGACCTGTTAAGAACAGGAGGTATACAAATTAGAGAAACAGTAAATGTAAAAGTAAAAAGCCTAGATGACCAAGTTAACATTTTATTTCAACTTATACATAACAGATTTCAAGTTGTCTGCAGCATTGCTATTCTGGATCACATTCACACCTGTAAGGTACAATCAAGTATTTTACATCCTTTTTTTCATAACAACCTGAGTTTTCAGAATATTCATGCTGTGGTGGTGTCATATGAATGTAGAAAAAGTGGTATGACCAGATATAGAAAGGAAAATAAAAAACGGAAAATAAATTTCACACATATTTATGGTAAACACACAGCAAAGCTATTATGAATTTCTTTTTAAATATTATACAGCTGTTCCTTAAGGTCTTGAGCATCAGGGGAAAAGAATAAAGGCTGTAACTATGATATAAAATATATTTACATTATTTGCAAAATTGACCCACTGGCCTGGTATGTCTGGCATGAAAACAGTCTGCAGTGAGGCAGAGAGACTCAGCACAGCCCTGACATTTAGGAGGTTCACATGCATTTTTCTCATGTTTCCTGCAGTTAACACACTTTCTCATTCATTCTGAGGCCCATTTACTGGCCTCAGCTTGTGTAAAATGCGTAAATGGCCATCTATGCATTATTTACGAGGATTTACAGCTGATACAGCTGTGAAGCAGTCACTTCACAGACAAATGTGACAGAAATGTCAGGTAGGAAAAAAACATTCAAAACATGTACGATGCTGTCTAATGATGAAACTGACAATTGCATTACAACGTTACTACACCCCGTTAAAATCTGATTACAACACGTAAAAAGTGAAGCAGCCTTACCTTGGCCAGCACGACGGTATTTTCACTGTCCTGGGGCTTGTAGATTGCCAGATCTTGAACCCAGCCACAGCAGAACTGTTCATAGCTGTCAAGGGACTTCAGGCTTTTGAATTCTTGCATTGTGTAAAAACTAATACCAAAAACTAAATAGTTGACCAACTGCATGTAGGTGCAGGGTGGCAGCGTGTCAAGGTCCCTGCACCAGTCGGCCGCAGGTAGCTCATATGGGTCTGTATCATTTATATCCTTAATCTTCTCCAAATACCTTTTCTTAGCGGTTTCATTAAGTTTTTCCCTGTAGGGACAAATTGCTTTCGCCTATTTGTTATTGAACGATTTTAAATAAAGGGGAAAGTGGAAAGAGGTTCTTTTTGCCTACTTTATATATTTGTAATGACGTATCCACGCTGTTCTCTCTCCGTTACATATTCCATAGCCTAAATACTGTGGAGAGACAGTCTCTTCACTTACACAACCTAAACAGACCAACACTGCCCCCTAGCAAACCTAATAAGTATTGATGCGCGCTCCCGACGGTGGCAGTCTCTTTTCGGCACAACACCGGCACCCGCGCCTCAGCTGGATCGCGCACGCCACGGATCCAGTGGGTTGCCATAAATGAGCCTGTCCCAGAGGCATTCAACTACCAGAGAGCTTTTGAAATCTTCTTTTTGAAGCCGCGTAAAATTAAATGCTCTGAATCAGGGTGCTGTACTTGCAAATCGTCAGAGAGGGAGGGAAGGAGGAAAGCAGTAACTTGTGTCTGTTTGTGTGTAATTGATTTGAGTCTTTTTTTTGTTTCCTTTTCATATTGCATATTTTGTATTGTTTTGCGTATCTGTAACTGTGTTTGGGAGTTAGAGAGTTTTTTTTAACTTTTTATTTATGCTGTGCAGTTCATACATTTGTCTTTTCACAAATAAGCATTTCGCATTTCTCTTCAACTTTGTATGAATTTAAGTAAAGAAAAAAAAGATACAACAAATCAAATACCCAGTACTAAAAAAACAAACACACAAACAAAAGGCAAAAAAAACCCCAAAACAACTAAATATACAGTAAGTGTGCAAGCGATAAAGATATAACCATTTTATATGTTTTTAGTACAATTTCATTTTTTTTCTCCTTCCCTTACTTTAGTTACAAGGCTCAAAAGTAATATTTTACACTGATAGCATTACTGCCATAAAATTTTAAATTAGTAGCATAGCACATCGTTTAGTTGTGCAAAAAAGAAAAACAGAGAAAAACAAAACAACAACACAAAGACAAATTGGCTCAACACCACATAGGCCTATTATATATATTTTTTCTCTTTTCTCTTCCATCCTTTTCCTTCTTTTCTTTCCTATTATTGGCAGTGAACAGAGTTTTGGTGGCAAATGCCATCAAATTAGTGAGAATCTTGAGCTCTGCATTGACATCCAAGGTGACCATATTTCCATAAAAAAACTCTGTTTTCAGCTGAATTTTAGCTATAATCTTTTCCATAATATAGACCTCATTCATCTTTTGTTGCCATTGTTTTATGTTGGGGGGGTTGTGGCTGCAACCATAATATCGTAATAGTTTTTTTGGCTATTAAAAGCAGGGTCCTCAGTAAGTAAGTTTTATTTTTATATCCAAAATTTGCTCTATTATCCTTTTAATATCATCCCAGTACTCCTGCAATTTTGGACAGGCCCACATTATATATGAGAGGTCCCCTTGGTAGCCACAATCCCTCCAGCATAGTGCTGATGAAACATCATATTTTGCTGTTATAATTGGAGTTCTGAAATATCTGTTTTTAATCTTCCAGTCAAATTCCCTCTAATTTGGACTATTTGTTAATTTATGACCAGACAAACAAGTTTCATCCCATTCATTTTCACTAATTAGTATGTTCAGTTCAATTTCCCACTTTTTTTATACTTTTTTTTAAAGATCTTGTTGCAAAGCTCTGTAAAACCTTGAGATAATTCCTTTCTTCATTTTTTCTCCTTCACATTTTATCAAGAGCTGTTCTGTCTTAGAGGGTTCCTTTAATATACTTTCCCATTCTTTGTTTTTCTGAAGATAGCGTCTAATTTGTAGGAATCTGTAATGGTCTTGAACTTGTAAATTAAATTCTTGAATGAGTTGTTAAAATGATTTTAGTACTTGTCCATCAAATAGTTGATCAATGTACACCAGCCCCTTGTTCATCCATTTCTTAAAGGGAAAGTTCGGTTTATTTCAACCCGTCTCCTATCGTCCTAAATTTGTTTCAAGTGACTAGTGACAGAAATAATAGTTAGCATGTTAGCCGTTAGCCTAGATACAGCCGTAGCGTCAGACCTGTTAAAAAGTAAGTGAACGGGTATACCTTCAAGTGCAAAGTTAGTCCACTACAAGCTTTTTTTCCACAAAGACCGCCTCATATCGTTAGGATAAATGTCAGAGAACATATAGAAAATGACATGTAAATGTGTTGTCTTACCTTACCAGTGTGCTGCCATGTTTGTTTATCCCTCTAGCTCTGCTTTCCAAAGCGCGGCTGAAATATTGCGAGAATAAGCAGCGATCTCATAGCGTGCCTGAACAAGCAGCAACAGCTGGAAGGCAGAACCGGACAGTAGCCTGAAAAGTTCATTCATTTATTTTATGAAAGATTTATAGAATAATGGCTGATTTTTTTGCCAGACTTCGACTTTGTGCAGGAGGAATTTGATTTTGCAGAGTTTGGTGGCCGCCCTTATTTATTTGAGCCAGAATACACTGACGAAGAGCTTCGTGAAATTGAAGAACGGAGGAGGAGGAGAGAGAGAGGCGCAACAGGTAACGTTAGAGAACAAGAGGGGAGGAATGGCTGCTGCAAGGCTGTGTAGCTCTGGAGATTGGTGGTGTACCTGAGAATGCTGTGCCCCAGTGCCCACAGAAGAGGAATGCCTCTGTTGCAAGGAATGGGACCAGTTGCAGCCTTATTTTCAAGGTCTGGATGTGACCGAGGACAAGACACCTCCACCTGGAGTAATGTTAGTATCCAGCTGGGCTTTATCTAGAGCTGGCGAGATATATTTTGGCTGCGCTTTGGAAAGCAGAGCTAGATGGTAAACAAACATGGCACCACACCGGTAAGGTAAGACAGCATGTTTAGATGTCGTTTTCTATATGTTCTCTGACATTTATCCTAACGATATGAGGCGGTCTTTGTGGAAAAAAAGTTTGTTTAGTGGACTAACTTTGCTCTTGAAGGTATGCCTGTTCACTTACGTTTTAACAGGTCTGACGCTACGGCTGTACCTAGGCTAACGGCTAACATGCTAACTTTTATTTCTATGTCACTAGTCACTTGAAACAAATTTAGGACGATACGAGACGGGCTGAAATAAACCAAAATTTCCCTTTAAATCCATTGTCAGTTTTAGATGGGTGAAAATCTGGATTTATTGCAATTTTGGTAACAGGAGTGAGAGAGTTTTAAAAGAAAATTTTGTCAGCACATGATTTGAAATAATAAAATAGCCCTCCAGAGGCAGATCAGTACATCAGTCATTTTTCTTTTGATTACTGAAATCTAATCCTTAGCCGTATTTTAAGTGTAACCATGTCACCATAACATACCACTAGTGTTTTTATCAGTAAAAAGAGAACATTTTTCACACATAAAAAGCACAAAGATGTTGAAATCTAGGCATATTCTGCCATCATAACTTGGCTCTCAGAATTCACCAGATTGATGCCTGGTGAATATATACAAATTTATATATACAAACACATTATATATATATATATATATATATATGTATGTATATATATATATATATATATATATATGTATGTATGTATGTATGTATATGTATATACTATATATACAGTACAGGCCAAAAGTTTGGACACACCTTCTCATTCAATGCGTTTTCTTTATTTTCATGACTATTTACATTGTAGATTCTCACTGAAGGCATCAAA
Organism: Epinephelus lanceolatus; assembly: GCF_041903045.1. Taxonomy (NCBI): domain Eukaryota; kingdom Metazoa; phylum Chordata; class Actinopteri; order Perciformes; family Serranidae; genus Epinephelus; species Epinephelus lanceolatus. The sequence continues at coordinate 43,302,478 of NC_135746.1, forward strand.
ACTATGAATGAACACATGTGGAGTTATGTACTCAACAAAAAAAGGTGAAATAACTGAAAACATGTTTTATATTCTAGTTTCTTCAAAATAGCCACCCTTTGCTCTGATTACTGCTTTGCACACTCTTGGCATTCTCTCCATGAGCTTCAAGAGGTAGTCACCTGAAATGGTTTCCACTTCACAGGTGTGCCTTATCAAGGTTAATTAGTGGAATTTCTTGCTTTATCAATGGGGTTGGGACCATCAGTTGTGTTGTGCAGAAGTCAGGTTAATACACAGCCGACAGCCCTATTGGACAACTGTTAAAATTCATATTATGGCAAGAACCAATCAGCTAACTAAAGAAAAACGAGTGGCCATCATTACTTTAAGAAATGAAGGTCAGTCAGTCCGGAAAATTGCAAAAACTTTAAATGTGTCCCCAAGTGGAGTCGCAAAAACCATCAAGCGCTACAACGAAACTAGCACACATGAGGACCGACCCAGGAAAGGAAGACCAAGAGTCACCTCTGCTTCTGAGGATAAGTTCATCCGAGTCACCAGCCTCAGAAATGGCAAGTTAACAGCAGCTCAGATCAGAGACCAGATGAATGCCACACAGAGTTCTAGCAGCAGACCCATCTCTAGAACAACTGTTAAGAGGAGACTGCGCCAATCAGGCCTTCATGGTCAAATAGCTGCTAGGAAACCACTGCTAAGGAGAGGCAACAAGCAGAAGAGATTTGTTTGGGCCAAGAAACACAAGGAATGGATATTAGACCAGTGGAAATCTGTGCTTTGGTCTGATGAGTCCAAATTTGAGATCTTTGGTTCCAACCGCCGTGTCTTTGTGAGACGCAGAAAAGGTGAACGGATGGATTCCACATGCCTGGTTCCCACTGTGAAGCATGGAGGAGGAGGTGTGATGGTGTGGGGGTGTTTTGCTGGTGACACTGTTGGGGATTTATTCAAAATTGAAGGCACACTGAACCAGCATGGCTACCACAGCATCCTGCAGCGACATACCATCCCATCCGGTTTGCGTTTAGTTGGACGATCATTTATTTTTCAACAGGACAATGACCCCAAACACACCTCCAGGCTGTGTAAGGGCTATTTGACCAAGAAGGAGAGTGATGGAGTGCTGCGGCAGATGACCTGGCCTCCACAGTCACCGGACCTGAACCCAATCGAGATGGTTTGGGGTGAGCTGGACCACAGAGTGAAGGCAAAGGGGCCAACAAGTGCTAAACACCTCTGGGAACCCCTTCAAGACTGTTGGAAAACCATTTCAGGTGACTACCTCTTGAAGCTCATCGAGAGAATGCCAAGAGTGTGCAAAGCAGTAATCAGAGCAAAGGGTGGCTATTTTGAAGAAACTAGAATATAAAACATGTTTTCAGTTATTTCACCTTTTTTGTTAAGTACATAACTCCACATGTGTTCATTCATAGTTTTGATGCCTTCAGTGAGAATCTACAATGTAAATAGTCATGAAAATAAAGAAAACGCATTGAATGAGAAGGTGTGTCCAAACTTTTGGCCTGTACTGTATATACATTTGTATATATTTGATTTAAAGGCATCAATCTGGTGAATTCTGAGAGCCAAGTTATGATGGCAGAATATGTACATATATATATATATATATATATATATATATATACAGTGTCAAACAAAAACAAAGGACCACTGCCGCACCATGGGCATGTAGTGTACGCAGGCAAAAGAAAGTCATTGTCCATGCAAAGTTTCTGTGTTTCCAGTGGTTTATTCAACCAAAAACAAGCAAGCAAACAAAGAACAAAGAAATCCCTGCATGCCTCTCCTGCTCTGGTAAAAAACCATATGCCCACCCAGGTGCATTCTGGTCGCCTACCTGCTTTCCTACATATAGAAACTTTGGTGCCCACAGTATGCCCAAAACGAAATGAAACAGTGAACAAATACTAAACAAGAAACAACTAAACTAAATGAATAATTAACAAAACAAAATACTAGCAAACATAATCATAACGAAACCAAATATTTAGAATAATCAAATAATATTAATTATTAGCGAAACAACTAAATACTAACAACAAATAAATAGCTCCAACAATATATATATAGATATATATATATATATGTATGTCTATATATATACAGCCCTAGCTTGGCTCCCCATTGTAACTGGCCTAGAACCGCCACTGATAATAATATAACAATATACTATTTATCGTGTTATGCCATCGTGTCATTTCTGTCTCTGCATGGTCACGCGTTAACAATTCTCCTCTGCTCTCTGTATCGCGCACAGTGGAGTTCCGCCACACACACAGGTGAGCATGCATGCTTTCCTGATCAAACCTGACCCCAAGCCCGGTGCAGTTTGTCAGCTGACAAAGTTATTGTTATGGACAGTGTGTAAATAACCATCAAAAGACTGCTGTTAGGCACAGACAAACACACCGCTTGCACAGCAGCCAGCACAGCACTCATTTGGTGCGGAGCTTGTGTTGCGTTCAGGCGTTGTCACATAAATAACAACTTCCAGCACTTAAATAGGTCATAGCACAAAACAGCAGCATGTCACGTGACTTTTTACTTTTATTATGTTCAATAAAACTGTATTTTCCTAAATCTTGAGATACCTCATATGGAAGCTAGACAGACATTTCACCTGCTCATTACTGTGCACAAATGTACTGTATGTACTTAGTCCTAAAGAGCCCTTCTGGTGCCAGTAGATACATAGAAACATCCCAGCAGGCTGTGCTTGGCAAGCATACAAAAAAGTTTCACACGTGAAATTTTTTTTTTTTGCATGTGCTTCACTTCCGCTGCTACAACTCCATCCTAGGGGAAACACTGTATATAGTGACTTTGCTGTTTTAAACTTAACTGTTCCTGCTGTAGAAACAATATTTGGTTTATTCCATTTATACCGTAAGAAACCTCGGAGTAACATTTGATCAAGATTTGTCTTTTAATTATCATTTAAAACAAACCTCACGGACTGCATTTTTTCATCTGCGTAGTATTGCGAAAATTAGGCCTATCCTGACCCGAAAAGATGCAGAAAAATTGGTCCACGCTTTTGTTACCTCAAGGCTGGATTACTGTAACTCTCTATTATCAGGTAGCTCTAGTAAGTCTTTAAAAATTCTCCAGCTAATTCAGAATGCAGCAGCACGTGTACTAACAGGAACTAAGAAACGAGATCATATTTCTCCTGTTTGAGCTTCTCTGCACTGGCTCCCTGTAAAATCCCGAATTGAATTTAAAATCCTACTGTTAACTTATAAAGCTCTAAATGGTCAAGCTCCGTCATATCTTAGAGAGCTCATAGCGCCTTATTATCCCACCAGAACACTGTGCTCTGAGAACGCAGGGTTACTTGTGGTCCCTAAAGTCTCCAAAAGTAGATCAGGAGCCAGAGCCTTCAGCTATCAGGCTCCTCTCCTGTGGAATCATCTTCCTGTTACGGTCCAGGAGGCAGACACCGTCTCCACATTTAAGACTAGACTTAAGACTTTCCTCTTTGATAAAGCTTATAGTTAGGGCCCGCTCAGGCTTGCCCTGTACCAGCCCCTAGTTAGGCTGACTTAGGCCTAGTCTGCTGGAGGACCCCCCTATAATACACCGGGCACCTTCTCTCCTTCTCTCTCTCTCTCTCTCTCTCTCTCTCTCTCTCTCTCTCTCTCTCGTATCCTATTACTGCATCTTCCTAACTCGGCCATTCTGGATGTCACTAACTCAGCTTCTTCTCCGGAGCCTTTGTGCTCCACTGTCTCTCAGATTAACTCATAACGCAAGCAGTGCCTGGATAGCGTGACGTGTGTGGTTGTGCTGCTGCCGTGGTCCTGCCAGATACCTCCTGCTGCTGCTGCCATCATTAGTCATTAGTCATACTTCTACTGTTATTATACACATATGATTATTATCACACATGTATACTGCCAGATACTAATATATACTTTCAACATATTGTACCACAGTAGCCAGAACTATAACGATAATATTATTACTTTCATTAATGTTGTTGTAAGCTACTGTCATTACCGTCTGTCCTGCATCTCTCTCTCTCTCTCTCTTTCTGTCTCATTGTGTCATACGGATTACTGTTAATTTATTATCCTGATCTGTTCTGTACGACATCTATTGCACGTCTGTCCGTCCTGGAAGAGGGATCCCTCCTCAGTTGCTCTTCCTGAGGTTTCTACCGTTTTTTTTCCCCGTTAAAGGGGTTTTTTGTGGAGTTTTTCCTTATCCGCTGTGAGGGTCCAAAGGACAGAGGGATGTTGTATGCTGTAAAGCCCTTTGAGGCAAATTGTGATTTGTGATATTGAGCTTTATAAATAAAATTGATTGAACTGATTGATTGATTTATTTAAATATATAAATCAATTCTAATCCTGTTCTGAATGTATTCTTTTTTTAATGTTAATTAGAAAAACCCTAATTCTTAGCTTAACTTAGTGTTGATCAAGAACCAGACTGTTAAGACTAAAAAAGTTGTGGTATCGGCTGATCAATCGGCTATCGGTTTTTTCCTACTCCAAACTATCATTATTATATCAGCCTTTAAAAGTCCACTATCGGTCGACCTCTAGAGGGGACCCCTCCATTATTGACCCAATCAAACAAAATGGGGGCGCTGGAGAGCTCATTTCTTATCTAGGCCTAACTGCCATATCGATTTTTACTAAACCTCTTTTTTTGCCTATATTTGACAGGTCAGTGAAGCATGACAGGAAGGATGGGAGAGAGAGAGCAAGGAAGACATGCAGCAAAGAACAAAGGCCGGATTCCAACCCCCACCGCTGCAACAAGGGCTAGGGTTCCCATGTGAACTACCAGTGCGCCCCACTTTCAAGTCAATACAACATATAAACACTTTAACTATCTACCTTTCAGCATACTACCTCAACTTCTAATGTACAGTTTTAGCTCACTAAATATCCCACTATTGGCAATGGTACTACTGTACTTTTAATAAAGCAATCGTACTCGTAATCAAATTCACAAAAACTTTGTCTGAATACATTGGTCTTCTTAAGCTCAGTGGCCTAGTGGTAGAGTGTGCGCCCTGAGACTGGGAGGTCGTGGGTTCGATCTCCAGCTGGGTTATACCAAAGACTATAAAAATGGGACCCAATGCCTCCCTGCTTGGCACTCAGCATCAGGGGTTGGAATTGGGGGGGTTAGATCACCAGGGCCCAGTATTTCAAAACTTGTAATCCGGATCAGAATAATCCGGATAATGAAATCCTCCTTTTCTCAGTCAGGGATCAAGGTGATCCTGCTGACTTTATCTGGGTATTTCAAAACACTGGCAGGGTGGATCACTTTGATCCCAATCTGACTGGATACGGATTTCCAAATCTCACGACTCCGCCCCCGGATCTGAAACGTTTCCCGTTTGGGGGCGTGGCTTTCAGATTATGACACGCTGTGCTCTGTCTCCACGGCGGAGTACTTCACGAAAGGAGCAGTTGGTAGCACAGCTTTCGCATCAAAATGTAAGTATACCGTTGTCTAATGTGTAGCGTTTTTAAGACCATACGAAGGCCACTCACCATCTCATGTGAGCCAGCTATTTGAATTGTCACCTACTTAAAACGTGGGCGTACCGATCTCTAATTGAGCCGAGGTCATGCTAACGGTAGCTAACGCGGCTCCATTGACTTGCATGTTAAGTAGCTAGCAGGCTAGCGAGGTAGCTGGCTTTGTTGATGTATTTTGCGGTCTACGGTTTAATTTAAAAGGTAATTAATCAGAAGTACATCATATATCAACTCTTTAAACACCAACCTGTTCCGAGTTTAACCTTATGTTATTGCCAACACAGCAGACCTTGTTATTTTTGTGTGCAGAGTAGACTGCTTCAGTATAGGAAAAATACACAGTTCTAGTATGAATGATGCGGTTCATTCATAAGTGTCAGAGGATTGAGTTTGGGTATGCTACAGTAATGCTGGTGATATGCTTTTCTGTAACGTTACTTAAACAATTTCTCTGGCTATTGTGGATTCCTGACAATGATAAAGATTCCCAGGGATTTTAAAGGTGCATTTACAAGCTTATCTGAATTAAGTAAAATTTATCTTCATTAAATCAGAAGCATGAAAATATACATTGAAAGTGCTTAAATGTGATTCAAATTGAGACATACAGCAATGTTTTTTCAGGACATAGTTGAGCTATTACTTTTCCCCCCTCAAACATGTGATGTAACATTGGAAAAATGCAAGTGCACACATATCATTTGTTTCTAATTGCTTTTTTAGTACTCTGTTTGAATTGCCATGTGCTTATTATGTTAATCCCTGTGTTGTTTCTTGCACTCTATGTAAAGAAAATGTGCTATACAAATAAATTTGCTTTGCACTGCATTTCCTTGCCTTTGTCTGACCACAAACATATGTTGGATGTTTTGGTACAAACAGGTTACAATGTTAGGTGAAACTAGACGTTGAGAAATAGGTCTGTATTTGTTACTCTTATTTACAGCAGTTTCAGGAAGTATGGCCAAACAATATTTTTCTATGCTTGAAATTACTTACAACTAAAACACTAATTTAGATGAAGTGTAATGAACATCTTGAGTATCAATATCTAGGAGAAGTGGAGCTGAGGCTTTGTCAAATCCACCTCTGAGGTGGGATCCAAATAATCCTGAAATTTGGTATTAAATTGATCCAGATCTCTGCCTTAACTTTTGAAACACCCAAATGCAGCCTTTATCTGGATTAAAGGGAGGATTGGATTACCAGAGCTGAATCCCGATCCTCAGGATCTGTGTTGAAATACCCAGTTTTCAGATCAGATCAGGATTTAATCCAATCCGGCCAGGATAATTCTATCAGATAACTTTGAAATACTGGGCCCTGATGATTCCCGAGCGCGGCACCGCTGCTGCTCACCACTCCCTCTGGGGATGGGTCAAATGCGGAGAACAAATTTCACACACTCAGGTGTGTGACAATCAATGAAACTTTAATCTTTTGATCTTTAATGGGTTCAGTTGACTATTTAATCTGCAATTTCCTATGACCTGTATCCCAAACACACACCATGTGAAACTGTACGTGGGCAAATGTGCACTCAGTGGGTATGGACTAGTTCTATTCTACGTGTTTTCCCTATGCAGTAAGTTTATTTTGAAAAGACACGATGCATGTAACAAGCATCAACTGAGACGCCATCTGTGAACATACAAAACTGATGCAGGAGGGTACCTAGCACGTCATATTTTGACAATTAGGTTCACTGACAAAGCAGCAGTATGTGACTAGTTGGGATGAGAATAGGTCAATTTAATGACTGCCATTCTTAATGAATGCAGTACCGTTCTTAATGAATGGCAGTCAACTGCTGTACCAGCTTTTATATGATTGTGTCTACGTCTTTTCACAGAAATTCTCCATAGTTCATCTTTAAAATCAGGTAAAGGTCTTTGTAACTGCATTGAGAGAGGTCAGTGTCAGCCACCTAACAGTATCAGCAACACATATTCACAGATTCTCAGCTGCACCTCACTGTCTGGAGTTCAGCATCGATATGGCAGAGGGGACAAAACTTCTGCTAAAATGTGTTGGGGTTTTTTCATCTGAGTGTCCTGTGTCTGCGACCAGATGTGTGGAGACTGAAAAACTGGTATATTTATCAGAGTGCTTGGCCAGAACTGTCAGTTGTACAAAGGCATAATTTCAGATGGCAGAGGTAAACAGCACCAATCCAAACTGCCATAAGAAAACAATGACAAACATCATTATTTCATCTCACTCTCTTGTTTGCATCAGCCTGCAATTCTGCACTCTGCACCGTTTGAATGAGAGGAAGTAAAAATAGCTGAGGGCTGAATGTGGGTAAAAATAGAATACAAGAGACGTGCGTCAAATCTCTAAAATAGATGGAATGAAAATAATCATGGTCAGAGGCTCTGCCACGCAAGGTGATGGCTATAAATTTCAAAAGCAGGAATAACACTTTGTCACTCACATCAACCAGATTTGTGTGTGTATAATACGTATTTCTACACTGCTGATGATTTCAGTTTTTGTTCATGTTCAGCTTACAACATTATGAACACGAATGATATACAGCATGAATTTGTATGACAAACCATTCATCTGAAATGAGATCCTCTGAGGTTACACTGTATCAGTGTCACATCATCAATAAAATGGTCCTCACTGCAGGGTAAACAGCAAACTAATTAGCCATTCCAGGCATGATGGCCACAGGCAGTTATCTCTATGAAACCTCTCATTACCAGCATTGTTTTCACACGTCAGTGTAAACCATACTGTCTTTGTTCCTGATCAACCAGAGCAGGTAGCTCTTGGCCAAGTACAGGAATCTCAGTATACTGTCTGGTGGTTGTAGTGTGTTATAGTTAATGAAGAACATTCTTTATCCCAAATCCCATTCTTTAAGCCCTTCCTAGGCATACTACATAGAGTATACATTGCTTGACCCATTCTCATCCCAGCTAGTCACATACTGCTGCTTTGTCAGTGAACCTAATTGTCAAAATATGATGAGCTAGGTACCCTCCTGCATCAGTTTGGATGTTCATAGATGGCGTCTCAGTTGACGCTTGTTGCACCAGGTCTTTTCAAAAATTCAATCAGTTCCATTTTCACAGGACATGCACAGTTTCTGCCCTTTACATTCATAGAATCTTTTTCAAAATAAACTTAATACAAAGGGAAATGTTTTTACATTTAGAGTAGAGTAGAGTAGAATAGAATAGAATAGAATAGATCTTTATTGTCCACCAAGGGTAAAAATTTGTCTTTGGCTCACCAGACTCAAGAGACAACAGCAGCTCAATAATATAAATTAAAACTGCCCAAAATTAAAGCTGCCAGCTGCAATAACAAGTTTAAGGCTTCAAAAAAACTGTTCAAAGTCACTGGCTAGTTTAATTCTTTCTAAAGACACCCAAGAGGCTTTTTTGTAGAGCACGTTGAGATGTAAATGTGTTAGAAATTTCAAGTTAATCAGATTCACGGTGTGAGGGTTGTGGCCTGTCAAAGTTTTAACTCTTGGCTCTCAATTATAGCGCCAACATCAGGCCGATTCGGGTCAGATTTGGTGTGAAGCATCTTGCAATCAAAAGATGCATTACGGGCATCGCATGTAACTCAACAGTTTCAGCCATAAAATTTAATTTTACATTTCAGACATAAAATATAGGTGTCAGCAGCATTTTATGAACAATAACAATGGCATAACATGGCAATAACAATCATTTACCATCTCTTTAATGCTGCTGATCTCATCCTCTGCCTGGAAGGTAAGGAGCTTCCAAATCTCATTGTTTTCTATAGTTGTGGACATTTTTGGCTGCTCTTTTTCTTTTTTGAGTCAGCTGTTAACTCCTAACAGCTTCTTTTTAAATCTCCTGCTCTGGGTTGCATTTGGATTCAAAAATGGCCGAGTTATACGAGTGCATTTTCGTTCGGACCGGCAGAAAGTTCACAAATGCCTGTTCAAAAGTTGTAAATGTTAGGAAGATATTCACAAATGCTTTTCATTTATTTGCAAATTAATTTAGTGTATTCACAGATATTTTTTTTTATTTGTGGAGTGTGTTTGTGTATTTGCAGATCCGTTTTATACTTGCAAAATATTTTTGTGAGTTTACAAATCTTTTTTGTATTTGTGGAAGGTGTTTTTATTTACAGATTACACATTTACACACAGATTGTCGATCTGTTCACACACATAATTATGAAACAAATCTATCTCCATATAAAGCCATCTGAGGCAAGTTGTGATTTGTGATATTGGGCCATACAAATAAAACTGAATTGTATGTAGAGTTACACTAATGCTGTCATCTTAAGTGCAAAGTATTGTATATTCCTCTGAAATATTGTGGAATACATGTGCAAAGATAAGGTCAAACGGAAACAAAAGTACAAAAAAATTGTAGAGGTATCTGAGAAAAAAACTGTATGCTAAATACTGTCCATATTTCATCATTAGAATGTGTCAGACAACAGTGCAGTATGTAAAAAAATATTGTACTATTTGTCTCCTGATGGATAGTTAACCTTACAGCCACTGATGTGTTACTGTAAAACCAAACATCCTGTTGTGAGATCAGTAACTTGTGTTCTCTGATAAACCAGCAGTGTGATGATTTCAACATAGCTTTAACTCACACATTTAACTACCCCATCAAAGTGACACCCTCTGGTCATTATGCATTTCTTTTGTAGGGAATTTTATGCTGATTTATAAGATGTATAACATTAGCCTGTAGTAGCACCAGATACTTCTCCTCCACCTCCTGCCCAGGCTTTTCATTTGACTGCTACAGTATGTGCAGCGTCCACCCGCTCTGTCTTTCTACAGAGGGGTTTCCCAGCACAGGCATTCCCTCAGTCTTTTATTGCTCCTCTGTTGCTATTGCAGCATGATCAGGATTATGCTTTTAACCCACCCCAAGATGGCTGCCTCCAGATGCCAGCTCACTCTCTCTTTTATCATCTCTCTCGCTCCCTGTGCTGTGTCTGCACAGGCATGAAAGAAAGAGAGTGAGACATTTAAAAATACATGACCCTGGAGAAAGGATGATGCTCCAGTCAGCGTTTCCAGACTGCACCCATTAAACCCAGTGCAAAGAGATTTACTATCATCCACTGTGTGACAGCTGTATGTGCTCATTAAGGCAGGGATTCCATCTGTCACTTTAGAGCAGTAAAAGTGCTTACCATTTTCAAGGCAAACTTCCTCACTTTCAGATAGAAACCAAGTCAAGGATGCAATGCTTCTGATAAAAGTCCTTAAAGAGAAAGCTGCTGCACTGTAGTAATTAGCCGTGTGTTCTGTGATCTCCCTTTTTGTGCTAAAAGGTAACATGTTGATGCAGTAGAATGAATGGGGAAGAATAGAAAGCCAAGGGGTGCTTTGTAAGCAGACTGTAGACCAGATATATTGTTTCTGAGGTCAGAGGAGTCCTGTCAAAGCTTGGTAAAATCAATTATTTACTGCAGTTCCAGCACATATAAAATGTCTTTTTTCATTATTAAGCAGTAACCTGACAAGAGAAACCCAGATTTTCTGGAGATATTTTGTAGAGTTGTAACGGTTCACAAAATTAATGGACTGGTTTGATACAATACAGTGGTGTACAGTTCGGTATGTTTTGTGTCTTGTATAAAGCAAGAATTACAGTCTGACTGTAATGGGTTTGTTTAAGTCTGGGTAAAGCCAAGTTAGTGATCTCTTTCTCAACACATTATATGTATGTGAGAAAATACTTGTTAAAAACATGTTAAAAGACTGAATTATATAGTATTAAATTGTTTAGATATACAACGGTATGAGATTTTTACACTATGATAACCATCTCAGAAAAAAAGTTCATGGTATCACAGTTTTACAGAATTATTATAATTATCAGTCAGTTTGACCCTTAAAGGAAAGAAAACGGAAGGTTTTTATTGGTTGATCAAATGTTTTATTACAATAATCGAAACTTGAAACCATTTTTCTTTAGAAGTATGTGTAAAAAGTCTCCCTTCTGAAAAAAATATAATAAAGGTGAGATTCTCCATCCAGCTGCATTTATTTTTTCAGATAGGCAAATGTACACATTACAATAACCGTCAGTTTTCAAACCACGGTATACTTTGACACTGGTATACTGCTGCAACTCCAGTACAATATCCCAGAATGGTTGGATCTGCAGAGGACCTAACGCCATCAAGATTGCAGTGTACTTTGGCAACAAGTCATAGTTGGCTATTGCCCAAATGAGGATATCTATGTCAGAAGAGAGGAAAGTAAGTTGAACATCTTCTTTGTTTTGCTGTAGATACAACGAGGCAGATCATTAAGGTGTCAACTTCTTATTTGTTTTTGCTGAAGTTTCCAATATCTTTATTGCTCTTTGTACATGTCACGACCGAACAAGGACCTGAACCCAAATGCGTGACTCGGGACACAAAATACAAATTAAAATTATTTATTAAACAATAACACAAAATGAAATCACTCTAGACAGAGGAAACCCTTCAATAAATCTAAGAACAAAAATGATCTACAAACTAAACGCTACATCTACAGAAAATAAAGCTCACTGGAAAAGCTAGACTAAGAAAAGGTAAACAGAAAATCACTCTACTGAGGTTGTACTATAACTATGAAAAAACAACAGAAAATCACTCTACTGAGGCTGGACTACGACTATGAAAAAACAACTGAAAATCACTCTACTGAGGCTGTACTACGACTATGAAAAAACAACAGAAAATCACTCTACTGAGGCTGTACTATGACTGAAAAACAACTGAAATAAAACATGAACAAAGTATCAAAATAACAAGACCTGACAATGGAAATTACAAATGGCATGGATACAACGCTGGTTCACTGACACAAAGGACAAGACAAACTGGCACAGGACAAAGGGAGACGCAGACAGTATATACACACGAGGTAAGGGTACAGGTGGAAACAATCAGGGGCGAGGCAGACAATCAGACCAGAGGTAAAACACACAGGGCAAGGAGCAAGTAGCCTGGAACGAGAGGAGAGTTAGATGTCAAAATAAAACAGGAAATCACAAGACAACATGGACACGAGAAAAAAACTAATAAATAAACTTAACAACGTTTCTTAGACATGACAGATGCTGAGGTTATGTGACCTACTCAGGGGAAATTTGGCTGTATTTCGCTGTTAACTTAGCCTTAGTTAACTTAAGAGTTAACTTAAACCAATCATTTCTTTGTCATATGAAATCATACAAGGTATGACTCCATTGAAATCTGATCCCATCAGCTACTTTAGACTGTGCTTTGGAATTAATTTATTTTTTCTTTTATTATAGGCTGCTGCTTTATAATCGTCCATGTTTACAGTGTATGTGTTGTATATAATACAAATGAAATCCACCACAGACTCAGTTAATTTCTTTGATGACATTGACAAAGGTGTCTTGGAATGTGCTCCATTCTGTGATTGGCTCCATCTTTCTCATCCCTGGGGGGTGTGTTTAAGTATGTTTAAATATTTCAACCTCAACCAGCCGGCTGCATGGTCACTCCTGTACACAGGCAGCGCTGCTCTGCAACCACTTCTGAATGGTGTATGGCAGTGATCCGGACTGTTTATTCTCCTTGTGGTGCAGGGCGAACAGGAACAGCAAAGCATCTCACATTCATATTGTCACATCAAGTCGTTATTACCATTAGGCAGACACTTCTTAATTTTCTGCTCTGTCAGATCAATAGAAAAGAGTCACCTGAGTTCTCAACTGACAACTGCTAAAAAACCACTATCAACTAGTGGCTACCTAGCTAGTTGCCAAGTGTAGTAATAAGAGATACATTTACAAAAGATACAGCAAATTTTTACCTTATACAGAACACTTTAAAGGCAAGTGCAGCATCACATTCTATTTTTACTGTAATGGTCCTATTTGTTTCCTTGGCTTAAAACATATGCATTTCACTACTAAACTAAGAACCAATTTAATTTATCAAGAGGGATCCAGCTAAAAACAAGTTATGGGTGATTGCCATTTTGAAAGTCAAAGATGGCTGCCACAGAGACTTCGAAAAAACTGGAAACACTGGTTTTGGGATTTGCACCCCCCAGCTGACCAACACACAAAGCTGTCTGTTTCACCTCAAAAACCCTGCACTCGCTCGGCATCTTGGCTTTTCCCAGAGATAACAGGGCAGCAGCGAGGCTGCTTTCCACTGCTGGAGGTGTTAAAACCTCACTATAGAACACACCACCATCCCCTTATTTTGTTGTTTCATACAGACAGGAGACTGTAAGGTGCTTTCAAATTAATCAATTCATCCAATTAACTTTCTGAAATAAAAGGGCTGTTGAACATTAGTTTAAACCAAAAACGAATGTACATGGTACAATAAGAAAACTTTAGATAACCACTCTAGATAACCACAATGGAACGTTGGCTGTGGATTTCTGGCAAATGTTCCCCAACCCTCCAGGTAAAGGTCGGGGAATGTTCTGTAAACATCAGAAAAACAATGTCCTGCAAACGTTCACAGACTGTTTCGCAAACCATGTTTTAAATCAAACACAAACGTAACCGATTTGTTAAGAAAACTTTCCTGGATAAATGTGAGGAAACATGTCCTGCAGGGGTCTACTGAGCATTCCTCTACCCTTCAGGGAACATTCACTGAACGTTCCCCAAACAGAAAATTGTTTACTTGGTAGGGTCCTGAAAGTGGTTATAATTTTGCTTTTTTAAATTTCATTTTTTGTCTATAAGCTCTGCTTTTAAAATGCTTGTGACATCATGTAATAATAATAATCAATAAATAACCACTGTTCTTTCTTAAGATAAAAAAAAGAAAAAAAGGCAGTTCTTCCTTATGGCAGTGTTTGTTTCTGTCCCAGTGATTTATGAGTAATTGCTGTACCTCAGAGAGTTGCTCTTTTTTTTTGCTAAATGAATGAATCGTTCATGGTTTGCTGCCTGTGTTGAAAATAATAGTAATCAAATTGGCAGGATGATGACTGTTTGGCCACACGTGTCTTCATGCTGTTGGGTAAGATAAAACTCTGTGTGTTGGCTCCATTTAATTATGTGGCCCTGAGAGTAGGTGTTTCTGTGATGATGTGAAGAATGCAAGGATGAGGCCGATCACGGAGTTCTTTCTTAATGCACGTTTATTACGAGCTCGGATCAACATTTGCTACATGCAAAGCCAAGTGTGTGATACATACACAGCTTATATTCTTAAGATGGTATCACGTGTACTGTTACTTACCTGGCACTGTGCCAAATTTAACTTGGCCTTCAGCCAACTAAAACTAGTCTAACTTGTAGCTGTCTTGTGAAAAATTTCTTAAATTTTTCAATGACAAGATTTCTGCCATCAGGTCCATTCCCTCTCCTCTGGCCTCTGACCCTGTTGCTTCCCCCCGTAGCCCCAGTTATTTTTGAGGCTTTTGAGCAAGTGTCTCTTCCTTATTTAACTAAAATAGTTCAGCAGCTACGGCCATCCTACTGCCCCCTAGACAGCATTCCATCCCGTTTCTTCAGGGATGTTTTTATCACGCTGGGGCCTTGTATTGTCGACCTTATAAATTCTTCCTTGATGTCTGGCTGTGTCCCCACTGCTTTCAAACATATTGTGGTGCAGCCCCTCATCAAGAAGAATAATCTTGACCCTTCAGTTTTGTCGAACTACAGACCTATTTCTAAGCTCCCTTTTTTTGTCCAAAGTCTTAGAAAAGGTAGTGTATGAACAACTGCAGTCGCATCTGTACTTAAATGGCATTTCTGAAAAGTTCCAGTCAGGCTTTAAAGCACGCCATAGCACAGGAACAGCCCTTTTAAGAGTCTTTAATGATCTGCTTTTAATTGTTGATTCTGGTAACACTGCTGTTCTGGTGCTCTTAGACTTGACTGCAGCTTTCGACACAGTAGATCATAAGATTCTTTTACCATGTCTTGACCTGTGTGTAGGTTTTAAAGGTACAGCGCTCAAATGGTTTGAATCCTATTTATCAGAAAGGAGTTTCTCTGTTCACATGGGCCAGTATAGATCTGCTGCATCCTCACTCAATTGCGGGGTGCCTCAAGGTTCCACCTTGGGCCCCATTCTCTTCTCCATTTATATGCTGCTCCTGGGTGCTATATTTAGAAAGTACAATATCAATCAATCAATCAATCAATCAATTTTATTTATAAAGCCAAATATCACAAATCACAATTTGCCTCACAGGGCTTTACAGCATACAACATCCCTCTGTCCTTTGGACCCTCACAGCGGTTAAGGAAAAACTCCCCCAAAAAAACCCTTTAATGTGAGGAAAAAAACGGTAGAAACCTCAGGAAGAGCAGCTGAGGAGGGATCACTCTTCCAGGACGGACAGATGTACAGTACAGGCCAAAAGTTTGGATACACCTTCTCATTCAATGCGTTTTCTTTATTTTTATGACTATTTACATTGTAGATTCTCACTGAAGGCATCAAAACTATGAATGAACACATGTGGAGTTATGTACTTAACAAAAAAAGGTGAAATAACTGAAAACATGTTTTATATTCTAGTTTCTTCAAAATAGCCACCCTTTGCTCTGATTACTGCTTTGCACACTCTTGGCATTCTCTCGATGAGCTTCAAGAGGTAGTCACCTGAAATGGTTTTCCAACAGTCTTGAAGGAGTTCCCAGAGGTGTTTAGCACTTGTTGGCCCCTTTGCCTTCACTCTGCGGTCCAGCTCACCCCAAACCATCTCGATTGGGTTCAGGTCCGGTGACTGTGGAGGCCAGGTCATCTGCCGCAGCACTCCATCACTCTCCTTCTTGGTCAAATAGCCCTTACACAGCCTGGAGGTGTGTTTGGGGTCATTGTCCTGTTGAAAAATAAATGATCGTCCAACTAAACGCAAACCGGATGGGATGGCATGTCACTGCAGGATGCTGTGGTAGCCATGCTGGTTCAGTGTGCCTTCAATTTTGAATAAATCCCCAACAGTGTCACCAGCAAAACACCCCCACACCATCACACCTCCTCCTCCATGCTTCACAGTGGGAATCCATCCGTTCACCTTTTCTGCATCTCACAAAGACACGGCGGTTGGAACCAAAGATCTCAAATTTGGACTCATCAGACCAAAGCACAGATTTCCACTGGTCTAATGTCCATTCCTTGTGTTTCTTGGCCCAAACAAATCTTTTCTGCTTGTTGCCTCTCCTTAGCAGTGGTTTCCTAGCAGCTATTTGACCATGAAGGCCTGATTCGCGCAGTCTCCTCTTAACAGTTGTTCTAGAGATGGGTCTGCTGCTAGAACTCTGTGTGGCATTCATCTGGTCTCTGATCTGAGCTGCTGTTAACTTGCGATTTCTGAGGCTGGTGACTCGGATGAACTTATCCTCAGAAGCAGAGGTGACTCTTGGTCTTCCTTTCCTGGGTCGGTCCTCATGTGTGCCAGTTTCGTTGTAGCGCTTGATGGTTTTTGCGACTCCACTTGGGGACACATTTAAAGTTTTTGCAATTTTCCAGACTGACTGACCTTCATTTCTTAAAGTAATGATGGCCACTCGTTTTTCTTTAGTTAGCTGATTGGTTCTTGCCATAATATGAATTTTAACAGTTGTCCAATAGGGCTGTCGGCTGTGTATTAACCTGACTTCTGCACAACACAACTGATGGTCCCAACCCCATTGATAAAGCAAGAAATTCCACTAATTAACCCTGATAAGGCACACCTGTGAAGTGGAAACCATTTCAGGTGACTACCTCTTGAAGCTCATCGAGAGAATGCCAAGAGTGTGCAAAACAGTAATCAGAGCAAAGGATGGCTATTTTGAAGAAACTAGAATATAAAACATGTTTTCAGTTATTTCACCTTTTTTTGTTAAGTACATAACTCCACATGTGTTCATTCATAGTTTTGATGCCTTCAGTGAGAATCTACAATGTAAATAGTCATGAAAATAAAGAAAACGCATTGAATGAGAAAGTGTGTCCAAACTTTTGGCCTGTACTGTATATTAACAACTGGCAGTATACATGTGTGACAATAATCATATGTGTATAATAACAGTAGAGGTATGACTAATAACTAATGATGGCAGCAGCAGCAGGAGGCATCTCGCAGTACCACGGCAGCAGCACAACCACACACGTCACGCTATCCAGGCACCGCTGCGATATGAGTTAATCTGAGAGACAGTGGAGCACAAAGGCTCCGGAGAAGAAGCCGAGTTAGTGACATCCAGAATGGCTGAGTTAGCAAGATGCAGTAATAGGATACGAGAGAGAGAGAGAAGGAGAGAAGGTGCCCGGTGTATTATAGGGGGTTCTCCGGCAGACTAGGCCTAAGTCAGCCTAACTAGGGGCTGGTACAGGGCAAGCCTGAGCCAGCCCTAACTATAAGCTTTATCAAAGAGGAAAGTCTTAAGTCTAGTCTTAAATGTGGAGACAGTGTCTGCCTACCGGACCGTAACAGGAAGATGATTCCACAGGAGTGGAACACTTCATTGCTTTGCAGATGACTTACAGATCTACCTTCCTCTTCAAACAAACAGCTCTGCCTCCATTCAAGCTCTGCTGAACTGTCTCAATGATATTCACATGGATGGCTTCAAATTCCTTAACCTAAACAAATCCAAAACTGAAATTATTTAATTTGGCCAATCTGACCTTTTAGATGGCTATGACAGTGCCATTGGCCCACTGGCTTCCTACTGTCACCGTGCTGCAAGGAACCTAGGAGTAATTTTTGACTGTGCATTTAAATTTAAAAAACAGATTAGTTCAGTAGTCAAACCAAGCTTCTTTCAATTAAGGCTACTTAGTAAGGCAAAGCCCTACCTCCCTCCACTTGATTTTGAGAGGGCAATTCACGCTTTCATTACCTGTCGTCTGGATTATTGTAGTTCCCTTTATGCTGGATTGGACCAGCAGTCACTGAAGCGCCTGCAGGCTGTCCAGAATGCAGCAGCCAGACTGCTGACAGGAAAGAAAAGACGTGATCATATCACCCCGATACTTGCCTCTTTGCACTGGCTCCCTGTCCAGTTTAGAGTTCAGTTTAAAATCTTATTATTTGTTTTTATAAGCCTGAGTGGCTTAGCTCCATCCTATCTATCTGAGCTTGTTCAGCTTCACACGACAGCCAGAGCACTGAGATCAAGCAACCAGCTACTGCTGGCCTGTCCCAGAGCTAAACTTAAAAGCAAGGGTGACAGAGCCTTTTCCGTTGTGGCGCCAAATTTCAGGTATTAACACAACACCATATTCTTTACAGTTGCTGCCAGTTCCCATTGAGGTGTAACAAGCATGCATTACATTTGTCTGTTTGTCTTACTGTGTTACCTTTGCATATCTCAAGGACCGTCTTTCTGATCTACCTCACAATAATGCTGGAGACCAAAGGATGTGCATCATGAATTTGGTGCAATTTGGATAAGTGATGTGTTGACTATTAATAAACTGCAAATAAACAAGGGAACAGTGCTCTGTGAATCTGTAGCGTCATCGGTGGGGTGTCAGGGCTCTGCCGAGAGCAGTTTGTGAGCCAATGTCTCGCTTTTTGTATTTCAGCATGCTTCTGGCTACAAGTAGCTCCAATCTTTGCTGTATCTCTTTGTGGCACTAACCTACAACCAGGTTGACAGGAGGCTGCTTCTCCACACTACTACAAGATAAAGTGTCTGTGTGAAGTACTGGTTAGAGGGGACAGCAGCTGCCTGTCCAAAGCAGCTTGTTGAAGTTCGAAAAATATTTCAAAGTCCCCCGATAAAAAACTCATGAGAGAAATGTTTAAAAACAAATGATGCCTCTTTCCAACCAGACAGTGAGCTAGATTTAATCTAACCAGCTGTCCTCCAACTGGACAAGTAATGTTGTCCTCTCAGGGTTCCTACGCAAGTATGGAAAGTATGGAAAAGTATGGAAATAAATTTGATCAATTTCCAGGTATTAAAAAGTATGGAAAATGAAAAATAAAGTATGGAAAAATATTTATGTTTCCAGACTATTACCACTGTTCTAAAATACTGTTTTCTAAAATAGAAAATTAGGTATTTCCAAAAATAATTTAATCAATCTGGATCATGTTTTATACCGGGCCAAGCACAGTTTGTGTGAGAGCAAACATCTCAGAAAACATACCGCCCCTTTTACCTGATTGACAAGTGGTATGTCCAGTCCGCTGCCCCATGACCCTCCTCCAGCCCCCCAGGTATCAAGTTTCACTCCAACACTGCACCTTCGACAAGAAGACGAGTTTCACGTGGTTCACAATGGGTAGATGCAAGTTTTTGGATGGATGGCTTGACAATACCGTATATAAATACTGGTTGGCCAAGGATTCCCAATTCACACACAGAGCTAGATGCAAGCTTTGTGTGAAATCGTTTGACATTGCCAACATGGGGGAGAAGGCGATTCTGAGCCACATGAAAGGAAAAAACACAGACGTCTTGTTACTGCATCGCATCGCTTGCACCCAGAGTCTTAACCTTTTTGCCTCAGCCCAGACATTGAACTGAGTTTTTATTTGCATGCCATTATGGTACTTGGCTACAATCGCCTATTAAGAATAATTAAATATGATGTGAAATATGATACACTGATATATTTACTCAGATGTCGCATATTCTCTGAGAAAAAAAACAAACAAAAAACGCAGAGAAGTCTGGAAATTAGGGTATGGAAAAGTATGGAATTTTGAAATTCCAAATGTGTAGGAACCCTGTCCTCTATGTGTAGCCAGCGGTTTGAAAAATGCATAGGGACCATCTTTAATGTGCAACACTAAAAAGAGATACAAGAAAAATATGTAACCACTCGAGAACGCAGTGTATAAATACACATAGATAGATAGATAGATAGATAGATAAACCACGCTTCGAACACACATTTAAGCACACCTGATGCATTCTTTTTCCCTTCGACACATTTCTCACATCACCGATGTGTGTTTCACGTGTAGCCACAGGCTTACCTCAATGTAAAAGTAAGACAAATGCTAGTTTTTATTGTATCAATTAATCAACTCACCACGGATCCAGAACTGCAGAACAATCCTTCTGATACGGACAAAATCCACCCAAAGGCGGTTATCCTCGAGTCATATCATTCCTGCAACAGTCGGGCTACAAACAAACTTCCAGGTGGCTCCTCCATTCCACCTGCCCCACAAACTCCCTCCAACTCCAGATCGATCCTCTCTTCCATCCACGAGGGTCAAGAATCATGGTCGCCATCGGCACTGCCGCACATGCACATTCTCCACCTGTTCCCAATGATCCATCGCCGCGGCGCGGGCTTCTTCGAGCAATAGGCCTTATGCCGAAGGTCACATGACCAAATCAGAAACTGGGTCAACTCGCTTCTGCTTTTCCTGACTCGCTCAACTCTGCCATAAAAACAAAAACAAAGCAGTCAGCTACAGACTACTAACTTTACCCCTGCAACTTCGGCTGTTATATTATATATATGTTTTTGTAGTTTGCTCCTATGTTATGGTGCTTTTTTACACAAGATGCCTCCAGGAGCTACCAAAGATCAGCATAACTGATGTCCATCGCATATGCAGGGTGACATCTAAAACTCCTACCACCAAAATGGACAAGGGTTTTAAACTATATGCTTCCTCCTACATCTGCGACTTTGAGGGTATGTACAGTAAGAGAATTAGCTTATGTATTTCTTGTCCAAACAAGCACAATTTGTGTTGTGTCTTGTCACTAACGTTATAGTGGTCATAAACCAACCGTCATAGCCTCACTAGTAGCTAATGCTAATTTGACAGAAATGTTATGTGTATGCTCTAACGTTACATCGAAGCATCATGAAACCTCACTTACTGTATGTCAAGTTAGTTAGTGCTATGTTTTTTTGCCAACTTTTGATAGCTAATGCTAGTGTCACTTCCCTTCCCCCAGTATCTAACAAAGACAGGGTTACTGGTGATAGCATCAGAGCAGCCAGACCAGAACATGTGAATGAGAGAGCCAACTTCAGATTTACACTTTGAACAGTATTGAGAGATTGTCTGATTTATATTATGTAGCCTTTCCGGGGTGAGATAGATTCTATGTATCAGATTGTATTGGGTTAATATGTGTCTACAATTACAGGAAAAGCACTGGGCCTTTTCACATAATTCAGTCCAATCAGCATCACCAAAGTTGTGTAATAAGTTGGCCTCCCATTTTTCCCTAACCTTAAGCCCCTCTTTTTCTAACCAACTGTTAATGCCAGTATACATGTGATATATAAATCCCTTGATTTCTTTTTTGCTACTCAATATGTTATCTAAGGGTTGTTTTATGATGGGTAGAAATCTACCTCCCTGTTCTGCTTGAATACGATGCCTAAGTTGCAGGAAGTTGAAGAATTGTCTCTTTTCAAGGCTGTATTTAGCCGTAAGATCTTCAAATGACTCTAAGACCCCATCTTTGCATAAGTCCCCAAATATCCTGATGCCCTTTGTGAGCCATACTTGGGTGATGCCATCTCTTAGGACCTTGGGTAGAAGAGGGTTTGCATGGAAGGGAGTAAGGTTATATAAGGGTTGACGGTAACACTTTATATTAAGGTACTTTAATAAGTATTAATTAATGCTTAATAAGCACCAATTAACAGTTAATGGGCACTTATAAGACAGAATATGATGTTTATTACCATTAATACGACTATATAAGTGTTAATTATAGCATAATTATTATTATAGTTATTATTGCATATAGGAGCATTATAAGCACTTAATAGAAACTTGATAACAGTTTATAAAGCTATCCTAAATATTAATAAGATGTCTATTTACATTAATTATGATTTATAAGGGTTAGTTATAGAATAATAACCACATTTATTACTGGTTTATAAGACACTATAAGACCCTATCAGATTAAATTAATAAGGTGTTATTAATAGTTAATAATGATCCTTTGCAGCTACTGGATCTAAAGTGGGAACAGTGTCGTATAAAGGTTAATAAATTATTAATATGCTCTCAGGGCTCGAAACTAACGGTGTCCCGACGTCCCGGGGACTATAAAAATTGCTACTGGGACACAAAGATGATGTGTCTGGGACAATTCTGGGACAGCAAAAAAACAAAAAAAAGTCAAAGCAATATCGAAATGGGTGTTATTTACAACGTCATTATGTATGGGTATCTGAACGTCGCTTTTGTCACTTGAATAATTTCAATATAAACTTATGAACAGCAAAACTACAGTGGCTTTTACTGGACCTGATCTGGCTCCACACACACACACATACATACACACACACGGAACCCCTTCTTGGGTCCACCCTCTCCCTCTCTCCACTGTTGCCTGCAATAATTTCTGTGTCGATACAGCCCATAACGCATCTAGTCGGCTAGTTGAAGTGTCACCGCTCCAGATGGAGTAAGATGCGACACTTGGACTCTGAAGACGATGTTTCATCTGTTTCTGCCCCTGTTAGTTTGTTAAAGTAGGCTATAGGCTAGCTTGTTGATTTTTAGCTAGTTCTAGTTCTCTGCGATAGCTAACACTAGCAACTCGGCTAATCATGTACATGATGGCCTTACAAAGTTATAAAATGTGACTATGTGCTCTAAATTTTGATGTTTATAATAATGACGGTACAGTTAATCAGAAGAGGTGTACTCGGTTCATTCAGTCAGTAATAATTAGGCTAGCAACTTTAGCTACAGTAGGCTGACCAAACATCCTCTTTTGCCCGGACATGTCCACTTTTCACGTCCTGTCCGGGGCGTCCGGGGGGTGTTTATAAATTGATGATAATGTCCGGTTTTCCTTGTGTGTGTGTGTGTGCGTAATCCCCGAGAGGCTGCCTTATGGGCGGATCTCCAACACTCACAACGAGGAAGCAGCAGACACTGGCGGCGCAGCATTATTCTAAGCTTCCAAGATGCCAAAGCGCAAGTGCAGCTTCACAGATGAACTGCAGAAAAAATTCCCAACTTACCGTCCTGACCTGGTCGGGGTATATGGGAGGCTGAGTGCACCATGTGCAAAGCTGGCACATATGATTCTGTGTCTAATAAAGGTGCCGGGAAGCTCAAAGTTGGATTTTCTAATACAGAAGAGGTATTATTTAGAACATTATTTCATATTATTTATTTATTTATTTATTTGTCCAGTAAGACTTGAAAAGATAGCTATTATTTTACAAGTTGATTTTTCTAATACAGAAGAGACATTATTTCTATCATTATTTCATTCCAGATATTTTACATTTATTTTACATTTATATTTATTTTTGTACAATTGAAACTTGTAAAAAGCAAGTTGAGTAACCTCTGAGAAGCCTATCTAAATTTCTGTCTTTGAGAGATATTATTTTGTAATATAACTGAATTTTCTATCCATACAAAATTATAAGGCATCTTTGAGTAAACTGCGAGTATCATTTAAGTAGGCTATCTCGTGGCCGGGGCGAGTGTTCTCTTTTTTGGAAATCAAAATATGGTCACCCTAAGCTACAGAGATGAAGGTCATGCTTGAACTAGCAGCCAGTCATGTTTTAGCAGAACCTTAGTATGTAACTGTGACACTCACAGACATTGACTTTGACCGTGATTAAGAGAGTGTGTGTGTCGCGGCTCGTGGAGAGTGCCGCTAGAAATAGCTTCGGTAGCTAAGTGTGTCGCTGATGACGTTTTGTGTGAGTTAAAGTGAGTCAAATGTGTGTGAAGATGCATATGGTTGAGATACAAGAGTGACAGTAAATTGTGTGAAGCAGGATGAGCAGAGTGAATGTGTTACGAGCATCAATGAGCTGTGTGTTATGTTGAGCAGGCTAATGGATATAGGCTGCGTCATGTTCATGCTAACTGCTGATTTGCTACCGCCATAGCCTGACTTCATTCTGCGCCGTCAGTAAGGTTAAAGGAGCATTTAATACATTTTGGTAATTGAAGTTTGTATCAGGCCCAGTGTGTAAGTGTTTTATTGTCACTCTTGTGAAACCATTGTGAGAGTAATTCAGTACTAGGCTGTGGATTAAAAACAAGGGAAGTTAGATTAAATATATTTATGGGTTTAATTCTGAGCCTTCTCTTTCAGAGGGATGGGCTGACATTACAGATGGTGTCTTGTAGCCATGCAGGTAAACAAAATAAACTCTCTAGAGAGGAATTATTATGCTATGGTATATGTTTAGCAACCGTGACAGTTTTTTCTTTTGTATTTCAGACAGTCCCAGGTCAGCATCTGAAGCAGTTCCTGGATGAAGTGGGACCTTTTCCCGGAAACACCTTCTCTGGTGTAAAACTCAACAGGAAACAAGTGGATGATGATGACTTCCAAAAAGTGAAAGATAAACTAATCAATGGCTTCTGTGACAACCTCACCACACAGTTTGGCAACCCTGAAGGCCGCTGCTGCCATGTTTGACCTAAGCAACTGGCCTGAAGACATCACTGACCTGGCCACCTTTGGCCTGGCCGATGTTGAGACTTTTGTCACTCACTTTCAGAAAACTGATGGGTTACAGGGAGCTGTGTGGAACACTGTATTCCCGAAAAAGCCAAATTAACTCAGATCTGTCATTTTTTAGAACTCAGCTATTAGGGTTTCCAATGCTTTTTTCCTGTTTTTGACAACAGTGGTTGAATTAAAAATCAATATGAAAAGGAAACATGTCCTTATGTTGTGTTTTCACCACCACTGGTAGGCTGAATTCTCATCACGAGTGAATAAAGCAGCTAACTCTGAATCAATCTACTCAAATTTTTTAAGTTCAAATAACTCATGTTTTTCTTAGTATGCCATTTTGAGGAAATGAGATTCCCATGATCCTTTGCTGAAGAAAATAATAACATACAAGAGTGAAAAGAATGCATCAGAATTCTTTAATGTTGAAATAATGATTGATATCTGGATGTTGCAATAGGTGCATAATTAATAGACTAGATTGTGACTATGTGTGGCCGTGCTAATGTTGTACTGTGAGGGGACAGCAGTTAACATTGACTGTCTGTTAACTTATTTTGTTTGTTTGTTTATTTGTTGTTGTTTTTTGTTATTTGTTATTTTATGTGGGGACCGCAGATGGAAACTAGCTGTCAGCTAAGTCTGGTGTTATGCATCTCTTCTTGTGATTCGAGATTAATGTTTATAACACATAGTCCCTGTTAAATAAAATTTGAAAATAAAATTTGAAATAAATAGAATTATTAACTTCAGTGAGTGCATGATAAAGAGTTTATGAATGTCAACAAGACATTGTTCCCACTTTAGATCCAGTAGCTGCAAAGATGCATTATGAGCTGTTTATAAGTCAATCAATCAATCAATTTTATTTAAAAAGCCCAATATCACAAATCACAATTTGCCTCACAGGGCTTTACAGCATACAACATCCCTCTGTCCTTATGACCCTCGCAGCGGATAAGGAAAAACTCCCCAAAAAAACCCCTTTACCGGGGAAAAAAACAGTAGAAACCTCAGGAAGAGCAACTGAGGAGGGATCCCTCTTCCAGGACGGACAGACGTGCAATAGATGTCGTACCGAACAGATCAGCATAATAAATTAACAGTAATCCGCATGACACAATAAGACAGACAGAGAGACAGACAGAGAGAGAGTGAAGTGTCAAAAATCGGTGCCTGGAAGTGGGCCTGTAGGCTCCTGACCTTGAACCTCTTGTCTCTTGTCAGTTGTTCTCAGATGTCGATTTGGTACCTTAGGCTCAGCGGGCAAACACTTAAAGAAACACTGGAAACAGGCAAAGTCCGATGCAATCAAGTTTAATGTGTCAACAGGCTTTAACACATACAACTTAGCGAGTCAGTCTCCGGAGTGTGACTGAAAACCTGCTCTCAGAACCCCGGCTTATATGCTGGTGGAGATTCAAATGATTCTCCACCTCTTTTTGCTAATCTTTCCCTCTTAAGTCCAATTCTATTGGTGGAAAACCTTTCTTTGTGTCCAATTCTGATTGGGCCCATTTTTAATGGTATAATGCAGTCTGGAATTTCCCAAGTTTTCCACCCTTAGGTCTGGTTTCGCTTTCACTCTATTTTTAAAAAACATGTGTATTTTGGGGACTTTCTATACAGTCCTCAGTGCTCTCAGTCTTATGCAAGGTGAACCTTTAGAGTGCAATCTGTGAATGTGTGTATGTATTACAGCATTTGAGTATGTGTTTCATCGTTAAACAAGACACAGTGTGTTCTTTCAGTAGGTGCATACAACATGATTACATGATGTATGAGTACTTTGACACATACAGCAATGTTTTACCATATTAAATGCAGATTAAAGAGCTTTATAATGCCTTGTACATAAAAAACATGATCATATAAGTTTCTTAATCAATTTATACATCTTAACCTTGCTGCTTGATTTGTTGGCACAAACTTTTACACTACATTCCCCCCTTTGGGGCTACAATAGTCCAATATAATACTTTAATCACAGAGGGAGAGAAAAATATATATTCCCCCCTTTGGGACTTTATAGTCCCATAACTACTGATTAAGATTAACTATTACCACACCTGAATCATCTTCAGTGATTAGCAACAAGTCTAACACATAGATCAGATTTCATCAATTATCCTTTTGTCACCCATGTCTAACACACGTCATATATGTTCTTATAAAAGAGCAAGCATAATCATCAGTACCTTTAGGTTTCATCATCAGTCATTATTACTTGTTATCTGATCATTATGGCATTAACATGCATAAATCTCCATTTTGTCGATTCATCATGTCCATATCAGTCCTTGTGACCTAAGAAGTGTTGAACCGCCACCTTCCCTCTCAGCATAGAGACCTCCGTCAGGAGGGTGTCTCGGGACTCAGTCATTTCCTTAAGCTGGGCCCGCAGCTTCAGCAGCTCATTGGTGGCGTGCTGCTGCTGCTGTCGGCTCAACACATGATTCTCACCCTTTCTGATTGCATAGGTGTCACGGCAAATCCTGCGCAGTTTTGTATTCGGTACTGGGGGAAGACTGCACATCAACATGCGATAAGATCCTTGGGCAACTGGGTGAAGCTGGTTACGCAGTACAGCCTCAATTTCACGATCTTGCTTAGTTTCGGTTTTTCCCTCAGGCAATAGCCACAGATTGGCTTCAATGAATTCTGGGACTACGTCATACTCATCCTGCAGCCTCTGGCGTATATAGGCGTGCAGAGGTTGTACTGGCATGGGGCCTATCAGTCTGCCCCGTGCATTCCTTTGTTGTTTAGTTGGCTTGGGGGGGGGGGGGGGGTCAGGAGTAGTAGGTGAGTAACTTAGTGACTCAGTATCACCGTCCGTTGTTGATGAGGTGTCATCACACACACGGTATTGGCAAGGAAGACATCCACTCTGACATGGCACTTGTGGGGAGGTGGGGGTTTGAACCTCTCCAGCACCTGCTCGTGAGGTGGTAGGCCCTTGGGCCCCCGCGACATTCTGCATGAACTCTAACTGGGAGTATTGTGGGTTTGGGTTCTTTGGAGTGGGATCAACTGGGGCCTGGCCTCCCCAAGTGGAGGATTCTGCTTCGGGATTGGAAACTTCTTGGGGATTGTCAGCATGACTGGGGACTATTGGTGACAATAGCAGCTGACGAAAGGTACGTGCAGGTGGAGGGTCGCCCAAGACTGCAGTGAAGACCTGTCCCGGCGTCATCGTGTAGGGGTTGGAGCTGCGTCATCCGCCCGTCTGGACACCTTCACCGGGGTTGCAAAGGGGCACCAGGCGACTGCCCACGGGGTAGGGTGGCGGAGGTGGACGAGGAGGTCCCATCACGCCTGGCACCTGCTGTTGATACTGGAACACGGGCTGGTCCTCTGGGTTCTGTTGGTATGGATGTGGGGTTCTCCAAGGCTCAGCCATGGTTTATATCTATCTTAAAAGTTTATAAAGGACATCTTTAATGTGCTATCCCTTTTTTGTTAGTACTGTGTCTGTCCCTACAGCATTTGATATTGTACACAAGCCATGCAAGCAAAATTACTGTGTTTGGCGGTTAAGTGTTAGTAGGGTTGGTGACAGCAAGACCTCTAGGTGCTCTTACACTATCTCCTCGTATTCTTCCTCGACTGACCCCCATTTCTGATCATCTGGGCTCAGTATCTTGTCTGACGTCATTATTTCATATTGGTTTCCCTCATTCAGCCCTGTGCTCTGGTGGAAATCGTTAAGCTCTTTTCCTTCGGGGCCACCCATGTCTTTATATAATTCTGTGATTGTCTTGGGATGGGAGCCTTGATCTATTATAATAAATTGTCCAGCAACACTTGCCATCGTTCTTCTGATGAGGAGTTGCACCAAAGGAAGAATGCAACAGGCTATCATAAGAAGGGCCAGTACTACAAATCCCAACAACATTCCCATCATGTGTAAAATCTTTCCAGGGGATAACTTTGATAACCAGTCCCAAACTGAGGAGATTTTAGTGTTCCAATTTGAGTGTTGTACGTGTTGGTCTCGCAGGGTACGTATGTTATTTAGAGCTTTGGTTAAATTGCCATCCTCCCCGGTGTGCATGGGGATGACAGTACAACAATGTTCTCCAACTATATCACAGACCCCTTGGTCCTGAGCAAGCATAGTCTCGATGATGAACCTGTTCTGCAGTGTCATTAGGGATGTAGCATGTAACTGCTCGCTCACCCCTTGTAAGGCTTCTATAGTCCAATTCACAAATCTTTGTTGGTTATACCATAAATAATTTATCCAACGGCTATTACGAGCTATATACTGGGCATTAGCTATGGCTCCCCAGATTGGCCAGGAGCCTAACACTCTACCTGTCTCTATCCATTCATCTGATATAGCCTGTGTGTCCCTGGGAACCCCTTGTGGCACCTGATCCCATGTAATGTACACACTAGCATCCTCCTCCCAGGAGAGCGTTGGAGAATTGGTAGACCTACGAGACCGTGAGTGATTATTGTTATTTTGGCTATTATTTAAACTCATGATTGTGATTTGTCCTGTTAACATTACTGGGGTGCAGATGCCTGTCCAATTCACTGGCAGCACAGTTTTCACCTGAAGATCATTTTCACACATCCAAAATATATCTGCCAGTGGCGCTGTGCCATTAGTTAAGTGTCAAAATCCAAGTGGTATCGTTATAATTTCGTCCCATAACCATTGAATCGTTCCCACCATTGACCACCTGATGGCATTGGATTCTGGCCTCCTGAGTTGTGTTACATACTTTCTGTACCCCCGTGAGCTGCATCCTACCCGCTGATGAAGATACGTTCCCCACAATCTCCTCATACCGACATTGGATCAGTCTCACTGCCTCCTGGGAAGAGTTAGTAGAAGTGACATTATTTAACCAATATTCTATATTATCTCCCCGTGCCACACAAAAGGGGAACACAAGATCTGGTGCCAAATGTACTACTGGGGGCACGTGAAACTCTTGCTGGAATTTATCAGAGGCATTTTTAAGATTTCCCGGACAAATTGCAGTTGTGTTGGTCTACCTCTCTCATCCTGCCGCCATCCACATGACACATGCAGCAAAACATGTATTATGCTCCCAGCACTTATCTATGTTTGGGAGAGGCTTAACTGTGGGTATACCCCTCCTTCTATGGCATGCTACACACGTGATGTTAGTTACCTGTTTTGCGGAGTATTCTAACCACTGGTAGAACATGTTAGACGTCCAAGTAGTTGTTCTGATTATCTCAGCCCTTTGCATCACCACGTCTCTTGGCTTTCTCTGGGACCTTGGGTTCAATTTTAGCCATTTACGGGCCACTTTTACAGATAAGGTAAGCCCTGTTTCTATATTGGTACAACCTCTCATGTTACACCAAACTCTTGCTGTCATCATTCCCTCTGCAGCACAGTGTGGACTTATGGACTGACCATGCAACCTGATGTTTCCTGGACCCTCCACCAAGATGTCATCATAAGCATGTGATTTATAGTAGGTTAGTTGTATCATTTCCCTGTGTGGTATCTGTCCCTGTTTTGCAGCCATAGTTCCTAATGCCACTAAGCATTCACTTGTCTGCATCTGATGTTGATTGCCCAGTTCTTCTCCTGCGCTCTGCCTCACTGTCAGAATAAGTAAGAGGGTTAGTAGCACTGCACCTATCACTCCCACATTAGCTCCTCCTTGCCTGATCTTCAGACCCTCCCGCTTGCCGGGGGGCTGTTCCTTCTTCAGGGTCTGATCCTCTTGTGTCTGTGTCTCTCGAGTCTGAGTCTGAACCTGAGTCTGAGCCTGTGCCTGAGCCTGACCCTGTGCCTGAGCCTGATGCTGGGCCTGTGCCTGAGCCTGACCCTGGGCCTGAGCCTGACCCTGGGCCTGAGCCTGATGCTGGGCTTTCTTCTCCTTCTTCTCCCTCCGCCTCTGTTCCCTCTCTCTCCTGTCCTTCTGCCTCTGCAGCCACCTCTCTCTCTGCACTTGTCCTCTCATGATCTTCCCTATCTCTAGCAGATGATGACTCATGAGGTTGAGATTGGCTGCCAGTCCTGGAGGCTGAGGAGCTCCCCTCTGATGAGCTCTCTGCCACTGTTGATACCCTCTCTGGTAGCGACCCGCTGCTCTCACTCTGGGTTGAACTGCTGCCATCACCCTGGGTTGCCTCTGCTCTGCGTCTCTGTGCAACGCGTGCTGACCTTCTTGTCCCCTGTTCCTGTGGGGAGGCGTCGCCATCCCCTTCTGGTTGATCTCTCTCTGCCCTTGGGGCGGCCTCGCCGTCCCCTTGTGGATCTGGGGGAACTGCTCTCTGCCTGGTTCTGGGCCGGGGTATGGGTGGTCTCTCTGGGACTTGTGGGTTAGCTCTGCAGCAGTGGTTAAGATGGAACCAAACGTCCTTACCTTCGACTTTCAAGGCAGTTGGTGTGGCAAGTATCACCTTGTATGGACCTTCCCTTCGTGGCTGGTCCCACTTTCTATTGAACACCTTGACGTATACCAGCTCTCCCGGACGTATTCTTTGGAGGTCTCTTGGGATGTCGACCCCTCTGTTCTCAGTGGCACCCTTCACCTGCTGGAACACAGCCCTGTGGATACGAGTTAGACTTCGTAAGTATTCAAACATTTCACCTTGTAGTTGTTCCAGGGACGGTCCCTCATGGGGACCTCTTAAGTATGGTAGCGGCATGGGCCGGCCCGTAAGCATTTCATGCGGTGTTAGATGCGTGACTCGGCTGGCTTGTGAACGCATGGACATTAGTGCAAGCGGTAAAGCATCCACCCAGTTAAGCTTATTTCCACTGTCTGCTACTATTTTGGCTATTTTGGTTTTCAAAATACCATTTGCTCTTTCTACAGCTCCCTGTGATTGGGGATGGTATACGCAGCCAAATTTTTGTTTGATCCCTAATTGTTTCAGTGTCTCCTGTATAACGTTAGACACAAAATGGTTACCGTTGTCTGATGATATGGTATCTGGCATTCCAAATCTTGGGAATACTTCTTGACACAAAAATTTTGCAACTGTTCTGTGATCTGATTTTGCTGTAGCTTTTGCCTCCACCCATCTACTGAATCTACATATGACCACCAAAACGTATCTCATTCCCCTAGCTCTTGATTGTGGTCCCATGTCTATGTAGTCTAACATGATGTGTCTAAAGGGACCGTCTGGGGGTGGTATGTGTGCCAATGGAGCTGAAAAAACTTTCCTGATGTTGTGTTGTGCACAGATGTCACATTCATTTAGTACCCTATCCACTGTAGCTGCCATAAATGGTGACCACCATACTGCTTGTAGTTTCCTTAGTATCTCCCCCCTTGCGCAATGGTCACTACCATGCGCCCAAATTATGGCATGTCTCAATAATAAGGTTGGTAGTACAAAGCGGCCATGGGCATCTAGCCAAACTCTGTGCAATGGCCCTGGTCTCATGTTTTTTACAGCACCCCTTTTTATCCATAAACGTTTCTCAGCCTCCTCTACTCTATCCTGAGCGGCTTTAAGCGAGGGCAAGGAAGTGAGGGATTCACAATCTTGTATGGTAAGTATAGGTGCCATTACTGCACCTATTGCTGCCCGTTTAGCTGCCTCATCTGCCAGGTTATTACCTTTTGCTATCAATGTGTCAGTTTTTTGGTGTTCTGGACATTTAATTACAGCTAGAGCTTTGGGAAGCGACATGGCTTCTAAAAGGTCAAGAATGGCAGCTCCATGGGTTACCGGAGTGCCGTCTGCTCTACGAAACCCTCTTTGTTTCCAGATGTTAGCATGAACATGGCATACACCATAGGCATATGCTGAGTCTGTGTAAACATTCAATGATTTTCCCTTTGCCAATTGACATGCCGCTGTTAAGGCTTTTATTTCTGCGAGTTGGGCCGAGCAAGGCTGAGCAAGGCTACAGGATTGCAGTGTGACAAAACTCTGATCAGTGTTATTGAGCTGAACAATACCATATCCTGCGTGGCTGCCAGTGCCCTCTCGAAAACAAGAACCATCAACAAACAGTGTGAGATCTGCAGGAATTGGTTGGTTATGTAAGTCTTCCCTAGCGCGCATAAAATTGTCTGTCTCATGAATGCAATTATGTGGTGCGCCTTCTGTTGGCAACATCAGCTTTGTGGCGGGATTAACGATGGTGCAACACTGTATATTAAGTTCAGGGGCTGACAGAACAACTTCATAGCCCGTACGTCTGGCTTGCGTCAGAACGAAACGTGGACTTGTTAGCAACGCATGGATTTGATGAGAAGTGTACAGTGTCACCGGATGTCCCATGGTCAGCGATGATGCTTTCTGAAAGGCAAAAGCAGCTGCCGCCAATCCCTGGTAGCAGGGTGGCAAACCAGCCTCTATGTTGTCAAGTTTGGTGCTGTAATAGGCTAGTGGTTGTTTACCTGTAGGTGTGTCTTGCATCAGGACAGCACACACAAGGCTTTGCGTGTTTCTCTGCAACATAGAGATGAAAAGGTTTAGCATAATTAGGAGTCCCCAACGCAGGGGCAGACTGCATGTCACTCTTTAAGGCTTGGAACGCTCCCTCCGCCTCATCTGTCCACTGCAACTGTGCTGCGTTGTTCGTTTGTCCTGCTGCCCTAATCAGAGCCCTGAGGGGAGCAGTTTTTATGGCATAGTCACAAATCCAAGGTCTGCTGTAACCTGTCATGCCCAGAAAAGACAGCATCTGGCCAACCGTTTGCGGTTGAGGGGCCTTGATTACTGCTTCCAACTGTGAGGGTGCAATAAACCTTTTATCTCCACATAATTGTCTTCCCAAATACTCTACTGACTGCTGGCAGAATTACAGTTTGTTTTTACTGACTTTATGTCCTCCTTCTGCCAAGGCTGTAAGTACAGCAATGGAGTCTTTTTCACATTGTTCTTTGGTTGCACTACAGATAAGCAAATCATCCACATACTGCAACACAGTGCTTGGCACATTCAAACTTGCCAAGTCCTGTGTTAGCGCACGGTTAAAGAGTGAAGGTGACTCGGATAGGCCCTGCGGGAGGCGCTTATATGTAAATTGCCGACCTTCATACGTGAAGGCAAACAAATACTGAGAATCTGGGTGTAGAGGTACACTGAAAAAAGCTGAACACAGATCAATGACTGTGTACCACTGGGTGTCTGGTGGAATATTTGAGAGCAACGTATGTGGGTCTTGAACATGTGGTATTTCCTCGTCTATTACTGCGTTTACAGCTCGTAAGTCGTGGACCAAACGGTAGTCTGTTGAATTTGGTTTTCTTATGGGGAAGATAGGTGTGTTACAGGGGCTTCTAGTCTCAACCAATACCCCTGCCTCTACCAATCCCTTAATTGTTAGTCTGATACCATCAATGGCATGTTGCTTGAGAGGATACTGTTTTTGATATGGCAAGTTAACGTGTGGTTTTAGCTTAATGTGAACTGGCTGAGCTGATTTAATTAAACCCACGTCTGTTTTGTGAGCTGTCCACAGTTGTGGTGGGACTTGGTTTAGCATCTCCTCATGTTCTGTTGCAATTGCCATTTGTGTGGGTGTGGCTGCATCTACCACTACCTTGTCTGCTAGTGCCTCATCACCTACTTTAAGTGAGATCCTGATGAACTGTTTATCCTTAGAAATGTGAATGTATTTATTTTGTGTAGATATCCACTCTTGCACCTGCAGGGCACGCTTGACCATGGGACCAAGATGATGAGACTCATAATTTTCTGCCACCAACAATGTGACATGTGGCGTGGAGTTTGGTACTTGAAACCACCCTGATAATTTGTCTGGAAGGCGAACAGCCGCCGCTACACCCTCTGGCCCCAGAAATATGTCTTCACTTGTGATCAAACATGGTTTTTTGTTAATTACTGCATCCCAGCATTCTTGGTAATCTACATGAGTCTGATCTTTGTCATACATGAGCGTGCAATGCAGTGGCAGAGTGGGGGTGTGTGCTGTGTCATAGTGCATGCGAATCCACGCCCACCATTCGGCCCATTTCTGTTGAAGATGTGACTCTTCAGGTGTCAACTGAAGCCAATAAACTAGGGCCTGCTGTTTTTCTGGTGTAGTTTGGGGAAGCTGGGACATCATGCCTTGTGGGGGATCATCAGGGAAATCCAAATACAACCCATCTTGGGTGCACATGATTTTAGCCTTTAAGGGACATAACATGTCTCTTCCTAACAAATTTACTGGGGTGTAGGCTGAATATAGCAAAGGAGCACAAATGACTCTTCCTGCAATAAGCATTGGAACAGGCTCTGTCAATGGTATGACCTGTGATTTCCCAGAGAAGCCTATTGTTTTTATTGATGATGTAGAGAGGGGGAGCCTTGAGCCTTCTTTTCCAATGCATGAATATGTGGCTCCTGTGTCTACCATGAAAGGATACTCACGGTCCTGGATGACAACAGGTATGATTGGTTCGTCATGTGACTGAAGTGATATAGCTGGTAACATGACTTCCCCCTCGGGCTCCTCTGGGCACCCCTACCAGGGGCGTGGCTGTTCTGTGCAGGGCCAATTCTGTGCCGGACCTTCCCATGGATTGCTAGGGCACTGAGCTCGTATGTGACCTGGCTGTCCACACCCCCAACAGAGGTTATCAGGTGGAGCCTGATTGGTTCCTGGTTGTTGATTGAACTGTTCCTGATAACCCTGCTGGTTGCTTGGTGTGTAATTTCTGCCTCCTCTCCATCCCCGGTTTCCTCCTCGGCCCCGCCCTCTGGGGGGTCGTTGGCCGCCACCACCTCTTGGTGTTTGTGACTGATAATAATGATGGTGATGTGTAGCATTGACTGCAGTGTCTTTGCTTGCCGCGTTGGAATCAGCCAGGGCTGGCTGCAGAGGAGCTTGGGGTTGGCCGCCCTGTGGAACTGCTTGGGTGGCCATTACCATGGGGGCTTGAACCTTGGCTTTCTCTTTCTCTTTTTTCACCTGTTTGCTCAACTCACCCAGCTGTAGCTGAGTCAGTTTGTTAGCCAATTGTTTATCATCTTCCTCCTTTTTCCTTTTGTCTTTCTTGTAGAGTTCTACATGGTGAACGATATGCTCTGTAAACAGTGGCCATTCCATCTTCATCAGTCCTACCACACCCTCTAGGCGTCGCTGTACCTCTTCAGGCATGGCCTTTTTTACCATCATCTTAAAAAGGCTCTGGGTGGTCTTATTTGCATTCCATGCCTCTCCCGTTTCTTCCTTCCATCTTTTTTGGAAATTGTGCAGGAATTTTGAGGGACACTCATCCTCCCCCATGGTTTCTCCTTCCAGTTTGGATGGGTCTCTCTTTGCTGGGTAATGTTTCTTTAGCTGTTCCCACACACGAGAGCGATGGCGTCCGAATTCCACTCCGTCATTGATATTGGTCCCAAACGCTGCATTCAGTCCAGCGTCTGTAAATATCTCCTTGGTGGTCTGCTTTCCTGCCACATACATGAGGATGGCTTTGATGTCTCCTATCGCCAACCGTATGCCAGCTGTGGTCTCTTCCAGGGCCAATATCCACTTATCCGCGCCATCTGTGAGTGTTGGTAGGCGTTCTGCCAGGCCTATCATGTCCATGAATGGCCAAGGTTCGTACTGCAATCTTCCACTGGTTTTTGTTATTATAGGGCACATGCGGGATTCCTCACCGTCCTCACTGTCTTCTTCCGCCATTCTGAGTACTTTTAGGACTCTCCCATTTCTTAGTGTCATACCTGCTGGACTCAGACCGCTGCTGTGTGTCACACTGTTGTGTGACGTCAGCTCGTTGTCTGTACCTTGTATGTCCTCTGTTCGTGCCTTGTCAGTCTCCAAAGTGCCCTGAAGTCGTATAGTGACATGTTCTTTTGTGGATTTGGCGTTAGG
Source organism: Epinephelus lanceolatus (assembly GCF_041903045.1). Taxonomy (NCBI): domain Eukaryota; kingdom Metazoa; phylum Chordata; class Actinopteri; order Perciformes; family Serranidae; genus Epinephelus; species Epinephelus lanceolatus. The sequence goes on from NC_135746.1 coordinate 43,339,164, forward strand.
TTCTTTTTGTCCTTGTCTGGGGCCTTGGGGTTGTCTAATTTCTTCCTCTAAGGCCTCTATTTCTTTGGACATGTGGTCCAGTTTTTTGTTAGTTTTGTCAATTAATCCTTGCATTTGCTGAACCACGTCCCCATAGCCACTCTCCACATCGGGACTCTGGTTGCTCCTGTCGACCTGCATGGTACTCACCCCGTTATTTGGGTCAGGTGGTGGGCTAAAAGCAGCCCTTCGCCTACGCCACTCCTCTTCGAGGCGTTCCATCTCTTGTTCCACTAATATCTCTATTTCCGGGGTGCTCCGGTGTCTCAGCAGCCGCTCCTGCTTTGCCTTTTGTGGGTGTCTAATCTCTCCAGTAGGGAGATCATAGCAGCTTGAGTGGTGGGGCTTGGTATCTCTCACCTTTGGTTGTCTGCGTCTCTGCTCTTCATGTCGTCTCATAGGTGGGACTTGTTCTTCAATGGGAGGAGCTTCCCCTTGGCTGACAAGTCCTGTCAGTTCCATGTCTGTGGTCCAGACGCCATCACTGCTTCCCCTGTTGTGAGGTGCTTGTCGGCGCAGATCTGTCTCTGGGACCCCAGCTTCTTCATCCTCTTCATCAGCTATTGACCCATCAGTACTTTCTGTGTCTGAGAGGAGAGTTTTCTCCATTGGTAGCTGTTTTCTCGGAGTTAATGGTTTTCTCCGTTTGGGTTCTTTCTTAGCGTTCTTGGTTAAAGTTACTGTAAAAGTCCCTTCCATTTGACCTCCCAGTTCTGTGGTTTCTAACATACTGTCCCATTGTTGGTTGCGTCGGCTCTTGTGGGTATGGGGGTGGTGGTGGTGTGGGTAGGGGCGGGGCTGTAGGCATTGTAGGGGTTATGGGCGTCACCTGCTCTTTTGTTTGTTCTTTTTCTTTTTCTTCCAATTGCACCATCATTCTTGTCCCTGTTTGTTTAAACCATCCCAAAACCTCTCTCTCCTTTGCGCACTTGTTTTTTAATGCGTAACTTGCCTTAATGTCGCGAGCCTCAATGTGTCTTAATTCTGACTTCACCTCATCACAGCATGCCAGGTTGAAGGTACCCTCCATAGGCCAACGATGCCTGCCTGACGTTCTTTTGTGCCATTTGGTTACACACCGTCGGATTCTTTTAGCTCGAGTTGGATGTTGCCTTATCACTACCTCTATGGGGGTTAAAACCCCTTCCTCCATTTTATCCTGTCTGGCTCCCATGAAGCCTTGCTTGGCCTCACTGTTTCTAGAGATCTCTGGTTGTTCGTCTGTCTCTGTAGTGCGTATCAGCACCACTATCTTGCCTACTGTTATGGCAGGTTTGTATCGTGTTCCTCCAATTGGGTTATATTCTAATCTATGCAACCCGTCCCCCTGTGGAACTTGAACTATGCACCCAAATTTTCCTGTCTCCCACTCAACTTTTCTGGGCACTACAGTAATCTGCAGCCGTGGATGATATATCTCTCCAGTTCTACTCTGTATTCTTATCTGTTGCAGAGGCAGTGAGGCTACTGGTGCACCTTCATAATTTTCACACAAGTATTGCAATAGTGTATGTAATGAAAAAGAATTCCACAATCTGGGCAAAATCGCTTCCCACGGGGCACCTGGAAACAGTTCTTTTACTCTTTTCAAATTTACAAATTTAGTGATTTGCCAAAGCTTCTGCTTAATTTCTTGCTCGTCTTGCCAGCGCTCGACCCCCTCGCTGTCGTAGTATGATCTCTCTATCCAAAAATGTGTTCGTATTCCCCTATATTCTATCGGGCCCTCGTTTAAACAGTGTTCTTCTCCCCAAATCTCGTCATCAACAATTTCTCCCCCATCCATCTATTTTTAGCTGCTTAATGTTTCTCCCTTCAGAGCTCACCTCCCTACTGCAACAGGTTGATTTATCAGTTTAATTTCTTTTCTGTTGGCTCTGCTCCACCCAGCTCTCAACAGCTTGATTTCAACCTCTCTTTTCTTTATTTACTTTATTTTGTCTATGATAACTACACACATAAACTAAGACTCTTCATCATCTATAATGTATAATTTTCCTTATTCTAAACTATACTCGTCACCTATTTTTGTTTTTCTCACAATAACAAACATCTTTTTATTCTCCCCTTAACAGCCAACCAGTTTGTATGGAGTTCACCCGAGCAACTGGTCCAATCAGTGAAACATGTGGACTTTTTGTTGACACCGTTAGGTTTCCAGTCCCCAGACAATTTGTTGACACCGTTAGGTTACCCTTGTCTGGTTTTGTTTCACTGAGACACTGTTAATAACTACCTCATGTAACAAAACTTTGATGAAACAAATCACATAAAACAAACACACATATATCCAAAATGTCTACTTTCCTTTGTGATGACTTTTAGCCCAATAGAGGTCAGAATCAAAATATCAATTTTAACAAAGCTCTGTTTGTGTAAGCCCTCTTTTGTTGGCTACGTTCCTCACTCTATGCTGGCTGTATTTCTCACCCCCTCCCTTTGTACTCCCTGTTAAGTCAGTCTCCCAATGATTTGTCTTTTTTTACAGCTACATTTTATTTAACACTTTACTGTATTTACAACACTTTATACAACGCTTCATGCATTACTTTGAATAGATTATATTGTGTTTACTACAACTTACTTCTAGATATATGTACAACAACTTTACAGCTTACAGTTAGATTTTTACAATTTTTACACTTTTGATCGATCTGTTAACTGTTCTGACTTCTTTTTTTTGTCTTTTTCTCTTTTCCTTTATCTCTTTGGTTGAAACGTCTTAAGCGTTCCGCTCGTGTCAGACCTGTTCTGTCTACGGTGACTCCCCTCCTTCTTGGCCGGGAGGTCACTTTCCTCAAAACAGCGGTATCCACAGAAGCTTTTTACTTTAGGCCTTTTTATCTCTATTTCCTCAGCTCTCCGTCTAAGCAGTCCTAACGGTTGACACACACACACCTGCCCCTACAGGCTTAAAGGTGCGCGTGGCAAATCGCCAGCGGTATCCACGGATTCGCTTTTGAGTACCTCTGACTCTTTTATCTCTGCATTCCGCCCGAGCAGCCTATTGGTTGGCTCAACGCCCCTGCCTTTACAGATTTAAAGGGTACGTTGGTCAAGTCAATAGTGGTAACCACGGATATGCTTTTATATCTCTTACTCTCTTACCGGTTTTACTTCTTATTTTCTCAGTGTGTTCTCTCAATACTTTAAATACTTAAGCTATCTTTTCTACTTTTGTTACCTCTTACATTCACACACACATACACTCTTCCCGCACCAAGATCACATATATTGCACCAAACTTAGCCACTTCCCAGTGATGTTAGTTGTGACTCAGTAATGTTCTTGATAATTCAACCAATTCAGTGACACTTTTAGCAATTCAATTAATTAATTCATCATAACTAGGTTCTTTAGAGGAGGAACAATGCCAAATACCTTCGACCTGGGCGGCTCCAGCACTGCACCCCAGACACACCCGGTTTAGGCAGAAAAAGACTCTGCTTACCTTAGTTCGGCGGCCACCTGTGTGTCTGGTGTACAGCCCAGTGCTCCTGGTCTCCGGCCCCGACACGTCCTTCTCTCCTGGCTGGCAAATCGCCACTTGAAGTGTCAAAAATCGGTGCCTGGAAGTGGGCCTGTAGGCTCCCGACCTTGAACCTCTTGTCTCTTGTCAGTTGTTCTCAGATGTCGATTTGGTACCTTAGGCTCGGCGGGCAAACACTTAAAGAAACACTGGAAACAGGCAAAGTCCGATGCAATCAAGTTTAATGTGTCAACAGGCTTTAACACATACAACTTAGCGAGTCAGACTCCGGAGTGTGACTGAAAACCTGCTCTCAGAACCCCGGCTTATATGCTGGTGGAGATTCAAATGATTCTCCACCTCTTTTTGCTAATCTTTCCCTCTTAAGTCCAATTCTATTGGTGGAAAACCTTTCTTTGTGTCCAATTCTGATTGGGCCCATTTTTAATGGTATAATGCAGCCTGGAATTTCCCAAGTTTTCCACCCTTAGGTCTAGTTTCGCTTTCACTCTATTTTTAAAAAACATGTGTATTTTGGGGACTTTCTATACAGTCCTCAGTGCTCTCAGTCTTATGCAAGGTGGTAGAGTGCAATCTGTGAATGTGTGTATGTATTACAGCATTTGAGTATGTGTTTCATCGTTAAACAAGACACAGTGTGTTCTTTCAGTAGGTGCATACAACATGATTACATAGTCTGGTGCTATGGTGCTATGAGTACTTTGACACATACAGCAATGTTTTACCATATTAAATGCAGATTAAAGAGCTTTATAATGCCTTGTACATAAAAAACATGATCATATAAGTTTCTTAATCAATTTATACATCTTAACCTTGCTGCTTGATTTGTTGGCACAAACTTTTACGCTACAAGAGACAGAGAGAGAGAGATGCAGGTAATGACAGTAGCTTACAACAACATTATTGAAAGTAATAATATTATAGTTATAGTTCTGGCTACTGTGGTACAATATGTTGAAAGTATGTATTAATATCTGGCAGTATACATGTGTGACAATAGTCATATGTGTATAATAACAGTAGAAGTATGACTAATGACTAATGATGTCAGTAGCAGCAGGAGGCATCTGGCAGGACCACGGCAGCAGCACAACCACACACGTCACGCTGTCCAGGCACCGCTGCGATATGAGTTAATCTGAGAGACAGTGGAGCACAAAGGCTCCGGAGAAGAAGCCGAGTTAGTGACATCCAGAATGGCCGAGTTAGCAAGATGCAGTAATAGAGTACGAGAGAGAAGGAGAGAAGGTGCCCGGTGTATTATAGGGGGGTCCTCCGGCAGACTAGGCCTAAGTCAGCCTAACTAGGGGCTGGTACAAGGCAAGCCTGAGCCAGCCCTAACTATAAGCTTTATCAAAGAGGAAAGTCTTAAGTCTAGTCTTAAATGTGGAGACGGTGTCTGCCTCCCGGACCGTAACAGGAAGATGATTCCACAGGAGAGGAGCCTGATAGCTGAAGGCTCTAGCTCCTGATCTACTTTTGGAGACTTTAGGGACCACGAGTAACCCTGCGTTCTCAGAGCGCAGTGTTCTGGTGGGATAATATGGCACTATGAGCTCACTAAGATATGATGGAGCTTGACCATTTAGAGCTTTATAAGTTAACAGTAGGATTTTAAATTCAATTCTGGATTTTACAGGGAGCCAGTGCAGAGAAGCTAAAACAGGAGAAATATGATCTTGTTTCTTAGTTCCTGTTAGTACACGTGCTGCTGCATTCTGAATTAGCTGGAGAGTTTTTAAGGACTTACTAGTGCTACCTGATAATAGAGAGTTACAGTAATCCAGCCTAGAGGTAACAAAAGCGTGGACCAATTTTTCTGCATCTTTTCGGGTCAGGATAGGCCTAATTTTCGCAATATTACGCAGATGAAAAAATGCAGTCCGTGAGGTTTGTTTTAAATAAGAATTAAAAGACAAATCTTGATCAAATATTACTCCGAGGTTTCTTACGGTAGTGCTAGAGGCCAGAGCAATGCCATCTAGAGAAACTATGTCATCAGATAAAGAGTCTCTGAGTTGTTTGGGGCCAAGAACAATAACTTCAGTTTTGTCTGAATTTAACATCAGGAAATTGGTGCTCATCCAATTTTTTATGTCTTTAAGGCAGTTATGGAGTTTAGTTAATTGATTACTTTCTTCTGGCTTCATCGATAAATACAACTGAGTATCATCCGCATAACAATGGAAATTTATAGAGTGATTTCTAATGATGTTACCTAAAGGAAGCATATATAGAGTAAATAGGATTGGTCCGAGCACAGAACCTTGTGGAACTCCAAAACAAACTTTGGTACGTAAGGATGATTCATTATGAACGTCAACAAACTGAAAACGATCAGATAAATAAGATTTAAACCAGCTTAGTGCAGAACCTTTTAGGCCAATTAAGTGATCCAGTCTCTGCAGTAGAATTTGATGATCAATTGTGTCAAACGCCGCACTAAGATCTAATAAAACAAGTACAGAGACAAGTCCTTTGTCTGAAGCAATCAGAAGGTCATTTGTAATTTTAACTAGTGCTGTCTCAGTGCTATGATGCACTCTAAATCCTGACTGAAATTCCTCAAATAAATTATTATCATGGAGAAAATCACACAGCTGGTCTGCAACTACTTTCTCAAGGATCTTTGACATAAAGGGAAGATTAGATATTGGTCTATAGTTGGCTAACACCTCTGGATCCAGGGTGGGCTTTTTTAGGAGAGGTTTAATTACAGCTACCTTAAAAGACTGTGGTACATAGCCTGTTAATAAGGATATATTGATCATATCTAATATATGAGTGTTAACTAAAGGAAAGACCTCCTTAAGTAGCCTAGTTGGGATGGGGTCTAAGAGACACGTTGATGATTTAGATGAAGAAATCATTGCTGTCAATTCTTGAAGAGAAATTGGGGAGAAGCAATCTAAATATATACTAGGTCTTACAGCTGTGTTTGAGGTTAGATAGGTACTATCTGAGGACAAGAGGTCATGAATTTTGCCTCTAATAGTTAGAATTTTGTCATTAAAAAAGCTCATAAAATCATTACTGCTAAGGGCTAAAGGAATACAAGGCTCAATAGAACTTTGACTCTCAGTCAGCCTGGCTACAGTGCTGAAAAGAAACCTGGGGTTGTTCTTGTTTTCTTCTATTAATGCTGAGTAATAGTTTGCTCTGGCATTGCGGAGGCCCCTCTTATAAATTTTGAGACTGTCTGTCCAGATTAAACGAGATTCTTCCAGTTTGGTCAATCGCCAATTCCTTTCAAATTTTCGCGATATTTGTTTTAACTTACGGGTTTGAGAGTTATACCAAGGAGCGAACTTTCTTTGCTTTTTTAACTTCTTTTTAAGAGGAGCTACAGAGTCAAGTGTTGTTCGCAGCGAGCCTACGGCGCTATCGACAAAATGATCAAAGTCGGTACAGGAAATCTCTGTTACTGAGGGACTTGGTATTGAATTTAACGACGGAGTAATCTTTTCCTTGAATTTTGCGACAGCACTATCTGATAAACATCTAGTATAGTAACTGTTGCTGAGTGGCGTGTAATCGGGTAAAAAGAAATCAAAAGTAATCGGATAATGATCCGATAGCGAGGGATTCTGTGGAAAGACTTTTAGGTTATCAATTTCAATTCCATACGTCAGAACTAGATCGAGGGTATGGTTAAAACAATGAGTGGGTTCATGTACACCCTGACTGAAGCCAATGGAGTCTAATAATGAGATAAACGCGGTAGCCAGGGAGTCATTATCAACGTCGACATGAATGTTAAAATCGCCTACAATAATAACTTTATCTGATTTAAGAACTAAACTGGATAAAAACTCTGAGAATTCAGATACAAATTCAGAATACGGGCCAGGATCACGGTACACTATAACAAATAAAAGTGGCTGCGAGGTTTTCCAGGTCGGATGTAAAAGACTAAGAATGAGGCTTTCAAATGAATTATAATCTAGTTTAGGTTTAGGGTTGATTAACAGACTAGAGTTAAAAATGGCTGCAACTCCCCCTCCTCGGCCGCTGCCTCGAGGAATGTGGGTATTATTATGACTGGGAGGAGTGGATTCATTGAGACTGACATATTCATCTTGACACAGCCAGGTTTCTGTGAGACTGAGTAAATCAATATGATTATCTGATATTAATTCGTTTACTAACACTGCTTTAGACGATAGAGACCTGATATTTAACAGTCCGCATTTAATTCTCCTGTTTTGTCTTTCTGTCACAGAAGAGGTTTTAATTTTTATGAGGTTGTTATGCACAACTCCTCTTTGTTTAATTTTAGATTTAAATAATGTAGGTGGTCGGGGGACAGACACCGTTTGTATAAAACTATGAAAACTATGGCTGGGTAACTGAACTAGAAGCTCAGAGAGGCGTATAGGACTGCGTCTCCGAGTCCTGGTCTCAACTCTGGGTTGTCAGGGATTTAAATTACTAATAAAGTTTGCCAGGTTCCTAGAAATGAGAGCAGCTCCATCCAAAGTGGGATGAATGCCGTCTCTCCTAATAAGACCAGGTTTTCCCCAGAAAGTTTGCCAATTATTAACAAAACCCACATCGTTTGTTGGACACCACCTGGACAGCCAGCGATTAAGTGATGACATGCGGCTAAACATGTCATCACTGGTCAGATTTGGGAGGGGTCCAGAGAAAACTACGGAGTCCGACATCGTTTTTGCATATTCACACACCGAGGCAATATTAATTTTAGTGACCTCCGATTGGCGTAACCGGGTGTCATTGCCGCCGACGTGAATAACAATCTTACTGAATCTACGTTTAGCTTTAGCCAGCAGTTTTAAATTTGACTCAATGTCGCCCGCTCTGGCCCCAGGGATACATTTGACTATGGCCGCTGGTGTTGCTAACTTCACGTTCCTCAGAATAGAGCTGCCAATAACCAGAGTTTTATCCTCAGCGGGTGTGTCGCTGAGTGGGGAAAAGCGGTTGGAAACGTGAACAGGCTGGTGGTGAGCCGTGGGCTTCGGCTTGGAGCTGTGCTTCTGGCGAACCGTAACCCAGCCTCCCGGCTGAACGGGAGTTGCCGGAGGACCGCTAGCAGAGGCTAAGGCTATGCTATGTGGCTCCGCACCGGCTACAGGGGGCTGGCTAACTACCGCAGCTACTGAATGGTTTTCCATGGTGTGGAGCCGCGCTTCTAATTCACTAAGCCTCGCCTCCTATGCAGCAAATAAGCTACACTTATTACAATTACCACTGTCGCTAAAGGAGGCAGAGGCATAACTGAACATTTGGCACACCGAGCAAGAAAGAGCAGAAGGAGAAGCCATCGCTAGCTGTAAAGCTAATGTAGCTACCAAGGCTAGTAACGTGCAAACAACAGCTAAGAGATTAGCGAGAAAGTCGTAGAAAGGAGGAGAGCTATAAGTGCTTAAACAGAACCACTGTGGGTTAAGACTTGAAGTAGACGTTAAAGCAACTGAAGTGAGAAAGCAGGCTAGCAGAAATCACCAGAGCAGTACAGAGACGCTGTCACAGAAACACCGGAAATGACACAACTCGCTTACCGCAATACGTCAGCACGTCTTACAGCGTTTCATTGCAAAGAATGCATGTAACGGGTACACTTGCGCTGTTTCTCCGCCATCTCGTTCATATTGATTGCAAAAATTAGGCCTATCCTGACCCGAAAAGATGCAGAAAAATTTGTCCACGCTTTTGTTACCTCAAGGCTGGATTACTGTAACTCTCTATTATCAGGTAGCTCTAGTAAGTCCTTAAAAACTCTCCAGCTAATTCAGAATGCAGCAGCACGCGTACTAACAGGAACTAAGAAACGAGATCATATTTCTCCTGTTTTAGCTTCTCTGCACTGGCTCCCTGTAAAATCCAGAACTGAATGTAAAATCCTACTGTTAACTTATTTCCCACCAGAACACTGCGCTCTGAGAACGCAGGGTTACTCGTGGTCCCTAAAGTCTCCAAAAGTAGATCAGGAGCCAGAGCCTTCAGCTATCAGGCTCCTCTCCTGTGGAATCATCTTCCTATTGCGGTCCGGGAGGCAGACACCGTCTCCACATTTAAGACTAGACTTAAGACTTTCCTCTTTGATAAAGCTTATAGTTAGGGCTGGCTCAGGCTTGCCTTGTACCAGCCCCTAGTTAGGCTGACTTAGGCCTAGTCTGCCGGAGGACCCCCCTATAATACACCGGGCACCTTCTTTCCTTCTCTCTCTCACTCTCTCTCTCTCTCTCTCTCTCTCTCTCTCTCTCTCGTATCCTATTACTGCATCTTGCTAATTCGGCCATTCTGGATGTCACTAACTCGGCTTCTTCTCCGGAGCCTTTGTGCTCCACTGTCTCTCAGATTAACTCATATCGCAGCGGTGCCTGGACAGTGTGACGTGTGTGGTTGTGCTGCTGCCGTGGTCCTGCCAGATGCCTCCTGCTGCTGCTGCTGCTGTCATTAGTCATACTTCTACTGTTATTATACACATATGATCATTGTCACACATGTATACTGCCAGATATTAATATATACTTTCAACATATTGTACCACAGTAGCCAGAACTATAACTATAATATTATTACTTTCATTAATGTTGTTGTAAGCTACTGTCATTACCGTCTGTCCTGCGTCTCTCTCTCTCTCTCTTTCTCTCTCTGTCTCTCTTTCTGTCTCATTGTGTCATACGGGTTACTGTTAATTTATTATGCTGATCTGTTCTGTACGACATCTATTGCACGTCTGTCCGTCCTGCAAGAGGGATCCCTCCTCAGTTGCTCTTCCTGAGGTTTCTACCGTTTTTTGCCCCATTAAAGGGGTTTTGTTTGGGCAGTTTTTCCTTATCCGCTGTGAGGGTCCAAAGGACAGAGGGATGTTGTATGCTGTAAAGCCCTGTGAGGCAAATTGTGATTTGTGATATTGGGCTTTATAAATAAAATTGATTGATTGATTGATTGATTGATTGATTGATAATTTATTAGCCTTTATACGACACTGTTCCCACTTTAGATCCGGTAGCTGCAAAGGATCATTATTTACTATTAATGAGTGCATAATTATGCATTTATTAACCGTAAAATGGCATTTATATTTTCTTATAATCTAATTAATGTTAATATTAATAATGTTAATCATGTTAATATTGATAAATTGTCTATAAGCTCTTAAAGGGCCACTGTGTAAAATGGGTTGAAAACAGTGACATCAGTGGTCAAATTCTAGATTGCAGGGCTCACTCGCTCACCCCTCCTGTTGGGTAAATGACGGTGGCCTCGTAGGGACAAAAAACCTTGTGCAGATACAAGTTTTTCAGGAGTAGGTCTATCTAGCGACGAGGTAAATGTTTATTTAGAAATCTAAACCATGTTACGATATTGTAATGAATCCCTCACGAGCAGGAGACCAGAGCAGCGTTCGGGAAAAAGGCCAGTTTATTTGAGCACTCCAAAAACTCCGGTAACACTCCAGGGGGTAAGAGACTCCGTCTCAAACTCTGACTCTTCTAGCATAACTTACACACTTCATACACACATACTCGTTTACAATACCAAGTGGGGACCCCCTCCCCTCTCAGCTCCACCAATCTCCAGCCCACACACTGACTGACAGCGTAGCGTGTAAACAGAGCTCAGCTGTTTATTTAGCCTAGCAATATCTCCGGACTATAGTAGCTGCAATGGACGACTTTGAACGCGATTTTGAAGAGTTTCTTGTAGCGGACACAGATCCAGAGCCATACCTGTTTGAGCCGGAGTACACAGATGAGAGCCGGAGTACACTGAGCGGGCGAGAAGAGAGGCTGAATCCTCCGCTCCCATTTTGCTGCACAGAATCGGATTCGGTGCTACCATCGTTGGGGAGATATATCATCAGGAGGAAAAGCGCTGCAGAGAGTGCATCACAAGGAGTGAAGTTGCATCTTCTTTTCCTCGCAGATGACGGTTCGGGTTCATTCTCTCCTGTTGCGTGGTAAGTGTGGTCCATTCGCAAACTTTATAACTAAAAAAACACTACTCTCCATCAACGAACTACTAACACTCTCTGCTGTTTCCTCCTCCTTCTTCCTTCCTCCCGGTGTCTTCGTTGGTTTATTTATACACGCGAAACGCGTTCTCTGGCTGGCTGGATTGTCCGCTTGGGCTGCCTTACATACATGGCGGCGCAAGATGGCGACCTCTCTAAAGCAAGGCCCTTGCTATATATATATAAAAGCATAATTATAAGGCTACGAAAACCAAACGAATTTTATTTTATAGCGATTATACACTTATATAAACATATTAATGGGTAGAATATTCAGATTCAGATTCAGATTTGACAATAAACCATGCCAAATATTACACACTGGCCCTTTAACAGCATGACAAACACCATGTTGTTGTTCACATTTTATAATTTCTTTATCATGACAGTGTATTACATTTCAATGTGGATGTTGCATTCTAGTGACATAGCTTGTTTTATCAACATTTTGCCTCTCACAAAAAATTCAAAATCTCTACCTGAGCTGGAAGCCGAAAAAGCATGAAGCCGAGGTCCCGACAATGCTGCTAGCAGCTTAAATTATTATTCTTCTTTCTCCCGACGTCTCTTTAAACTGGAATTTGACCCCCTGAACATGCTCCAAAACTCACCAAAATTGGCACGCATGTCAGGACTGGCGAAAAATTTTAGGAAATGAAAAAATTAATTCAAAAAGTGCCAAAATGGCCTCTCTAGCGCCACCTAGCAGTCTAGGCACACTAAAATGGCCGCTGCGGCTTCTAGGAATGACGTACAAAGATGAAACCAAAACTGGCTTGTTCGTCTCATCGAGACCTAGAAATTACGCGCTCACACCTCTGACCTAAACCCAACAGGAAGTGAGCTATTTCCCTTTCAAAGTAAGATTTCACCTCAAAAATGCTCTTTTTCAAAATTCCTTAAAAAGTAAGTAAGTAAATTTAAAGGAGTTAAACAATCAACTCCTCCTACACCGTTTATCGTATGGGCTTCAAACTCGCACACATGACAGATTAACTCGTCCTAATCAAATATTCTGTATAACTTTTTCATTACTCGAATGGTTTTGATTTTATGGCGTCTTCCAGGTGATGTCTTACAAAACCTCCTGACGATTTTTTGTGCCACCTAGACACACTAAAATGCCCGCTGCGACTGGTAGGAATCCTGTAGAAAAAACAAACCAACACTGGCTCGTTCATGTCATCAAGACCTACAAATCATGCGCTGTAACTACTGACCTAAATCCAACAGGAAGTGCGCTATTTCCCTTTCAAAGTAAGATGTCGTTTTTCACAAATTCTCTCTCTCAGAAAATATTTCCTCCTACACCATTTATCCTATCGGTTTCAAACTTGCACACATGACAGACCAAGCCCTGCTAAACAGTTCCTCTGAACAACTTTGTCATTACTCGAACAGTTTGGATTTTATGCTGTGTTTAAGGTGACACGTCACAAAACCTCTTGACAATTTTTATGCCACATAGACATAGTAAAATGGCTGCTGCAGTCCGTACGAATGCTGTAGAAAGATAAATCCAAAACTGGCTTCTTCAATTCTTCGAGACCTACAAATCACTCATTTACACCACTGACCTAAATCCACATGAGTTAGTGCCTCTTAAATGTGACATGTCACAAAACCTCTTGACAATTTTTGCACTAAAATGGCTGTTGCGCCCGGTAAGAATGGTGTAGAAACATCAAACCCAAACTGGCTTCTCTTTCAACTTGAGACCTACAAATCACTCATAGACACCACTGACCTAAATCTAACAGGAAATGAGCTAGTGCCTCTGAAAGTTACATGAGCAAATGTGTCAGCTGTGAGCTAGACATTGTAAATGTCTCATCTGCCTGGCCCACTCAACTGCATGTAATTAGCATAACAATGGCTTCACTCTGACAGACACAAGCCTGTGTGTGTTGACAGGATAACACTGACCAAACTGACCAGCTCTCATCGTGTCTCGTTCCTACATTTTCCTAAATAAATGCCTGATAGCAAAAACATGTAAATACAAGATCTCCAGGTCAAACTCCTTTGCCTAATTTAGAATCTGAATCAAATCTGTAGCTACAACTGTGCTGCAGCACTCATGATTAAATACATGTAGTCCTGCTCAGTTTCTCCACTGACATTAACTAGTATATATTTGTGTCTGTCTGCTGTTACTTATATCCTCACAGCAGCCGGTAGACATCAAGCACGCTTCCACTAGGTCACATGATTTCAAATGAATATGGATGTGCTGTTTGATCATCACATGTCAAAGTTTCATTAGGTCACATGGCTTATGTCTACAACTTTCAAAATATAAGCTCACACCACCTTCATAAGAAGCCTTTACTTTTTAACCCTGCGGGCCCCCTGCGGGCCTCAATATGATTTTAATATGATTATTGTCACATATGTATTCTCTCAGATATGAATATATACTTATCATATTGTACCACAATAGCCAGAATTATAATTATAATATTATTACTTTCATTAATGTTGTTGTAAGCTAATAACATTATCGTCTGTCTCTCTCTTTCTCTGTCTCCCCTTCTGTCTCATTGTGTCATACGGATTACCGTTAATGTATTCTGTTGATCTGTTCTGTATGTCATCTATTGCACGTCTGTCGTCCTGGAAGAGGGATCCCTCCTCAGTTGCTCTTCCTGAGGTTTATACCATTTTTTGTCCCCTGTTAAAGGCAGCTTTTCTGCTGCTGCAAGGGTCCTAAGGACAGAGGGATGTTGTATGCTGTAAAACCCTGTGAGGCAAATTGTGTTTTGTGATATTGGGCTTTATATATAAAATTGATTGATTGATTGATTGATTGATGTCGTCAGTAGTTTGGTTTTCAGAAGCAATCAAAGTTCTACTACCAAGTCATGGCTTCATTGCCAAAAATGACCTTGCGTTCTATAAGGTTTACTATTATTAGGGCCCAAGCGATGACAAAGTCGTCCGTGAGGACCCTATTGTAATTGCGCTGTTTATTATTATTATCATTATTATTAGGGCCGTCCCTATTGTTTTTCAAATGATTATTAGGGCCCGAGCGATGGCGAAGTCGTCCGTAGGACCCTATTGTAATTGCGCTGTTTATTATTATTATTATTAGGGCCCGAGCACCTAGCGGTGCAAGGACCCTATTGAAATGCAAGGATTTTTATTTATTATTCTTCTTCTTCCTCCAAATGAATTGCCTTTTTGGGAGTCTTAACATACCCGAAAACTCATGAAACTTTGCACACATCTCAGAACTGGTGAAAAATTAGATATTTTAAGGGTCTCGTGCATGTGTTCCAAAAAATGGCTCAGTAGCGCCCCCCACAAAAGTTTGAGGAAACAGCCCCTGAAGCTTGTTTAACCTACATGTATGAAACTTGGCAGGCTTATGACCCGCTCCGAGACGTACAAAAAAGCCTCTTGGAGGCATGCTCTAAACGCAACAGGAAGTCGTCCATTTTGAATTTACTGTGCAATTTTGGTGCATTTTTGGCCATTTCCAGGGGTCATAAATGAACGAACTAGTCCTAGATATTTAATCCGATCGACTTCAAACCTTGGTCTGTCCCATCCCAAGACCTTGAAGATGAAAAGTTATCAAAAGCTTGAATTTTCGTCAATGCGTGTGACTGTGGGATGGCGTCAAAGTTAGGGGTCTCGCCACTAAACAGGAAGTAGTTTATAACTCCAGCATACATGGTCCAATCTTGCCCAAACTTCACAGGATTGATGACAGTCTCGCCCTGAATATGTCTACATGTCAATAATTAGAGATAAACATAGCGCCCCCTACTGGCAACGGGAAATGTCATGTTTTAGACTTTAATGTACATCTCCTACAGAATTGACCAGATCCACCTCAAACTGGGTCAAAAAAGTCATACGTTGATGTTGCTTTATTGTGGAAACTGTGAGTTTTCGTCGAAGGGCGTGGCCATGGCCTGGCGGCGAACTTTGATGTTTTGCCGTGGTGATAAACGTTGCTGTAACTTGACTCCACGTGGGAATATCTTGCCAAAACTTCACACATATGATGACAGTCCAGCCCTGAACACATCTACAGAGGAATTTTGAATTACTGCCATAGCGCCACCTACTGGCAAGAGAACGCTACTTTGTACATTCTTTGATGTCCCTCTTCCAGCAGGTTAATCAGACCCACGTCAAACTTGCTGATCTAAGTCCTTAGACCTTGATGATACTTAAAAATGAAGCTTTTGGGTTTTCATCAAACGCTGTCACCGTGGCGTCACCTTGTTCACCATCAAACACGATGTTGTTTTGAAGGGATCAGGGATGCTTGAAAACTCACCAAACGTGGTATACATATCACAGGTCGCAAGTCCTGTTGCCTGATGTGGTTTTGTGCTTTGATGCACCAAGATGGCTCAACAGCGCCCCCTACAATATTTCAATTAAGCAGCCCCCAAAGCTGCTTTGACCTGCATGTATGAAACTTGGTAGGCATCTGTAACACTCTATCACGTACAAAAAAGCCTCTTGGAGCCATGCTCCAAGCCCAACAGTAAGTCCGCCATTTTGAATTTACTTGTGCCACTATTGTGCATTTTTGCCCATTTCCAGGGCTTGTAAATTAACGAACTTGTCCTACAGATTTAATCAGATTGGCTCCAAACTTTGTGTATGTAAGCGTGACTACATTGTGACCAAAAGTTATCACAGGATTTGCCCAATGTTGAATGGCGCGCCCGCTGCCGAGGGTTGAATCTTAAGGTCTCGCCATGAAAAACGAAATTGCTGTAGCTTTGGCATAAATGGTCCAATCTCCACCAAACTTCACATGATTCATATTAGTCCCGCCCTGAACACATTTTCATTACCATATTGCCTGATACTCATAGACACACCTAGTGGCAACAGGAAGTAGGTCTCATCAAACACTTATTTTTCGATTTATCTGAAAGTTACAAGTTGTGGTGTATATTTGATGTACAAAAACATGATGTATAATTAGTGTGCTCTCCAACTCCCTCTAGTGGAAAGAGGAAGTGATACAAAATGTGAAATATGTCATTCCAGCACTGTATCAAGGATATGCATTCACTCCTGCATGCGATGTCTAACTTTGACAGAAATGAACTGACGTGTCAGAAGGCGTCCTGCCAGCCCCCCCGAGTTGCGTGAAGGTGCGAGGGCCCGTTCGTCGCTGCTTGCAGCTTTAATTATTATTATTATTATTATTCCGACATTTCGTGTCCCAATTTCGCCCCTTTCCCAAATTTCAAAATACAAATAAATTTTAAAATACGTCTAACTTTCCATATTTGTCTGGCCGCACCCGAAATTCGATATTTTTGGGCGGTTGCACATGGTCGATGCGAAATGCCGAAATAGCGCCCCCTACAAATTTTCAAAAACCCCTCCCCTTGGGGTTAGTTTGTCGTAGGCAAACGAAATTTGATATGCACATGTATCATACCGAGACGCACAAAAAAGTCTCTTAATGTCATGGTAAAATCCCAACAGGAAGTTGGCCATTTTGTTTTGAATTTTTTCGTTACGGCGATTTCAACAACTTAAATTTGAACTCCTCCTCCTAGGGATTTCATCCGATTGACTTCAAATTGGCTACAGATCATCCTGACAACATGCTGATCAAAAGTTATTAAAAGCTTTTCTCTACGTCCCTCTACGTTCCCTGCGTGGCCGCTAGGGTGTGACAAATTTTGGCGACTTTTCGTTTTCTTACCATCGAATTTCGAACAGACCTCACGCCCACATACTTGATCTCAGCAGCTTCAAACTTGCTGGACATGATGATGGCTCCGATCCGAACGCCCCGATATGTTAATGTCCCACCTTACTCATAGCTCTTCCCAGTGGTAACAAGAAGTGACCAGTTTTTACATGTACTGATGCCACAAACTTGACCACATCAACTTCATTCCACTTCTAATGCATGCAGAACAAGTTGGTGAAGCTACCTTATGAACGCTGTGAAGCTACGTCTGATGGTGTCCATATGGCGGCGTGGCGACTATCGATCCCTCACCACTAAATACGTTTGGCATTTTGATGGCTTCAGCGACCTCATATCCTCATGAAAATGGATACACAGGTCAAGAATGGCGAGCTCTTCCATCTGATAGGGGCGTCGCCCATGGGGGGGACAAAATGCCTGTATAGCGCCCCCTTGAAATATTCAAAAACCCCTCCCCATAGGGGTTTTTTCGGAGTTGGAACATGAAAATTGGTACATATGTGTATATTGTCCAGACGCACATCAAAGTCTCTGGCACCAATGGTCTACTCCAAACAGGAAGTCGGCCATTTTGATTTTGACTTGTCATTTTGGCGTGATTTCCACATGTTGTATTTTAACAAACTAGTCCTAGGGATTTCATCCAATTGACTTCAGTTTTTTTACAGATCATCCAGAGACCATGCTGCTTAAAAGTTGTGCTCTGCATATCTGTAGATCAAAGGGCATGGCTGCTATGGTGCTGCCATTTTTGATCCATCGCCATGCATATTCCAGACTGCTTCAAAATTTCTGTACATGATAAGAGCCCCGACCTCAACACCTCCATATGCTCGTAGGCAATCTTGCTCATGCCGCCCCCTTGTGGAAACAGGAAATGCCCTATTATACATTGACGTTGTCCAATTTGCTCGAAACTTCACATGTGTGATGACAGTCCACCCCTGAATGCACCTGCCCACATCTGGTTACGCTCATAGCGCCACCTGGTGGATGAACCTTTTGTTGCCTTTTGTCGCTCCTGCCAGATATTTTCTCCCTTCTCGCTTCATGCCACAGCCCCCACATGCCTCAGGCCCCCGCGGTTGCATGGGGGAACGAAGGCCCGATCACAGCTGCTTGCAGCTTTAATTAGGGCCCGAGCAGGAGACCTGCGAGGTCCCTATTGTTTTTCTCCCGATTATTTATATATATGTATTTTTTTTTCTTCCGCCCATATGATCGCAGTTTTCACTGCCTGAACATACCCCAAAACTCACTAACTTGGAATATAAGTCACACCTGGCGAAAAATTTTATAATCTATTGTCGTCCTGAATTTCCACCACTAGGTGGCGCTATTATTAAGGAAAGTGCGTTTTGGCTCATAACTCCCATATACTTTGTTGCACATTCAAAAACCTCATATCCACGCGTTCAGTGAATTGTGCTGATTCTCTTGATATAGGCCACGCCCATTCCCGCAAAATTTCGCAAACCTACTTTTTCGAACTCCTCCTAGGCAATTTCCCCGATTTCTTTAAATTGAAGTATTTTATATCTCAACATCGGTTGGGCGGATTAACTTGGTATAATTATTGTCAATGCCCTCCTGAGGATATCTGATGAAGGACTAACCGATCCGCCACTAGGTGGCGCTCTGGTGGCCGTCTAATTTAATATTTGGCACTGTGCCAACACCAGAACACTCATGGAAATAAAATTGATGGGGTGGTATAGACTGACCCCTGTAACTCACACACCAAAAATGACCAGCAGGTGGTGCTATTTTCAATGCAAAAGCGTTTTTGGCTAATAACTCCCACATAATATGTCACACATTGTTAAACCTTCTATTTACGTGTTCTCTGAATTCAGCTGAATTGTGTGGTGTACACCACGCCCACTTTTTTGGTAACTTTCCATTCGCTAAATCGCGACAAATGAAAAACGTATTTTTTCGAACTCCTCCTAGGCGATTTGACTGATTTGCACCAAACTTTGCATGAAGCATCTGTGGACCCTCCTGAAAAAAAAGTTATTAAAAGAATTTTGTTTGACCAAAAAACGCCCAAAATATAAAACAACAAATTCCTGCACATTGTTTTCAAAACAGACAGTCTCTCATATCTTGACCAAATACAGTCCGATTACCACAATGCTTTTGCTGATTGTGCTCCATGGCCCGATGAGAGTTTGTGCAAAATTCGGTGCAAATCGGCTAATAGGTGGCATTCTGGTGGCAGTCTAATTAGTGTGAATGGAAGTAAATTGGAAAATCTTCAAATCCTCTTCAAAACTTATCGACTTTCAACCTCTTCTTGTCCCTCATACTTTGAGCTAGAGACACCATGTGAACTTTTAAAGAGTCAGAAGACCTCGAACGCATTAACTGTACATAATTATCTATCTTTATCTGTATTTCGGCCATGACCAATATTCTTTTGTTTATGAACACTGGTAGATAACTATCTTGCCACCAGGTGGTCTTTGGCTGCTCCTGACGCTACCGTCATAAAAACAAGAGACTGAACATGCACAGTTGCGCACTCTCAGCTGATTGTAAACAGATAAGATGGCGACAAGATGCAACTTCAGTGTTCATTTAAAGCTAGACATTTTGAAATATTCCGAACAAATGTCGGGGGAATACACCGCGGGGCATATGACGCCTGGTATGCAGAGGACGGCAACAAGACCTTCACAAAAGGAGAGAACATGAGAGCAGCTGACAAACGCAAGATAACGGCTTACCGTCTCCAGGTCCAGTAATTTCCTCTTTGGTTGGTGTCATGACTGCCCAGTAACTGGACAACCGAGCCATGGCGGCACACAGGTATGTGGTGTGTCAGAGGAGAAACGAGCCGTTAACATTTCTCTTTGTGTTAGGTAACGTTAACGGCGTTAGGCTGACCAAACGTCCTCTTTTGCCCGGACATGTCCACTTTTCACGTCCCGTCCGGTGCGTCCGGGTTTTTTTTATAAACTGATAATGTTTTTCCGTGTGTTTGTGCGTGTGTGTTAGAGTGCTGCACGGCCGCATATTTCTGTTCGAACCCGAACCGAGCCCGACATTATTTATAACCAAAGTACTGAGTTTGTGCCACACAGTTGTTACGGCTGAATTATTAATAAATGGTTGTGTGTTGACGTTCACCACGCTATCCCGACGTGCTTTAGGTAACTTACAATTTGTGGTTTATTAGCGTTATAAGCGTTCAGTCTCTAATGTGTGTATAACGTATCTCACTCGGTTAGCACTCGGCTAACTCCCGAGAGCATTCTCGGTGGTCGATGTTAGCCGAGACATGCCGGTGGTTGAACACTCGCTGAGCTAATGTGGACTAATGTTTGACTCCGTGGTCTGTTGTAGAGCATTGTGTTGTGTTTCGTGCACGTGCAGGTGTACGGGGGTTGCCGTGTTTTTGTATATCCGTTATTGTTCAATAAACATGCATTTTATCTCGGGATGTCTTGAAATTTTCTTCACCCCCTCTTCCTCCTGCAATGAATGAGTGCACCGGCTTTCTACTGCGCCACAGCGCCAGTTTAGCGGTTGGGAGGTGTATTGCACATTGGTAGTAAGTGTGAAATCTGTGACTATGCGGTTAGTACATTACATGTTTGATTTGAACGTTTATGGAAACTTGAATCGGTCGAGACCGGGAACCCCCAAACGAAAAACGGGGTTAGTTTTCAACACGTTCATGCAATGAACGTATTAGTCCAAGGCTAGTGCAGTATGTAAACACAGGCCGTGTCTTCACATGTCCGCGCTGCCGTCTCGAGACTGCTTCGCACATGCTCCCAGAGCGCTGGGCTTTGTGGGAGATGTAGTCAATGTGGTTGCTTTGGGTCTTCTGTGTTGTGTATGACATTGTTAAATATGTAAATAATGTGTAGGTAGATTCATGTTATACATATGGCAACAGTCTTGGAAACAGCTGGCATATGACGCCTGCTTAGGGTGTGTAACCATCTTTATCTATGGAAGCCCATTTTCGCCAGTAATGGAAAAAAAGAAATTGCTATTCCTAATCAAAATTGTGAGATAAAAAGTCATTATTACGAGTGTAGCCTAGTTTTAAAATTAATTTGTGGCATGTTGTCTTGTAAGGTGTGTGGCATCACGGTGGCTGCAGATGGGACAGAGGATGAGATGATTCGCTGTTTCAAGGCAGGACAACTAGTACACTGTGGTGTAGTCAATAGTAAATATTGGTGATTTACAAAAACACCAAAAACTATTTTTACTGTTAATGTAAATGTTGTTACTATAAATAATACAGTACTTTCTTTGTAATACTATATAGAAAATATTCATTTTTACTGTAAAGACAGGTTTACATAAATATTTCTGCTGTTTAAATTAAAAACATACAGTATTTGTATTTTCAAATTTGGCTGTGATTTTTTTTTTTAAATTTTTTTAATTGAAAGCCTCCTTCAAATAGTAGCCTGCCCCTATTTGTAGCCTGGTCCCAAACTATTATTTTGTTAATAGTAGCCCCGGCTACTATTTGAGGAAATCTGTATGTATGTACCATACAGTCTCTGGCCACTTTGTGTACACCTGTGTGATCTAATGCAATCCAGTAAAATGACTATACCATGATTTTTTCCCTGAAGCTTATAAATTTTCGGTTATTGTTGACATCGTCTAGAAAGTGGTGACTCTACTTTGTTTATTATTGAGGTCATAGTGAATGGTGGTGGTGTACTGAGGTGGCCTCCTAATTTTGTCTAATTGAGGAGGACAAAATATTAGGAACACTTTTAAATATATTGCACTCCAGTACACCAACACCACCCACTACGACCTCAATAATAAAGTAGAATAATCACCTTTCTGACAAAAGCTGTAAAAGTAAAAGCTTTGTAAATGTAGAATGTGTGGCAGAGCTGTTGTATTGACTTGTATTAGATTGCACAAGTGTACCTAATAAAGTGGCCAGTAAGCCCCACATTTACACCACCAATCCATGCCTGCTCTGGGTCTCCCCGCAGCCCCTGGTTGCCCAACAGCCTCAGCCCCTGAGACCATGCTGATCAAAAGTTATTAAAAGCTTTTCTCTATGTCAAGGGGTGTGGCTACTATGAGGTTGCCCTCGCCACCAAATATGTTTGTCTTTTTGGTGGCTTCAGCGACATCATATTCACATGAAATTGATACACAGGTCAAAAATGGCGAGCTCATACATCTGATAGGGGCGTTGCCCATGGGGGGTGACAAAATGCCTCTATAGCGCCCCCTTGAAATTTTCAACATATCCTTCCCATAGGGGTTTTTTTGGAGTAGGAAGATGAAACGTCACACCACGTCAGGGTTAACTTACTCTGAGTTTTCACATAACCGCTTCAGTGATGTGCGCTGCTGCCCCCCCCCCGTAGACGCAGGAGAGCGAGGGCCCGGTCACAGCTGCTTGCAGCTTTAATTTTTATTATTATTCTTACGAGAATATAATCCCCAATTTGGCCCCTTTCCCAAATTCAAAAACGCACCAAATTTGGCACACGTATTTGGTCTGGCGAAAAATTTGATATTTCGGCAGTGTTGTATGTGGACGGGGCCAAATGGCGACAAAGCGCCCCCTAGAAAATTTTGTGCCTCGAGCCCCACCTGTGAGTTTCACCTACACGCATGAAAATTGGTGGGCTCATAGAACATGGCAAGACACACAAAAAAATCCTCTTGGACCCATGCTGTAAACCCAACAGGAAGTCGGCCATTTTGATTTGAATTTTTGACATGTTTGAACGAACTCCTCCTAGGGATTTCGTCCGATCGACTTCAAAGTTGGTACAGTTCATCCTGAGAACATGCTGATCAAAAGTTATTAAAAGCTTTTCTCTATGTCAAGGGTTGTGGCCGCTATGACACCGCCCTCGCCACCAAATACATTTGGCTTTTTGATGGCTTCAGTGGCCTCATCTCCTTATGAAAATTGATACACAGGTCAAGAATGGCAAGCTCTTACATCTGATAGGGGCATTACCCATGGGGGGAACAAAATGCCTCTATAGCGCCCCCTTGAAAATTTCACAAAACCCTCCCCATAGGGGTTTTTTGGAGTAGGAAGATGAAAATGTGTCCATATGTGTAAGTTGCCCAGATGCACAAAAAAGTCTCTGCCACCAATGCTCTACTCCAAACAGGAAGTTGGCCGTTTTGATTCAAACTTTTCATTTTGGCGTTGATTTTGTGATTTCCACACCTTGTAATTTAACAAACTCTACACATACAAAAACAACAATCAGTAGTCATTTATTTTTTTAAGGTTTGTCAACAACTCCCAACACCAGGAAGAGCAACTGAGGAGGGATCCCTCTTCCAGGACGGACAGACGTGCAATAGATGTCGTACAGAACAGATCAGCATATATATATATATATATATATATATATATATATATATATATATATATATATATATGTATATATATGTATATGTATGTATGTGTATATATATATATATATATATATATATATATATATATATATATATATATATATATATATAATGTATATGTATGTGTGTATATATATATATATATATATATATATATATATATATATATATAATGTATATGTGTATGCAGGACAGACGGTAATGACAGTAGCTTACAACAACATTAATGAAAGTAATAATAATTAATATTAATAATTACCTACAGCCTATTAAACATTATTCCACTCACATGACATGCAGGACAATTAATGATGGGCAAATGTGTTTGTGTATGTGAGAGAGAGAGAGAGATGCAGGACAGACGGTAATGACAGTAGCTTACAACAACATTAATGAAAGTAATAATATTATTGTTATAGTTCTGGCTACTGTGGTACAATATGTTGAAAGTATTTATTAGTATCTGGCAGTATACATGTGTGATAATAATCATATGTGTATAATAACAGTAGAAGTATGACTAATGATTAATGATGGCAGCAGCAGCAGCAGGAGGCATCTGGCAGGACCACGGTAGCAGCACAACCACACACGTCACGCTATCCAGGCACCGCTGCAATATGAGTTAACCTGAGAGACAGTGGAGCACAATGGCTCCGGAGAAGAAGCCGAGTTAGTGACATCCAGAATGGCCGAGTTAGCAAGATGCAGTAATAGGATACGAGAGAGAGAGAAAGAGAGAGAGAGAGAGAGAGAGAGAGAAGGTGCCCGGTGTATTATAGGGGGGTCCTCTGTGAGACTAGGCCTAAGTCAGCCTAACTAGGGGCTGGTACAGGGCAAGCCTGAGCCGGCCCTAACTATAAGCTTTATCAAAGAGGAAAGTCTTAAGTCTAGTCTTAAATGTGGAGACGGTGTCTGTTTGGTGATGGTGTGTTATGTTATGGATAAGTGCTTGCCCAGAGCATATAGTGAAGTGACTGGCATTAGTTCTCATTGTTGGGAATAAACAGACTGCTAGGGAACATTTTATGTTGTTGTTCCCTCAGGAGTTGTGGTGATTTATGAGTGTGGAATTAGCATGTTCTCCCCGTGTTCCGGTGATTATTTTGAGGCGTACTCTCTTCCCATCCCACCATCAACATAACGTATTTCCTCAATTTAAAACCGAGCCCCTATTAGCAACCGGCCTCTTTTAGTAACCGGGTCTAAAAAATTTTTTAATAAATAGACGCCGGTCTCTTTTATAAACCAGAGGTGGTTATTTGACGTTTTGGCATTTGTAGAGCGCTAGACCCGGATTACACACACATACACAGAGATGCACATCCACACACACATAAACCCTCATCCAGGCACATGCGCAGCTGTGCACTCTCAGCTGATTGTAAACAGATAAGATGGCGACAAGACGCAACTTCAGTGTTAATTTATAGCTAGAACTTTTGAAATATTCCGAACAAATGTCAGGGGAATACGCCGCGAGGCATATGACGCCTGGTCAGAGGGCAACAAGACCTTCACAAAAGGAGGGAACATGAGAGCAGCTGACAAACGCACCATCGTGAGCTGGGTCCGAGCAGCCGTGGGCATCGGTGGACGTGGACCTCATAAGGCGATCATTCAGTGTGAGTGTAGTGGGTTTGCCCTACACTGATCAGGGACTGTTGAACGGGGGTCACAGACAGGAAAACAGCGGAGGCTCATAGTGCTCTGCAGCGCAGAAATGCCTCTATAACGCCCCCTTGAAATTTTCAAAAAACCCTTCCCATAGGGTTTTTTTTGGAGTAGGAAGATGAAACGTCACACCACATCAGGGTCAACTTACTCTGAGTTTTCACATAACTGCTTCAGTGATGCGTGCTGCTGGCCCCCCGCGGTGGCGCAGGAGAGCGAGGGCCCGATCCCAGCTGCTTGCAGCTTTAATTCAATGTGATATTTTAAAATCATTTTGGCTTCATGTTTGCAACTACTTTTCCCGCTCGTCAAAGTTTGAGTGACGGCTACGTTTACGTGCTAACGTTACCCTAGCCTTTGCTAACGTTATCCCAGAGCTACAGCTAAATGGTTAGCCTAGCCTACAGCCTAATCTATTGATTCTTCTCGTGCTGCTGCAAAGGCTGCCTCCCTTCCCTCTGGGTAGCCGAGACACTAACGTTACCTACACGCCTGGCCGCTCCTGCACTGTCTCTACCCCCTCGCCCCCTTCCTGTCCCTGGTCTTCCTCCTCTCCCTCTCCCAGGCGTTGTCACATAAATGACAAATTCCAGCACGCCATAGCACAACACAGCAGCATGTCAACTGGGCCGAAACCGAGCAAAATTGCTCAATTTTTCATTTGTTATTATTAGTGCTGTCAATAGATTTTAAAAAAATTAACTAATTAATCGCACAATTTTCTGTAATTAATCAAGATTAATCGAAATTAATTTATCAATACATTAATTGCGATTAATCGCATTTTTCTAATTAAGACCGAAACTTGTAACAGATATTTACTTGAGTATAATCATGGAATAATGTAGAATCAACACAAAGAATGTGTATAGATTCAAAGACTATTTTAATAGCTTTCTTTGACCTTTGAATACAGTTTCTCTCCTGTGAAATACAATGTTCAACAAAACCATCAACACTGACTTAGCTTTAAAGGCATCTTTCTTATATACGCGGTGCTAACAGAAATAAAAACAATCCAGGCCTATGTTAAAGTGCAGGTTGGCTTAGAGGACAATAATGTCTTAAATGAACTACCAGTAATATAAATTATCTTAACAACAAAAATGTGTTCCATCTTCATGACAGTTGAATTTCAAAAAGGTGCATGAGTCAATGCAAAAAAAGAACAAGGAAAGATACTGCTGAAAGTTCAGAACGTTGAACATTTTTCACTCCATAAAGACAATTTGGCTTAGTCCTTCTTTACACTCAGCCAGTTACTGAAGCATACCAGTCTGTTTATGTTATCAGGGGACAAAGAAGCTCGCTTCTTTTGAACGATGTGGCCTGCGAGCGAGAATAACCTCTCACAAGGCGCTGTGGTTGCAGGGGTTGACAGGTACTTGCGTGCAATGGGTGCCAGCCTGGTATGTCCTTCTCTCTGTGACTGCCATTGTAGTGGACACCCCTCCATGTCCATTTTGGGCTCTGCTTTGTAGCGGTCCAGACAATGCTCTATGGACTCTTCTTCTTCATCTGTATCTGAATCAGACGAACCCAGCAAGAAGATGGACATCTTCCTCTTCTTTGGTGATAGTTCCTCTGTTGTCACAGCAGGTGGTTGTCATGTCACCAGGCCACGTACTGAAGCTCACACCTCACTCCTTTCATCTTTGGGGAGAAACTTCAGGTCTTTAAATCTGGGGTCAAAAGCAGTAGCGATCTTCAGCCAGGTGAGGTTGGTGCTGTTCTTCCGCTGAGTTAGGTCTGTGGTAAAGACCTTCTTGAATCGCACAATATAGATTGGATCATCGTCTGAGGGCTCCATAACTTTGAACAAGTGGCGCAAGACTAGCAACACTACTGAACAGGAGACATACTGCTCTCCCCCCAGCAGTTCAGTCACATATCTGAAACGGAAAGCACAAGATGTTTTAAACATGTCAGTAAATTTGTACACAGAACAGGGGGAGAGGAGTGAGAACACACACACATACAGTACAGGCCAAAAGTTTGGACACACCTTCTCATTCAATGCGTTTTCTTTATTTTCATGACTATTTACATTGTAGATTCTCACTGAAGGCATCAAAACTATGAATGAACACATGTGGAGTTATGTACTTAACAAAAAAAGGTGAAATAACTGAAAACATGTTTTATATTCTAGTTTCTTCAAAATAGCCACCCTTTGCTCTGATTACTGCTTTGCACACTCTTGGCATTCTCTCCATGAGCTTCAAGAGGTAGTCACCTGAAATGGTTTCCACTTCACAGGTGTGCCTTATCAGGGTTAATTAGTGGAATTTCTTGCTTTATCAATGGGGTTGGGAAATAAAGAAATAAATTTCCATTGTTATGCGGATGATACACAGTTGTATTTATCTATGAAGCCAGAAGAAAGTAATCAATTAACTAAACTTCATAATTGGCTTAAAGACATAAAAACCTGGATGAGCACCAATTTTCTGATGTTAAATTCAGACAAAACTGAAGTTATTGTTCTTGGCCCCAAACAACTCAGAGACTCTTTATCTGATGACATAGTTTCTCTAGATGGCGTTGCTCTGGCCTTTAGCACTACCGTAAGAAACCTCGGAGTAACTTTTGATCAAGAATTGTCTTTTAATTCTCATTTAAAACAAACCTCACAGACTGCATTTTTTCATCTGCGTAATATTGTGAAAATTAGGCCTATCCTGACCCAAAAAGATGCAGAAAAATTGGTCCACGCTTTCGTTACCTCAAGGCTAGATTACTGTAACTCTCTATTATCAGGTAGCTCTAGTAAGTCCTTGAAAATTCTCCAGCTAATTCAGAATGCAGCAGCACGTGTACTAACAGGAACTAAGAAACGAGATCATATTTCTCCTGTTTTAGCTTCTCTGCACTGGCTCCCTGTAAAATCCAGAATTGAATTTAAAATCCTACTGTTAACTTATAAAGCTCTAAATGGTCAAGCTCCATCATATTTTAGAGAGCTCATAGTGCCATATTATCCCACCAGAACACTGCGCTCAGAGAATGCAGGTTTACTCGTGGTCCCTAAAGTCTCCAAAAGTAGATCAGGAGCCAGAGCCTTCAGCTATCAGGCTCCTCTCCCGTGGAATAATCTTCCTGTTACGGTCCGGGAGGCAGACACTGTCTCCACATTTGAGACTAGACTTAAGACTTTCCTCTTTGATAAAGCTTATAGTTAGGGCTGGCTCAGGCTTGCCTTGTACCAGCCCCTAGTTAGGCTGACTTAGGCCTAGTCTGCCGGAGGAACCCCTATAATACACCGGGCACCTTCTCTCCTTGTCTCTCTCTCTCTCTCTCTCTCTCTCTCTCTCTCTCTCTCTCTCTCTCTCTCTCTCTCTCTCTCTACCACTCTCTCTCTCGTGTCCTATCTTGCTAACTCGGCCATTCTGGATGTCACTAACTCGGCTTCTTCTCCGGAGCCTTTGTGCTACACTGTCTCTCAGGTTAACTCGTATTGCAGCGGTGCCTGGATGGTGTGACGTGTGTGGTTGTGCTGCTGCCGTGGTCCTGCCAGATGCCTCCTGCTGCTGCTGTTATCATTAGTCTTACTTCTACTGTTATTATACACATATGATTATTGTCACATATGTATACTGCCAGATATTAATATATACTTTAAACATATTGTACCACAGTAGCCAGAACTATAATTATAATATTATTACTTTCATTAATGTTGTTGTAAGCTACTGTCATTACCGTCTGTCCTGCATTTCTCTCTCTCTCTCTCTGTCTCTCTCTCTGTCTCTCTCTCTCTCTCTCTCTCTCTCTCTCTCTCTTTCTGTCTCATTGTGTCATAAGGATTACTGTTAATTTATTATGCTGATCTGTTCTGTACGACATCTGTTGCACGTCTGTCCGTCCTGGAAGAGGGATCCCTCCTCAGTTGCTCTTCCTGAGGTTTCTACCATTTTTTCCCCCGTTTTTTTGGGGGGGAGTTTTTCCTTCTGCTGTGAGGGTCCTAAGGACAGAGGGATGTCGTATGTTGTAATGCCCTGTGAGGCAAATTGTGATTTGTGATATTGGCCTTTATAAATAAAATTGATTGATTGAT
Organism: Epinephelus lanceolatus; assembly: GCF_041903045.1. Classification (NCBI taxonomy): domain Eukaryota; kingdom Metazoa; phylum Chordata; class Actinopteri; order Perciformes; family Serranidae; genus Epinephelus; species Epinephelus lanceolatus. The sequence goes on from NC_135746.1 coordinate 43,368,508, forward strand.
TGAACAGGGGGAGAGGGAGTGAGAACACACACACATACATACACAGACACACACACAGAAACACAGACACACAGACACACACGCATGACAGAGAGGAAGGAGAAACAAGAAAGAAACAATTTACCTGCAAGGTTCAAGTAGTTCCTCCCGCTTTTGCAGTTTGGCAAGCTCCTGTTCAATCAGCATGGCAACCTTAGCTCTTTTGCTGTGCCAGTGTAGTGGTCAGTGGAGATTTGTTTCTCCGGATCTGCTTTACCATCTCCAGGGTGGAATTCCATCTTGTTGCAACGTCCTGAGAGAGCGATTCTTGCTTATGTCCGTGTGCAACTTGCTGCTCCTTTAATTCCTGGGCGTTTGACAGACTACAGACATTTTATTGTTAAGCACCTTGTAACCTTGTTTTTGAAGGTGCTCTACAAATAAATTATTATCAAGTGCCCGACAATCTTGCGACATTTGGCCAGAACACTTTCAAATCCACTGTCGTTAAGGGAAACTGTGACCGTTCTTTGCAGACTGTGGGCCATGCAGGGCAGGTGTTCAAATGGGAGTAGTCTCACGGCTGCAACCATGTTACGAGCACTGTCAGTGCCAAGTGTGGTTAACTTCTCCTTAATTTCCCATTCGTTTGCAACGTCCAGAAAATGGTAAGCGCATGCCTCAGCGTAGTGTCGCTCCTCTGTTTTACTCACAGTTAGCGCAAATGACTGCAGAGTCCATTCTTTATCAATAAAGCGCGCTGTGATGCCCAAGTAGTTATCATTGTTCACACAAGTCCAGTGGTCACCTGTGAGAGCGATGTCCGCTGCTTCCTCAAGCATGTTCCTCCGCTGAGCCCTCTTGTCCTCATACAAAGTGTGTATTCTTGACACTATGGTTCCTCTGGAGGGTGGATTATAAGAGATATTTTCCGATGCCCCTCGAATAACTTCTCTCAGTCCATTGTCTTCAACTATGTTAATTGGCCGGCAGTTTTTCACTATCCACATAACCAAGGAATCGGTTACCTTCTCACTTACAGGTTTAGTAATCCCCCCACGAGCACCACACTCCAGCAGGGTAGATTCGCGAGGCCCTGTGGAGGTAACTTCAACAGGGTGTTTTGCTCTGAGATGATACGCCAAAGATGTACTACTTCTATGGTAATTGAATTCGGCTTTGCAAAGTGCGCAAATTAATTCAGATTTCTTCAACGAGCCGTCGGGCAACTTTTTAAAGTAAAACTTTGCGCCTAAAAGTCCATCTTTGTCCATCTTCGCATCAGTGACTGTCCTCTAACCAGGCGGCTCGCTTTGTCTAGTTTGGCTGCAAACGTCATCAGAGGTTATGGGTCAGCCACCACAGGAAGTAAACAAAACTGTGATAATTTTTTTTAACGCGTTACATAATTTAAATTAATCTCCAAAATTAAAGCGTTAATTTTGACAGTGCTAGTTATTATATAGTTTGTTATGGAGTCCATGATTTCCCCGTGACACTTACAAATGTTTGTGTAACTGTGCTTGGATGTTGTTTGATGAGGCTCTGGCAGCTTTCAGTTGTCTCTTCGTCTTTAACATTACTTGGCTCGGCTTTCTTTTGCCTGCATTCTTCCTACTTTTCCCTGTGCTGTCTCAAGTGCTGATATAGATTGGTCGTGTTGCCGCGGGACGTGGCGACTTTAACTTTTAAACTTTTATACAGCGTGTCATTCTGGTCAATGTCGCCGTACCAGAAACCAAAGTATCGCCATATAATAGACGTTGCGTTTTTTTCGCCACCAACTCAGCCTCAGGATAGCTTTTGGGCATGATGTCAACAAACTCCACACACTACAGGAAAGGTAGTCACATTCATAGGCACACATGTTAACATTTATTTACATTGAATCGCAAATTGCAGCCTTTTGTGCGGTTATGTAATCGCACAGCCTGACATCGCGATTGCGATTAGATTAATCGTTCAGACTTCAATATATTCAAGGTCCATTCGATATATTCAGACTTACATTCAGTATATTCGAGGTTCATTCCATATATTCGGGCTTTCATTCCACATATTCAGACGTTCATTTCATATATTCAAGTTTCATTCAATATAATAATAATAATACTACATTTTATTTATATAGTGCTTTCACAGCTCTGAAAGACGCTTTACATTTAAAATAAAGAAAAGAAGTGCATTCAAAAAAAAAAGGGGGGGGTACATGAGAAACAGAACGAAAAGCTAATGTTTAAAGGTTAAAAGTGGATTTGAAAAGGTGGGTTTTGAGGAGTGATTTGAAGGTGGATGGATCTGGACAGTCACTGATGTGTATAGGGAGGGTGTTCCAGAGGGAGGGGGCGGCTATGGAGAAGGCTCTGGTGCTTGGTCCTGTGTGGAGGTGAGGGGAGGTTTTTGTCGGATGATCGAAGGTTGCGGGAGGGAGTGTGGTGGTGGAGCATGTCCGTGAGGTGGGAGGGGGCCTGGCTGTGGAGGGCTTTGTGGGTAAGGAGGAGGATCTTGAAGTTGATTCTGTATGGGACAGGGAGCCAGTGTAGGTTTTGCAGGACAGGGGTTATATGTTCATGGGAGCGGGTGTGGGTGAGGAGGCGGGCAGCAGAGTTCTGGATGTACTGGAGTTTGTTGAGGACTTTGGATGATGAGCCGTAGAGGATGCTGTTGCAGTAGTCGAGTCTTGAGGTGATGAAAGCATGAATTAGAGTTTCAGCAGCAGAGAAGGAGAGTAATGGACAGAGACGGGCAATATTTCTGAGGTGAAAGAAGGCAGTTTGGGTGAGGTGGCTGATGTGATGTTCAAATGTAAGGTTACTGTCGAAGATGATACCAAGGTTGCGGATGAATGGGGAGGGAGAGAGGGTGGTATTGTTGATGCTGAGGGTGAAGTTTTGTGTTGATGTAGAGAGGGATTTTGGGCTGATGAGTATTATTTCAGATTTGTCACAGTTCAGTTTGAGGAAGTTGGTTTGCAGCCATGATTGGAGTTCAGTCAGACAGTTGGTGAGGGTCGAGCGGGTGGCCGGGGTGATGGATTTTGTGGAGATGTAGATTTGGATGTCGTCAGCGTAGCAGTGGAAATGGAGACCATGACGACGAATGATAGAACCAAGGGGGAGTAAGTAGATGATGAAGAGGAGAGGACCAAGCACCGAGCCCTGAGGGACATCTTGAAGCAGGGGGACAGTGGAGGAGGTGCAGTTGTTGACATGGATGAACTGATATCTGTTGGTGAGGTATGATTTGAGCCAGGAGAGAGCAGAGCCAGTGATGTTGAGGGAAGTTTGTAGGCGGGATAGCAGAGTGGTGTGGTTGATGGTGTCAAAGGCAGCAGTGAGGTCAAGGAGGATGAGTATGCTGAGGTGGCCAAAGTCGGCAGAGAGGAGGAGGTCGTTAGTGATTTTGAGGAGAGTGGTTTCAGTGCTGTGTTGAGGGTGGAATCCGGATTGAAATGGTTCATATAGTTCATGAGAGCGGAGGTGGGTCTTGATTTGGGAGGCGACAACATGTTCCAGAATTTTTGACAGAAAGGGGAGGTTAGAGATGGGACAGAAATTTGAGCTGACGTCAGGGTCCAGGCGGGGTTTTTTGAGGATGGGGGTGACAGCGGCCAGTTTCAGGGATAGAGGGACAGAGCCAGAGGTGAGGGAGGAGTTAATGATGGTAGTGATGAGTGGGGAGATTGTTGGGAGGCAGACTTTGATGATGGAGGATGGTATGGGGTCCAGGACGGAGGTGGAGCTCTTCATCTTGGAGATGATGGGGAGGAGTTCCAGGGGGGAGACAGGGGTGAGACTGAGATGGGGGGGGGTTGCTGAGTTGAGTGTAAATGGTTTTGATCTTTGATTGAAAAAATGCATTTGCCAGTTGTGATGGAGGAGAGGGTGTTGTCGCAGGGTTTAAGGAGTTTATTGACAGTGGAAAAGAGAGTCTTGGGGTTTTTGGAGCCAGAGTGAATGAGTTGTGAGTAGTAGTTGGACCGGGCGGCAGTGAGGGCGTCTTTGTAGTTTGAAAGGTGGTTTGTATAGGCGTGGAGATGGACTGTGAGACTGTTTTTTTTGTGAAGTCTTTCAAGCTGGTGCTTACAGGTTTTCATGTGACGGAGTTCAGGAGTGTACCAGGGAGATGAGTGAGTGAATGAGACAGTTTTGGTCTTTAAAGGAGCCAGTTTTTCAAGGCAGAGGAACAGTGTGTTGTTGTAGTGGGTGACCAGGTCAGAGGGGTTTGGGGTCAGCGGGATGGTGGATGCGGACAGCGTGTTTGCCAGTGAGTTCGAGAAAGCGGAGGGGGAGATGGACTTGATATTTCTGAAGGCTATGTTGCGTGTGAGTTTTGGGGGAGGGAGTGGGGTCTTGAAGTCCGCAGTGATGGCCAGGTGATCTGAGATGTGGAGGTTGGTACTGTAGAGTTGGTGGAGGGTGAGACCGGCGGAGCAGACTAGGTCCAGGATGTGGCTGCGACAGTGGGTGGGGAAGTTGACATGCTGGGTGAAGTGAAGGCAGTGGAGCAGTTCCAGGAGGTCTATTGCACTTTTACAGGTTGGATCGTCAATGTGGATATTGAAGTCCCCAAGCAGGAGAATTGAGGGGGATACGGCAGATAGCTGGGTGAGGAATTCGGCGAGGTCTGAGAGGAAGGAATTGTTAGGCTTGGGAGGGCGGTAGATGATGTTGATGACCAGGGAAGTGGGACCAGACAGTTTGAGGGTAACATGTTCAAAGGACTGAGCAGGAGGTATGGAGATTGTGGACATTTTAAAGTATTTCCTGTAGATGGCAGCAACGCCACCACCCCGTCCATCTGGGCGGGGTTTGTCAGTGTAGGTGTAGTCAGTGGGTGTGGTCTGGTTTAAGGAGAGGTAATCCAGGGGTTTGTGCCAGGTTCCGGTGAGGTAGAGGAAGTCCAGTTTATTGTCAGTGATGAATTCATGTAGGATGGCACTTTTGTTGGTCAGTGAGCGGGTGTTGAGTAGAGCCAGTTTCAGGTGTTGTTGGGTTTGAGTAGCACAGGGGGTGGCAGGAAAGCAGAAGATGGGGCACAAGTTTTTGTTATTCACAGTCTTAGTGCGGTGAGGGCGGGGTGGTCTGTGCTTTTTGATATGATGGACTGTATGGGGAATGTCTCAGGTGGGAGGGTTAATGATAGATATGGTCGGACGGGGCGCTGGTGAGCGGGGCTGTGCTCTGTGCTGCTGTTTGGACGGGGAGAGGAAGAGTGTCAGTGGAGGGGGCGTGTGATGTAAATAGTCATGCACGTGGCGTGTGATGTACAGCATGCTGAATATTGGCTACCAGCGTGCGGCTTCCCAGGGTGGTAGGGTGAATGCCATTGTGTTTGAAGAAAGAGGGACGGTTCCAGAAAAGATTAAAATTGTCCACGAAGTTGAAGCCTCAAGCGTAGCAGGCAGGCATGAGCCAAGTATTAAGCAGGAGCAGTCTGGAGAAGCGCGCGTCCCCGCAACCAAGTGTGGGAATGGGACCAGAGATAAAAACGGACTTTCCACAAGTGCGTAGGAGGTCCAGGAGGGAGGTGAAAGCACTTTTGGTCAGCTCAGAGGCACCCCGAGCCAGGTCGTTGGTCCCTACATGCACCACGATGCGGGTAATGGAGGATGGGAGTGACTGCAGCAGCCCAGGGAGTTTTCCCAGGATTACCGGGACTGTGGCTCCGGGGAAACAACAGGTGGTGGCATTGAAGAAGCGGATATTCCTTGTGATGGAGTCTCCAGTGATCAGGGTGGTTGGAGGGAAGAGCGGGCGAGGAAGGGTTTTTGCCGGGTTGGATGGTGTCAAACCAGTGTCCGGGCTGTGCGCTGGCCGCGGGATCGGTGACCGTGCACGGCCGGACAGGTGTTGTGGTGATTCAGCCCAAGGAGGAGGAGAGTCTGCCGGCGGCGTGGGGTGGAGGAGGCCACCGGGGCGTCTAAGGACGGCTTCCTTCAGGAATTTGCAACGTGAGGCAGAGGTAGCACCAGTAACCGCAGGCGGAGAGGGGCCAGCGGCCTTTCCAGAGCCAGGCGTTGCACAACCACCAGCAGCCGTGTGCAGAGAGCTAGCGGCGGGGCTAGCACGTTGGCTAGCTTGAGCTATGCTAACCGGGCGGAGATCTGGGTTGCCTGCTAACGCCTCGAAGCGGTTGGAGAGGCTCAGGCGAGGAGGAGAGGCAGTCGCATCGTGGAGTCTCTTTCTGTCGCGGATCTTCAGCCTAGGATGTCTGGAGGCTGGGTGTGGAGGAGGAGGAAGGCCACAGACATGTGGAGGTATCCCATGGGACAGTGTCCTGGAGGGCTGCTTTGAGGGAGACAATGTGCAAGGACTGTTCGTGACCCAGGTCCAAGCAGGAGGTCAGCATGGCCTGTTTATCTTGCAGTTCCTGAGAGAGTCGGTGGATGTCTTCCTTAAGGTCTGTAACCTGTTTGTTTGCTTTTGTGAGCATTGTGTTGTCACAGGCCATGGATGTAGCACGTTGGCTAGCTTAAGCTATGCTAATGGCTAGGTGCAAGGGTAGGAGGTGCCAGTAGTCGGTGGATCGATGCAAAACTAGGACAACAGTCAGTGGAGCCAGCAAGGTTGTGATGAGGTGGTAAGGGTGTATAGGTACCACGAAGGGTGGGACCAACACAGGCCGTGTCTGTACTCTCAATTTCCTGTAAAATCCGCTCGTGCTCCATTATACACTCCAGGGTTTCATTCTCTGTCTGAATATATTCAGACTTTCATTCATTCCATATATTCAAATTTCATATTATATATATAGTAATTTCCTGAACAGCATGCCATAAAAAATATCTATGTATATCTATATAGATATATATGTAAGTGAACAAAACCCTCCCTCAGCCAAATTAAATGCAAATTTCTGTAAACTTTTCCTAAACTATTATAGCAATCTTTCAAAATCTGAACATTTTGCATCAAAAATAACACATAAGAAGTGTGTGTTGTATTCAGTAACCCCACTAATATTATGAGCTTCCTAATCTTCAAATCCTCTAAATCCTGTCTGCTGACTCAGCTGCCAGTCTCTGGGGAGTTGGGTAGTGTGAGTGATGTAGTGTTTAGTTAAAATCCTCTGGTGCAGTGAATTGAGAGCACAGGAACAGGGGATTGTCTGGTAATTAATTGACAAGAGAAACATACACACAATTTAACTGGCCCAGTCAATACTCTGGAGAGCGCAGGACAGAATTGAGTTCAGAGGTCAAATGAGTGCTAGTGACCTCAAGTTGAAACCCATCTACATATTGGCACTCCCATTGATAATATAAGTGTGGCGAGGGAGGGTGGAGATATAAGTGTATGATGATGCACGTCTGTATGTGCCTCAAGAATGTGATCAGTTGCACGACAACACCACCATGGGAATTTCACCCAGGGAATTATTGCCCTTTTAACACTAAGGACACACAGGTTTGTTATACTCAAATGAGCTTGAGACAAGGTTCCAAGTTGTAAAAAAACAATATTTTTATTAAACAATATTAAAGGTTTTCAGAGTCCATTCATACAGGGAGGGGAAATTGAACTTATCAGGAGCTGAGCAATGCTGGGTGGACGAGAGCTAGTGATAGAAGTGATCCACCAAAATAATAAAGAAACAATGTAATCACCCACACACACACACACACACACACACACACACACGTGACATTCACACTCTGTGGAGTAACCAGTCCCAGGGAGCACAGCACACAAAATGGGGAGGACACCACCACCCAAATCACCGGCACCGCCACCAGCCTTCAGCAACTGAAATAATAATAATAATGATAAATAAAACAAATTAGTAGGGTTGCCACAACACAAGGAAAAGCAAACAAAATCACTCAAACTAACAAAATATATAACTAATGGGCAGGTTTCTGTCTTAGAAACCTGCACAAAATATGCAAAATATTAATTGCCCAATTAGAACTTATGGCAAACCAAATCAAAGAAACAAAACCCCAAAGCCCAAACAAATATCTAACAGAAAATGTCTCAAATTAACTCAATCAGCAAAGTCAATTAAATAGGCGACAAAGCAATCAAAATCAATATAAACAAAGGCAATATAGAAATAAACCTATACAAATAACTCAAATAATATACAAATGACTCAGTTTAGACCAGGTTTAAAAGTCATATTAAGTCCGCTGTATAGGCAGCAGTCATGCACAGCATGCATAGCAGCAGGTCTGTAGGCTGCTATCAAAACTATCAAAAGTCCAGCAGCCGGTTGATGCTGTGAAGGCCAGGCAGGGGGACGCCGTGTAGACAGCAGCAACCAAAGAGTCTCTTTGGGAGACAAACAGCAGCGAAACTTTGAATGACACAGCAATGCGTCCGTGGAGACAACGCAGCAGCGAGCTTCTTTTGTGGAGACAAAGCAGCAGCAGCCCCGATCAGCTGTTTACAGTGGCCAGCATGCAGTTACACCTGTCCAAAACATAACGTTAGCATTTCTAAACCAAAAGCCAACCATGATGCGGTTGCAAACTAAATTTAAAACACATACATACCCTTGATCAAAGGCAGACACACGCGCACACACACGAGGAGGGAGGAGGAGAGATCTCCGGCAGTCACCAGCATTTACCTGTGACCACACTAGTATTAGCCACATATTAGCACACATCAAAATGCCAGGAGAGAGAGGACACTTACCACAACTAAATGCACATATGGTGAACGGCATGAAGCAGCACCCAAGCAGCACCCAAGCAGGCACTACAAAACACAACAGAACAACCTTTAAAGCATGCAACAATACAACCAAACAGCTAGCGAGAGGAAGCAGGGAGCAGCCATACCTGTCGAGGCAAACACTTCGGACAAGGAAGTGACGCAGGTGGAAGCGCAAAGGGATGGCGGTCACCTTTATACCGAGCTGATTGGCTATCAGCGGTGCTCGTCACGTGAAGTAATATAATGCATAAAGAAATTAACAAACCATTTCTATGCTGCTGCATAAGCATTTATGAAGCTCTGCACATTGCAACTACTGCACTTAAGTGAAATACTGTCTCTGGGGTCGTGTACCTAAAATGTCACAGCCAGGAACCTTGTACTGAAAAACTAATGGTCTTCAAATGGGTTTGAACTTTGTGGACTGTCTCTTCCTACAACCAATTATCAAACTGCATTGTGTAGAAATATATATTACACAAGACATCTACTGTGTGTTATTGAATTTGATGTGAACATTATAGCCATGGCACTTTGGGTTTGAATTTGTCACTGGATCTCACTGTAAGAGTCATAACACTTGTTGGGATTCACAGGACCACAAATGATTTGTCATTTGTTAAAATCTAAACTGGACATGTGAAGGCTTCTCTTCATGCTCTTTGTTCTTCAGACGAAGAGAGCTATTTCTCACCTCAGTGAGAACAGTCGCCAAACTTGATTGGACAGGACTTTTACAGTGACATGTGACTCTGTGATGTCATCTGTAGAAGGCCTGCTCCCTTCAGACATTTTTTTTTTGTTGGGCCTGGAACAGTCCAGATGCTCTCTTGCTCGTTGAGCTGCCGAGCAGCTCACACCTCTTCGTCCTGAGCTGTGGACCAGCCCAGAGGTGCCCAGACAGGCCTCCTCTTTTGAGCAACAAAGAGAACCAAGTTGAGTTAGCACACAGCATCTAACTCTGCAAAGACCCTGAGCGACCAGCTTCTTCACAGTTTCACCTTTGGAACAAAGGACACAACAAAGACTGCATCTGGAACCACAGTTCTTTCCCGCCTTCCTCTGCCAGCTAACAAAGCAGCACACCACAAAGCAACTCTTTCTACTAACAACTGGGCATAGCTTTATCACACCTTTACAGGCTAAGCAAGACTGTTTAATTTGTTGTATGTGATTTAATGCTGTCATTGAGTTATTGTTGTAATAGTTTTCGGTTAGGACATTGGTTAGTTGGCTTTGCCAAAGCTAAGTGTTTAGTTTGCTTATGCTGTTCACAGAAAGATTCTTGCACACAACTAAACAATCTCTGCACTAATCCAGGTCATTTGCAACACAAATCACATTCACATAGACTCATTAACCGATCTGAGGCCAGCTTTGATTCGGCCATCTAGTTCTCTGTTGTCAGCCATTTCATATCTCTCTTACATACGAACATATACAGGCGTTGAGGGCGGGGCTCTTATCATGTACAGAAATTTTGAAGCAGTTTGGATGAAGTATGTGGGAGAGAGAGCTGCTTCAATATGCATGGCGAGGCATCAAATATGGTGGTGCCATGGAGGCCACGCCCCTTGACATAGAGAAAATTCAATTCAATTCAATTCAATTCATTTATAAAGCCCAATATCACAAATCACAATTTGCCTCACAGGGCTTTACAGCATACGACATCCCTCTGTCCTTAAGACCCTCACAGCGGATAAGGAAAAACTCCCCAAAAAAAAACCCTTTAACGGGGAAAAAAACAGTAGAAACCTCAGGAAGAGCAACTGAGGAGGGATCCCTCTTCCAGGACGGACAGACGTGCAATAGATGTCGTACAGAACAGATCAGCATAATAAATTAACAGTAATCCATATGACACAATGAGACAGAGAGAGAGAGAGAGAGAGAGAGAGAGAGAGAGAGAGAGATGCAGGTAATGACAGTAGCTTACAACAACATTAATGAAAGTAATAATATTATAGTTATAGTTCTGGCTACTGTGGTACAATATGTTGAAAGTATGTATTAATATCTGACAGTATACTTGTGTGACAATAGTCATATGTGTATAATAACAGTAGAAGTATGACTAATGACTAATGATGGCAGCAGCAGCAGGAGGCATCTGGCAGGACCACGGCAGCAGCACAACCACACACGTCACACTGTCCAGGCACCGCTGCGGTATGAGTTATTCTGAGAGACAGTGGAGCACAAAGGCTCCGGAGAAGAAGCCGAGTTAGTGACATCCAGAATGGCCGAGTTAGCAAGATGCAGTAATAGGATGAGAGTGAGAGAGAGAGAGAGAGAGAGAGAGAGAGGGAGCCCGGTGTATTATAGGGGGTCCTCCGGCAGACTAGGCCTAAGTCAGCCTAACTAGGGGCTGGTACAGGGCAAGCCTGAGCCAGCCCTAACTATAAGCTTTATCAAAGAGGAAAGTCTTAAGTCTAGTCTTAAATGTGGAGACGGTGTCTGCCTCCCGGACCGTAACAGGAAGATGATTCCACAGGAGAGGAGCCTGATAGCTGAAGGCTCTGGCTCCTGATCTGCTTTTGGAGACTTTAGGGACCACGAGTAACCCTGCGTTCTCAGAGCGCAGTGTTCTGGTGGGATAATATGGCACTATGAGCTCTCTAAGATATGACGGAGCTTGACCATTTAGAGCTTTATAAGTTAACAGTAGGATTTTAAATTCAATTCTGGATTTTACAGGGAGCCAGTGCAGAGAAGCTAAAACAGGAGAAATATGATCTTGTTTCTTAGTTCCTGTTAGTACACGAGCTGCTGCATTCTGAATTAGCTGGAGAGTTTTTAAGGACTTACTAGAGCTACCTGATAATAGAGAGTTACAGTAATCCAGCCTTGAGGTAACAAAAGCGTGGACCAATTTTTCTGCATCTTTTCGGGTCAGGATAGGCCTAATTTTCGCAATATTACGCAGATGAAAAAATGCAGTCCGTGAGGTTTGCTTTAAATGAGAATTAAAAGACAAATCTTGATCAAATATTACTCCGAGGTTTCTTACGGTAGTGCTAGAGGCCAGAGCAATGCCATCTGGAGAAACTATGTCATCAGATAAAGAGTCTCTGAGTTGTTTGGGGCCAAGAACAATAACTTCAGTTTTGTCTGAATTTAACATCAGGAAATTGGTGCTCATCCAATTTTTTATGTCTTTAAGGCAGTTATGGAGTTTAGTTAATTGATTACTTTCTTCTGGCTTCATCGATAAATACAACTGTGTATCATCCGCATAACAATGGAAATTTATAGAGTGATTTCTAATGATGTTATCTAAAGGAAGCATATATAGAGTAAATAGGATTGGTCCGAGCACAGAACCTTGCGGAACTCCAAAACAAACTTTGGTACGTAAGGATGATTCATTACGAACGTCAACAAACTGAAAACGATCAGATAAATAAGATTTAAACCAGCTTAGTGCTGAACCTTTTAGGCCAATTAAGTGATCCAGTCTCTGCAGTAGAATTTGATGGTCAATTGTGTCAAACGCCGCACTAAGATCTAATAAAACAAGAACAGAGACGAGTCCTTTGTCTGAAGCAATCAGAAGGTCATTTGTAATTTTAACTAGAGCTGTCTCAGTGCTATGATGCACTCTAAATCCTGACTGAAATTCCTCAAATAAATTATTATCATGGAGAAAATCACACAGCTGGTCTGCGACTACTTTCTCAAGGATCTTTGACATAAAGGGAAGATTAGATATTGGTCTATAGTTGGCTAACACCTCTGGATCCAGGGTGGGCTTTTTTAGGAGAGGTTTAATTACAGCTACCTTAAAAGACTGTGGTACATAGCCTGTTAATAGGGATATATTGATCATATCTAATATATGAGTGTTAACTAAAGGAAAGACCTCCTTAAGTAGCCTAGTTGGGATGGGGTCTAAGAGACACGTTGATGATTTAGATGAAGAAATCACTGCGGTCAATTCTTGAAGAGAAATTGGGGAGAAGCAATCTAAATATATATTAGATTCTACAGCTGTGTTCGAGGTTAGAAAGGTAGGCCTACCATCTGAGGGCAGGAGGTCATGAATTTTGCCTCTAATAGTTAGAATTTTGTCATTAAAAAAGCTCATAAAATCATTACTGCTAAGGGCTAAAGGAATACAAGGCTCAATAGAGCTTTGACTCTCAGTCAGCCTGGCTACAGTGCTGAAAAGAAACCTGGGGTTGTTCTTGTTTTCTTCTATTAATGCTGAGTAATAGTTTGCTCTGGCATTGCGGAGGCCCCTCTTATAAGTTTTGAGACTGTCTGTCCAGATTAAACGAGATTCTTCCAGTTTGGTTAATCGCCAATTCCTTTCAAATTTTCGCGATATTTGTTTTAACCTACGGGTTTGAGAGTTATACCAAGGAGCAAACTTTCTTTGCTTTGTTAACTTCTTTTTAAGAGGAGCTACAGAGTCGAGTGTTGTTCGCAGCGAGCCTACGGCGCTATCAACAAAATGATCAATTTGGGAGAGGTTAAAGTCGGCACGGGAAACCTCTGTTACTGAAGGTATTGGTATTGAATTTAACGACGAAGTAATCTTTTCCTTAAATTTTGTGACAGCACTATCTGATAAACATCTAGTATAGTAACTGTTGCTGAGTGGCGTGTAATCGAGTAAAAAGAAATCAAAAGTAATCAGATAATGATCTGATAGCAAGGGATTCTGTGGAAAGACTTTTAGGTTATCAATTTCAATTCCATACGTCAGAACTAGATCGAGGGTATGGTTAAAACAGTGAGTGGGTTCATGTACACCCTGACTGAAGCCAATGGAGTCTATTAATGAGATAAACGCGGTAGCCAGGGAGTCATTATCAACGTCGACATGAATGTTAAAATCGCCTACAATAATAACTTTATCTGATTTAAGAACTAAACTGGATAAAAACTCTGAGAATTCAGATACAAATTCAGAATACGGGCCAGGAGCACGGTACACTATAACAAATAAAAGTGGCTGCGAGGTTTTCCAGGTCGGATGTAAAACACTAAGAATGAGGCTTTCAAATGAATTATAATCTAGTTTAGGTTTAGGGCTGATTAACAGACTAGAGTTAAAAATGGCTGCAACTCCCCCTCCTCGGCCGCTGCCTTCTTTCAGTGCCTTCTTTCAATAACTTTTCATCAGCATGGTGTCTGGATGATCTGTAAAAAATTTGAAGTCGATTGGATCAAATCCCTAGGAGTAGTTCGTTAAAATACAACATGTGGAAATCACGCCAAAATGACAAGTCAAAATCAAAATGGCCGACTTCCTGTTTGGAGTAGACCACTGGTGCATGAGACTTTTATGTGCGTCTGGACAACATACATGTGTACCAATTTTCATGTTCCAACTCCAAAAAAACCCTATGGGAAGGTGTTTTTGAAAATTTGAAGGGGGCACTATAGAGGCATTTTGTCCCCCCCGTGGGCGACGCCCCTATCAGATGCAAAAGCTCGCCATTCTTGACCTGTGTATCAATTTTCATGAGGATATGAGGTCGCTGAAGCCATCAAAATGCCAAACGTATTTAGTGGCGAGGGATCGATAGTCGCCACGCCGCCACATGGACACCATTAGACGTAGCTTCACAGCGTTCATAAGGTAGCTTCACCAACTTGTTCTGCATGCATTAGAAGTGGAATTTAGTTGATGCGGTCAAGTTTGTGGCATTAGTACATGTTAAAGTAAAAACTGGTCACTTCCTGTTACCACCGGGGGGCGCTATGAGTAAGGTGGGATATTAACATATTGGGGAATTCGGGGAGGAGCCATCATCATGTCCAGCAAGTTTGAAGCTGCTGAGATCAAGTATGTGGGCGGGAGAGCCGTTCGAAATTCGATGGCAAGAAAACGAAAAGTTGCCAAAATTTGTCACACCCTAGCGGCCACGCCCCTTGACATAGAGAAAAGCTTTTAATAACTTTTGATCAGCATGTTCTCAGGATGATCTGTAGCCAATTTGAAGTCGATTAGATGAAATCCCTAGGAGGAGTTCGCTCAAATTTAAGTTGTGGAAATCGCCATAACGAAAAAATTCAAAACAAAATGGCTGACTTCTTGTTGGGATTTTACCATGATGTCAGGAGACTTTTTTGTGCGTCTTGGTATGATACATGTGTGTACCAAATTTCGTTGCCTATGACAAACTAAGCCCAAGGGGAGGGTTTTTTGAAAGTTTGTAGGGGGCGCTATTTCGGCATTTTGCGTCGACCATGTGCAACCGCTCAAAAATATTGAATTTCGGATCCGGCCGGACGAATGTGGAAAGTTAGAAGCATTTTGAAATTTGGGAAAGGGGCGAAATTGGGACACGAAATGTCGGAATAATAATAATAATTAAAGCTGCAAGCAGTGATGAATGGGCCCTCGCACCTTCACGTAACTCGGGGGGGTTGACAGGACGTCTTCTGACGTGTCAATTCATTTTTGTCAAAGTTAGACATCGCATGCAGGAGTGACTTGGCATATCCCTGATACAGTGATAGAATGACATATTTCACATTTTGTATCACTTCCTCTTTCCACTAGAGGGAGTTGGAGAGCGCAGTAATTATACATCATGTTTTTATACATCAAATATACACCACAGCATTTAACTTTCAGATAAATCAAAAGATAAGTGTTTGAGACCTACTTCCTGTCACCACTAGGTAGCACTATGAGTATCAGGAAATATGGTCATATAAATGTTTTCAAGGTAGGACTTATATGAATCATCTGAAGTTTGATGGCGATCAGAACATTTACGGCAAAAATATAGCAATTTCCTGTTTCATGGTGAGACATCAAAATTAAACCCTCTGCAGCACGCATTATCGATTGGCTCCAAAAAGGTTCTGGCAAACCGTCCAGCGCCTCAGGGGGGGAAGGCGGCAACTTGCTCACACTGGTTACAGTGGGGGCGGGGAGCTGCTGACGTCAACTGGGGACATTGTCGGGCAGTGGAAGGAATACTTTGAGGAGCTCCTCAATCCCACCAACACGTATTCCAGTGAGGAAACAGAGACGGGGGTCTCGGGGGTGGGTCGTCCAATTTCTGGGGCAGAAGTAGCTGAGGTAGTGAAACAACTCCGAGGCAGCGGAGCCCCGGGGGTGGATGAGATTCGTCCTGGATATCTCAAGGCTCTGGATGTTGTAGGGCTGTCCTGGCTGACACGCCTCTGCAACATTGCGTGGACATCGGGGGCAGTGCCTCTGGAGTGGCAGACCGGGGTGGTGGTCCCCATTTTCAAGAAAGGGGACCAGAGGGTGTGTTCCAACTACAGGGGGATCACACTTCTCAGCCTACCCGGTAAGGTCTACTCCAGGGTGCTGGAGAAGAGGGTCCGGTCGATAGTTGAACCTCGGATTGAGGAGGAGCAATGTGGTTTTCCTCCCAGATGTGGAACCGTGGACCAGCTCTTTACCCTCGCCAGGGTGCTGGAGGGGATATGGGAGTTTGCCCAACCAGTCCACATGTGTTTTGTGGATTTGGAGAAGGCTTACGACCGTGTCCCCAGGGGCATTCTGTGGGGGGTGCTCCGGGAGTATGGGGTTGGTGGCCCCTTGCTAAGGGCCATGCAGTCCCTGTACCGAAGGAGCATGAGTCTGGTTTGCGTGGCTGGCAGTAAGTCGGACCTGTTCCCGGTGAGGGTTGGACTCCGCCAGGGCTGCCCTTTGTCACCGGTTCTGTTCATAACTTTTATGGACAGAATTTCTAGGCGCAGCCGAGTGGTGGAGGGTGTCAGGTTCAGTGACGGGAGGATCTCGTCCCTGTTTTTTGCGGATGACGTGGTCCTCCTAGCTCCATCGAACAGTGACCTCCAGCTCTTGCTGAGGCAGTTCGCAGCCAAGTGTGAAGTGGCTTGGATGAGAATCAGCACCTCCAAGTCTGAGGCTATGGTCCTCAGCCGGAAAAGGGTGGATTGCCCACTCCAGGTCAGGGGGGAGGTCCTTCCTCAGGTGGAGGAGTTTAAGTATCTCGGGATCTTGTTCACGAGTGAGGGTAGGATGGAGCGGGAGATTGACAGGCGGATTGGGGCGGCGTCAGCAGTGATACAGGCGCTTAACTGGTCCGTTGTGGTGAAGAGGGAACTTAGCCAGAAAGCGAAGCTCTCAATTTACCGGTCGATCTACGTTCCAACCCTCACCTATGGTTACGAGCTCTGGGTAGTGACCGAAAGAATGAGATCGCGAGTACAAGCGACCGAAATGAGTTTCCTCCGCAGAGTGGCTGGGCTCAGCCTTAGGGATAGGGTGAGGAGCTCAGACATCCGGGAGGGACTCGGAGTAGAGCCGCTGCTCCTCCACGTCGAGAGGAGCCAGTTGAGGTGGTTCGGGCATCTGGTAAGGATGCCTCCCAGACGCCTCCCTTGGGAGGTGTTTCGGGCATGTCCAACCGGGAGGAGACCTCGGGGCCGCCCCAGAACACGCTGGAGGGACTACATCACCCGGCTGGCCTGGGAACGCCTCGGAGTTCCCGCGGAAGAGCTGATGTAAGTGGCTGGGGAGAGGACTGTCTGGGCTTCTTTGCTGAGGCTGCTGCCCCCGCGACCCGGACCCGGATAAGCGGAGGACGACGAGTACGACGACGAGTACGAGTACAGCACGCATAGACACTCCTATGTTAATGTGGCCATTGTCAATTTATGAAATTCCAGTATCCGTAGTGGAGAGAATTGAAAGGTCGGTTAGCGCCTATATTAGGAAGTGGTTGGGTGCTCGTAGGTGCCTAAGTAGTGTTGCATTGTATGGAAAAGGGATACTTCAACTGCCAGTATCTAGTTTAACAGAGGAATTTAAATGTACCAAGGTCAGGACAGAGCTGTTGTTATCTGGGAGTAAGGACGTGGTAGTTAGGAGTGTGGTTCCAAATCCAACCAAGGGGAGGAAGTGGAACCCAAGATCGGCAGTTCAGGAGGCAGAGCCAGCTCTCAGGCATGCAGAGATTGTAGGTAATGTTCAGTTTGGCTGGGGAGGCCTGGGGCTTGGCTCAGGCAAACCGGTATGGAATAAAGCAGGTCTCAAAGATAAAAGAAAGCTGGTTGTAGAACAAATACGTAGACAGGAAGAGATGCTAAGGGGTGCAAAGGTAGTGGCCCAGGCTAAACAGGGACAGTGGTTGAATTGGGAAAGTGTAGAGAAGAGGAAGCTCAGTTGGAGGGACCTGTGGAGTATGGAGGAGAATCGTATTAGATTCCTGGTAGGGGCTACATACGATGTGTTACCAACCCCCCAGAACCTAAAACTGTGGGTAAATGAGGACCCATCATGCCCATTGTGTTCACGTACCGCAACCTTAAAGCATATTTTATCAGGCTGTAAAGTTAGCTTGTCACAAGGCCGATATACATGGCGACATAATCAGGTGTTGAAATGTTTAGCTGCAGGCATCGAAGGGAAACGAAGACAGGTGAATTCAGAAGGTGTTAAGCATAGGAGTTTAGTAATTCAGTTTGTCCATGAGAGAGAGAAACGCAGACGAGATAAGTTAGTGAGGAGGAAAGGGTGTGGCCGCCTAGAACGTGCTTGTGATTGGGAAATGCAAGTAGATTTAGGGGGAAAGGTTGTTGTTCCCCAGGAAATAGTTTGTACCAGGCAGAGGCCTGACTTAGTGTTGTGGTCAGTGAGTCAACGGATAGTTTATTTCATTGAGCTGACAGTTCCTTGGGAAGACTCAGTGGAAGAAGCCTATGAAAGAAAAAAGCTTAGATATGCAGACTTAGGAGCAGAAGCTGAGCAGCGAGGATGGAAGACTAGGATTTGTCCAGTGGAAGTGGGGTGTAGGGGATTCATAGCAAGATCAGCTGTCTCGCTCCTGGGGGAACTCGGAGTGCGGGGACAGAGTTTGAGGAAGACAGTGAGGGAAATGTCAGATGAAGCAATTAAATGTAGCCAGTTTTTCTATAAGAGAAGAAGTAATGTCAGTTGGGGGCCAGCAGGGGGAACTACTAAACAGGGCACATAACTCCTTGAGATCAGGTGAAGAGATCCACTTCCTCTCAGGAGGAAATCCAAGAAGAGGAAGTATTTAAGTGTGGGAGTGGCCTATTTGAATCCATTTTGTTTGAGGCCATGCAGCAAGGTAAGTGTGCTTGCTGATCCTGTAAGTTCATTTAGCTCCTTTAACTTTAGCTTATATTGTAGTTATGCTGTGTAGCGTGTGAAATAGAGTATGGTGAATGTGCTAGGAAAGGTAGTATCAGCCCTGTTTCTACCTGGAGCTCACATGTACGGAGCCTGGGTTTGGTTGAAGATGGCAGTGCTGTTTGGGCTGAGAAAGCCATGCGTAAGTAAGGTAAAGGAGGTTATTGGGTTGGTGCAGGGAGGGGAGCAGTGAGACCTGGCATTAGAGGAGTGTCTCTGGGACGCTAAAGATCACTGTCTAGCCTCCTGGAGGTGTTGTGGGACCAACTAGACGAAACACTGGTGAAAGGAGGTTCCCACCTGATGACCCCACAGACATGCTAGTTATCACTGCTCATTGGTTTGTATAGTTAAGTCTTGCCATATTAGCTTATCATAGGGCTTAGGTTTTTCACTGAGTGTTGATCCTTTCTCTAGAGCACAAGCTTCTTGTGTTTTATTTGAATTGAATTAATGATATGTCATGTTTATGTACATCAAATACACACCACAGCACTGAAAGTGTCTGGAAAGAAGTACTTCCTTTCACCACTAAGTGGCGCTATGATTATCACGGAATATTGTTGTATAAATGTGTTCAGGGTGGGACACATATCAATCATGTCAAGTTTGGTGGACAACGGACCATTTACTCCAAATTTATAGCAATTTCCTGTTTCATGGCGAGACATCAAAAGTAAACCCTCTGCAGCACGCATAGACACTAATGATATGTCATGATTGTGTACATCAAATACACACCACAGCACTGAAATTTCAGGTGAATCCAAAGATAAGTGTCTGGAAAGAAGTACTTCCTTTCACCACTAGGTGGCGCTATGACTATCATGGAATATTGTCATATAAATGTGTTCAGAGTGAGACAAATATGAATCATGTCAAGTTTGGTGGACAACGGACCATTTATGCCAAAGCTACAGCAATTTCGTTTTTCATGGCGAGACCTCAAGATTCAACGCTCAGCAGCGAGCGTGCCATTCAACATTGGGCAAATCCTGTGATAACTTTTGGTCACAACATAGTCACGCTTACATACACCACGTTTGGAGCCAATCTGATTAAATCTGTAGGACAAGTTCGTTAATTTACAAGCCCTGGAAATGGGCAATAATGCACAAAAGTGGCACAAGTAAATTCAAAATGGCGGACTTCCTGTTGGGTTTGGAGCATGGCTCCAAGAGGCTTTTTTGTACGTGATAGAGTGTTACAGGCGTCTACCAAGTTTCATACATGCAGGTCAAAGCAGCTTTGGGGGCTGCTTAATTGAAATATTGTAGGGGGCGCTGTTGAGACATCTTGGTGCATCAAAGCACAAAAATCACATCAGACAACAGGACTTGCGACCTGTGATGTGTATGCCACATTTGGTGAGTTTTCAAACATCCCTTGTCCCTTCAAAACAACATCGTGTTTGATGGCAAACAAGGCGGTGCCACGGTGACAGCGTTTGATGAAAACTCAAAAGTTTCATTTTTAAGTATCATCAAGGTCTAAGGACTTAGATCAGCAAGTTTTAGGTGGGTCTGATTAACCTGCTAGAAGAGGGACATCAAAGAATGTATAAAGTAGCTTTCTGTTGCCAGTAGGTGGCGCTATGGCATTGATTCAAAATTCCTCTGTAGATGTGTTCAGGGCTGGACTGTCATCATATGTGTGAAGTTTTGGCAAGATATTCCCACGTGGAGTCAAGTTACAGCACCGTTTATCATCATGGCGAAACATCAAAGTTCGCCGCCAGGCCATGGCCACGCCCTTTGACGAAAACTCACAGTTTCCACAATAAAGCGTCATCAACGTCTTATGACTTTTTTGACCAAGTTTGAGATGGATCTGGTCAATTCTGTAGGAGATGTATATTAAAGTCTAAAACATGACATTTCCTGTTGCCAGTAGGGGGCGCTATATTTATCTCTAATTATTGACATGTAGATGCGTTCAGGACGGGACTGGCATCAATCCTGTGAAGTTTGGGCAAGATTGGACCATGTATGCTGGGTCCAGTATTTCAAAACTTGTAATCCGGATCAGAATAATCCAGACAATGAAATCCTCCTCTTCTCAGTCAGGGATCAAGGTGATCCTGCTGACTTTATCTGAGTATTTCAAAACATTGGCAGGGTGGATCACTTTGATCCCAATCTGACTGGATATGGATTTCGAAATCTCACGACTCCACCCACGGATCTGAAACGTTTCCCGTTTGGGGGCGTGGCTTTCAGTTTATGACCCGCTGTGCTCTGTCTTCACAGTGGAACACTTCACGAAAGGAGCAGTTGGTAGCACAGCTTTTGCATCAAAATGTAAGTATACCGTTGTCTAATGTGTAGCGTTTTTAAGACCATACGAAGGCCACTCACCATCTGATGTGAGCCAGCTATTTGAATTGTCACCTACTTAAAACATGGGCGTACCGATCTCTAATTGAGCCGAGGTCATGCTAACGGTAGCTAACGCGGCTCCATTGACTTGCATGCTAAGTAGCTAGCAGGCTAGTGAGGTAGCTGGCTTTGTTGATGTATTTTGCGGTCTATGGCTTAATTTAAAAGGTAATTAATCAAAAGTACGTCATACATGAACTCTTTAAACACCAGTCTGTTCAGAGTTTAACCTTATGTTATCGCCAACACAGCAGACTTTTTTATTTTTATTTTTTTTACATGTGTGCAGAGCAGACTGCTTCAGTATAGAAAACATACACAGTACTAGTATGAATTTTGCGGTTCATTCAGAAGTGTCAGAGGATTGAGTTTGGGAAAGCTACAGTAATGCTGATGATATGCTTTTCTGTAACGTTACTTAAACAATTTCTCTGACTATTGTGGATTCCTGACAATGACAAAGATATGCTCATACACACTCTACTTCTACTTTCAGAATACACTCACACCGATGGACCACTCAGCAATGCCACTGCTAATGAAGACAACAGGTCGAATGCTGGAAATCCCTGGAAATGTATCCCCTTTTGTAGAAGGCTCCCACTAAACATATAGCACTATAGCATCTGATTTGATGAAGTAAAATAATCAGTTTGTACACACAACCACTTCCTGAAATACATTGCTGCATGTTATAAAATCACAGTCAGGCATTTTAAAGGTGCATTTTCAAGCTTATCTGAATTAAGTAAAATTTATCTTCATTAAATCAGAAGCATGAAAATATACATTGAAAGTGCTTAAATGTGATTCAAATTGATACATACAGCAGTGTTTTTTCAGGACATAGTTGAGCTATTACTTTTACCCCCTCAAACATGTGATGTAACATTGGAAAAATGCAAGTGCACACATATCATTTGTTTCTAATTGCTTTTTTAGTACTCTGTTTGAATTGCCATGTGCTTATTATGTTAATCCCTGTGTTGTTTCTTGCACTCTATGTAAAGAAAATGTGCTATACAAATAAATTTGCTTTGCACTGCATTTCCTTGCCTTTGTCTGACCACAAACGTATGTTGGATGTTTTGGTACAAACAGGTTACAATGTTAGGTGAAACTAGACGTTGAGAAATAGGTCTGTATTTGTTACTCTTATTTACAGCAGTATCAGGAAGTATGGCCAAACAATATTTTTCTATGCTTGAAATTACTTACAACTAAAACACTAATTTAGATGAAGTGTAATGAACATCTTGAGTATCAATATCTAGGAGAAGTGGAGCTGAGGCTTTGTCAAATCCACCTCTGAGGTGGGATCCAAATAATCCTGAAATTTGGTATTAAATTGATCGAGATCTCTGCCTTGACTTTTGAAACACCCAAATGCAGCCTTTATCTGGATTAAAGGGAGGATTGGATTACCAGAGCTGAATCCTGATCCTCAGGATCAGGATCCTCTTGATCTGTGTTGAAATACCCAGTTTTCAGATCAGATCAGGATTTGATCCAATCCGGCCAGGATAATCCTATCAGATAACTTTGAAATACTGGGCCCTGGAGTTATAAACTACTTCCTGTTTAGTGGCGAGACCCCTAACTTTGACGCCATCCCACGGTCACACGCATTGATGAAAACTCAAGCTTTTGATAACTTTTCATCTTCAAGGTCTTGGGATGGGACAGACCAAGGTTTGAAGTCGATCAGATGAAATCTCTAGGACTAGTTCATTCATTTATGACCCCTGGAAATGGCCAAAAATGCATCAAAATTACACAGTAAATTCAAAATGGCCGACTTCCTGTTGGGTTTAGAGCATGCCCCCAAGAGGCTTTTCTGTATGTCTCTGAGCGTTACATACAGTACAGGCCAAAAGTTTGGACACACCTTCTCATTCAATGTGTTTTCTTTATTTTCATGACTATTTACATTGTAGATTCTCCCTGAAGGCATCAAAACTATGAATGAACAAGTGGAGTTATGTACTTAACAAAAAAAGGTGAAACAACTGAAAACATGTTTTATATTCTAGTTTCTTCAAAATAGCCACCCTTTGCTCTGATTACTACTTTGCACACTCTTGGCATTCTCTCCATGAGCTTCAAGAGGTAGTCACCTGAAATGGTTTTCCAACAGTCTTGAAGGAGTTCCCAGAGGTGTTTAGCACTTGTTGGCCCCTTTGCCTTCACTCTGCGGTCCAGCTCACCCCAAACCATCTCAATTGGGTTCAGGTCCGGTGACTGTGGAGGCCAGGTCATCTGCCGCAGCACTCCATCACTCTCCTTCTTGGTCAAATAGCCCTTACACAGCCTGGAGGTGTGTTTGGGGTCATTGTCCTGTTGAAAAATAAATGATCGTCCAACTAAACGTAAACCGGATGGGATGACATGTCGCTGCAGGATGCTGTGGTAGCCATGCTGGTTCAGTGTGCCTTCAATTTTGAATAAATCCCCAACAGTGTCACCAGCAAAACACCCCCACACCATCACACCTCCTCCTCCATGCTTCACAGTGGGAACCAGGCATGTGGAATCCATCCATTCACCTTTTCTGCGTCTCACAAAGACACAGTGGTTGGAACCAAAGATCTCAAATTTGGACTCATCAGACCAAAGCACAGATTTCCACTGGTCTAATGTCCATTCCTTGCGTTTCTTGGCCCAAACAAATCTCTTCTGCTTGTTGCCTTTCTTTAGCAGTGGTTTCCTAGCAGCTATTTGACCATGAAGGCCTGATTCGCGCAGTCTCCTCTTAACAGTTGTTCTAGAAATGGGTCTGCTGCTAGAACTCTGTGTGGCATTCATCTGGTCTCTGATCTGAGCTGCTGTTAACTTGCGATTTCTGAGGCTGGTGACTCGGATGAACTTATCCTCAGAAGCAGAGGTGACTCTTGGTCTTCCTTTCCTGGGTCGGTCCTCATGTGTGCCAGTTTCGTTGTAGCGCTTGATGGTTTATGCGACTCCACTTGGGGACACATTTAAAGTTTTTGCAATTTTCCGGACTGACTGACGTTCATTTCTTAAAGTAATGATGGCCACTCATTTTTCTTTAGTTAGCTGATTGGTTCTTGCCATAATATGAATTTTAACAGTTGTCCAATAGGGCTGTCGGCTGTGTATTAACCTGACTTCTGCACAACACAACTGATGGTCCCAACCTCATTGATAAAGCAAGAAATTCCACTAATTAACCCTGATAAGGTACACCTGTGAAGTGGAAACCATTTCAGGTGACTACCTCTTGAAGCTCATGGAGAGAATGCCAAGAGTGTGCAAAGCAGTAATCAGAGCAAAGGGTGGCTATTTTGAAGAAACTAGAATATAAAACATGTTTTCAGTTATTTCACCTTTTTTTGTTAAGTACATAACTCCACATGTGTTCATTCATAGTTTTGATGCCTTCAGTGAGAATCTACAATGTAAATAGTCATGAAAATAAAGAAAACGCATTGAATGAGAAGGTGTGTCTAAACTTTTGGCCTGTACTGTAAGCCTGCCAAGTTTCATACATGTAGGTTAAACTAGCTTCAGGGGCTGTTTCCTCAAACTTTTGTAGGGTGCGCTACTGAGCCATTTTTTTGGAACCCGCGCACGAGACCCTTAAAATATCAAATTTTTCACCAGTCCTGATATATCTGCAAAGTTTCATGAGTTTTCAGGTATGTTAAGCCTCCCAAAAAGGCAATTCATTTGGAAGAAGAAGAAGAAGAAGAAGAAATCCTTGCATTTCAATAGGGTCCTCGCACCGCTAGGTGCTCGGGCCCTATTTAAAGCTGCAAGCAGCGATGAACGGGCCCTCGCACCTTCACGCAACTCGGGGCGGGGGGGCTGGCAGGACGCCTTCTGATGCTTCAGTTCATTTCTGTCAAAGTTAGACATCACATACTGGAGCAACTTGGCCTATCCTTGTTAAAGTGCTGGAATGACATATTTCACATTTTGTATCACTTCCTCTTTCCACTAGGGGGAGTTGGAGTGTGCACTAATTATACATCATTTTTTTATACATAAAAACACACACCACAGCATGTAACTATCAGATAAATGGAATCATAAGTGTTTGATGAGACCTATTTCCTGTCACCACTAGGTGGCACTATGAGTATCAGGAAATATGGTTATGTTAATGTGTTCAGGGCAGGACTAATATGAATCATGTGAAGTTTGGTGGAGATTAGACCATTTATACCAAAGCTACAGCAATTTCATTTTTCATGGCGAGACCTCAAGATTCAACGCTCGGCAACGGTGCACCATTCAACACTGGGCAAATTCTGTGATAACTTTTGGTCACAACATAGTCACGCTTACATACACGAAGTTTGGAGCCAATCTGATTAAATCTGTAGAACAAGCCCTGGAAATGGGCAAAAATGCACAAAAGTGACAAAAGTAAATTCAAAATGGCGGACTTCCTGTTGGGTTTCGAGCGTGGCTCCAAGAAACTTTTTTATACGTGATAGAGCGTTACAGGTGCCTACCAAGTTTCATACATGCAGGTCAAAGCAGCTTTGGGGGCTGCTTAATTGAAATATTCTAGGGGGCGCTGTTGAGCCATCTTGGTGCATCAAACCACAAAAATCACATCAGACAATATGATTTGCGACCTGTGATCTGTATGCCACGTTTGGTGAGTTTTCAAGCATCCCTTGTCCCTTCAAAACATCGTGTTTGATGGCGAACAAGGCAGCGCCACGGTGACAGTGTTTGAAGACTCAAAAGTTTCATTTTTAAGTATCATCAAGGTCTAAGGACTTAGACCAGCAAGTTTGAGGTGGGTCTGATTAACCTGCTAGAAGAGGGACATCAAAGAATGTATAAAGTAACTTTCTGTTGCCAGTAGATGGTGCTATGGCATTGATTCAAAATTCCTCTGTAGATGTGTTCAGGGCTGGACTGTCATCATATGTGTGAAGTTTTGGCAAGATATTCCCACGTGGAGTCAAGTTACAGCAACGTTTATCATCATGGCGAAACATCAAAATTCTCCACCAGGCCATGGCCATGCCCTTCGACGAAAACTCACAGTTTCCACAATAAAGCATCATCAACGTCTTATGACTTTTTTGACCAAGTTCGAGATGGATCTGGTCAATTCTGTAGGAGATGTACATTAAAGTCTAAAGCATGACATTTCCTGTTGCCAGTAGGGGGCGCTATATTTATCTCTAATTATTGACATGTAGATGTGTTCAGGGCGGGACTGGCATCAATCCTGTGAAGTCTGGGAAATATTGGACCATGTATGCTGGAGTTATAAACTATTTCCTGTTTAGTGGCGAGACCCCTAACTTTGACGCCATCCCACGGTCACACGCATTGACGAAAACTCAAGCTTTTGATAACTTTTCATCTTCAAGGTCTTGGGATGGGACAGACCAAGGTTTGAAGTCAATCAGGTGAAATCTCTACGACGAGTTCGTTCATTTATGACCCCTGGAAATGGCGAAAAATGCATCAAAATTGCACAGTAAATTCAAAATGGCCGACTTCCTGTTGGGTTTCGAGCATGCCTCCAAGAGGCTTTTTTGTACGTCTCGGAGGGTTACATAAGCCTGCCAAGTTTCATACATGTAGGTTAAACTAGCTTCAGGGGCTGTTTCCTCAAACTTTTGTAGGGGGCGCTACTGAGCCATTTTTTGGAACCCACGGACGAGACCCTTAAAATATCAAATTTTTCACCAGTTCTGATATATCTGCAAAGTTTCATGAGTTTTTGGGTATGTTAAGCCTCCCAAAAATGCAATTTATTTGGAGGAAGAAGAAGAAGAAGAATAAAAAATCCTTGCATTTCAATAGGGTCCTCGCACTGCTAGGTGCTCGGGCCCTAATTAAAGCTGCAAGCAGCTGTGATCGGGCCCTCGCTCCCCCATGCAACTGCGGGGGCCTGAGGCACTGAGGAGCAAAGCGAGGAAAAACCTGGCAGGAGCGAAAAAACGCAATGTTTCGTTCATCCACCAGGTGGCGCTGCGAGCGTAACCAGATGTGGCTAGTTGCGTTCAGGGGTGGACCCTCATCACACATGTGAAAATATCGAGCAAATCGGACAATGCATGAAGGATTTATACCAAGTTGATGTTCCGTGGCGAAGGATGAAAAGTCGCCACTGCCTCCGCGGCAGCCTGCAACATGACAGGACATGTGTGTCACTGTGGAGATTCATCAACTTGATCGTCACGTGACCACAAAATGGAGTTGATCAGGTCAGGAGCTTGAGGTTGGTGTTTGTCAGTGTAAAAGATGGAATTTCCTGTTTCTACAAGGGGACGCCATGAGCAAGATTGCCTTCGAGCATATGGAGGCGTTGATGGCGGCGCTCTTATCATGTACAGAAATTTTGAAGCAGTTTGGATGAATTATGTGGGAGAGAGAGAGATGCTTGAATATGCATGGCGATGGATCAAAAATGGCAGCACCATAGCAGTCACATCCTTTGACCTACAGACATGCAGAGCACAAATTTTGATCAGCATGGTGTCTGGATGATCTTTTAAAAAATTTGAAGTCGATTGGATGAAATCCCTAGGACTAGTTCGTTAAAATACAACATGTGGAAATCATGCCAAAATGACAAGTCAAAATCAAAATGGCCGACTTCCTGTTTGGAGTAGACCATTGGTGCCAGAGACTTTTATGTGTGTCTGGACAACATACACACGTGTACCAATTTTCATTTTCCTACTCCAAAAAAAAAAAACACTATGGGGAGGGTTTTTTGAAAATTTCAAGGGGGCGCTATAGAGGCATTTTGTCCCCCTCATGGGTGATGCTCCTATAAGATGCAAGAGTTCGCCATTCTTGACCTGTGTGTCAGTTTTCATGAGGATATGAAGTCGCTGAAGCCATCAAAAAGCCAAACGTATTTGGTGGTGAGGGAGGCACCGTACCGGCCACGCCCCTTGACATAGAGAAAAGCTTTTAGTAACTTTTGATCAGCATGGTCTCTGGATGATCTGTAAAAAATTTGAAGTCGATTGGATGAAATCCCTAGGACTAGTTCGTTAAAATACAACATTTGGAAATCATGCCAAAATGACAAGTCAAAATCAAAATGGCCGACTTCCTGTTTGGAGTAGACCATTGGTGCCAGAGACTTTTATGTGCGTCTGGACAACATGCACACGTGTACCAATTTTCATGTTCCTACTCCAAAACAAACGCTATGGGGAGGCGTTTTTGAAAATTTCAAGGGGGCGCTATAGAGGCATTTTGTCCCCCCATGGGCAACGCCCCTATCAGATGCAAGAGCTCGCCATTCTTGACCTGTGTATCAATTTTCATGAGGATATGAGGTCACTGAAGCCAAAGCCAAACGTATTTAGTGGTGATGGAGGCGCCATAGCAGCCACGCCCCTTGACATAGAGAAAAGCTTTTAATAACTTTTGATCAGCATGGTCTCTGGATGATCTGTTAAAAATTTGAAGTCGATTGGATGAAATCCCTAGGACTAGTTCTTTAAAATACAACATGTGGTAATCACGCCAAAATGACAAGTCAAAATCAAAATGGCCGACTTCCTGTTTGGAGTCGACCATTGGTGCCAGAGACTTTTATGTGCGTCTGGACAACATACACATGTGTACCAATTTTCATGTTCCTACTCAAAAAAAAAAACCCTATGGGGAGGGGTTTTTGAAAATTTCAAGGGGGCACTATAGAGGCATTTTGTCCCCCCCCCAATGGGCGACGCCCCTATCAGATGTAAGAGTTTGCCATTCTTGAACTGTGTATCAGTTTTCAAGAGGAGATGAGGTCGTTGAAGCCATCAAAAAACCAAAGGTATTTAGTGGTGAGGGATCGATAGTCACCACGCCGCCACAGGGACACCATTAGACGTAGCTTCACAGCGTTCATAAGGTAGCTTCGCCAACTTGTTCTGCATGCATTACAAGTGGAATGAAGTTGATGCAGTCAAGTTTGTGGCATTAGTACATGTGAAAGTAAAAACTGGTCACTTGTTACCACCGGGGGGCGCTATGAGTAAGGTGGGATATTAACATTTCGGGGCAGAGCCATCATCATGTCCAGAAAGTTTGAAGCTGCTGAGATCAAGTATGTGGGCGGGAGAGCCGTTCGAAATTCCATGGCAAGAAAACGAAAAGTCGCCAAAATTTGTCATGTCCTAGCGGCCACGCCTCTTCACATAGAGAAAAGCTTTTAATAACTTGTTATGCATGTTCTCAGGATGATCTGTACCAATTTTGACGTCGATCGGACGAAATGCGTAGGACAAGTTCGTTCAAATGTAAGTCGTGGAAATCGCCGTAACGAAAAAATTCAAAACAAAATGGCCTGTTGGGATTTCACCATGACGGTAAGAGACTTTTTTGTGCATCTCAGAATGTTACATGTGTGTACCAAATTCCGTTTGCTTACGACAAACTAACCCCAATGGGGAGGGTATTTTGAAAATTTGCAGGGGGCGCTATTTCGGAATTTCGCGTCGACCATGTGCACCCGCCCAAAAATATCGAATTTCGGATCCAGCTGGAAGAATGTGGAAAGTTAGAAGCATTTTGAAATTTGGGAAAGGGGCGAAATTGGGACACGAAATGTCGCAATAATAATAATAATAAACAGCGCGATTACAATAGGGTCCTATGGACGACTTCGTCGTCGCTCGGGCCCTAATAATAATAATAATAAACGGCGCGATTACAATAGGGTCCTATGGACGACTTTGTCGTCGCTCAGGCCCTAATTATAGCAATAATGGTTCTGATCAGCATTCGCGTGTTTCTCTAGTATCATGGCAGAGTGTTACATATTGTGCAGCTTATTTTATAAATTGTGGATCTTCTCCCAGACATATTTTTTACAGTTCATCACATTTTTTTCCCTGATATGATGGATCTGCTGCAGTTATCTGCTGTAGGAAAGCCACTCTCTCAGTTTGGTACAGGGGGCAGGAGAGAAGAAAATGGGCCTCAGTTTCTTTTTCTCCTGAGGAACAGTGTTTACATAGTCTTAATTCTCTGGGCTTCCATTCTTTCTTATGCCGACCTTTTTCAACCTGTAGTTGATGGTTAGTGAGTCTGTACATTGTTAATGTGCGTCTCTGTTTGGGTTTTTTTTTGCTGACCAGATATTGTGCTGGAGAATATTCTCTATCCAGTAAGCGATAGCATTCTAATTTATTGATGGATTTAATTTCATTCTTCCAATTGTCAATGTAAGTAATTTTGTTCTATTTGTCTATAGATGCCAGGTGAGATTTGGAGAGATTTTGGAGGTCTTGGATTTTGAGGTGGCAGGTTTCTCTGGTATTTCTCAGAGGGTCTGCCTCTGGACAGAGGCTGTTACTGAGAAAGGCCTATGGTGATAGGAATCAGGATCAGCTTGTGCTAAGTGAACCTGGAACTTAATTGACCTTTTGATCATGTGTAGAGAGAGAGGGAAGTGTCCCAGCTCTGCTCTACATGCCTGGTTTGGACAGTTTCTGTGGACCTTGAGGATTTCCTTGCAGAATTGAAGATTAAATTTCTCTGTGGGTGTTGTGTCCCATGAGGTGTGCCTTTGGGTAATTAGAGGGCCCCACACTTCACTTCCATACATAAGTATGGGTTTGATTACACTGTTAAATAGTTTTAGCCAAATTGAAATTGGATGATTGAATTTATAAAATGAACTTTTGATGCTATAGTAGGCCCTGTGTGCCTTTTCTGTGAGGGAATTTATTGCTTTGTCAAAGCTGCCAGATGCACTGATGATGATGCCTAGATAATTATGGATAACTATATTCCATTGTATGCTGAAGTGTGGTACCTCTTACACTGAAAACATGTTTGGACTCCTGTAACCTGGCCTTTTTTTGGAATACCATAACTTTGGTTTTGTCAAGGTTGATATCTACCACCCAGTTTTGACAGAAGGTCTCCAACAGAGAGAGGTTCTGCTGTAGACCATGTTCTGTTGGGGACAGTAGAACCAGGTCATCTGCATACATGAGAAATTTAATTTCTTTGCCTTGTAGTTGTTGCACTTGTTGTGTGTGTGTGTCTCTCTCTCTCAATCAATCAATCAATCAATTTTATTTATAAAGTCCAGTATCACAAATCACAATTTGCCTCACAGGGCTTTACAGCATACAACATCCCTCTGTCCTTTGGACCCTCACAGCGGATAAAGAAATCTCCCCCAAAAAAAAACCTTTAACAGGGAAAAAAAAAACGGTAGAAACCTCAGGAAGGGCAACTGAGGAGGGATCCCTCTTCCAGGATGGACAGACGTGCAATAGATGTCGTACAGAACAGATCAGCATAATAAATGAACAGTAATCCGTATGACACAATGAGACAGAAAGAGAGAGAGAGAGAGAGAGAGAGAGAGAGAGAGATGCAGGACAGACGGTAATGACAGTAGGTTACAACAACATTAATGAAAGTAATAATATTATCGTTATAGTTCTGGCTACTGTGGTACAATATGTTGAAAGTATATATTAGTATCTGGCAGTATACATGTGTGATAATAATCATATGTGTATAATAACAGTAGAAGTATGACTAATGACTAATGATGGCAGCAGCAGCAGCTGAGTTGGTGACATCCAGAATGGCCGAGTTAGTAAGATGCAGTAATAGGATATGAGAGAGAGAGAGAGAGAGAAGGAGAGAAAGTGCCCGGTGTATTATAGGGGGGTCCTCCGGCAGACTAGGCCTAAGTCAGCCTAACTAGGGGCTGGTACAGGGCAAGCCTGAGCCGGCCCTAACTATAAGCTTTATCAAAGAGGAAAGTCTTAAGTCTAGTCTTAAATGTGGAGACGGTGTCTGCCTCCAGGACCGCAACTGGAAGATGATTCCACAGGAGAGGAGCCTGATAGCTGAAGGCTCTGGCTCCCGAACTACTTTCGGAGACTTTAGGGACCACGAGTAACCCTGCGTTCTCAGAGTGCAGTGTTCTGGTGGAATAATATTGCACTATGAGCTCTCTAAGATATGACGGAGCTTGACCATTTGGAGCTTTATAAGTTAACAGTAGGATTTTAAATTCAATTCTGGATTTTACAGGGAGCCAGTGCAGAGAAGCTAAAACAGGAGAAATATGATCTTGTTTCTTAGTTCCTGTTAGTACACGTGCTGCTGCATTCTGAATTAGCTGGAGAGTTTTTAAGGACTTACTAGAGCTACCTGATAATAGAGAGTTACAGTAATCCAGCCTTGAGGTAACAAAAGCGTGGACCAATTTTTCTGCATCTTTTCAGGTCAGGATAGGCCTAATTTTTGCAATATTACGCAGATGAAAAAATGCAGTCCGTGAGGTTTGTTTTAAATGAGAATTAAAAGACAAATCTTGATCAAATGTTACTCCGAGGTTTCTTACGGTAGTGCTCGTGGCCAGAGCAATGCCATCTAGAGAAACTATGTCATCAGATAAAGAGTCTCTGAGTTGTTTGGGGCCAAGAACAATAACTTCAGTTTTGTCTGAATTTAACATCGGGAAATTGGTGCTCATCCAGGTTTTTATGTCTTTAAGGCAGTTATGGAGTTTAGTTAATTGATTACTTTCTTCTGGCTTCATCAATAAATACAACTGAGTATCATCCGCATAACAATGGAAATTTATAGAGTGATTTCTAATGATGTTACCTAAAGGAAGCATATGTAGAATAAATGGGATTGGTCCGAGCACAGAACCTTGCGGAACTCCAATACAAACTTTAGTACGTAAGGATGATTCATTATGAACGTGAACAAACTGAAAACAATCAGATAAATAAGATTTAAACCAGCTTAGTGCAGAACCTTTTAGGCCAATTAAGTGATCCAGTCTCTGTAGCAGAACTTGATGGTCAATAGTGTCAAACGCCAGAGAGTACAGAGACAAGTCCTTTGTCTGAAGCAATCAGAAGGTCATTTGTAATTTTAACTAGTGCTGTCTCAGTGCTATGATGCACTCTAAATACTGACTGAAATTCCTCAAATAAACTATTATCATGGAGAAAATCACACAGCTGGTCTGCGACTACTTTCTCAAGGATCTTTGACAGAAAGGGAAGATTAGATATTGGTCTATAGTTGGCTAACACCTCTGGATCCTGGGTGGGCTTTTTTAGTAGAGGTTTAATTACAGCTACCTTAAAAGACTGTGGTACATAGCCTGTTAATAAGGATATATTGATCATATCTAATATATGAGTGTTTACTAAAGGTAAGACCTCCTTAAGTAGCCTAGTTGGGATGGGGTCTAAGAGACACGTTGATGATTTAGATGAAGAAATCACTGCGGTCAATTCTTGAAGAGAAATTGGGGAGAAGCAATCTAAATATATATTAGGTCTTACAGCTGTGTTTGAGGTTAGATAGGTAGGCCTACTATCTGAGGACAGGAGGTCATGAATTTTGCCTCTAATAGTTAGAATTTTGTCATTAAAAAAGCTCATAAAATCATTACTGCTAAGGGCTAAAGGAATACAAGGCTCAATAGAGCTTTGACTCTCAGTCAGCCTGGCTACAGTGCTGAAAAGAAACCTGGGGTTATTCTTGTTTTCTTCTATTAAAGCTGAGTAATAGTTTCCTCTGGCAATGCAGAGGCCCCTCTTACAAGTTTTGAGACTGTCTGCCCAGATTAAACGAGATTCTTCCAGTTTGGTTAATCGCCAATTCCTTTAAAACTTTCGCGATATTTGTTTTAACTTACGGGTTTGAGAGTTATACCAAGGAGCGAACTTTCTTTGCTTTGTTAACTTCTTTTTAAGAGGAGCTACAGAGTCGAGTGTTGTTCGCAGCGAGCCTACAGCGCTATCAACAAAATGATCAATTCGGGAGAGGTTAAAGTCGGTACGGGAAACCTCTGTTACTGAAGGACTTGGTATTGAATATGACGATGGAGTAATCATTTCCTTAAATTTTGCGACAACACTATCTGATAAACATCTAGTATAGTAACTGTTGCTGAGTGGCGTGTAATCGAGTAAAAAGAAATCAAAAGTAATCAAATAATGATCCCATAGCGAGGGATTCTGTGGAAAGACTGTTAGGTTATCAATTTCAATTCCATATGTCACAACTAGATTGAGGGTATGGTTAAAACAGTGAGTGGGTTCATGTACACCCTGACTGAAGCCAATGGAGTCTAATAATGTGATAAACGCGGTAGCCAGGGAGTCATTATCAACGTCGCCATGAATGTTAAAATCGCCTACAATAATAACTTTATCTGATTTAAGAACTAGACTGGATAAAAACTCTGATAATTCAGATACAAATTCAGAATACGGGCCAGGAGCACGGTACACTATAACAAATAAAAGTGGCTGCGAGGTTTTCCAGGTCGGATGTAAAAGACTAAGAACGAGGCTTTCAAATGAATTATAATCTAGTTTAGGTTTAGGGCTGATTAACACACTAGAGTTAAAAATGGCTGCAACTCCCCCTCCTCGGCCGCTGCCTCGAGGAATATGGGTATTATTATGACTGGGAGGAGTGGACTCATTTAGACTAACATATTCATCTTGACACAGCCAGGTTTCAGTGAGACTGAGTAAATCAATATGATTATCTGATATTAATTTGTTTACTAACACTGCTTTGGACGATAGAGACCTGATATTTAACAGTCCGCATTTAATTCTCCTGTTTTGTCTTTCTGTCACAGAAGAGGTTTTAATTTTTATGAGGTTGTTATGCACAACTCCTCTTTGTTTAATTTTAGATTTAAATAATTTAGGTGGTCGGGGGACAGACACCGTTTGTATAAAATTATGAAAACTATGGCTGGGTAACTGAACTAGAAGCTCAGAGAGGCGTATAGGACTGCAACTCTGAGTCCTGATCTCAACTCTGGGTTGTCAGGGATTTAAATTACTAATAAATTTTTCAAGGTTCCTAGAAATGAGAGCAGCTCCATCCAAAGTGGGATGAATGCCGTCTCTCCTAATAAGACCAGGTTTTCCCCAGAAAGTTTGCCAATTATTAACAAAACCCACATCGTTTGCTGGACACCACCTGGACAGCCAGCGATTAAATGATGACATGCGGCTAAACATGTCATCAGTGGTCAGATTTGGGAGGGGTCCAGAGAAAACTACGGAGTCCGACATCGTTTTTGCATATTCACACACCGAGGCAATATTAATTTTAGTGACCTCCGATTGGCGTAACCGGGTGTCATTGCCGCCGACGTGAATAACAATCCTACTGAATCTACGTTTAGCTTTAGCCAGCAGTTTTAAATTTGATTCAATGTCGCCCGCTCTGGCCCCAGGGATACATTTGACTATGGCCGCTGGTGTTGCTAACTTCACGTTTCTCAGAATAGAGCTGCCAATAACCGGAGTTTTATCCTCAGCGGGTGTGTCGCTGAGTGGGGAAAAGCGGTTGGTGGTGAGCCGTGGGCTTCGGCTCGGAGCTGTGCCTCTGGCGAACCGTAACCCAACCTCCCGGCTGAACGGGGGTTACTGGAGGACAGCTAGCAGAGGCTAAGGCTATACTATGTGGCTCCGCACCGGCTACAGGGGGCTGGCTAACTACCGCAGCTACTGAATGGTTTTCCATGGTGCGGAGCCGCGCTTCTAATTCACTAAGCCTCGCCTCCAACGCAGCAAATAAGCTACACTTGTTACAATTACCACTGTCACAAAAGGAGGCAGAGGCATAACTGAACATTTGGCACACCGAGCAAGAAAGAGCAGAGTGAGAAGCCATCGCTAGCTGTAAAGCTAATGTAGCTACCAAGGCTAGTAACGTGCAAACAACAGCTAAGAGATTAGCGAGAAAGTCGTAGAAAGGAGGAGAGCTAAAAGTGCTTAAACAGAACTAGTGTGGGTTAAGACTTGGAGTAAACGTTAAAGCAACTGAAGTGAGAAAGCAGAAAGCAGGCTAGTAGAATTCACCAGAGCAGTACAGAGACGCTGTCACAGAAACACTGGAAATGACACAACTCGCTTACCGCAATACGTCAGCACGTCAGCACGTCAGCTCATTCCATTCAATTCACCACTAACAGTCAGTCTCTCTCTCTCTCTCTCTCTCTCTCTCTCTCACTCACACTCACACACACACACACACACACACACACACATATATATATATATACACCAAGGTTGTATAGTTTGTTAGTTAGAATTTGTGTGTTTGGTTTTGCTTTGCTACTTTATGAATAAATATAATTCTTTGGAAACATACCTGCTGTCTGTTTAATGTTGCACAATGGTGAATGAATAGTCAACCTCTTCAGGCTTTCATGTTAATTTTGGTTATGGTTATTATTTAATTATTAATAAAAAATTCCAAAGCCTATTTTGTAGGCCTCTGCTCAAAAATTGCATATCCATAATGAAATGAATATATCTTTGCAACCACAAGGTCTATTTGAATTCTTTTGGTGTCATGGTAAAGGGAGCACTTGTGAGATTTGTTAAGATGTGTAAATATCAGTATATGTGTTATATGTGAAGAGTAAATGAAGATGGCACACAGCACAAATGAAATATTTTGAGGTTCGCCTAAAAAAACCCCAGCATTTTTAGGATGAGTATCCCTTTGGAATGATGCAGCAGCACCTCTAAACCTCTATCACATCATAGTACAATATGTGAACATTAACTCTGCAAAAGTAGATTCTGATAAAGTGAAGCAGAACAATATGAGAGGTTTTAGTACAGAAAATTCAGGTGAGCGCTCCAAAATTGTACCATGTTTGCATGTGATTTTTGTCATATACAATCCTATTTCTTTCATTTTTTGTTTCTGTAAATCCCTACTGATGTTTAGGGTGTACACATAGAACTGTCTGGTTTTTTTTACTATTTCCCACTCCAAACTGACCAATATGTACCTACTACATTTGAACCTGAGTTTCTATTCTGAGCTTTGGAGGCTCGTATCTTCGCGACGGCTTGGCCGATTTGAGTGATTGACACCTCATTTGATTCGTTAGAGCCAATAGAATGACGCTATACCCACCAAAACGAGATTGACAGCACTGTAAGCCAATCAGAGTCAGCAGAACGCATTGTGGGAGATGTCGGCTGCTGTGAGTGGTCATTGTTTTTGTTCCCCTGGAACCTTTTTTCCGCCTGGATTCATTTGAATGACGGACAACTTCCGGTAGTACACAAACGGGGCGTGAAACAACAGCAGAATGCACATTTTACGGCGAAATTATTGGAAAAGAGATTTCGGTTGTTGTTCTTCTTTGGGCTGTAGCTCTGTGATGGTTAAAGGGAGAGTGATTTGTGTGTTTTAAATAACGTGTGGTCGAGTTACAGCCCGAAATATACCGAGTGGGTCGGGATATCGGTGCTGTTTGGAGTTGTTGGAGTTAGTTGTTGTTGTTTATTTAGCTGATGTTAAAACTGAGTTTGGGGCATGTAAAAAGTTTTTTACAGCCTTGTAGCTGAGGTTCTGCTGTTAAATTTGATGGGCAACATCACTATATTCTTCTGATCAGTGTATTGATACACACCAGGCCTTTATTAGCAGCTCTAGAGGTCCCCCAATTGGGTTCACTAGGTTTTTAATAGTTCACTGTATTTTATGAGACTGATATCTTTAACTGGCTATCATTTTTCCCCTTACGGGAATGGTACCCCACAAGGTGATTTAATGTTAATTAAGTCACGTTATTTAACATAATCATCAATTATTATTAATAATTATTAATTATTTCTGATAGCCAATTTACAACATTAATGGGTCCCCTTGGTGAGGCCTAATATTGTTGTTCCCTACATAATTGGTGCCTCCGTGGGACGCCAAGAAATTTATGTTCCCTACATAATTGGTGCCTCCATGTGACGCCTAATTTATGTTCCCTAAACACTGGAACAAACAATGTTCATCATATTATAGCATACAGTAGGGAGGAGGAGGAGGATATGAGGCTAACCCCTGGCTATACCCACATCAACTCATCTCATACATCACACTTGACAGTAGTAGGTGGATCTTGTATGCGAGTATGCTACCGTTCTTCATTAATAGTTGATTAATAATAAATTATTTGAATGGCTATTATAAAGTTGCAACTGATGATTATAATACCCTCTTAAATAGTTAAACTTTTTAATGGCCATCCATGGTGTTGTGAATTAGCACATGTGCTAAAACACTCAAACAATGCATCTCGTCTGTCCAATGTAATTGTGATGTCCACATCAAATAAACAATAAATAAATAAATAATGTTTGTATTTACCATGTAATAAGGTATTAAATTATCAGTTGCAATTTTATAATAGCATCTGTTATGGAGAAAGGTATTGATCATCCCATTTATTATTTCTCCAAAAAGTTCAGTGTTCCCCAACTTAACTACAGCACCATAGAGAAGGAGGCTCTCTCCCTGCTGCTGCCGTTACAGTATTTTGAAGTGCATATCGGTTCCAGTCCTTTGGCTGTTGTAGTTTTTACAGACCACAACCCACTTGTCTTCCTGAACCAGATGCGGAACGCAAACCAGCGTTTGATGAGGTCTCTGTTGGTGCAGGATTTCAACCTAGAAATCCGCCACAAAAAGGTACCGATAATGTTATGGCCGATGCTCTTTCTCGTGTGTCACAGTCATGAGCACATCTTTGTGAGTAGATGTTCCCTTTAGGAAGGGGAGTGTTACCATAGACATAATAAAGAGTAGACGCCGCATCGGCCACTGCTGCCTATTGGCGCTGACGAGCCTTTGG
The DNA here is from genome assembly GCF_041903045.1 of Epinephelus lanceolatus. Taxonomy (NCBI): domain Eukaryota; kingdom Metazoa; phylum Chordata; class Actinopteri; order Perciformes; family Serranidae; genus Epinephelus; species Epinephelus lanceolatus. The sequence continues at coordinate 43,407,271 of NC_135746.1, forward strand.
GCCGCCATCTTGGACCACTCAGTGTAATCTGTTTGGCAGGCGCAATGAAGTGTCAGCGCATTTAATCAATCATAACTCGCTGAATACTAAACTGATTTTCACGTGGCTTTTTTTTTGCTGCAAACGTCATACATGTAGCTATGATACAGGACACATGGTTCGGCGTATTTTAATATTCATAGTGGGCTTAACAGTAATAGAATATTCTGATATATGATATATGTGATGTATGATAGGTGTTTTGCAAAACACACACAATATATACAGTGGTGGAAAAAAGTTTTCGGACACCCTTAAAATTTTACACAATCTCAAATATTATCATGAAATATTTGTGGAAAAATCTTTTTTGTGTTTCAAAAGGTGTGGCTGCATTAGACAGATACAAACAAATACAAATTATATTTTTTTGTTTATTGTTTACAAGAAAAACTAACAAAACTAAATTCTTGACAGTTTCAATATGTCAGTTCTCAACCTTGTCGGTGTCAAAGTCAACAGATAACAGAGAATGTGTTCAAAACTGAACAAAAAATAAATAAACCATCACATCATCAAATTAATATTTAGTAGTCCTGCCATTGGCACGTAGTAGAGCTCTAATCCTGGCTGGCATGTTCCCCACAAGCCTTTCACACTGTTGAGGGGTAATCTTGTCCCATTCTTCTTGAATTACTGCTTTTAATTCTTCTGAATTCTTTGGTTTATGCTTTGAAACAGACCTTTTGATAATCCACCACAGATTTTCAATGGGGCTCATGTCCGAGGATTGAGCTGGCCACTCTAAGACCTGAATACTGTGCTCCTGCAGCCAAGTTCTACCGGCCTTGGATGTGTGGCAAGGGGCATTATCTTGTTGAAACATCCAGTTTTTACGTCGACGGAACAGTGCATGCGCAGAAGGGAGCATGTGGGTTTCGAGAATGGTACAATACTTGGTAGAGTTCAATGTGCCATCACAGACAGTGAGATGACCAACACCAGCAGCACTCATGCATCCCCAAACCATGATACTGCCTCCACCATGCTTGACAGTAGGTACTGTACATGCTGGAGATAATGCTTCGCCTGGCCTTCTGCGTACCCTCACATTAGTAGGAGGAAGATAAAGCTGGAAACTGGACTCATCTGACCACAAAATCTTCTTCCAATTCCTCGCTGTCCAGTTCTTGTGTGCCTGGGCCCAACGACGCCGGGCTAACCTCTGTCTCTCATTGATCAGGGGCTTCTTGATAGCCTTGTAGGACCTTAAGCCATGATCTAAAAGTCGGCCACGTACAGTGCGGGTGGAACACTGGACACCAGTTTGGTTTGAGCACTGCTGCTGAAGCTCCTGTGATGTCATTCGGCGGTTTTGCCTGCACATGCGGATCAGGATGTGGTCATTTCTTGCTGAAGAAACCCTTGGACGCCCAGATCTTGGTTTGTCTTCCAAGCTGTTGGTTCGTCTGTATTTCTGCAGAGTGTATCCAACTGCTGAAGGACTGCATCTGCACTTCCTGGCTATCTGGCGGCAGCTGTACCCTTCCTGGCTGAGAATCTTTATCTTCAGGCGTGTTTCCTGCATTAGGTTCCTTGTTTTAGCCATTTTTGTGTCTGAAGAACTTTAAAATGTGCTGGCTTTATGTAGACACGAAGCTTGGCAACAAAAATTGTGTCTTTTGATAAAAAGAACGACCTTCATCACTGGTACCAAAATGACCCAATACTCAAAATTTCTCATGTATTTTTATGGAACCAATCAATTTTAAGTTTTTAATGGCTTTTTTAGGATTTATTTAGTATTTTGGCTGTGACTGTACTAAAAGAAATTGCAGTTGAAGACCTAAGAGTGATTCTTAATGCAATATTTCACAAATGCATGAGGTGTCCGAAAACTTTTTTCCACCACTGTATATAGATAGATAGATAGATAGATAGATAGATAGACATACACTAATAATAATAATACACTAATGATAGAGAAGCAGAAGCAGATAGTGGCAGTAAAGTACTACTCAGCTATTTTAATAAGTTGAAAAATGAAGAAACAATATATGATTAGGCTATATATACATATATATAAACAATATATGAATACATTATATATCTATATATAACATATAACACAATAGATAGAAGTTATATATCAGACAAAATGAAAAAATAAAATCATATATAGAGATAGATAGATATATAGAGTATGAATATAATTCATATATATATATATATATATATATATATATATATATATATATACATATATATGTATATGTGTAAAGAAAAAAAACACATATATTGTGGCTACGTACCGCACACAAGACAGGACTAAGAAAGAGGATCGAGAATTTAATAGAGCAACGCGTTTCGCTTACAGCTTCATCAGGCTCATACTGAGCACAGGAAGACAGTGGTTTAAATAGGAAACAGCACTCTAAGAATTTACATATATAATTGAACAACAAAAATACATACCATATATACACTGTTTCAATGGCAAAAATACCATTATACCATATAAAATATGGAAGCTACGTGTTACAGAACACAAGGCAGCGATCAGGAATGGTAACATGGACTATGCCATAGCAAGGCATTACAAAGAGAGGGCTCACGGCTCAGCGGCATCCCTCAAATTTGTGGGCCTCGAGAAGATCTCTCCCTCTCCAAGAGGGGGAGATATTACTAAAAAACTATTACAGAGAGAGTCCTTTTGGATTTTCACTCTCAGCAGTATGGAACCTCATAGACTTAATGAAACACTGGATCTGAGTTCATTCCTTTAGAGTTACGTGCAGATGTGATTCTGTTGTTCTTGAGGCTTAAAGTGATGATGATTATTGTTATGGTTGTGATATTGCTGTTCTTATAAGTCTGATATTATCTTGTGGCTGTGATGATGTTATTCTTAATATTCAGAAATTATCTTTTTTCGTGCTGTTCTTAAAAGTCTGAGATTTCCTTACTTCTGATATGATGTGCTGTAATTATCTCTCTTGCAGAAGTGATGTTGACTTAACTGTGCATTACTATTTGAATGTATTTGACTTTGTGACGCTTTTCCATATTTTATATGGTATAATGGTATTTTTGCCATTGAAACATTGTATATATGGTATGTATTTTTGTTGTTCAATTATATATGTAAATTCTTAGAGTGCTGTTTCCTATTTAAACCACTGTCTTCCTGTGCTCAGTATGAGCCTGATGAAGCTGTAAGCGAAACGTGTTGCTCTATTAAATTTTCAATCCTCTTTCTTAGTCCTGTCTTGTGTGCAGTACGTAGCCACAATATATGTGGTTTTTTCTTTACACGTTTGTACTTTTGCCACAGCACCAGCATCTTGACTTCAGCTGTGCATGGGCATTTTTCTATTTTTGTTATATATATATATATATATATATATATATATATATATATATATATATATATATATATATATGTATACAGTACAGGCCAAAAGTTTGGACACACCTTCTCATTCAATGCGTTTTCTTTATTTTCATGACTATTTACATTGTAGATTCTCACTGAAGGCATCAAAACTATGAATGAACACATGTGGAGTTATGTACTTAACAAAAAAAGGTGAAATAACTGAAAACATGTTTTATATTCTAGTTTCTTCAAAATAGCCACCCTTTGCTCTGATTGCTGCTTTGCACACTTTTGGCATTCTCTCCATGAGCTTCAAGAGGTAGTCACCTGAAATGGTTTTCCAACAGTCTTGAAGGAGTTCCCAGAGGTGTTTAGCACTTGTTGGCCCCTTTGCCTTCACTCTGCGGTCCAGCTCACCCCAAACCATCTCGATTGGGTTCAGGTCCGGTGACTGTGGAGGCCAGGTCATCTGCCGCAGCACTCCATCACTCTCCTTCTTGGTCAAATAGCCCTTACACAGCCTGGAGGTGTGTTTGGGGTCATTGTCCTGTTGAAAAATAAATGATCGTCCAACTAAACGCAAACCGGATGGGATGGCATGTCGCTGCAGGATGCTGTGGTAGCCATGCTGGTTCAGTGTGCCTTCAATTTTGAATAAATCCCCAACAGTGTCACCAGCAAAACACCCCCACACCATCACACCTCCTCCTCCATGCTTCACAGTGGGAACCAGGCATGTGGAATCCATCCGTTCACCTTTTCTGCGTCTCACAAAGACACGGCGGTTGGAACCAAAGATCTCAAATTTGGACTCATCAGACCAAAGCACAGATTTCCACTGGTCTAATGTCCATTCCTTGTGTTTCTTGGCCCAAACAAATCTCTTCTGCTTGTTGCCTCTCCTTAGCAGTGGTTTCCTAGCAGCTATTTGACCATGAAGGCCTGATTGGCGCAGTCTCCTCTTAACAGTTTGTCTAGAGATGGGTCTGCTGCTAGAACTCTGTGTGGCATTCATCTGGTCTCTGATCTGAGCTGCTGTTAACTTGCGATTTCTGAGGCTGGTGACTCGGATGAACTTATCCTCAGAAGCAGAGGTGACTCTTGGTCTTCCTTTCCTGGGTCGGTCCTCATGTGTGCCAGTTTCGTTGTAGCGCTTGATGGTTTATGCGACTCCACTTGGGGACACATTTAAAGTTTTTGCAATTTTCCGGACTGACTGACGTTCATTTCTTAAAGTAATGATGGCCACTCATTTTTCTTTAGTTAGCTGATTGGTTCTTGCCATAATATGAATTTTAACAGTTGTCCAATAGGGCTGTCGGCTGTGTATTAACCTGACTTCTGCACAACACAACTGATGGTCCCAACCCCATTGATAAAGCAAGAAATTCCACTAATTAACCCTGATAAGGCACACCTGTGAAGTGGAAACCATTTCAGGTGACTACCTCTTGAAGCTCATGGAGAGAATGCCAAGAGTGTGCAAAGCAGTAATCAGAGCAAAGGGTGGCTATTTTGAAGAAACTAGAATATAAAACATGTTTTCAGTTATTTCACCTTTTTTTGTTAAGTACATAACTCCACATGTGTTCATTCATAGTTTTGATGCCTTCAGTGAGAATCTACAATGTAAATAGTCATGAAAATAAAGAAAACGCATTGAATGAGAAGGTGTGTCCAAACTTTTGGCCTGTACTGTATATATATATAGAGAGAGACAGAGTATCAATATAATTCATATATATAGACAGAGTATCAATATTCATATTCATATAATTCATATATAGAGATAGTATCAATATAATTCATATATACATTCTCAAAACAGATGTAACACATCATGTGTTAATTTTTAACAGACCAGTGTGTCTAAAGGACAACACATCTTGTGTTGCTTTCAACACAATCAGTGTGTTAGCACATTTAACGCATAAACATTTCAACACAAAGTTGTGTTAAAAACAACACAGAGATGTTGTTTATACTTTTTTTTGCTAAAATCATCCTAAAATGGAATTTGTATGCTTACAATCCACTAAAATGCTCACAAAATGAACAATTGCATTAAATTCAGGTAACATTTATTAAAATACTTCAATCATTGCAGATTTTTGAAATAATTACAACACTCCATTTCATTCTCAATGCCAGTGAATGAGATCACAATACATGCATATAAAAACATGCAGATACAATTATACAATATTCACAAAAAAATTATGCAAACTGTAGTCAAAAGGCAAGGTCACATGAATTTTCCCTCCCAAGATTACCAAACAAACCAAAAATCTGGACAGGGGGCACCATTCATTATCCTCTACTAATTGTTACGAGTAAGTGACTGGCTCAGGTATGTCAAAGGTAAAGCACTTTACAGTAATGCAAATTTAAACAATCAATTTGTATCTTGGATTTACATGTAATTCATTTCCACCGAAAGATGACAGCAAGTCCAGTGGTCTGATGTCTGCTACATCTTTTACATTCATTTCATACTCATCAGTCCGCTCCACCACATATGAAAACAGATGATCATCAAAATATTTAGGGCCCGAGCGACGACGAAGTCGTCCGAGGACCCTATTGAAATCGTGCTGTTTATTATTATTATTATTGTTATTATTATTATTATTATTATTATTATTATTGTTCACCCGACTTCGTGCCCCAATTTTGCCCCTTTCCCAAATTTCAAAATGCTTCTAACTTTCCACATTCATCCGGCCATATCCGAAATTCAATATTTATGGGCGGTTGCACATGGTCGACACGAAATGCCGAAATAGCGCCCCCTACAAATTTTCAAAAACCCCTCCCCATTGGAGTTAGTTTGTCGTAGGCAAATGAAATTTGGTAATTTGCATCATACTGAGACGCACAAAAAAGTCTCTTGACGTCATGGTAAAATCCCAACAGGAAGTCGGCCATTTTGTTTTGAATTTTTTTGTTACCGCGATTTCCACAACTTAAATTTGAACGAACTCCTCCTAGGGATTTCGCCTGATCGACTTCAACGTTGGTACAGATCATCCTGAGAACATGCTGATCAAAAGTTATTAAAAGCTTTTCTCTATGTCAAGGGGCGTGGCCGCTTGGGCGTGACAGATTTTGGCGACTTTTAGTTTTCTTGCCATCGGCCTGTCTGGATAAAGAATCTTGAACAAATGGTGACACTAGCACAACTTACGCCACTGCCTGAAGCTTGGTAATAAGCATCACAACATTTGATCTCTTCCCACCTGAGATGGGCATGTCATAAACATGCTCAAAGAAACAATAGACTAATTCGAGTTGGACAGGATATGCCACATTGCAAACCCATAAAATTTTGAACAACTTGTCTACGGCACATGTCAAACCCTCATCTTGAAGTGGAATGGCGCCTTTGTCATTCTTTGCCATGACAATGTACTGAGCTGTTGTACTGGGGTCTCCTAAACACACAAGCTTGGGCTGATGGACTCCCACTGCTGCTTCCAAAGATCCCTCTGAGAGAGTATCAATATAATTCATATAGATAGAGAGAGAGAGCTTTTCATTAATGAGGTTCTTTTCCCTCAAATCCCCCAAAAGACTCTTCACTGTGGTCTTTGCCCTCTTTTCTCTGGCCATGGCATTCTTCTTCTCTCGCTCCAGACTTTCCACTCTTGCTAGGGCTTCATTGAGTCTGGTCTTAAGGGAGGTGGGAGAAGTAGGCAAGGCATAGCCATGATCCTAGAAGAAAGAGGGATGAACATGGTTTGAGTGACGTTTCACGACACCACTAGTGTATGGCCCACATTCTTTCTTATAGTCATCACCTGTCAAAGCCACTGCCAGCACCGTGTGTGTGTGTGTGTGTGTGTGTGTGTGTGTGTGTGTGTGTGTGTGTGTGCGCGCACCAGGAATGCATGTTCAACATGTCTTCAATTGTGTGTGCATGGGTTTATTTGTGAGTGAATTTAATATGAGTGGCAGCAAACAAGTGATATTTTAATATGTCCAGGACCATTATGATATGATGTTTAAAGTAGAAATACTCACATCATTAGGCTGAGATTGTGGGTGTGAGGTTGCAGTTTCTGGGGCATCCTGAGAGGCCATGGAGAGGCTCTCTTCAGCTCTTCTGGAGGTAGACGTAGTCCTGCCCTTTTCCGGCTAAAATGAGCTAAAATGAAGAAGCAGAATACTTAAAAAGAATATATATATATATATATATATATATATATATATATGTATATATATGTATATATACATATATATATATATATATATATATATATATATATATATATATATATATATATACAGCACAGGCCAAAAGTTTGGACACACCTTCTCATTCAATGCGTTTTCTTTATTTTCATGACTATTTACATTGTAGATTCTCACTGAAGGCATCAAAACTATGAATGAACACGTGGAGTTATGTACTTAACAAAAAAAGGTGAAATAACTGAAAACATGTTTTATATTCTAGTTTCTTCAAAATAGCCACCCTTTGCTCTGATTACTGCTTTGCACTATCTTGGCATTCTCTCCATGAGCTTCAAGAGGTAGTCACCTGAAATGGTTTTCCAACAGTCTTGAAGGAGTTCCCAGAGGTGTTTAGCACTTGTTGGCCCCTTTGCCTTCACTCTGCGGTCCAGCTCACCCCAAACCATCTCGATTGGGTTCAGGTCCGGTGACTGTGGAGGCCAGGTCATCTGCCGCAGCACTCCATCACTCTCCTTCTTGGTCAAATAGCCCATACACAGCCTGGAGGTGTGTTTGGGGTCATTGTCCTGTTGAAAAATAAATGATCGTCCAACTAAACGCAAACCGGATGGGATGGCATGTCGCTGCAGGATGCTGTGGTAGCCATGCTGGTTCAGTGTGCCTTCAATTTTGAATAAATCCCCAACAGTGTCACCAGCAAAACACCCCCACACCATCACACCTTCTCCTCCATGCTTCACAGTGGGAACCAGGCATGTGGAATCCATCCGTTCACCTTTTCTGCGTCTCACAAAGACACAGCAGTTGGAACCAAAGATCTCAAATTTGGACTCATCAGACCAAAGCACAGATTTCCACTGGTCTAATGTCCATTCCTTGTGTTTCTTGGCCCAAACAAATCTCTTCTGCTTGTTGCCTCTCCTTAGCAGTGGTTTCCTAGCAGCTATTTGACCATGAAGGCCTGATTGGCGCAGTCTCCTCTTAACAGTTGTTCTAGAGATGGGTCTGCTGCTAGAACTCTGTGTGGCATTCATCTGGTCTCTGATCTGAGCTGCTGTTAACTTGCGATTTCTGAGGCTGGTGACTCGGATGAACTTATCCTCAGAAGCAGAGGTGACTCTTGGTCTTCCTTTCCTGGGTCGGTCCTCATGTGTGCCAGTTTCGTTGTAGCGCTTGATGGTTTTTGCGACTCCACTTGGGGACACATTTAAAGTTTTTGCAATTTTCCGGACTGACTGACCTTCATTTCTTAAAGTAATGATGGCCACTCATTTTTCTTTAGTTAGCTGATTGGTTCTTGCCATAATATGAATTTTAACAGTTGTCCAATAGGGCTGTCGGCTGTGTATTAACCTGACTTTTGCACAACACAACTGATGGTCCCAACCCCATTGATAAAGCAAGAAATTCCACTAATTAACCCTGATAAGGCACACCTGTGAAGTGGAAACCATTTCAGGTGACTACCTCTTGAAGCTCATGGAGAGAATGCCAAGAGTGTGCAAAGCAGTAATCAGAGCAAAGGGTGGCTATTTTGAAGAAACTAGAATATAAAACATGTTTTCAGTTATTTCACCTTTTTTTGTTAAGTACATAACTCCACATGTGTTCATTCATAGTTTTGATGCCTTCAGTGAGAATCTACAATGTAAATAGTCATGAAAATAAAGAAAACGCATTGAATGAGAAGGTGTGTCCAAACTTTTGGCCTGTACTGTGTGTATATATATATATATATATATATATATATATATATATATATATAGTATACAGGGATAAGTATCTCACCCTGCCCTGTGATTGATAATAGAATATTTACATTTATGAATGCTAATAGCCTTATGATGATACACCTACTCTTTGGAGGTGAACCGGGAAGCTGAAGATGGATGGAATAACATCATCTCTGAGTCGGACAATCTGACCTGTCCTATCAAAATCGTCCTGCTTAAAATGCTCACTGCAAAGCACGGATGAATCACTTGCAGTGAATCCTTCCCTCCTCAAAGCCACTTCCCACTTCTTCCTCACATCTTTGTCTTTGGGAAACCTTCAAAATGAAAACGGGAGATTTGGGAGAGTCTACACAAAAACATTTTACAAAGGAGGTCAAGCTTATTTTCTTCCTTCTTCTTCCTATTTCCTATTTTCCTATTTTCCTATTTACTTCTTCTTCCTATTTTCTTCTTTCAGATTTCTTAGAACCTTTCTTCAACAAAACTCCTATTTTGATGCATATCTGTTGATAATGAACCAAAGCTGCTGAAATTGTGAGTAAGCTTGTTTGCAAACTATTCTACAGTCAGATGTTCTGTTGTCTGTATTTTTAAGTAAGTGGGGTGGGTATGAGACATGAGCGGTATCTTACTTTTGTTAGGGTGAAAATATTACATGTGAATAATACAGTCTGTGCCACCTGTGTAAAATTTGCTGGTCAATGTTATACCAGTAATATTTGTTTTATTTCTACAATAGCATTCTTGTGTCAGTTGTAATCTAAGTCAGTGTTATGGAATATATGATTTATAAAGTCTCAGTTAGCCTTCATAGCCGGGTTAACACTGGCACTAAACATAGCCTAGCTAATGTTAGCTGGCTACGATTTCGCTGGTGGACATTAGGACAGTACAGTAATATTCTATTCACAAAATACAACCAATAATAATGTTCAATCTTACTTGTGAAAAGTAATCCCCTGAGCCCTGTTTTCAATAGTCTGCCAATTTGAACAGGAATACGCCACACAGTGCTCAGGCATCTTGTATCTTCTGCTGCTTTGGTAGGATGACCGGTTCAAGATGGCGGCCGCATTTCTTGCGCCCCAGCAGCCGTCTACTCTTTATTATGTCTATGGGTGTTACGGCCCCCAGCCGTTGAGTGTGTGTTATTAGTGTTGTATATTATATGCTTTGTATTTTTGCCGTGGGTTTTCCTCGTCCATTATTTTTTAGTTCGAGTGAGCGCTCCTGTTTGTTGTACAATCCTTGCTCATTGACAGGTCCCGCCTCCCGCCGACAGCCATTGGTCCTCCGCAGCTGCTGCAGATGAACTGTCAACGAGCCTGATGAGCTGACAGCAAGCCCGGTCCACTTCAAATAGCAGTGCTCCTCAGTCCGCGTAGAGGGCTGTCACTGATCAGTGTGGCACTCCTCCTCGATTGCCTTTTCTGCGAATTTTGCTTGATCTGTGTATTTTGACCTTTGTGAGATTTGTTAGTTCATAGCTTGTACTGATCATTAGCTTTGCTTGTTAGCAAATTCAGTCTTTGTGTTAGTAACGTGTTCCCCTCGCTGTGCTTCGGCACTCCTTTCATTATGTAATAGTATTTTTATATAGATTGTCAAGAAGCAGTAGGGGTAAACTGCCATTTATTTTGATCCCCTTTTTCTCCTGTTTTTGTTAGTTTCGGGAGTCAGGTTTAGTTTTGTAATTTTGTTTGTTTCTTTGTTTCCTCCCAGGGCTAGACAGACTGGTTGAGAAGTAAGTTTCATTTTGTTCATTTATGTTGTACCTCTTTTCCCCTAGCCTGGGGCATAACAGCATCCAATAATGTTTATAGATTGTTCACAAACCAATTATTACCACAGACAAATATTCGAAATAGTGTATAAAATGTTTCAATGTGTGCAACAGTAAACTGTCTGTGCCAAAAAACTTGCATTAAAATACTTTATATTAATATTATTTTTCCACTTTCACTGAGTTAAAAACACAGTGTGCCAAATGTAGTCTAAGAAATGACATGATGACATAACACGATAAAAAGTATATTGTTATGTTATTATATGAAGCATCAGTCGTGCAAAATAATATAACTTTAGTTTATGAAGAGATAAGACGGAGCCCTCTCCTCTCCTTTTTATATGCATTACTCACAAGTGTGTGAATTTACCTGGATATGAAGCGTCCGTGGCGCCAATTATTGTAATGGTAGTTTCTAAAGAGCTAAGACAGGAAAAAAAAAAAAAAAAATTCAGCAGCAGCGGTCATATTTTAGCAGCTAGTTGCATATAGGGGAAACACTGTTTTTTAACATTGTGACAATGAATTCTCTCAAATGCAGTATTTTGTACCGTTTGACCATTAAAAAAGTTATTTCAGAAATAGAGTTTTGGATGGGGAGCCAGTAAAAGTTCAGAGTATCCAAGAAACATCCACCTCATACCAAGCATAATTTCTCCCTGCTGAGTTTATTGCTGGCAGAAATACGTCCAGAAACACATCCACTGAGCATTTATGCAAGATAATATAAAAGGTGACTGTAGTCAGAGATGGGCAAAAATACATCAAAATGTATTTTGATACAAAATACAAAATACCCCTCAAATAAATGTATCAAAATAAAATACAAAATATTGGTGTCAGAAAATGTATCAAAATAAAATGCATGTATTTTGTATTTTCAAATACAGAAAATACTTTTTTTTTTTTTTTTTTTTCTTTTTAGCAGCAACCCGCAGCTCTACAGGTCCCTCTGTCAGTTGGTTGGTCGACCGGTCCACAAAGCTTTTCGTGAATAACTCAAAAAGTCCTTGACCAAAAATGCTCATAATTTGCATACTGCAACCAGAGACATGAGTAACTATACCAGAAAGAATGCCCACAATTCGTCCATAGGTGGTGCTATACTATCCGATTCATATTTTTTTGTGAATAACTCAAAAAGTCCTTGACCAAAAATGCTCAAAATTGACACGCTGCAATTAGAGACCACAAGTAATTGAAAAAATGCCAGGAAGAACAATCATGATTCTTCCATTAATGGCATGATAGTAGCAAATTTGGTCGCAGCTATTCCAAATTTGTGCTTGTTTTCTCACAGTTTGGTATGACAATCTGTTGAACTTTGAAGATGTGAGCAGCAAGGTAGTCTACTGGTAGTGTGGGTCCATCCACGTGAGCAGCATGCCTGGCAAGTCTAGTCTAGCTGTGCTGTGAACTGTCCACCAACGGTCTGGCTTAAAGGACAACTTCGGTATTTTTCAACCTGGGCTCTATTGAGCCGCGAAACAAGCTAAATCGGTAATGGGGGCAAATGCGTCCCGTATAAAAGTGCTTTTTTTCACCACTGACCGGTTCAGATCGCCAGTGTTATCTCTGTAGATAGCATATTGTAGCGGCCCTGGGGCAGTGGTGACTGTGAATGAGTGGAGTCAGCTGTCAGTCAGTCTTGGAGCAGAGAGGCGGATGGCGTCTCCACTTGGTAATATAAATGAGTATGTATGTGTGAAGTGTGTGTTACGCTAGAAGAGTCAGAGGATGGAGTCTTTTACGTGCTACCCCCTGGAGTGTTACTGGAGTTTTTGGAGTGTTTAAATAAACGGACCTTTTTCCTGAACACAAGAACAGGATGTCGTGCAACACCCCGTAAGTTATAGCTTTCATAGGCTGCCTTTGTCGGATGGCGAGATGCTGAAGTTGTGGCTAGTTGTGCTACAAATGGATGCTAACACTCCTCTCCAGACACTGCGCCTTGCAGACCATCGGGTCTGCAGTGCTCACTTCTCCCAAGATGACTACTGCCAGCTGAAGAAGAGAAGACATCCAATCCTGAAACACCTCTTCCTCAAGAAAATGGCTGTCCCACGAGTAGAGAGAGCTACAGACACAGTGGAGCAAAGCTCGTGACATCACACAGCCCAGAGGTAAGGGAAAGGCTAAGTTAGTATGCTATTTACAGAGATAGCACTGGCGATCTGAACCGGTCAGTGGCGAAAAAACACACACTTCACACACACATACTCATTTACAATACCGAGCGAGGACACCCTCCGCCTCTCCCTCTCTTATGACAATTTTTTACACAAATGACTAATAGAATAAAATGAAGAAGTGATGAGATTTTATACCCAAAAGGTGAAAGGTCAACTTCAATATGACATCATAATGCTCTGCAAAAACACTTCTCTGGCTATTATACAACGTCATATCTCAGGAACAGAAGGGGAGAAATTTGGTCAGATACTCAATTGGTGACACTAATTTTCAAACTGTGTGATTTTATAAGGGGGTGGGGGGGGATTGCTTGGAAAATTGCCAAAAATTGCAACTCCACATCAGGTCCTGGCAGAAAGCCGAGTTTTATGAAAAGACCATCTTTCCAGCAATGAAATATTTTTCTTAAGTTAGCAATGCATCAGGTGTTTTGATCAGTACATAAACTGCGTGAATGTGATTCTTCCATGATAACCATGATCTTCTGATAATAATCAGTAGGTCCGAGGTGTTTTACTTATGGCTGATTGGCTTCCAAGGACTTCTAGGATTTGTATCAGAAGACATCTGATTGTGGGTGGATTTGTCAGTTAGTAGCTATGAAAATGGGAGGGGACCACACACTCCGTACAACAGGGCACGAGAGGACTTGACTTACTTCAAAGTCTTTTATTATTGCAACAGAGCAAACAATATTAGGCTAGAGTAAGTTTTACATTAGAAATGTAAAAATGTAATGTGATAATGAAATGTATCTGAAGAAAAAACAAATAGTAATGCAAATAATTATACCAGAATGCACAGTACCAGTAAAAACAGCTCACAGTAAATTATACCAATATGTACAGTATCAGTACAAACAACAGTAGACACGTAAGGGATAATGTATAGTGAGCCGGTGACTGTTGAAAAATAACTCCCAACAGGGGAATGGAACCCCAACGCGCAGCGGAGTTGTTTTTCAACTGTCACCGGCTCACTATACATTATCCCGCTGAGAACATGACTTACTACTAAAACATTCAAATGTTACAACTGGCATCAATATTATTAAATTGCTGGCAGAGTGTATAGACAGAGGAGAGGCGTTCACCAGACAAATGAGAGCGGAGGAGAGGATTTTACTCCACTTCTCCCGGTCGGAGATGTTGGGTGCCCAGTAGCTGCGAAGGCTGCCCTCACATTTATAGCCAGTGACCGACATGATCTCCCTGCTCTCCAGGACAGCTTGTGAGAGCTGTGTGGACTAACTTTAACTGATTTTGATGCTCCTCAGTCTAAGGCCATTGTAGTGAAAAGTCCAGTGTTCACAGCTGGACGTAACTTAGCTGGGCGATGTCCATCGATAGCTGCCTCTGTGAGAAGAGAACAGAAGGAAGGGAGGGGGGTATGACTGTCCAAAGCTGCTGCAGAATGGCAACGAGGATGTCAGCCAACCAACACTCGCTACCCGGTCCCTGGTTGCAGCGATTTGCGATTCTGGCCAGCTAGGAATTAACTAGCAGCCAGTACAGTACAGTCCTCTCTTGTCTAGCTAACATTTAGCCGTGTTACTTACTGATCCATTAGAAACAAAGCTAGCTGGACATCGGTTTTGAAGCCTCTTTGGTCACGGAGTTCCCTCCATCTCTTGAATGCCTGACTGAGGTTTACTCTTGTTTTTCCTCTTCTTTTATCACTCTCCTTTGCCTCCTCAGACAGAGGAGCTCGTTTTCTTTCGCTATTCTTCTTTTTTCACTTTTTTCCAAACTTTGTCCGTCTGCCATTGTGTTCGTGACTCAACTATCTCATGCCCAACTCCTCATGAGGACCAGCTCCAGTCCCTGATTGGCTGACCGACCAGTTTCGGAATACATTAAGCCTTTTTTTCCGCGAAATTTTGCTCCTCGTGGCAGAAGCTTATTACAAAGATTGCAAAGCCACTAAGTAACCTATGTAAACGCTGATAGTCTGATTTTACTGCGACCACTACCCTGTGCAACCCACATTATTTTCATAATTATATATTTAGGAAAAAATGCTGTCTGTTGCCTCTTTAAGTGCAAATGCACCTATAACTTAATGTTTGGCGCGGGTTGGGTGCGGGTCTCTAAATTTTAGAAGTACATCGGGTGGGTGGCGGGTGGATGATTGATGAGTGCACGAGGATTCGGGTGCACTCAAACGCCATCCACACATCTCTAGTACACAGGAGTGTGAGCAAATCCAGCAATAGAAGCAGGTTACATTTTACAGAGGAGAAGTTAATATGTCCTTGAATTCTTGAATAACACACTAAGTCTAAGGTAGTAAATGGACTGCATTTACAGAGCGCTTTTCTACCTCAACAGACAAAGCACTTCACTGTGTTGCCTCTCATCCACACACACCCACACACAGTGTAGGGCACTGAACTGGTTCACTGTCTTGCTCTAGGACAGTTTGATGGTAAACAGGAGCATCAAACCATCAACACTGCAACCCACTCTTGATCAGACTTCCCTAAGACACGTTTCTTTTCCATGCATAATGTCTGTTTACCTGACTAGCAGCTGGTTGGCAGTGTAGCAGAGCAGCTGTCCTTGAAGTGATGGCCTGTGTTCAGGAGGTGCTGTGCAGCTGAAGTGAGTGCCTGCCAGGCCTGAGCTACCTTACACTCTGACCTCTCTAAATGTAAGAGAGCAAAAAGAGAAGTATCAATTTAATTATCATATCAAATTAGTGTCTGATTTACACATTTGTCTGATTTATTTTGAGGCCATGATGAACTTTAGACATGATGACAGCTGTCAATCATACAAATGTAGGTCGAAGCTGGAGGTGAAAGGTCTTCTGAAGGACTGTGACCAGAGGCGGTGCAGTACTTAATATGCGCTTCAGTGCAGTACTTGAGACAGTGTCTAGACAATCACCCCCACCGGATGTCTGCTGGTACAGATTTAGGTCTGCTCTGTTTCCAGACATCTGGGTTGGCCATTTATATACACTGTCCTGCTTTCTCAATCCTCAGCTGGGATGTGTGATTCCCAATCACAACCCCTTAACTGTTCTAAATGTCCCTGTGTTGCCTAAAAATTAGGCCAGCAAAGGTGACTTTGCAAAAATGTAAAATATTCGTCTGGCAGAAAACAGGTTGTGTTTGTTTGAGCATTAATACTCTCTGGAAACTACTTCTAATATTTTTGATGAGATGATGCATCTGAAACTCTGAGTCTGGGTGAATAATTATGGCTACCCACAAAAGGAATACATAATGGTGTTCTGTAACATATCAGGTCTTAAACCTGGTTCCAAGTGCCCATGGGCATGTGGGTCTAAAAGTAAGGTGTGGTCACGTGCATTGTTGGCATATTCCATTTTTGAGGGAACAGAAAACGATTGGGCCATTGACAAACAAAGACCTGGTCTAAAGATAGAATAGTGCAGTATTTCCCTGTTATTTCAAGGGCACATTATTCAGATAGTAACGTGCTTACAGCAGTCGTGTGACTGGCTTGCAAGTGAGTGAAATAATTCATTTTTAATTAGGAAAATATTAATGACATTCTGTAAAATGTGAACATGGCAGAGATCAGAGCAGAGCTCCTGTCCAACTCCACATTAAGAGAGACGCTGCGCACCATTACACAAGAGCAATGGAACTTCATTTATTATTTCAGCAGCTAACAGTTTAGGTCTGTTTTGTCTGTCAAGTTTATAACTACAGTTTTTAGTTTTGCTTCTTAAATGCCCCAAGATATCTGCTGCAGTGACATAACTGCTCTTATGAATCCACCATGTAAATAGCAGCCTACCTGGTGCAGGTGAACCTGGCTTTTAAAGGGAATGGGAGATGACACTCTAATTGGCTGACTGTATTTTACACCGAAAACACACCTTTGAATAATTCAGGGCCTTAATGCAACTCCTTTGCCCATTGAACCTTACTTTGCACCCAGTTTCTGTGCAGTTTAATTGGTAAAAGTGGAGGAAGACCATGTGCTGTAGTTTGTTTAAGTGAGGCACTAAGGAATGGTCCATGCCTTCAGCCTTATCGGTACCTTGTATTTGACCACAAGTAGCACTATGGAGCAGTGTTTTGATGAAAGGTTCTCCAATACAAGTTCCAATGGCTTCACACAAGTATGTCGTAGAACACACCACAAACCACAGCAATGTGCTAGTATAGGCAGTGAAGAAAAAGAAAATATGAAAAATAGGCATTTGAATTTTTTGTGTTTATATTTATCCTTGATTTTCATTCATTTTTTCCCCCATCATTTATGAGCAGGCCACATTTGAGCTCTGTGTAGACCTACACAATCTAAAGTACTTGGCTTTTTTTACTGATTTGGTGTAGGCCTACTCTTTTCCAAATAATCTAGCCACATAATTACAAATTCAACACACAATTTGATCCTCCTAAAGCTCCTTCCTAAAACCAGCTCCTTGCGGGTTGGTTTTGTTTGGCTACATAATTAATAACAAGCCTCATCCACAGGCAGCTCACCTGCTGTTATGACAATGGTGAAAAAATCCTTTACACAAAGTGTTTTTCAGACAACTTTATCAAATCTACTGCAGATGAAGAAACAAGTGTCCCCGCATGCAAGAACGTATTTTCACTGAGGAGTGCTGCAGGGCAATGTGAACGCATGACTAGATGTGACCACACAGAGACGCATCACTACAGTCACTGAAGTAAACCATGGTTTTGCTGGTTTTGATGCATCTCTGAGTGATCACTCCTCTGCACGTGTACACACTTAGGCCTCTAGTTTTGCAGACCGGGTGAGGCGGAGGCGCAGCGCACCTGCGCTTTACCAACTGGGTGTGGCCAGGCGGATTTTGCAAGTTTGGCACACCATGCGCACTGGTGCAACTACTCCTCTTTCCCACGTCCGTCCCTCCTACCTGCACAAGTTGGAAAGAGGGAGGAGAGAAGGCGTGGAGTGGGTTTTACACAGCCGATTCACATCACACCAATCAAATGAACCCCTCTCCTCGCCCTTAAATGCGCTGCGCGAAGGTGAAGACTATGCATTTGTGATGGAAGATTACTCAAACACAGAGAGGGTCACATTTAATGTTGGTGGAGTAGATCTGCTCATGCTAATTCACTCAGGTGCTTCAAGTAACGTAGTGGATGAGGACACATGGGAAATGCTTAAAGATAAAAAGATAAAATGTGTCTCCACCAAGACAGCTGGTAGACCTTTGTATCCCTACTCTTCCAAGGTGCCCATACCAGTAAAAGGTGTGTTCAAGTGCCAAATAAGCATAGGAAAACGTAACACTGAGGTTGAGGTCACAGTAATACAAGGACGTGGGGAGCCACTACTTGGTAAGCAAATTGCCATCAAGCTAGGTGCAAGGTGGGTGCAAACATATCCACAGTGACTGACATAAGATCAGAGATACAGAAACAATACCCAAAGTTGTTTGAAGGGGTTGGTAAACTTAATACGAAGCAGATAAGTCTGCACATTGATGAGAGCGTAACACCTGTGGCACAACCCCTGAGATGTGTGCCGTTCCACCTAAGAGAAGCAGTGGAGAGGAAAATAAATCAGCTGTTAGAAATGGACATTATTGAGAGGGTGGAGGGACCCACACAGTGGGTCAACCCTGTCGTAGTTGCCCCAAAAGCAGTAGAGGATGACATCAGGATGTGCCTCGAGATGAGGAGAGCAAACGCAGTTATCATCAAAGAGAGACACCCAATTCCCACAGTGGATGATCTCTTACAAGGGATGAATGGATCTGTCACTTTCAGCAAACTGGACTTAAAGTGAGGATTCCACCAGCTAGAGCTCACACCAGAGTCGAGAGGTATCACCACGTTTGCTTTTCACACAGGTACCTTCAGGTGCAAGAGACTCATATTTGGTGTTTCGTCAGCAAGCGAACAATATCAGCATGAAATTGCAACGGCATTGGCTGGCATCGAAGAGGTGGAGAATATTTCTGACGACATCATTGTTCATGCCCCAGACCAGGAGACCCATGATCAGCGACTCCATGCAGTTCTGAGGAGGCTGGAGAGCTGTGGGCTGACACTAAATGCAGACAAGTGTCAATTCAATATGGACAAGTTAATATTCATGGGTATGCTACTCTCACAGAAGGGCATTGGCCCCACTGCTGAAAGAGTGAGAGCTGTAGCAGAGGCACGGGAGCCTGAAAATGCATCAGAGGTACGCAGCTTTCTGGGCTTAGCTGGGTACAGCAGCTGATTCATACCCTAATTTACCAGCATATCAGAGCCGCTGCAGAGACTTACTAAAAAAGACACACCATTCCATTTCGGCCAGAGCAGAAGCAAGCGTTTCGAGTGCTTAAGGAAAAACTAGCTGAAGCTGGCACCCTGGCATATTTCGACGAAGATGCTCCCACCAAAATCATAGCAGATGCCGGACCAGTGGGCATAGGAGCTGTTCTGGTACAAGAACAACAGCGAGAAATGGTGCCGATATGCTATGTAAGCAGAAGTTTAACAGACTGTGAAAAGAGATATTCACAAACCGAGCGAGAGGCACTTGCATTAGTTTGGGCCTGCAAGAGACTGCACCCATACATATATGGCAAACAGTTTGACTTAGTGACAGATCACAAGTGCTCTGGAGGCCATCTACAGTCCTACATCAAAACCATGCGCCCGTGTTGAATGGTGGGTGATGAAGCCACAACCATATGATTTTGGGGTGGTCCATATTCCGGGAAAAGACAATATTGCAGACCCCCTATCACGACTGCTGGGAAAAAGTGCAACACAGCAGATTCACAAACATGGAGCAGAGGAATATGTGAGGTTTGTTGCCACAAACGCCACTCCAAGAGCACTAACTACAAGAGAAGTTGAGGAGGCTTCAGCAACAGATGAAGAAGTGAGAGAGCTGAGAAATGCTGTACAAAGCGGCTGCTTTGACAAGTGCCAGGCATATGCACCAATAGCATATGAACTGTGTGTGATCGGACAGTTGGTGTTGAGGGGGACACGTATTGTTTTATCACACACACTAAGAGCCAGGGCCCTAGCTTTGGCCCATGAGGGACATTTAGGCATAGTGGGCACAAAGCAGCACCTCAGGAGTAAAGTATGGTGGCCAGGAATGGATAGGGATGCAGAAAAACATGTGAAATCATCATGTCATGGATGACAAATAGTAGCACGACCCGATGTACCTGAGCCACTACGACCTACAGCACTTCCAGATGGGCCGTGGCAAGATGTTCCTACTGACTTATTGGGCCCACTACCAACAGGACATTCTATACTGGTAGTCATAGACTATTACAGCAGATATTATGAATACGAGATCCTGCAGTCGACTACCGCAGAGAAGGTGATAGACAGTCTTGAGAACATTGGTAGTCGTCACGGTCTCCCTATCACCATAAGATCTGATTGTGGACCGCAGTTCATATCATCACAGTTCCAGACATTCTGTCAGGAAAATGGAATACTGCATGTGAAAATGACACCAAAGTGGGCACAAGCCAACAGTGAAGTGGAGAGACAAAATGCTTCACTGATGAAGAGGATATGCATTGCACAATCTGAAGGATTGGACTGGAAAAGGGAACTTCAGAAGTACATCACTATCTACAGATCTGTCGATCATTCCACAACAGGAAAGAGCCCTGCAGAGCTGCTCTTTAAAAGGAAAATCAGAGGAAAGCTCCCAGATATAACGACACCACAAAGAGATCTGGAAACAAGAGACACAGATGCAGAACGAAAAGGAAAATCAAAGATCTACACGGACAACAAGAGCAGAGCAAAACACTCTGATGTGACAGTTGGAGAACAGGTTCTACTTAAACAAGACAAGGTAGAGAAGTTCTCCACTACATTCAACAAGACACCACACAATGTAATCAGCAAGGACTGTAACAATGTGGTTGTCAAGTCACCAAGTGGAGCTACATACTCCAGGAACACCACATACGTCAAAAAGTACTATGCTGAGGACCCGGCTCCACAATCAACCAACAAAGCACAAATGACATGGACTGAGAATGAGGAGCAAGGGAACAAACAGGCCACAGAGTCCAGCGCAGAGACTCACACTGAGAGGATCATACCTGAGCCTCTCACACCCAAGTATGAGAGACCCCACAGGCAGATAAAACTGCCACAGAGGCTGACTTTATCATAAAGTAAACTAACACTAAAAAGAAACAACCTTCCAAGGTTAAAGTTGGATAATTAAAATGTTGACTTGTTTGTTCTAAAATAAGATGGGGGCTGTTCAAAAACATTAAAAGAGGAGGAAATAAAAAAGTGTGATTTTATGTAGGTCAGAAAATGGTTTGCTAAAGCAGGATATATGGAGAAAAAAAAGAGATGTTCTAAAAAAATAAGAGAAAATGTTTAAGAGCAATATCCAGGTATGGAAATGTTTTAAGTTTTGTTTATACAGAGTTTGGAGTTAAATCCCAAGTAAGGGGGGGGTTGTCGTATACTGATGATGTAATCAGCAGGAGACTACATGTGTGAAGTTAACAGGCGAGGGCGCTGTGATGCTCTGATATGTGAAGAGTGAAACTGTTATTAAAGCTGGTCATCGAAGTTCAAGTCTGGATGATTTAATTAGTAATATGTACAGTAAGTATCAAACAACATTAAACAGAAGGGCTGCTTTTCAGCGCTGGAGACAGCTCCGGGATTCACTGGATCCTAGAAATGATGCCACAACAGCAGCGTTTTTGTTGGACAGGTAATCAATCAATCAATCGATTTTATTTATAAAGCCCAATATTACAAATCACAATTTGCTTCACTGGGCTTTACAGCATACAACATCCCTCTGTCCTTAGGACCCTCGCAGCGGATAAGGAAAAACTCGCCCAAAAAAAACCCTTTAACAGGGGAAAAAACCGGTAGAAACCTCAGGAAGAGCAACTGAGGAGGGATCCCTCTTCCAGGATGGACAGACGTACAATAGATGTCGTACAGAACAGATCAACATAATAAAGTAACAGTAATCCATACGACACAATGAGACAAAAACAGAGAGAGAGACAGAGACAGAGAGAGATGCAGGATAGACGGTAATGACAGTAGCCTACAACAACATTAATGAAAGTAATGATATTATAATAATCTTATAATTATAATACTGGTTATTGTGGTACAATATGTTGAAAGTATATATAAATGTCTGATAATATACATATGTGACAATAATCATATGTGTATAATAACAGTAGAAGTATGACTAATGATAAAGGCAGCAGCAGGAGGCATCTGGCAGGACCACGGCAGCAGCACAACCACACACGTCACACTATCCAGCCACCGCTGCGATATGAGTTAATCTGCGAGACAGTGGTGCACAAAGGCTCCGGAGAAGAAGCCGAGTTAGTGGCATGCAGTACGGCCGAGTTAGCAAGATGTAGTAACAGGACATGAGAGAGAGAGAAGGAGAGAAGGTGCCCGGAGTATTATAGGAGGTACCCCGGCAGACTAGGCCTAATTCAGCCTTTGTGCTCCACTGTCTCTCAGATTAACTCATATCGCAGTGGTGCCTGGATAGCGTGACGTGTGTGGTTGTGCTGCTGCCGTGGTCCTACCAGATGCCTCCTGCTGCTGCTGCCATCATTAGTCATTAGTCATACTTCTACTGTTATTATACACATATGATCATTGTCACACATGTATACTGCCACATATTAATATATACTTTCAACATATTGTACCACAGTAGCCAGAACTATAACTATAATATTATTACTTTCATTAATGTCGTTGTAAGCTACTGTCATTACCGTCTGTCCTGCATCTCTCTCTCTCTCTCTCTCTCTCTCTCTCTCTCTCTCTCTCTCTCTCTCTCTGTCTCTCTTTCTGTCTCATTGTGTCATATAGATTACTGTTAATTTATTATGCTGATCTGTTCTGTACGACATCTATTGCACGTCTGTCCGTCCTGGAAGAGGGATCCCTCCTCAGTTGCTCTTCCTGAGGTTTCTACCGTTTTTTTTCCCCCCGTTAAAGGGGGTTTTTTGGGGAGTTTTTCCTTATCCGCTGTGAGGGTCCAAAGGACAGAGGGATGTTGTATGCTGTAAAGCCCTGTGAGGCAAATTGTGATTTGTGATATTGGGCTTTATAAATAAAATTGATTGATTGATTGATTGATTGATTGACTGATTGATTGATAGCTGAAGGCTCTGGCTCCTGATCTACTTTTGGAGACTTTTAATCTTTTATGTTATTGTGGAAGTTGCGTTATGTTTATGAAATAACTTAGAGTAATGTCACTGTATGTAATGTTATCCTTTGTGGCGCGACCGGTAACTTAAATGCCAGTTTATGACAGAAAAGCTAACGTTGGCTTTTCTGTCGGCTAATGACAGCTAGTGTCTGCTAGTGACAGCTACTTGGTCTCAAAGTAATGTTAGCATCTATGCTGGCTAACGGCACTAATCTGTTGCCTCGATATGTGAACGTATTTCATGTGTACAACCTCTAACAGTTACCTTGTTCACTGTAATGATTAAAGATCAACAGCACCTGTTAGCCTCTCTGTCACCTCAACAGCGTTAGTAACTTGAAACTATGTCTACATGGTCCATGTGTACAGTATTGTGATGAGAGAGTGTTTTGTCTCTCTCTCTGAACTTTGTTTGTCATCTTGCCGGTAGAGTACATACGTTGTTGTTGTTCACTAATAGTATTTTTATGTTGATTTTTTTCCAGCTATGAGAAAAGTCCTTTTTCCATCAACTCCTGTGAAACCAGGAATCCAGAGACCACCACCACCACCTCCTGCAGCGTCCACTATATTAGGGACTTTAAGCAGCGGCGGATTTTGCCACGGCTACGGCTCCCGGAAATAAATCTCTCCTGGCGCTGGTGCCGTAGCCGTCAGATCCACAGTAGTCATTAAGCAGGTTGCTGCAGTTGCTGTCAGGTCGGAACAGCTGATCGCTCACCACGTGACAGGGGTGAGCGTAAAAAACCCAGCTCAAGTGAGCTATCTCAGTCCGGTCAAAAATGTCTTTCAAAAGGGCCAGAGAGGAGTTGCTCTATGCATTAGATAACAAGTTAATATCAGAGGAAGAGTTTTTGTTATTATATGACGTGAACAAATCTAAGAACTTAGATTTACCATATCAACACTATGCGCGTTTTAACCTGTATGAAATGGAGGAGGATGAATGTCTGGCGGAGTTCATTGTGAGAAAGTGCGACCTTCCAGTGTTGGCAGATGTGCTCGGGATTCCAGACAAGTTCATCTGTGATCAGAGAAGTGTCGTGGGAGGGATGGAGGGCTTATGTATGCTCCTAAAGAGGCTGGCTTATCCATGCTGGTATAGTGATATGATGGCAAGATTTGGTCAGCGGCAAGTACCTGTCCTGAGCATGGCCACAAATTGTGTTCTCGAGTACATCTATGACAGACACCACCACCGAATCACTCAATGGAACCACGGCATATTGAACCCTGCAGCTCTACAAACTTATGCTGATCGGATCCACCAGATGGGAACACCTCTTGATAACTGCTTTGGGTTCATAGATGGCACCGTGCGACCCATAGCCAGACCCAGGACCGATCAGCGGACCCTGTATAACGTCCACAAGCGTGTCCACAGCTTAAAATTCCAGGCCACAGCACTCCCCAATGGATTAATTGGCAACATCTATGGTCCAGTAGGTAAGAACTGAGTAAATAAAACACACAAAACATAAAGAGCATTCGCATAGAGAGCAACAAAGCACAATGTGAAACATATAAATAAATTTACATAATTGGCTGCATTAACTAAGGGGAGGTGAAAGGAAACTTCATTCCAGTCTGCGTGTAATACAGCAACGTAACTTAAATGTCCTGTCTTACACCTGACCGTCAACACAGACAGATGCTCTGCCTGTCACGCATGGTCATACATAATACTATTTGTTTTAACGCAAAATTATGAAATTAACTTAAACTGTATGATGGCAGCTCTGTCAAATAGAAACATGTGTTATGTATTACGTTACTTAAGTTTCACAATATATAGGCTATAGGCTATCATATATTATCACTCCTTAAGCCCCTACTATGTAGGCCATGAAGTGTGTGAGTCTGTGTGTGTGCGCACGTGCGCGTGCGCTAAATCGGCCTAAATGTAATATAGCCTATTGTTCTTGCCTTGCAGAGGGGAGGAAACACGACTCTGGGATGCTTGCTGATTCCAACCTGTTAAGTGTCCTGGAGGAGCATGCCGTTTCTCCAGGTGGTCAGCGCATGCGTGTGTATGGGGACCCTGCATACCCACTGCGTGTGCACCTTCAGGCTCCATTCCACCATGGCCAGCTCACGCCACAAATGCAGGCTTTCAACAAGGCCATGAATGAAGTCAGGGTGTCCGTGGAATGGTTATTTGGGGACATAGCCAACTATTTCAAATTCATGGATTTCAAAAAGAACTTGAAGATTGAGTTGAGCAGTGTGGGTAAACTGTATGTAGTGTCTGCTCTTCTAAGGAATGCATTAACATGTCTGTATGGAAATCAAACCTCACAATTTTTTGGCCTTGACCCTCCACACATTCAGGAGTACTTTTCATAAAATAGGTGGTGGGAGGTGATTCATTTTTCATTTTCTTCTTTTGATTTGTAATGTTATACAAAAGGCTATTCCAGAGACAATAGTCTTCACTTTGGTAATCCACAATAAATATT
This sequence comes from Epinephelus lanceolatus, assembly GCF_041903045.1. Taxonomy (NCBI): domain Eukaryota; kingdom Metazoa; phylum Chordata; class Actinopteri; order Perciformes; family Serranidae; genus Epinephelus; species Epinephelus lanceolatus. The sequence goes on from NC_135746.1 coordinate 43,433,175, forward strand.
ATTATTTGTATTCTGGATGTGTATTCTTGCTATGTGTGATCATTGTTTACAAGAACTGAACAGAAAAAAATTCTTATAAGTCCCGATATGAATAATACTTTTTTATTCACATGTATTCAGTTTACAAAAATCCACAGCTGGTATTCACTTAAAAAAATTATATCCACAGCTGGTATTCGGGTAAAAAAATGTTTCAAAATAAATAATATTTACAGAGGTAGGCTATTCAGTTTACAAACAAATGTTTCAAAATAATACTCACAACTGGTAAAAAAATAATTTTACAAATAATATTTCAAGAAATCTAGAATTAGTCCTTTTTTTAAGGCTCTCTATGAGGGCAAGCATAACTTGCCCTTGTTGCTGCTGCTGCTGCAACATCATGGCCTGTTGTTGCTGGAGAAGTGACATCATTTCATTATGTTGTGTTTGGCGTTCTTGGGCTCTCCTCTCTTGGCCTTCCAGTTCCAGTCTCTTCAGTTCTATTTCCTTCTCTCTCTGTGTTCTCTCTGCCTCCCCTTTCTCTCTTAAATATGCAATTGCATCATTCCCACTTCTCCTTTTTTTTACCCTCACACTCTTCTTCTCCATCTTCACTTACCCTTCTTTTTGTTTGTCCCATCCTCTCCATTGCCTTCTTCCTCACTTCCTCTGCTTAGGCCCGGTCTGCCTCTATCTTTTTCATGCTGTCCTCACCCCCTCTGTTCTCCTCTGCTGCTTGTTCTTTCTCAGTTATTTCTTCGATGAGCAGCTCCAATTCTGTTACATCTTTTGAGGTCCCACTGCTCATCTCATCTTTTTGGTTGTCAGATTTGAATTTTCCTTGTAGGGTGGCGAACTTCTCCCTCACTGCCCTCTGGGTAACCTTGAAGTGGAGCTCCTGGCAGCTGTTAAGGGACTCTGCTACCCTGTTCCACATCTTGCCTCTCTCTACACTGCCTTTCTTATGTTTGAATGGCTCTGTCACTAATATTTCCCGGCACAGAAAGATGCTGTGGGCCTCCGTCCACTCCATTGGGGGTCTGCAGAATAACAGCATGAACGTCAAAGTTGTTAGCAAAGTAGTTAGTTCAGTGTGAACTGTAATTGTAACTGTGACCTACTGTGTGCGTTTATTTGTCCCACTCCCACTGGCCAAAGATGCAGATGACATAGCTTCAAGGGAAATGGGAAACTGTTAATATTAGATTAGATTATTCAAATGTATTATGCCAAGTACAGGTACAGAGCATAACGAAAAGAAATGTGCATATTTTTTATAAACTTAATTTGAACAATTCAATTTAAAACAGACCTAAAATTTGACAACTTAAGCACACATTTAATCAGAGTGTGAAGGAATGGAATAAAGACTAATGTACATAGTAGGCTAATTATAGGGTATACTGAAAAATTATATAGGCTACCGTATGCAATGCAAGGATGAGGGGAGAATATAGCATATAGCAGAAAATAGTTCACTATGGTTTTTATACAGTGAAATATACATAGTATCCTGCGTCTGTGGGAAAGGATCGCTGAAACATGTAACAACATGTAATATATAGTGTGTCACTCAATTGTAGAACACGTTTCATTTCAGAAATATAATGAAAACCATTTAATTCACTCACCTGAACCACACGTTGTAGCGACTACTTGAGAAGCTTTGTTTTCCCGTAGTGAGTCAGCGGGCTATGGCAGACAACACCTGCACTATGGTTTAAGTCTCGATCAGCGGAGCACAGATCTATTTCCGGGAGCCGTAGCCATGGCAAAATCCGCCGCTGCTTAAAGTCCCTATTATCACAGCAGCTGTCAGACCAGTGAGTACAACCTCATGGTCATAAAATATATGGACTCTTCTTGGTAATATCCCACAGATACATTATTTTACTGTCTTGGTTTACATTTGCATGATATGAAATTAAATCCTGTCAACGACACATTAGCTGAAATAATCATTTATAGAGAGGGGGAAAGGGCGTGTAAATTACGTCCTTTGGTTGAGAGGTGTCTACTTGCATTCTCACATGTATGCCTCTTTGTAGGGGGGTGAAGAAATGTAAATTATCTGTTGTGTGTCTACCTTTGGCTTGTCTACTTGCACCTTAGGCAGGGGGTTGTAAGATGTTAACTTGCTAAGAAGAGGCCCAACGATCCTCGTCAGTATGGACTTGTGTCTGGTATCCCGGCCCCGTCAACTGCAGAGCTACTGCAAACACATGTTAGAGGGCTTGGTGAGTTACATGACTATATTGGATCAAATTTAAAATTGCATTGTTACTTACAAGTAGCTAATTATTTTTTTCTTTTTCTGTAGGACAATCACATCCAGAGTGAGTTGTCATCACTGCTCTGAATAGTGACCGAAAAGACTGGATGTCAGACGACACCAAAAGACTTCTTGTACATAGTATTCATTTTCAATTTATTTTTTTTATTTTTTTTAAAATATGAAATAAAAATTATATTTTGGCAACAAATTGTCTGGTTTCATGATACATGTATTGACGTTTTTTTCACAATAGTCTATTTTACAGTCATGTCAGTAAACAAATCTATGTTGAATTTCAGTTTCTATTGCCAGTTTAGAAAATGCCACGCACAGAAAATATACAAAGCACACAACTGTTAATTAAATAAATTTAAATACAAAACAATGAGGTAAACCAAGCACAAACAAATAACACTAATAAAAGAAAAAAAATAAATAAATAAAAAGATTAGCTGCTCAAATACTTTAGTAACACTGATGTGGTCATTGAACACAGGTTTTTATCCTTAGAACCTAGATGGGATGAAACCCACGTAGTTGTCATTGGGATCAGGAAATGTGTCTCTGATCCCCCCACACACAGCAGCTGGGGATAACAACTCGACGCCCACCTCCAAGTGACCCATACTGTAGGACTACCCATTGTCTGTATGCTGCATATCTGAATTGTCTGTTACTCTCCCCTCTATTATTCTGACCCTCTACAGCCCTGAGATCATTCCCGATTCTCCTGGCTATGTGCAAGTGACCCCCATCAGTACATAAATGTCCATGTGTGGCATGATGGACAGGCATTCATGAGGTTGGTGGCCACAGCACTTTCTCTCCAGGTCTGTCGGCATTTCGCGGCACCTCCCACATACACACCATGAGGGTCCAGCAGTGGATCCTGGGATGGGTGGAGCACCTGATGTGACTGATCTCAGGTCAAAAATGTAGGACGGGTCATTCTGCAACACAGCTGGGATCATCTGATGAGATGCGCTGGATGAGGATAACGCTCCCACTCAAGGCCTGCAATGCAATGCAGATTGTCATTGTTACAGAGTTATCATATAATTTTGTGGGTGTTGTGAATCTTTTGGAAAAAGTCAAACTTGACTATTGTCCCAAAGATTTATTTAGAAAGTTTATGACTAAACATGACCATTATTATAAAAAAATATTGTTTTATCCTTTATAATATTTGAAAAGTAAATTTAAAAACAGTTCAAACTACACTATCACCACTGCACTCCTGTCTTCTGATGCAGTGTCCTAATGATGTCAAGTCAAAACACAGAAAAAGAGGATCGCAGTCAGAGGCTCAATGTTAAAAAAAAGATTTCTTTACCTCATTCCTGCAGAAATTGTATGTTTTGAAAATTGGTGTCTTGCTTATATGCTAGAGTTTTGTTATTTCTATGTAGTACTTTTACATTGCATTTGTATTGTGCTGCTTTCTATCAGTCATCTGCCTCAGTTACAATACACATCCTGTGTTTTGCTACTGAGGTATAGATGGAGCACATATTGAATGCACTCAAAAAACACCTTTTGTAACAGAAATACACACTTCTATATATAAATGTGTGTATGTCTGAGTTTGAAGTTCATATCAGAACAAAAAAATAAAAGTAATAATACACATACATACTCATAAGTGATCCGCTCTACTTGGAGAGCCTGTATCCGCTGCAGGTCGTTTGGTTCCAGCTGTAGTCTCGATAGTAAACCACGGCGAGATCCCCGTCCTCTACCTCTTCCTCCTCTCGCACCTCGACCCCCTCTGGATGCAGCCCGTCTTGGTCCTCGTCCAGGATAAATCCCGAAGTATAAATCCCTGAAGGATAAATCACACACAAGACTTAAAATGCCATTTTTGTGGAGGCTTTACTGTCTTCACAATTTATTGTTTCTTATCTGTGAAATACAAGTAAATACAAGCTTTGATTCCACTGAGGGAAATGGTTTCAGCTGTCAGAAACTGACAGGAGGTCTGTGTCACCGCGACGTTGAGTGTTAGGGTGGGTGAGTTCAACGTTGTGGAAACAAAGGGGGTGTTTTCAAAACACCCCCATTTTCACAGGTAACTTAGCCTGTTCCTCCTGCTGCAGGAAGTAATGGATTAATGCTGGAAAGCTACTGATGTGGCACTTTTCTCCTTATGAAAGTAACACAGCGATTATTTGACCAATGAGAATTTGGTCGGACGAGAGTATATCGACCAAATAATTGACCAGTCGATCAGGAGACTACAGCCCTAGTAGCAAGCACACTTTTCCACTTTGTGTCAGTCCATCTCAAATGAGCTGGGGTTCAGAGAAGGGTTTCTGGATATTGTTTTTATGGCTTTCACTTTGTAGTAATATGCTTTATACAATCATATCAGATTTGAATGCAGTGCAGCCTGAGGGGTCAAAGGTCCCAGGCATTCAGTGTTGGTTTTCAGCCTTGCCCCATACATGCAAAGATTATTCCAGATTCTATGAATCTTTTGATAACATTTTGGATTGTAGACAGGGAAATCCATAAATTCTTTGCAGTTGCACTTTGAGAAACGTTCTTAGACTGTTGGACTGTTTGCTCACACTGTATTTTACAAAGTGGTGAACCTTGTGCCATCCTTGCTAGTTAATGACTGAGCTTCTCAAGGATGATCATTCCATACCTAATCGTGAAACTTTAATCTCTGACCAATTTACCACTTTACCTGTGGGATGTTCCAAACAGGTGTTTTTTAAACATTCCACAACATTCCCAGTCTTTTGTTGCTCCTGTTCCAACTTTTTTGGAACTCGATGCGACCTTAAATTCAGGAGTGTAGTTTTACAAAAAACAAGTTTCTCACTTTGACCATTAAATACATTGTCTTTGGACCACATTCAGTTGAATGCAGGTCAAAAAGGATTTGCAAATCATTGCATTCTGTTTCTGTTTTTGTTTAACACAGCTGAGGTGGAAGGCAGCCATGGTGGAATTCAAAGTAGGGTGGCGGTGATCACGACAAAAGAAAGAAAGTTTTAAGTATAAAAAACAAAAAAAAACAAAAAAAATAAAGAGTAGGTGAAGGGGTAAAGACAACATCCAGAAGACCGATGGGAGACATGGATGGAAGATGGAGGTTGGTTGCACAGAAAAATACCCTTTAGCCTGGAGGGCTATATATTTCCAGAAATGCTGTGTCAGTATGATGGTATATAGGCTGCGACGAGTGCCAGTGATTTATGAGATTGGGAGTGGATGCGCTGATGTTATTTAACGAGTAGCTATATTTTTTGATGAAGACTGCTTTGCAGTGCATTCCTGAGGTAGTTAGGCATAGGCAGCCTGTACCTCCAGCTAACACAATCACTGCTACCATCAGTGTTATTTATGGACTACAGGCTGGAGAAATATTTCATGACAATCTGTGAATCAATTATCAAGGGTTGCAGATACACACATGCAGTGTCTGACTGATGTCACACATCCTGCTGGCTGGGTTTACCTAAACAAATTCAATCATTAAAGACATTAATAAAGACATTTTTGTAAGCCCAACTGAGATATAACATTTAGCATATAAATTCTTAGCTTGGCTGTCACCTCCTCTACTTGTGACCTATAACAGTGTATGTTCAGGAAAATGATAAATTGTTGTGCATGATCCATGCCAATTGTTAAGTCCTATCAAATATTAATCACCTAATCTCAGAATTTGGCCTTCTGTGAAGGTCTGTGAGGTATGGCTGGTTATAAGTCAACTCAATTCCTTGTCAGGTGCTGATGTGTTGATAGCAAGTGAGCCAAACAATTTCTTTGAGGCCATCAGCAGCCAACAAGGATAAGCAGCCAAAGCAGAAGTTAATAGGTGGGTGGGTGCACCTTTCTGCACCCTTTCTAAGCATGACATCAGAGCCCTTTCAAGTGCAAACGGATAGATGGAACAGTTGATAATGATTGGTAGTCAACTCCAAGCTCATCTTGACTCACTGCATGTTTTGAACCAACGTGTAGGCCACAGCCGACATTGTAATGCTATTGGAGTAGCATATATCAGTTCACCCTGCTGTCAGTTAGAGATTAGCATTTAGAATACAGTTAGAACAAAGGTGTGAAATAAGATATGCAAAGTAATACATACTCATCTACAACCAAAGAGGCTATGTACACAAGAGTGCTCCCCTGCGAAGTTCAAAAGTTCCTCCACAGATCTCATTGTACAAGTACCTTGAACCTCCTTTATTTGGTTTTATTTTGAAAAATTAATGAACAGCCACTCGCTAATGAAAACAGAGGGGTCATCCCTATGTTTCCAGAGTTCTATGTTTCCCGGGTTCTATTTTCCCCACATAGAACCTTTTTTGTGTAAGCGGAATCTTTTTTGCAGGGTTAAGTGGGGAACATAGAACCCAGGAAACATAGAACCTTGGAAACATAGATACGCTCCCAAAACAGACAGGTCTGAGGCCTTTTTAGCCAAAAACACATGAGCAGGAAAATCTGGAAGGTTGCCTTCAGCTGAACTCTTTGAACTGGATTTGGCCATCTTACTTCACAATGCTGTGTGTGAGATCGCTGTTTCAACTCATCACAGCACGGATTTTTGGTCTGAACTAGGCATAAAACAACAATCGCATAACAGCCAGTTTGAAAACAAAGAAACTAACATGGCATATTTTATTGATGTTAAATATCAGAACTTGAACAGAATAACAGTTAGATGTTAGCTGCCTTACAAACTGAGATAAAACAAAGACATATGTTGAGCAGACAGAGGTGGCATTACTCTATTGAGCCTTGTATTCCTTTAGCCTTTAGCAGTAATGATTTTATGAGCTTTTTTAAATTCTAAAAATTCTAACTATTAGAGGCAAAATTCATGACCTCCTGTCCTCAGATAGTACCTATCTAACCTCAAACACAGCTGTAAGACCTAATATATATTTAGATTGCTTCTCCCCAATTTCTCTTCAAGAATTGACAGCAGTGATTTCTTCATCTAAATCATCAACGTGTCTCTTAGACCCCATCCCAACTAGGCTACTTAAGGAGGTCTTTCCTTTAGTTAATATAGTCATATATTAGATATGATCAATATATCCTTATTAACAGGCTATATACCACAGTCTTTTAAGGTAGCTGTAATTAAACCTCTACTAAAAAAGCCCACCCTGGATCCAGAGGTGTTAGCCAACTATAGACCAATATCTAATCTTCCCTTTCTGTCAAAGATCCTTGAGAAAGTAGTCGCAGACCAGCTGTGTGATTTTCTCCATGATAATAATTTATTTGAGGAATTTCAGTCAGGATTTAGAGTGCATCATAGCACTGAGACAGCACTAGTTAAATTTACAAATGACCTTCTGATTGCTTCAGACAAAGGACTTGTCTCTGTACTTGTTTTATTAGATCTTAGTGCGGCGTTTGACACAATTGACCATCAAATTCTACTGCAGAGACTGGATCACTTAATTGGCCTAAAAGGTTCTGCACTAAGCTGGTTTAAATCTTATTTATCTGATCGTTTTCAGTTTGTTGACGTTCATAATGAATCATCCTTACGTACCAAAATTTGTTTTGGAGTTCCGCAAGGTTCTGTGCTCGGACCAATCCTATTTACTCTATATATGCTTCCTTTAGGTAACATCATTAGAAATCACTCTATAAATTTCCATTGTTATGCGGATGATACTCAGTTGTATTTATCGATGAAGCCAGAAGAAAGTAATCAATTAACTAAACTCCATAACTGCCTTAAAGACATAAAAACTTGGATGAGCACCAATTTCCTGATGTTAAATTCAGACAAAACTGAAGTTATTGTTCTTGGCCCCAAACAACTCAGAGACTCTTAATCTGATGACATACACTGCCTGGCCAAAAAAAAAGTCACCACCAAAAAAAAAGGTCATACACTCTAATATTTCGTTGGACCGCCTTTAGCTTTGATTACGGCACGCATTCGCTGTGGCATTGTTTCGATAAGCTTCTGCAATGTCACAAGATTTATTTCCATCCAGTGTTGCATTAATTTTTCACCAAGATCTTGCATTGATGATGGTAGAGTCTGACCGCTGTGCAAAGCCTTCTCCAGCACATCCCAAAGATTCTCAATGGGGTTAAGGTCTGGACTCTGTGGTGGCCAATCCATGTGTGAAAATGATGTCTCATGCTCCCTGAACCAGTCTTTCACAATTTGAGCCCGATGAATCCTGGCATTGTCATCTTGGAATATGCCCGTGCCATCAGGGAAGAAAAAATCCATTGATGGAATAACCTGGTCATTCAGTATATTCAGGTAGTCAGCTGACCTCATTCTTTGAGCACATACTGTTGCTGAACCTAGACCTGACCAACTGCAGCAACCCCAGATCATAACACTGCCCCCACAGGCTTGTACAGTAGGCACTAGGCATGATGGGTGCATCACTTCATCTGCCTCTCTTCTTACCCTGATGCGCCCATCACTCTGGAACAGGGTAAATCTGGACTCATCAGACCACATGACCTTCTTCCATTGCTCCAGAGTCCAATCTTTATGCTCCCTAGCAAATTGAAGCCTTTTTTTCCGGTTAGCCTCACTGATTAGTGGTTTTCCTAAGGCTACACAGCTGTTCAGTCCCAATCCCTTGAGTTCCCTTCGCATTGTGCGTGTGGAAATGCTCTTACTTTCACTATTAAACATAGCCCTGAGTTCTACTGTTGTTTTTCTTCGATTTGATCTCACCAAACGTTTAAGTGATCGCCGATCATGATCATTGAGGATTTTTTTCCGGCCACATTTCTTCCTCGAAGACGATTGGTCCCCACTATCCTTCCAGTTTTTAATAATGCGTTGGACAGTTCTTAACCCAATTTTAGTAGTTTCTGCAATCTCCTTAGATGTTTTCTCTGCTTGATGCATGCCAATGATTTGACCCTTCTCAAACAGACTAACATCTTTTCCACGACCACGGGATGTGTCTTTCGACATGGTTGTTTAGGAAATGAGAAGCAACTCATTGCACCAGTTGGGGTTAAATAACTTGTTGCCAGCTGAAAGATAATCGCCCATGCAGTAATTATCCAATAGGAGGCTCGTACCTATTTGCTTAGTTAAATCCAGGTGGCGACTTTTTTTTTGGCCAGGCAGTGTAGTTTCTCTAGATGGCATTGCTCTGGCCTCTAGCACTACCGTAAGAAACCTCTGAGTAATATTTGATCAAGATTTGTCTTTTAATTCTCGTTTAAAACAAACCTCACGGACTGCATTTTTTCATCTGTGTAATATTGCGAAAATTAGGCCTATTCTGACCCGAAAAGATGCAGAAAAATTGGTCCACGCTTTTGTTACCTCTAGGCTGGATTACTGTAACTCTCTATTATCAGGTAGCTCTAGTAAGTCCTTAAAAACTCTCCAGCTAATTCAGAATGCAGCAGCACGTGTACTAACAGGAACTAAGAGACGAGATCATATTTCTCCTGTTTTAGCTTCTCTGCACTGGCTCCCTGTAAAATCCAGAATTTAATTTAAAATCCTACTGTTAACTTATAAAGCTCTAAATGGTCAAGCTCCATCATATCTTAGTGAGCTCATAGTGCCATATTATCCCACCAGAACACTGCGCTCTGAGAACGCAGGGTTACTCGTGGTCCCTAAAGTCTCCAAAAGTAGATCAGGAGCACGTCTGTCCGTCCTGGAAGAGGGATCCCTCCTCAGTTGCTCTTCCTGAGGTTTCTACGGGTTTTTTTCCCCATTAAAGGGGTTTATTTGGGGAGTTTTTCCTTATCCGCTGCGAGGGTCATAAGGACAGAGGGATGTCGTATGCTGTAAAGCCCTGTGAGGCAAATTGTGATTTGTGATATTGGGCTTTATAAATAAAATTGATTGATTGATTGATTGATTACTGTTAAAGGCTCCTTCAGGCTTGTAAAAAGCAATCCGCACCATGGGGAATTAAAAGCCTTGACTGACTTCAGCTCCACGGACAGAAACTGATTACATTTCACTGAAGAGGGAGAGAACAGAAAAAAAAAAAGAAAAAAACAAACAAACAAAAAAAAACGCAAAGATAATGGGCCAACATTAAACCTGCAATTATGGGAGCAAATGACATAAATGTTTTCACCCACTCACTGCAAGCATTCTGTTTTCATATGGTGCAAGTATATTACTCAGAAGTTCATAGTACGTGTCAACATCACTGAGGCACACTGACTGTATACTTACTGACTGTACTTTCAACCATTGTTGAAGTTACACTGTGCACATTATGTAGGCTTTTAGCTTAATCGCAGCTGCTTTGATTCTTTGTAAGCCAGCGTCTAGCTCCAGACCCTGAGATAGATCCATCCTGGCAATTTAAAGTCTAGTTTAAAAAAAAGAGAGAAAGTGCAGAGGTGACTGGGCCTTTGCCATCCATGCTCTTAGGTTTTTAATCAATGCCTGAGAAGCTTATGGCAGCAAAACCAGTGTGATCTTTGACATCACTCTCAATAAACATCTCTAAAGACCAACTTTTATATAATTGATTCTGTATTTTATTTTGATTAGATTTCCTTTTTATACGATAGTGATAGATTTATTTAGGCTCCTCAGCAATTAAAATTGGGTTTTCTTTGTGTGATGTAGCAGAATAAGGTTCTCAGTAGTGTTCCATAGTTATATACAGAAAAGTGGCACTCCCACTGTGGCTACATCTGCATGCTACACGTTTTTTTTATCATGTCAAAGGGCATTTGACAAGCAGTTTTAGATTTGTTTCAAAAAAGCATATATTCCATTTTTGTTTCCTCACAAATAACAACTCTTGATCTTAAAAAGGCAAAACAATTTAAAATTGAACAGCCTACATAAAATACATGTAGGTCGGCTTAAAGGAGCACTGTGTAAGATTTAGGGGGAATGTAGTGCAGTGGTGAAGACTGCGAATTGCAACCAGCTGAAACTTCTCCAGGCTTGAATTCCTTCAGTGTTAACTCAGGAGGTTTTCATTGGAAGCTGGATTATCCAGAGAGGTCTCCTCCTCTCCAAAACAAATAGAACAAATAGACCAGGTGACTTGTGTGTGTATGTGTGTGTGTGTGTTTCATAGAGTGATTGGGAAATAAGACGTCAAAGACACCACCTGTTACAACTAGCCATGATCTGTCATCTCTGACAGCCATCTCAAAGCATTGGTTGTATTCTTTTTTAACCAAGCATGTTAGCGATTAGCTTTCCCTGTTTTGTTAACATATTGGTAAATTCAAAAGAGCTAGCGTACAATAAGCATCTTGGGTGAACTCAGGTAATGTGGAACCTTTAATGGTTTATGCTTCAATAGACTAACAAAAAAACTGTTAACTCACTCCAGTGTTCTTTCTATCAATCATTTTAGGGCTTATTAACAAATTTATGGTGGAATGAAATGGGAATACACCATTTTTAGAAGCTACACACTTTTAAACATACCATGACCCCCTCTCTCAATTAGGCAGTGTTCTGTAATGTGGGACGACTTGTTTAATAAAGTGGGATAGTCTTTCTTAGATTAAACAAAAAAAAAAAAGACTTCTTTGCTACAAAGTGAATGCAAATCATTTTGTTAAGCAAGAAACAACCATGTAATTCAATGTAAAAGGAGGAGCTATTCTTCCAAAAATGATAATGTTTGATAAAATAGATATTTTTAGTTTGAACAATAGGCTGCAACTACAAAACAATAAAAACATGCACCCAGCGGATGATATTTATTTTGATACATTTCATTCCTTTCAACGTGTTAATTGTGTAATATAAATTGTAAAACTTCAACAGGATGAGATAAAGTAAAGTTCAACCATGTAGCTCTTGACTGAAAGTAGCTGTCTTATGTTTCTGTCTTTATCACTATTTCATTTCTATCATGTCAATATTGTAATTATTTAATCAGGGATCAAGAAGTTCTCCAACTTATACCTATGGTAGAGCAAACACTAATTTCTAAAGTTGTTCTGTCAACCTAGCCTAAATAATGGACCTATCTTTGTATAAATAAAGCATAAAATGGTGTACCACTTTACCTGAACAATGCTGTCCCACATTACCTGACATGTTCGGGTTATGTGGGACAGTGATATAAAACTTAAACTTTGCTTCAGTTTAAATAAACACAAGAAATTTGTGCTCCCGAGAAAAGATCAGTGCTCAGTGAAGAACCTCCTAAGCCCTATGATAAGCTAATATGGCAAGGCTTAACTATACAGACCAGTGAGCAGTGATAACTAACACATCTTTGGGCTCATCAGGTGGGAACCTCCTTTCACCAGTGTTTTATCTAGTTGGTCCCACGACATCTTCAGGAGGCTAGACAGTGATCTCTGGCATCCGAGACACACTCCCCTAATGCCAGGTCTCACTGCTCCTTGCACCGACCCAACAACCTCCTTTACCTAACCTATATTACCACATGGCTTTCCCAGCCCAAACCGTACTGCCACCTTCAACAAACCCAGGCTCTGTTTATGCAAGCTCTGGGTAGTGACTGTGCTGATACTATCTTTCCTAGCACATTTACCATACCCTATTTCACATGCTACATTCCATAACTTCAATACAGGCTAAAGTCAAAGGAGATAGAGAAGATATGCTCACTGAATAAGCAAACACACTCACCTAGGTTGCAGCATGGTCTCAAACAAGAGAGACTCAAATAGGCCACTCCCACGTTTAAATAACCTTCCTCTTCCTGGATTTTCTTCTGAGAGGACTGATTGGTGGATCTCTCCACCTGATCTCAAGGAGTTATGTACCCCGCTTAGTAGGTCCCCCTGCTGGCCCCCAACTGACATTATTCCTCCTCATCTAAATCCACTGACTAATAGTGATGGCCTCATGAAGCCCCATGAAGCATTTTCTTTATTTTCTGAGCCCACTAGATGGCGCTTTTTGTTTAACAAAAGGTTTAAAACACACTGAATTGCCATTCTTTGAGCCTCTCTATAAACCAAGAGTGCCATCTAGTGGGCTCAGAAAATAAAGAAAATGCTTCTTAAGGCTTCATTCGGCCATCACTACTGACTAGATCTAGCTGCTTCATCTGAAATTTCCTTCACTGTCTTCCTCAAACTCTGTGCCCGCACTCTGAGTTCCCCCAGTAGCGAGGCACCTGATCTTGCTATTAATCCCCTACAACCCACTTTTACTGGACAAATCCTAATTTTCCACCCTCGCTGCTCAGCTTCTGCTCCTAAGTCTGCATACCTAACCTTTTTTTCTTTGATAGGCTTCCTCCACTGAGTCTTCCCAAGGAACTGTCAGCTCAATGAAATAAACTATCCATTGACTCACAAACCCCAACACTATGTCAGGCCAAAGTCTTATTTTACAAATTTTTGTTGGTTCGTGTCGACCAGTGGTAAATCCACTTCATTATAATTCAGTAGTACAGGTTTATACCTAATTTAAATTCCGTTAACAGCCTTATTAATGAGAAAAAGAATGTCATACACAGCTGAACTTACCACGTGCTTGCACAATTTAATGTACATACTGTATATACATGTGGACGACATGACAGCTCCCAAAAAGTAAAGTCAAAATGTCTGGATCACCTTCTTGTGGATAGCTGAAGTATAGGTCATCGAGCCCATCCTCTTCATGTTAGTGGATGGGACATGGGCCAAACCAAAAACTCAAAGTACACATCAAATACATTTTTCCCAAAGATGGTTTCTGTCATTTAAGGTACTTTTTATAACCCTAGCATTTTTTCAAGTGTTCATAAGCAGTTCAAGCCCTAAGGGCTGAAACCCTATTATTTTTGCGCTGTTTTATTAGGGTCCGAGCACCAAGCAGTGCGAGGACTCTATTGAAATGCAAGGGATTATTATTGTTCCTCTTAACTGAAATAAATTGCCTTTGGGAGGGATTTAACATACTCAAAAATTCATGAAACTTTGCAGACATATCAGTAGTGATGGCCGAATGAAGCCTCATGAAGCATTTTCTTTATTTTCTGAGCCTACTAGATGGCACTCTTGGTTAAAAGAGAGAGGCTCAATGAATGGCAATTCAGTGTGCTTTAAACTTTTTGTTGAACAAAAAGCGCCATCTAGTGGGCTCAGAAGATAAAGAAAATGATTCATGAGGCTTCATTCGGCCATCACTACATATCAGCATGCTCAGTGCTGAAAAATTTTATATTTTCTGGGTTTCATGCTCAGTTGCAAAAAATGGCTCAGTAGTACCCCCTGCAAAATTTCGATGAAACAGTCCCTGAAGGTGGTTTTACCCACATGTATTACTGTTAATTTATCATGTTGATCTGTTCTGTATGATATCTATTGCACGTCTGTCCGTCCTGGAAGAGGGATCCCTCCTCAGTTGCTCTTCCTGAGGTTGCTACCATTTTTTTCCCCGTTAAAGGGTTATTTTGGGGGAGTTTTTCCTTATCGCTGCGAGGGTCATAAGGACAGAGGGATGTCGTATGCTGTAAAGCCCTGTGAAGCAAATTGTGATTTGTGATATTGGGCTTTATAAATAAAACTCAATTGAATTGAATTGAATTGAATGTACGAAACTTAGTAGGCACACTCACAACAACACGTACAAAAAAGTCTTTTGGACCCATGCCCTAACCTAACAGGAAGTCGGCTATTTTGAATTTACTGTGCAATTTTTGTGCGTTTTTGGCCATTTTCAGTGGTCGTCATTTAAAGGGAAATTTCGGTTTATTTCAACCCGTCTCCTATCCTAAATTTGGTTCAAGTGACTAGTGACATACAGATAATAGTTAGCATGTTAGCCATTAGCCTAGATACAGCCATAGCGTCAGACCTGTTAAAACATAAGTGAACGGGCATACCTTCAAGTGCAAAGTTAGTCCACTAAACAAGCTTTTTTTCCACAAAGACCGCCTCATATCGTTAGTAGAAATGTCAGAGAACATATAGAAAACGACATTTAAACGTCTTGTCTTACCTTACCGGTGTGCCGCCATGTTTGTTTACGATTTAGCTCTGCTTTCCAAAGCGCGGCCGAAATATCGCGAGAACAAGCAGCGATCTCATAGCGTGCCTCAACAAGCAGCAACAGCTGGAAGGCAGAACTGGACGGTCGCCTGAACGGAGGAGGAGGAGGAGGAGAGAGAGAGAGAGAGGAGCAACAGGTAACGTTAGAGGACGAGAGAGGAGGAATGGCTGCTGCAAGGCTGTGTACCTCTGGAGATTGGTGGTGTACCTGTGAATGCTGTGCCCCAGTGCCCACAGAAGAGGAATGCCTCTGTTGCAAGGAATGGGAGCGGTTGCAGCCTTATTTTCAAGGTCTGGATGTGACCGAGGACAAGACACCTCCACCTGGAGTAACGTTAGTATCCAGCTGGGCTTTATCTAGAGATGGCGAGATATATTTCGGCTGCGCTTTGGAAAGCAGAGCTAGAGGGATATACAAACATGGCAGCACACAGGTAAGGTAAGACAACACGTTTACATGTTGTTTTCTATATGTTCTCTATGTTGTTCTGTCTATGACATTTATCCTAACGGTATGAGGCGGTCTTTGTGGAAAAAAAGCTTGTTTAGTGGACTAACTTTGCACTTGAAGGGATGCCCGTTCACTTATGTTTTAACAGGTCTGACGCTACGGCTGTATCTAGGCTAACTGCTAACATGCTAACTATTATCTGTATGTCACTAGTCACTTGAACCAAATTTAGGACGATGGGAGACGGGTTGAAATAAACCAAAATTTCCCTTTAACGACCTAGTCCCAGAGATTTTATCCAATAAACTTCAAACCTTGGTCTGTCCCACTGAAAGACCTTGAAGAGGAAAAGTTGTTATAAGCTTGAGTTTTCGTTAATCCGTGTGACCGTGGCAAGGCGTCAAACTCAGCGCCACAAAACAGGAAGTAGTTTGTAACTCCAACATACATGGTCCAATCTTCCCCCAACTTCACAGGTTTGATGACAGTCCAACCCTGAACACATCTGCATGTCAATAATTAGTGATAGTTATAGCGTGCCCTACTGGTAACAGAAAATGACATGTTTTATTCTTTGATGTATATCTCCTAGAAAGTTGACCAGATCCACCTCAAACTTGGTCAAAAAAGCCATAAGACCTTGATAATGCTTTATTGTGGAAATTGTGAGTTTTCATCAAATGGTGTTACCATGAGGGCGGGGCGGATGCCAACATTTCGCCAGACTTGGTCTATGTGAGCCTGACTACATTGTGATCAAAAGTTATAACAAGATCTACCCAATGTTGAAGGGCACACCCACTGCGGAGGGTTGTATTTGGATGTCTTGCCATGAAACACAAAATTGCTAAAACTTTGAAGTAAATGGTCCGATCTCCGCCAAACTTCACATAATTCATATTAGTCCCGCCCTGAAAACATTTATATGACTATATTTCCTGATACTTATAGCGCCACCTAGTGGCAACAGGAAGAACATCTGATCAGATACTTACCTTTTGATTTAACTGAAATTTAAAGACATATTATTAGAGTGTTCTCCTGCGCCCTCTAGTGGAAAGAAGAAATGGTACAAAATGTTAAATAAGCCATTCCAGCACCCACACTTTTTGAGGGGTATGCTATCTCGCTCCTTCGTGTCTGACTTTGACAGAAATGAACTGCCGCATCAGCTGGCATCCTGACAGCATCCCCGAGTTGCATGAAGGTGCGAGGGCCCGTTCATCACTGCTTGCAGCTTTAATTATTCTTGTTTATTATTATCATTAGGGGTTCAAGGGCTGAAACCCTGTTGTTTTGGTCCTTTTTTATTAGGGCCCGAGCGACGACGAAGTCGTCTGTGAGGACCCTATTGTAATCGCACTGTTTATTATTAGGTCCCGAGCGATGACAAAGTCGTCTGTGAGGACCCTATTGTAATCGCGCTGTTTATTATTATTATTTATTAGGTCCCGAGCCATGACGAAGTCATTCGTGAGGACCCTATTGTAATCGCGCTGTTTGTTATTATTATTTATTAGGGACCGAGCGACGACGAAGTCGTCCGTGAGGGCCCTATTGTAATTGCGCTGTTTATTATTAGGGCCCGAGCAACGACGACGTCGTCCGAGAACCCTATTGAAATCGTGCTGTTTATCGTTATTATTATTAGGGCCCGAGCGACGACGAAGTCGTCCAAGGACCCTATTGAAATCGCGCTGTTTATTATAATTATTAGGGCCCGAGCAACGACAAAGTCGTCCGTGGAGGACCCTATTGAAATTGCGCTGTTTATT
Organism: Epinephelus lanceolatus; assembly: GCF_041903045.1. Lineage (NCBI taxonomy): Eukaryota > Metazoa > Chordata > Actinopteri > Perciformes > Serranidae > Epinephelus > Epinephelus lanceolatus. Next base: position 43,450,594 of record NC_135746.1, read on the forward strand.
AATATTATTATTATTCTTGCGACATTTCGTGCCCCAATTTCGGCCCTTTCCCAAATTTCAAAATGCTTCTAACTTTCCACATTCGTCTGACCGCATCCGAAATTCGATATTTTTGGGCGGTTGCACATGGGCGACGCAAAATGCCAAAATAGCGCCCCCTACAAATTTTCAAGAACCCCTCCCCATTGGGGTTAGCTTGTCATAGGCAAACTAAATTTGGTACGCACATGTATCATACCCAGACGCACAAAAAAGTCTGGTAACGTCATGAAAGTCGGCCATTTTGTTTTAAAAATTTTTGTTATGGCGATTTCCACAACTTAAATTTGAACAAACTCCTCCTAGGGATGACTTCAGATCGACTTCAAATTTGGTACAGATCATCCTGAAAACATGCTGATCAAAAGTTATTAAAAGCTTTTCTCTATGCCAAGAGGAGTGGCCGCCAGGGCGTGAGAAATTTTGGTGACTTTTCGTTTTCTTGCCATCGAACTTCGAACGGCTCTCCCGCCCACATACTTGATCTCAGCAGCTTCAAACTTGCTGGACATGATCATGGCTCCACCCTGAACGCCTCGATATGTTAATATCCCACCTTACTCATAGCACCCCCCGGTGGTAACAGGAAGTGATCAGTTTTTACTTTAACATGTACTAATGCCACAGATTTGACAGCATCAACTTCATTCCACTTCTAATGCATGCAGAACAAGTTGGTGAAGCTACCTTATGAACGCTGTGACGCTACGTCTAATGGTGTCCATGTGGCAGCGTGGCGACTATCAATCCCTCGCCACCAAATACGTTTAGCATTTTGATGGCTTCAGCTACCTCATCTCCTCATGAAAATTAATACACAGGTCAAGAATGGCCAGCTCTTACATCTGATAGGGGTGTCGCCCATGGGGGGGACAAAATGCCTCTATAGCGCCCCCTTGAAATTTTCAAGAACCCCTCCCCATTGTTTTTCTTTTTTTTGGAGTTGGAACATGAAAATTGGTACACATGTGTATGTTGTCCAGACACACATAAAAGTCTCTGGCACCAATGGTCTACTCCAAACAGGAAGTCGGCCATTTTGATTTTGACTTGTCATTTTGGTGTGATTTCCACATGTATTTTAACGAACTTGTCCTAGGGATTTCATCCAATCGACTTCAACTTTTTTTTACAGATCATCCAGAGACCATGCTGATCAAAAGTTATTACAAGCTTTTCTCTATGTCAAGGGGCGTGACCGCTATGGTGCCTCCCTTCGCCACCAAATACGTTTGGCTTTTTGATGGCTTCAGCGACGTCATATCCTCATGGAAATTGACACACAGGTCAAGAATGGGGAGCTCTTGCATCTGATAGGGGCGTCGCCCATGGGGGGGACAAAATGCCTCCTTAGTGCCCCCTTGAAATTTTCAAAAAACCCTCCCCATAGGAGTTCTTTTGGAGTTGGAACATGAAAATTGGTACACATGTGTATGTTGTCCAGACGCACACAAAAGTCTCTGGCAGCAATGGTCTACTCCGAACAGGAAGTCGGCCATTTTGATTTTGAATTTTAATTTTGGTGTGATTTCCACATGTTGTATTTTAACGAACTGGTCCTAGGGATTTCATCCAATCGACTTCAAATTTTTTACAGATCATCCAGAGACCATGCTGATCAAAAGCTGTGCTCTGCATGTCTGTAGGTAAAAGGGCGTGGCTGCTATGGCGCCCCCATTTTTGATCCATCGCCATGCATATTCAAGCAGCTCTCTCTCCTACATAATTCATCCAAACTGCTTCAAAATTTCTGTACATGATAAGAGCCCCGCCCTCAATGCCTCCATTTGCTCGGAAGCAATCTTGCTCCTGCCGCACCCTTGTGGAAAAAGGAAATGCCCTATTTTACATTGACATTGTCCGATTTGCTTGAAACTTCACATGTATGATGAGGGTCCACCCCTGGACACACCTGCACACATTTAGTTACACTCCCAGCGCCCCTGGTGGATGAACAAAACATTGCGTTTTTTTGCTCCTGCCAGGTCTTTTCTCCCTTCTCGTGTCGCGCCACAGCCCCCATGTGCCTCAGACCCTCGTGGTTGCATGGGGGAGCGAGGGCCCGTTCATCGCTGCTTGCAGCTTTAATTAGGGCCCGAGCAGGAGACCTGCGAGGTCCCTATTGTTTTTTGAATGATCATTAGGGCTCGAGCACCTAGCGGTGCGAGGACCCTATTGAAATGCAAGGATTTTTTTTTAGGCTTAACATACCTGAAAACTCATGAAACTTTGCACACATCTCAGAACTGGTGAAAAATTTGATATTTTAAGGGTCTCGTGTGTGGGTTCCAAAAAATGGCTCAGTAGCGCCCCCTACAAAAGTTTGAGGAAACAGCCCCTGAAGCTAGTTTAACCTACATGTATGAAACTCGGCAGGCTTATGTAACGCCCAGAGACGTACAAAAAAGCCTCTTGGAGGCATGCTCTAAACCCAATTTTGGTGCATTTTTGACCATTTACAGGGGTCATAAATGAACGAACTAGTCCTAGAGATTTCATCTGATCGACTTCAAATCTTGGTCTGTCCCATCCCAAGACCTTGAAGATGAAAAGTTATCAAAAGCTTGAGTTTTCGTCAATGCGTGTGACCGTGGGATGGCGTCAAAGTTAGGGGTCTCGCCACTAAACAGGAAGTAGTTCATAACTCCAGCATACAGTACATGGTCCAATTTTGGCCAGACTTGACAGGATTGATGACAGTCCCGCCCTGAACACATCTACATGTCAATAATTAGAGATAAACATAGCGCCCCCTACTGGTAATGGGAAATGTCATGTTTTAGACTTGAAAAAAAGTCATAAGACGTTGATAATGCTTTATTGTGGAAACTGTGAGTTTTCATCGAAGGGCGTGGCCATGGCCTGGTGGCGAACTTTGATGTTTTACCGTGATGATAAACGTTGCTGTAACTTGACTCCATGTGGGAATATCTTGCAAAAACTTCACACATATGATGACAGTCCAGCCCTGAACACATCTACAGAGGAATTTTGAATCACCGCCATAGCGCCACCTTCTGGCAACAGAAAGCTATTTTATACATTCTTTGATGTCCCGCTTCTAGCAGGTTAATCAGACCCAACTCAAACTTGCTCGTCTAAGTCCTTAGACCTTGATGATGCTTAAAAATGACGCTTTTGAGTTTTCATCAAACGCTGTCACCATGGCGCCACCTTGTTCACCATCAAACACGATGTTGTTTTGAAAGGACAAGGGATGCTTGAAAACTCACCAAAGGTCGCAAGTCCTGTTGTCTGATGTGATTTTTGTGCTTTGATGCACCAAGATGGCTCAACAGCGCCTCCTAGAGTATTTCAATTAAGCAGTCCCCAAAGCTGCTTTGACCTGCATGTATGAAACTTGGTAGGCACCTGTAACACTCTATCACGTACAAAAAAGCCTCTTGGAGCCATGCTCCAAACCCAACAGGAAGTCCGCCATTTTGAATTTACTTGTGCCACTTTTGTGCCTTTTTGCCCATTTCCAGTGCTTGTAAATTAACAAACTTGTCCTACAGATTTAATCAGATTGGCTCCAAACTTGGTGTATGTAAGCGTGATTATGTTGTGACCAAAAGTTATCACAGCATTTGCCCAATGTTGAATGGCGCACCCGCTGCCAAGGTTGAATCTTGAGGTCTCGCCATGAAAAACGAAATTGCTGTAGCTTTGGCATAAATGGTCCAATCTCCACCAAACTTCACATGATTCATATTAGTCCCGCCCTGAACACATTCTCATTACCATATTTCCTGATAATCATAGCGCCACCTAGTGTCGAAAGGAAGTACTTCTTATCAGACACTTATCTTTGGATTAACCTGAAATTTCAATGCTGTGGTCTATATTTGATGTTCACAAACATGACATATCATTAGGGTCTACGTGTGCTGCAGAGGGTTTAATTTTGATGTCTCGCCATGAAACAGGAAATTGCTATAAATTTGGAGTAAATGGTCCGTTGTCCACCAAACTTGACATGATTCATATTTGTCCCACCCTGAACACATTTATATGACAATATTCCGTGATAGTCATAGCGCCACCTAGTGATGAAAGGAAGTACTTCTTACCAGACACTTATCTTTGGATTTACCTGAAATTTCAGTGCTGTGGTGTGTATTTGATGTACACAAACATGACATATCATTAGTGTCTATACGTGCTGCAGAGGGTTTAATTTTGAGGTCTTGCCATGAAACAGGAAATTGCTATATTGTTGCCGTAAATGTTCTGATCTCCATCAAACTTCAGATGATTCATATTAGTTCTGCCCTGAAAACATTTATATGGCCATATTTCCTGATACTCATAGTGCTACCTAGTGGTGACAGGAAGTAGGTCTCAAACACTTATCTTTTGATTTATCTGAAAGTTAAATGCTGTGGTGTATATTTGATGTACAAAAACATGATGTATAATTACTGCGCTCTCCAACTCCCTTTAGTGAAAGAGGAAGTGAGACAAAATGTGAAATATGTCATTCCAGCACTGTATCAGGGATATGCCGAGTCACTCCTGCATGCGATGTCTAACTTTGACAGAAATGAACTGACATGTCAGAAGACGTCCTGCCAGCCCCCCCGAGTTGTGTGAAGGTGCGAGGGCCCATTCATCGCTGCTTGCAGCTTTAATTATTATTGTTATTATTATTATTATTCCTCCAAATGAATTGCCTTTTTTGGAGGCTTAACATACCCGAAAACTCATGAAACTTTGCACACATCTCAGAACTGGTGAAAAATTTGATATTTTAAGGGTCTCGTCCGCGGGTTCCAAAAAATGGCTCAGTAGCGCCCCCTACACAAGTTTGAGGAAACAGCCCCTGAAGCTAGTTTAACCTACATGTATGAAACTCCAGAGACGTACAAAAAAGCCTCTTGGAGGCATGCTCTAAACCCAACAGGAAGTCAGCCATTTTGAATTTATTGTGCAGTTTTGGTGCATTTTTGGCCATTTCCAGGGGTCATAAATGAACGAACTAGTCCTAGAGATTTCATCCGATTGACTTCAAACCTTGGTCTGTCCCATCCCAAGACCTTGAAGATGAAAAGTTATCAAAAGCTTGAGTTTTCGTCAATGCGTGTGACCGTGGGATGGCGTCAAAGTTAGGGGTCTCGCCACTAAACAGGAAGTAGTTTATAACTCCAGCATACATGGTCCAACTTTGGCCAAACTTCACAGGATTGATGCCAGTCCCGCCCTGAACACATCTACATGTCAATAATTAGAGATAAACATAGCGCCCCCTACTGGCAATGGGAAATGTCATGTTTTAGACTTTAATGTACATCTCATACAGACTTGACCAGATCCACTTCGAACTTGGTGAAAAAAGTCATAAGACGTTGATGATGCTTTATTGTGGAAACTGTGAGTTTTCGTCGAAGGGCGTGGCCACGGCCTGGCGGCGAACTTTGATGTTTCACCGTGATGATAAACGTTTCTGTAACTTGACTCCATGTGGGAATATCTTGCAAAAACTTCACACATTTGATGACAGTCCAGCCCTGAACACATCTACAGAGGTATTTTGAATCACCGCCATAGCGCCACCTTCTGGCAACAGAAAGCTACTTTATACATTCTTTGATGTCCTGCTTCTAGCAGGTTAATCAGACCCACCTCAAACTTGCTGATCTAAGTCCTTAGACCTTGATGATGCTTAAAAATGAAGCTTTTGAGTTTTCATCAAACGCTGTCACCATGGCGCCACCTTGTTCACCATCAAACACGATGTTGTTTTGAAGGGACAAGGGATGCTTGAAAACTCACCAAACGTGGCATACAGATCACAGGTCGCAAGTCCTGTTGTCTGATGTGATTTTTGTGCTTTGATGCACCAAGATGGCTCAACAGCGCCCCCTAGAATATTTCAATTAAGCAGTCCCCAAAGCTGCTTTGACCTGCATGTATGAAACTTGGTAGGCACCTGTAACACTCTATCACGTACAAAAAAGTCTCTTGGAGCCATGCTCCAAACCCAACAGGAAGTCCGCCATTTTGAATTTACTTGTGCCACTTTTGTGCGTTTTTGCCCATTTCCAGGGCTTGTAAATTAACGAACTTGTCCTACAGATTCAATCAGATTGGCTCCAAACTTGGTGTATGTAAGCGTGACTACGTTGTGACCAAAAGTTATCACAGGATTTGCCAAATGTTGAATGGTGCGCCCACTGCTGAGCGTTGAATCTTGAGGGCTCGCCATGAAAAACGAAATTGCTGTAGCTCTGGCATAAATGGTCCAATCTCCACCAAACTTCACATGATTCATATTAGTCCCGCCCTGAACACATTTTCATTACTATATTGCCTGATAATCATAGCGCCACCTAGTGTCGAAAGGAAGTACTTCTTATCAGACACATATCTTTGGATTCACCTGAAATTTCAATGCTGTGGTCTATATTTGATGTTCACAAACATATCATTAGTGTCTATGTGTGCTGCAGAGGGTTTAATTTTGATGTCTCGCCATGAAACAGGAAATTGCTATAAATTTGGAGAAAATGGTCCGTTGTCCACCAAACTTGACATGATTCGTATTTGTCCCACCCTGAACACATTTATATGACAATATTCCGTGATAGTCATAGCGCCACCTAGTGGTGAAAGGAAGTACTTCTTATCAGGCACTTATCTTTGGATTAACCTGACATTTCATTGCTGTGGTCTATGTTTGATGTACACAAACATGACATATCATTAGTGTCTATGTGTGCTGCAGAGGGTTTAATTTTGATGTCTTGCCATGAAACAGGAAATTGCTATATTCTTGCCGTAAATGTTCTTATCTCCATCAAACTTCATATGATTCATATTAATCCTGCCCTGAAAACATTTATATGACCATATTTCCTGATACTCATAGTGCTACCTAGTGGTGACAGGAAGTAGGTCTCAAACACTTATCTTTTGATTTATCTGAAAGTTAAATGCTGTGGTGTATATTTGATGTATAAAAACATGATGTATAATTACTGCGCTCCAATTCCCTCTAATGGAAAGAGGAAGTGAGACAAAATGTGAAATGTCATTCCAGCACTATATCAGGGATATGCCAAGTCACTCATGCATGCGATGTCTAACTTTGACAGAAATGAATTGATACGTCAGAAGACGTCCTGCCAGCCCCCCCGAGTTGCGTGAAGGTGCGAGGGCCCGTTCATTGCTGCTTGCAGCTTTAATTATTATTATTATTATTATTATTATTATTATTATTAGTATTATCATTACGATAATGTTAACTCCAATTTGGCCCCTTTCCCAAATTCAAAAACTCATCAAAATTGGCACACGCGTTTGGGCTGGCGAAAAATTGGATATTTTGGCAGTGTTGTATGTGGATGGGGCCAAATGGCGACATAGCGCCCCCTAGAAAATTTTGTGCCTCGAGCCCCGTCTGTGAGTTTCACCTTCATACATGAAAATTGGTGGGCTCATAGAACATACCAAGACGCACATAAAATCCTCTTGGACCCATGCTGTAAACCCAACAGGAAGTTGGCCATTTTGCTTTGAATTTCATCCAATCAACATCAGTTTTTTTTACAGATCATCCAGAGACCATGCTGATCCAAATTGTGCTCTGCATGTCTGTAGGTCAAAGGGCGTGGCTGCTACAGCGCTGCCATTTTTTATCCATCACCATGCATATTCAAGCAGCTCTCTCTCCCACATAATTGATCCAAACTGCTTCAAAATTTCTTTACATGATAAGGCAATCTTGCTCATGGCGCCCCCTTATGGAAACAGGAAATGCCATCTTTTGCACTGACAAACACCAACCTCAAGCTCCTGACCTAATTAACTACATTTTGTGGCCACATGATGATCAAGTTGATGAATCTCCACAGTGACACACGTGTCCTGTCATGTTGCAGGCTGCCGCGGCGGCGGTGGTGACTTTTCATTCTTCGCCACGGAACATCAACTTGGTATACATCCTTAATGCATAATCCGATTTGCTCAAAATTTCACATGTATGATGAGGGTCCACCCCTGAACGCACCTGGCCACATCTGGTTACGCTCGTAGCGCCACCTGGTGGATGAACGAAACATTGCATTTTTTTGCTCCTGCCAGGTTTTTTCTCCTGTCTCTTTTCGCGCCACAGCCCCCACGTGCCTCAGGCCCCCACGGTTGCATGGGGGAGCGAGGGCCCGATCACAGCTGCTTGCAGCTTTAATTATTATTATTATTATTGTTCCGAGAATATAATCCCCAATTTGGCCCCTTTCCCAAATTCAAAAAGTCACCAAATTTGGGACACGCATTTGGTCTGGTGAAAAATTTGATATTTTGGCAGTGTTGTATGTGGACGAGGCCAAATGGCGACATAGCGCCCCCTAGAAAATTTTGTGCCTCGAGCCCCGCCTGTGAGTTTCACCTACATGCATGGAAATTGGTGGGCTCATAGAACATGCCAAGACGCACAAAAAAATCATCTTGGACCCATGCCGTAAACCCAACAGGAAGTCGGCCATTTTGATTTGAATTTTTGACATGTTTGAACGAACTCCTCCTCGGGATTTTGTCCGATCAACTTCAAATTTGGTACAGATCATCCTGAGAACATGCTGATCAAAAGTTATTAAAAGCTTAACACTATGTCAAGGGGCGTGGCCGCTAGGGTGTGACAAACTTTGGCAACTTTTAGTTTTCTTGCCATCGGATTTCGAACGGACCTCATGCCCACATACTTGATCTCAGCAGCTTCAAACTTGCTGGACATGATGATGGCTCCGCCCCGAATGACCAGATATATTAATATCCCACCTTACTCATAGCGCTCCGCGGTGATAATAGGAAGTGACCAGTCTTTACTTTAACATGTACTGATGACACAAACTTGACTGCATCAACTTCATTCCACTTCTAATGCATGCAGAACAAGTTGCTGAAGTTACCTTATGAATGCTGTGAAGCTACGTCTAATGGTGTCCATGTGGCGGCGTGGCGACTATCGATCCATCGCCACTAAATATGTTTGGCTTTTTGATGGCTTTAGCGACCTTAATCCTCATGAAATTGATACACAGGTCAAGAATTGCGAGCTCTTGCATCTGATAGGGGCGTTGCCCATGGGGGGGACAAAATGCGTCTATAGCGCCCCCTTGAAATTTTCAAAAAACCCTCCCCATAGGGGTTTTTTTGGAGTAGGAAGATGAAAATTGGGATATATGTGTATGTCACCCAGATGCACAAAAAAGTCTCTACCACCAATGGTCTACTCCAAACAGGAAGTCGGTCATTTTGATTTAAACTTTTCATTTTGGTGGCGATTTTGTGATTTTGGCACCTTGTATTTTAACGAAATTCTGCTACAGATTTTGCCCAATCAACTTCACATTTGGTACAGATCACCCTGAGACCATGTTGATCAAAAGGTATTAAAAGCTTTTCTCTATGTCAAGGGGCGGGGCCGCTATGACGTCGCCCTCGCCATCAAATACGTTTGGCTTTTTGATGGCTTCAGTGGCCTCATATCCTCATGAAAATTGATACACAGGTCAAGAATGGCGAACTCTTACATCAGATAGGGGCGTCGCCCATGGGGGGGACAAAATGCCTCTATAGCGCCCCCTTGAAATTTTCAACAACCCCTCCCCATAGGGTTTTTTTTTGGAGTAGGAAGTTGAAATGTCACAACACGTCAGGGTACATTTACTCTGAGTTTTCACATAACCGCTTCAGTGATGCGTGCTGCTGGCCCCCCACGGTGGCGCAGGAGAGCAAGGGCCCGATCACAGCTGCTTGCAGCTTTAATTATTATTATTATTAATATTAGGGTTAGAGCACCGACCTCAGTGCAAGGACCCTATTGAACCTGAAGGAATTATTATCATTAGGGCCCAAGCACCAATTGCAGGTGGCCGAAGGTCCTATTGAAACTGAAGGAATTATAAGGGCTTGAGCACCAATGGCAGGCGGTCGCGTAGGCCGTCTTGAAACTGCTCCATTTATTATTAGGAACTGAGCACCGACTGGTAGTGATGGCCGAATGAAGCATTTTTTTTTTATTTTCTGAGCCCACTAGATGGCGCCATCGAGTGGGCTCAGAAAATAAAGAAAATGATTTATGAGACTTCAGCTGACCATCCCTACCGACCGCAAGTGGGCAAAGGCCTGATTGAAACTGAAGGAATTACTACTTTAAGAATAAGAATACTTTATTGTCACCGTTAACATTGTCAGACAATATCACTGTGAAAATCTGTTTAGCAGCTCCTATTTGGCAGTGGTACAAAAAAAGAATAGTAAAAATAAAAATAATACTGTGACAGTATAAAAATAGCATTTTAACAGTATGGGAAAATAAAATAACATGATAACAATATAAGCCGGATAGATACAAAAGAAACATATGAACAATTTAAATAACCTATATACAGAATGAAACATTATTATCTGTTGGGATTCACAGGACCACAGATGATTTATCATTTGTTAAAATCATCACTGATTTAAAGGCTTTTTCCTCTGCATACTCTTTGTTCTCCAAACAAAGAGAGCTATGTGACACCCATCTCCACAGGAGATCTCACCTCACACCTCAGTGAGACTCAAATCCCAAAACTTGATTGGACAAGACCTTTACAGTGACATGTGACTCTGATGTCACAGGCATCTGTAGATCTGTGCTCCCTTCCACAGATCTCTCTCTTGCTCTGGAGCTTCAACGGCTCACACCTATTTCCGGCTTGGCCTGGAACAGCAGAGGCCCAGACCCTTGCTCCTTGCCCCAAACCACTAAAGGGAGGACAATTGATCACAGACTCTCTTGCAAACACAAGGTTTGCAACTAGCTTTCCAGCAACAAGGAACTAAGTGAGTTAACACCCAGCGTCTAACTCTGCTAAACCCTGAGTGACCATCTTCCTCGGAGTTTCACCTTTGGAACAAAGGACCCAACAAAGACTGCACCTGGAACCATCTTCCCAGCCTTCTTCTGCTGGCTAACAAAGCAGCACACCACCAAATGACTCTTTCTCCCATCCACTCAAGGATTGGTAATGTAACAACTGGGCATAGCTTATCACAGCTTTACAGGCTAAGCAAGACTGTTTAACTTCTTGTATGTGATTTGATGCTGTTCATTGAGTTATTGTTGTGATTGTTTGCAGTTAGGTCATTGATTAGTTGGCTTCGTCAAAGCTAAGTCTTTAGTTTGCTAATACTGTTCACAAACAGATTCTTGCACACAACTAAACAATCTCTGCACTAATCCAGACCATTTGCAACACAAGTCACATTGACATAGACTCATTAACAAATAGGCTTTCAACAGAGCTACACCCAAAGAGGCATCTCAAAGTTCCTGCTTCTTTTCTTTTGTCTTTGTCCTGACCACACGGTCAGAAAAAGATCTCCCCCGACCTGAAGCAAGCCTTGATTTGGCCATTTTGGTAGTTCTCTGTTGTCAGCCATTTTGTTTTGTAGGCCAAACGGCTCCTTGATCACCACACCCGCCTTTGTCTTTCTTTCTCTTCTTTCCCTCTCACACACACACAACACATATACACACCAAGCTTGTATATAGTTAGTTAGAATTTGTGTGTTTTGTTTTGGTTTGCTCTGCTAGTTTGTGAATAAATATAATTCTTTGGAATCATGCCTGCTGTCTGTTTAATGTTGCACAAGAGTGATTGAATAGTCAACCTCTGCTGCGTCAAGAACTCCGAAATCCTTCAGGCGTTACGATTAGTTTTGGTTGTTGTCATTAATTTAATATTAATCAAAACTCCAAATTAATAGTTTAGCGTATTTTAGGAGACTGATATTTTTAACTGGCTATCATTTTTCCCTTTACGGGAATGGTACCCCACGAGGTGATTTAATGTTAATTAAGTCACATTATTTAACATAATCATTAATTATTAATAATAATTATTAATTATTTCCGATAGGCAATTAAATCCCAACATATTTGGTGCCTCCGTGTGAAACCCGGGGTATTGCAGTGACGATTGCTCTAAGACTGCAAGGGAAGCTCAGCTTCCCCTAAAATGTCAAAAAATAAGTGGTCAAATATGTACTGTTGTGTTTACATTTCATTGACTAAATATGTGCTAGAACGCGTACAACTTTTGTTCAGAATCAGCTACTTATCACAGGTCACTGACGCGACTTTCTTCTCATTTCTGTAGCATCACAGTACATTAAACAGTGGAAGCTCAGCGTCCAAAGACTTCAATGGGGAAGCATAGAGTGGGTTGTTCCACTGCAGCGAAACTAGACAGTCATTGGATAAATGCTCGGTTTTGTCCCGCCCATCGGACGCTCAGCGTCTCTGGGGGTCTATGGGGCAGTGGGCTGGCCTCGGCTTGCCTGGACGCTGGGCTTCTGCATGATGATTGGATGATCTGTCTTAGGCTGAATCCCTTTTGCATTGACAGCGAAATGAGCGAATCAGCGATCTTGAAATATAAACCACCACCGGAGCATTTTTCAAGTTTCATTCCGTTGTTCCGACTTGATCTGGAGACTTTTCCAATCTTCTTATTGACTTTTTCGACTAGCGACAAATCTAGCATCTTTTTCTGGTGTTATTGGAGACTGTACTTATGTTTGGAGACTCTGACTTCTGTCGCTCTGCAGTTACTGTCCCCAGCGAGCAGCAGGTGCTGCTGTGAGCCCCTCCACCATCCCAAAGCACTCACAGGCGGTCACACTAGCCTCACGCAGCAGCCTCAGAGGGTAGAATTATAAATAAATGTTGTATGCTGTAAAGCCCTGTGAGGCAAATTGTGATTTCTGATATTGGGCTTTATAAATAAAATTGATTGATTGATTGATTGATTGATTGATGTAGCGTGGGGAGTCTGCCCGAGTTCGATTGAGTGTAACATTAATCAACATGGATCCCTGTACTAGTTTTGAGACGGGCGTATTTCTGCCTTGATGGTGCGCCACGACCGGCTCTGGGTCAGCTGGGAAAGGCTTGAGGCGAAGCAGGCTCACGGCCTATGTGTTTGCCACTTTCTTTTTCATTTTAACCCACACCATGATCTTTTCCTAACCCTAACCAAGTGGTTTTTGTGCCTAAACCTAACCAGACCTTAACCACAGGGCATCATGATGATTTCGGAACAACGGGACTTCGGAACAAAGAGTTTAATATGTTTGGAACAATGGGATATCGGACCAATGGGAGATCGGACTAATGGGCAGTTCCCAGCTGTGGAGAGTATGTGCTGCAGGGAGGTGGATGCCTTCTGGGCTCTGGTGGAGAATCTGACCCCCAGACCAGACAGAACATGCCTCACACTGCCCATCAACCCTCACGCTGCCCGCTCCCGTCTCAAACACGGAGGCCTCCCTCTCTGTGCGAGGGCGGGTGGGCTCCAGGTGGGTCCTTGTTCCAAAGGTGCAGATCTGAGGAAGCTGGTCGCTCGGAGTCCTTGCAGAGTTAGACGCTGGGGTGCTAGCTCAACTTGGTTCTCCTTGTCGCTGGAAAGTTAGCTGTAAACCTTGTGTTTGCACCTCTAATGCCAGGGCCACACTGCCAACGAAGTGCTGAGAAGCGCAGTGCACCAAAATTCTCGCGCAAGCCCGTTCACATCAGATGCGCATTTCTCCACGCCAGTCGACAAGCGCTTCTGCTCCCAGCTGTTGTCTCCGTCACATTTGGGGCTGTTTTTCCATCATGGGTATCTCTCTCTGTTTGCGTGTGTGTGTGTGTGTGTGTGTGTTAGTGGGTGTGAGTGTGTGTGTGTTCATCTCTCTCGCGCTCTGTTTAGATACCACTGACTAATATGTATAGCCTATATTCCTGCCCGGCTTGACACATTCGCTCGCGGCTCACGCAGAAAATAGACCAGACGCCGAAACAATCGCTGCAGCGCTGGCCGCGGAGCTGCGCGGCTGGTGTGGATGACACAATCGGTTAACATGAGCACCGAAAGGAAACTGGCTTCGCTTCAAGGCTATTTGCAGCGCTTCCATGTCCGGTGTGGCCCTGGCGTAACTTCTCTGGTTCAGGTTTAGAGAGTCTGTGAGCAATGGTCTGAGCTTGTTGGCAGCCCAGGGTAAGAGGAGGCCTGTCTGGGCTGGTCCACAGCTCAGGGCGAAGAGGTGTGAGCTGCTCGGCAGCTACAGATCAAGCGAGCATCTGGGCTTATCCAGGCCCAGCAGAAAAGAGGAAGAGTCTAACGGGAGCAGACCTTCTACAGATGCCTGTGACATCACAGAGTCACATGTCACTGTAAAAGTCCTGTCCAATCAAGTTTGGCGACTGTTCTCACTAAGGTGAGAAATAGCTCTCTTTGTCTAAAGAACAAAGAGCATGCAGAGAAGAGAAGCCTTCACATGTCCAGTTTAGAGTTTAACAAATGACAAATCATCTGTGGTCCTGTGAATCCCAACAGTTAAATATTTTTTGCATGTCTATTTTTTTTTTAATTCTTAATCTGACTGATTGATAAAGGTGTATCGCATCTTATCTGTTGAAAACAAATCAGTTTTTGCTACATTAAAGAAAAAAAAGTTTTGAAAAGAATGACTGTCAATGGATAAGTATACCATACAACCTAACCTCAAAAAATCTGTACTATCCCTTAAACTGTGTTGCAAACGACTGAAGGATTAAGAAGTTTATGAGTTACCGCTGCACTCTGCACTGACTGGGTAACTGTAGGTTAGTTAGGTATATCAGTGTTTTATATTATATTATATTATACCATCTCTGAAGCTTTGACAAAGCCAGTGAACTTGTACGTGATGGGAAAACCATAAATACAACAGGGCTGTATTGGGAAGTTTCCAGGCATGAATGACTCAGAGGGAATATCAGGAAGCCCATTGCCATGTCTATTGTAGGATAACACATTCAGATGCCCCCATCAACTGTCACTCCACTGGATGAGAGAGCCAATAAGGAAGTCCATCGCCAGTTAAACAAGATGGGCCGATGGATTTAAGTGTGGTATAAAAGAGGGTGCTGTGGAGTCGCAGACCAAGATGGCAGCTTAGAGTGGGTGCTCCTCACAACTCTGCTAAAAGTTTACAAAGTCCTTGTCATTAACGCTTCTAATTAGTTCTACAAGATGTCTAAACAAACAAGACTGTGAGAATAGTTCCAGATCCTGTGGTTCTCAAAGATCCAAAACAACAACTACGACTACTGCCATAGCCGAGGATGCTAGCGATGAGTCCAGCCCATGAACTGACTTAGCTACGGTGCTAAGTTAGCTGCAGTCACTCCATACGACTGTCATCACGAATAACACCAAGATAAGTACTCTTGATAGCTTTGGGGCAAAACTCGACAACGTGGAGAGACACATAGCTGAGATGAATAGCTCTGTTGATGCTGTGCAAAAGAGTTTTGCGAACCTTCAACAAGATATTACTGCTAATGCTAAGTGGCTCACGGAGGCCGAAGGCCGCATAGGGGACACCAAAGATAACCTGGAGAGTGTGAAAACTGAGCTGGCTGATGCCGCTAAATGCATCGCCTATTTAGAGTCTAAGACGGAAGACCTAGAAAATCGTGGTCGGAGAAAGAACTTAAGACCGGTAGGGCTCCCCGAAAACAATGAAAAGACCCAGCCCATGACTGATAACATCCAGCATATGTTGCCGATCTGGCTGGGGCTCGACGCCGCCAAGTCGTTCACTTTGGAAAGAGTGCACCGCACTCTGGCAAGACCAAGACCGGATCAGAGCAGAGCTGTAATCATTCATTTCCTGCAATTTCAAGACTGTGAGGTTGTCTTCAACACATCCAAACAACACTCGCTTACTCACGATGGTCACAAGATCTTCTTTGCTCAAGATTTATCAGCGGGAACCATGAAGGCATGGAGCCCATTCAATGCAGTGAGGAAAAAGTTCATCGAAGCTGGAACTTTTCGGGGATTCACCCTACGCCCTTGCAAGATGAGGGCTCTAGACAACGGGAAAGTAGTCCTTTCCTCCACACCAGAAGAAGCTGAGAACTTCCTCCTAGACTCCTAAACTTCTAAATGGCCGAGGAGTATAGGTAACCACAGCAGGACTGATATGGACAATAATATAGGTGCACTGTAGTTTAATATAGGCATATAATCAAAATAAATTAGAAAGTGCAAAACGTATATACGTTTTGCACTTTCTAATTTATTTTGATTATATGCAGAGCTGCTACCACCATATTTGGTGGACACTTTATTTTATGACTTATTTTAGACCTATAAACTTGTTTATTTGACACAGGCTACTGAGGCAGTTAAATCAAGCGTTAATAATACTATGTTTCATATCTATCATTCTAGGACGATAAATGTTTGAATGTTCAGGTCGGGATGCAGGGTTGGGGGGGACCACGTGGGCTGTCTGAGAGATGTGCCTACAGTTAAGCCACGCCTCATTATTGTGGATTGGTATTTGCCCTTACATCATTTAGTTTAAGTAAGGGAAGGGGGCGGGATTTCAAAGGTTAAGTGTTTTTATATGTCTGGTTCAGTTCTTACTATTTAAACTTATTTCATTCATTTTTTGTCACACTCAACATGGTCATCTATCGCACGGCACTTAAAGCAACATGGAAAGTTCAAAACTGTTTGATTTAAGATTTACAAGCTGGAATGTCAGGTGACTCAATAAGTTAATTAAATTGAAACAGGTAATGAACAGACTTAAAAACCTACATTCTAAAATAATTTTTCCTCAGGAAATTCATATTACAGTCACTGAAATTAAACAAGTACAACGTAGGTGGCCTGGTCAAGTTATACATGCCACATATAACAATTACGCTCGGGGGGTACTAATTCTTGTCCACAAAACAATTCCTTTTCAACTTACTAATACTATTCGGGACCCCCAAGGAAGGTTTGTAATCGGTCACGGTAGGATCCTTTCTCTCGCATTGAATTTGGTCAGCATATGGTCCTAATGAGGACAACCCAAAATTTTTTGAAGATTTCTTCTTAACCTTGTTCTCATTGGATGGCCTAAATATTATCGGTGGGGATTTCAATTGCACTTTGAACCCAGTGGTAGACCGCTCTACAAAATCTGAAGCCCATAAAAAACAATCTAGAAAAACAATTTTACAATATATCACAGACTTGAACTTAGCAGAAATCTGGAGAAAACTTAACCCAGATAAATTAGAATACTCATGCTACTCAGGAGTACATAAGTCCAGGTCTTGCATTGATTATTTTTTAGTATCACAAGAACTGGTACCCAAAATTAAGAATTGTTGGTATGACTGTATATTCATTAGTTATTATTCCCCCATTTCTATGTCTGTACGTATGGAGAGGCTTCAACAGTCTCCCCCTACATTCAGATCAATACTAATCAAACTAACGCATGCATTAGATGGGAAGCCTTCAAGGCGTATATTAGAGGGGAAATTATTAGTTTCACAACCACTAAAAACAAGAAAGGAAAAGCAGAAATTAATAAATTAGAAAAGCAAATAAAATCTTTGTACTTGCTTGAAAAATGGACAACAATGCCAATATCAATGATTGGCCGTATCAACTTAATTAAGATGACTATCTTGCCGAAATTTTTATATCTGTTTCAATCACTCCCAATACCACTGCCAAAATCCATTTTTAAAGAAATTAATAGTGTATTTTGTAGTTTTATGTGGAACAACAGAAAATCTAGACTCAGACTCAGATTATTGTATCTGCCATATGATAGGGGTGGATTACAGATGCCCAGTTTACAGTGGTATTAATGGGCCGCTCAGCTGCTCAGCGCTATGTTTTATTTTGTCACACAATCTCCTCTAGCATGGGTTTATATTGAACAGACATCAATATCTAAGCTGCCATTAAGCCTATATTTATATTCAGCAGATTTTAAAACCATAAAGAAAAAAACAACAAATCCCTTCCTTAAAAACTCTAAAACTAATATTGATATATGGTTTAAAGGTCACAGACATATTGGTGATACACTCCCCATCTCTCAGTTTTCACCTATTTGGGATAATGCGCAGTTCACTCCTGGCAGGGCAGATGGTGGTTTTCAGGCAGGGGGGTGCAAAAAATTGGAGACTTATATGTTCAGGGCCTTGGTTTGAAATATTCAATTCCAAAAAAACACTTTTTTAAATACTTACAATTGAAGCACTTCATCTCATCAAATTAGAATCAGAAATACTTTATTGAACCCTGAGGGGAAATTATTTATGTTACAGGTGCTCCTTGCAAGAGAGGAAATATATGTGAAAATATAAGAAATTTAAACAATAGTATTTAAAAATATATGGTTAAATAAACAGGAAAAATATAAACGTAAATATATATATATATATATATATATATATATGTATTGTAAGCTGAACAAGATTATTTACACAAACAGAATATATATATATAGTCAGGGTGAAATGGGGTTATTGCACAAGTTACATTAGATTATTGCAGTGTGTGAAAAAGTCTCAGGGCCACTCAGAGGGAGGAGTTGTACAGTTTGATGGCCACAGGCAGGAATGATTTCCTGTAGCGCTCAGTGGTACATCTTGGTGGTATGAGTCTCCCACTGAAAGTACTCTTGTGCCTGACCAGCACATGGTGGAGTGGGTGTGAGACATTGTCCAAGATAGTTCGTAGCTTAGGCAGCATCCTCCTCTCTGACACCACCATCAGAGAGTCACACTCCATTCCCACAACATCACTGGCCTTGCGGATCAGTTTGTTGAGTCTGTTGGCGTCCGCCACCCTCAGCTTGCTGCCCCAGCGCACAACAGCATAGAGGATAGCACTGGCCACCACAGACTCATAGAAAATCCTGAGCATAGTCCGGCAGATGTTAAAGGACCTCAGTCACCTCAGAAAATAGAGAAGGCTCTGGCCCTTCCTGTAGAGAGTGTTAGTGTTCTTAGCCCAGTCCAGTTTATTGTCAATGTGTACCCTAAGGTACTTATAGCCCTCTACAATGTCTACACTGATCTCCTGGATGGAAACAGGGGTCACCGGTGTCTTGGTCCTCCTCAGATCCACAGCCAGTTCCTTTGTCTTTGCCACGTTGAGCTGCAGATGGTTCTGCTCACACCATGTGACAAAGTTATCCACAACAGCCCTGTACTCATCCTCATCACCCTTGGTGATACATCCAACTATAGCAGAGTCATCAGAAAACTTCTGAAGATGGCAGGTCTCAGTGCAATAGCTGAAGTCAGTGGTGTAGAGGGTGAAGAAGAAGGGAAAGAGGGGACAGTCCCCTGCGGGGCCCCAGTATTGCTGACCACTCTGTCTGACACACAGCGTTGCAAGCGCACATACTGTGGTCTGCCAGTCAAGTAGTCTACAATCCAGGACACCAGGGGGGCATCCACCTGCATTGCTGTCAGCTTGTCACCCAGTAGAGCTGGACGGATGGTGTTGAACGCACTAGAGAAGTTAAAAAACATGACCCTCACAGTGCTCACCGGCTTATCCAGATGGGAGTAGACACGGTTGAGCAGGTAGATGATGGCGTCCTCAACTCCAAGTCGGGGCTGATAGGCGAACTGTCTTTCCAAGGTCTTCATGATGTGGGAGATCAATGCCACGGGTCTGTAGTCCTTGGAGCCACTGGGACGCGACGTCTTTGGCACAGGAACGAGGCAGGATGTCTTCCACAGCAAGGGGACCCTCTGGAGACTCAGGCTCATGTTGAAGACATGCTGAAGTACTCCACATAGCTGGGGGGCACAGGCTTTGGGCACCCTGGGGCTGACACCATCAGGACCTGCAGCCTTATTTGAGTGGAGTCTCATCAGCTGTCTTCTCACATGGTCAGCAGTGAAGCACATTGTGGAGGTGACGAAACGTGGGGGAGGGGTGTATTCCTCATGATGGAGAGTGCAGTCAGTCTGGCCACGGGGGGAGGAGGTGTGAGGAGGAGGAGGGGGGTCAAGCAGGTTGAGGTGTGAGAGGGAGGAGTGGGGGAGGAGGGCGGAGTGGGAGATGGTTGACCAAGACAGACAGCAGAAGAGTCAGGGGTGGGATGGGCAGGTCCAGCAGTGTCAAATCTGTTAAAAAATAGACTTAGTTCATTGGCCCTGTCCACGCTGCCTTCAACTCCTCACTGCCTTCAACTCCTCTGTGGTTGTTGGTCCTGAAGCCAGTGATGGTCCTCATTCCACTCCAGACCTCTCTCATGTTGTTCTGATGGAGTTTCCTCTCCAGCTTCCTCCTGTACCTCTCCTTAGCCTCCCTTATCTTCATCTTCAGCTCCCCCTGTATTGTTCTCACCTCATCCCTGTTACCAGCTCTGAAGGCCCTCTTCTTTGAGTTGAGGATGGTTTTGATGTCCTTTGTTACCCACGGTTTGTTATTAGGATAACAATGGACAGTCCTGGCTGGGACAGTGGAGTCGGCCAGTCTGTCACCCACCAGGTTACACGGGAGCCGCCGTTGTCCTGCCTTGAGGGTATTGTGTTAAAACACATGCATGGGAAACGGCAAATTTCTATACTATACACAGCACTTGTCTTGCACGACAAGGAATCTAGTCATGATAGAAGGAGGGCATGGAGATTAGATATTAAGGAAGATATTGAAGATGCTGAGTGGGCAACAGCTTGTTTAAAAGCTCAATCACAAACCATTAATACTCGAATGAAACTACTGCAACACAAGTGGCTAATGAAGACATACATAACCCCTGAGAAACCTAATAAATGGTCCACTGTCATTCCAGATACATGTGTGAAATGTCTGACTGAGAAAGGTACTTTAATTCATTGTGTATGGGAATGTCCTAAGTTGGTAGCTTTTTGGAAAATGGTTGTCCGCACTCTAAGTAAAATCACAGGTATCCAGGTACCCTGCTTAGCAAACCTTTGTATTTTAGGGATATATCCAGATAACTTTTCTTTTAACTCTAAGTGTAAGACCCTGATCAACTTTGGCCTCCTGCAGGCCAGGAGGATGGTAGACTCACAAGTCAGTCTTTAGACGCTTTGCTTAACTAAAGACTGATGACTTTCTCCCTGATTTTGTGTTTAGATGGGCGGATACAATTTCAGAGTTTAAAAAAACTCCCTACGTTGCAGAACCAATAGTAAATCTGCAGGGCGGTCCTTCGGTGGCTCGCTGAACTCTTGTGCTTGTAAACATAGTCCCACTAGAAACACGTGTAGCGGTACAAAATGACTCAGCCATGCTCGCAGAAAATGCCATCAAAGTTAGCGGATGTTTGTCACGTTTGCGGCGACACGCCAACTAAAAGAAACAAACATAATCCTTTACAAGGCCATGACTCATCCGGCCGGATTATAGAGGGAATCGCCTTGTTGTTTACAAATACTTCCGGGTAGAAAACCAGCTGAGCTTTTAGCTATATACATACATATATATACATATATATATATAGATATATATATATATATATATATATATATCACTTTTTTTTTTCACCTCACTGTATCACCGTTTAGACTAATCCGATGTTTGTAAAGTCTATAAACACAATGATTGAACAAACATTACTATTTCTGTGTGCACGTTTACTTTAGCTGGGCTAACCGTTAGCTGTTAGCCCTGTTAGCCGTTAGCGGTGTCTGTAATAGGTAATAACTCATTAAATGGTCCGTGAAAAAAATATCTTATCCAGCGGATATCTTAGTTACAACATGATTGAGCTAGCAAAGCAGTTTTGTGTTGCTGTGTGTGGTATTTATTCAGTTTTGGGAAATCACGATGTCTAGAAAGCATCAGTGGCTGCAGCTGACAGGGACAGCTAACATCAGGACGTCATCTGTTAAAAGCCTCCCATTGTCGGATACGACATGAAACTACTCCAGTTAGCTCAATCATGTTGTAACTAAGACATCCACTGGAAAAAATATTTCCTTCACGGATCAGCACACGTTTGATAAAACGGAGTTTAATCTCTCAGCATCCATTTTCAAGCTGTGTGTTTGCTTCCTTGCGGACGAGAAAAGGGGGAGCGCACATTTCCGAGAAGGCGTGTCCTTTTCAAAAATGCAAGAGGCGTTGCTTTGTTGCCGGCCGTTTTCGCCGGTGTGTTAAACACACTTTAGAAAGGAGTGTCCCCAGACTATCAGAAGGCGGAGATCTCTGATTGTCTGGTGGCAAGACTAGGAGGATGGTTGCTCTATCTTGGAGAGAGACTTAAGTATCTTTTACACAGTCCAGGGGCCTGTATCACAAAGCAGGATTAATGTCTTAGCGAGGTAACTTCAGGGTTAACCCTGGGTTTTCGGTCTCACGAAGCCGGTTCAGTTCTTATCGGGGTAGATCACCATGGCAACTTACTCTGAACGGCTATCCTGCTCCGGAGCAGGGTAAGTTCAGGGTTGAATCTGATCCTATAAAAAGCACCACCCACTGGCCAATCAGCTGTTCGGAAAAAAAAGACTCCGCTGATAGAAATGCAGCCCAGTTATGACGGGAAGTTTGATTCATTTGATTGATTTTGATTTGAAAGTTTATTTTGAACATTAAAAAAAGAAAAGAAAGCAACAACAACAGACAATGAAAAGATTGTTCAAAAAGGAGTGGAAAGAAGTTGAACTTTCATCCCACCCCTTCATAAGAAAGAAACTGATAATTTGCGGACACTTAATAGCACCATTAATTAGTGCCAACATTTTGTTTTGTTGGAGGAAATGATCCCTGTTAAAGATAATGGGCCTAATTGACAGCTTTGCTGCTGGAAATGTGGAAAGTAGCCTATCATGTCTACACTTCATGGTGTTTGAGGGATTTTCCTTTTTGTTTTTTAAAGAGGGAGACTAGGTATATTTTTGCGCAGCTGTTAATTTCTAACACAGCTCAATATCAGGATGATTTTATTCAGACTATCAATTTGATGTTGATATGATTTAATTGTGGTGTCAGCTTTAAGCTTTATTGTAGCATATAACGTTATGACAAAAAAGACCAATTTATACACGCAATTCATCTGCGCAGCATTGATTTCATGGGATTCAAGGGTGTGGTCAGTGTCAGATGTACAGGTACAGGTACTGTAGCTACTTGAACCTCCTCTATTTCTTCTTTCCTGACCCATTTTTTTTTCTTCTCTATTATGTGATTTCATTGATGTTTTGACAGGGGAATTTCTTTGATAAGCTTTTAGTGGCTTCAAACCTCTCCGGCACTTTTCTTTTTTTAATCTTGTAAATTTTATACTGTCTGTTTTTAACATTATGTGCAAATAAGCTAATCTAAATTAAAACTAAATATTATTCATCCCGTTATGCGTTGCCACACGTTTCCTCCTCCTGCAGCTGCCACGGTGTTGGCCTTTTCTGTAATGTCGCTCAGTGACGCTGCGCTTCTCTCATGATTGTGATTGGTTCACTGCGTGCGCGTTCACGGCTTTTTATAAAGCAACCCTGGGTTGATTTACCAAAGTGATATCCAGTGTCGTGATACCGATTATCCTGATTGCCACTGTTAGGGTTAGTCAACCCAGGATAGGTCTGGGTAACCCAGGAAAGGTTGATCTCGCTTCGTGATACAGGCCCCAGGATTAGAGAGATGGCAATGTGTGTTACATTAGAAAAGCTCACCTATGTAATTAGGAGTAAAGCGCATGAATTTGAAGAGGTGTGGGAACCTTTAATGGACTTTCTCAAGCAACAATAGATTATACTTATTTGTAAGGTTATTGAGTGTGACACCTTTTTTTTTTATTATTTATTTTTATTTATTTGTTTTGTGTGTGTGTGTATGCAGCGAGGTCAGTTTGCATCTCCCTGTGCAATTAGTGTGGTATGTGTTGATGTGTTTTGTATGTTCCTATTGAAAATCAATAAAAAACATTGTTCAAAAAAAGTGTGGTATAAAATGGTTGGACACCCTGATGGAGAAGGCTGCTCTGGAGGTGATTCATAGTGCATGTTTGTGTGTGTTGATGGGTCAGCACAAGTTCAAGGAGGAGAGAGGACAGGAACTGCCAGTACAACTGCTTGTAGCCCACAAAGAAGAGAGGACAATCAGCACCCTGGGATATGACACAGACGTATGTTTTACCAAGCTGAAAATCCTCCGGCCCTGTGTGGTATCTGGCCCCACTCTCATAAGGACACTGCTCAGTGCTTTCTTTTTCCCCTGCAGGGAGTGATGTGATGTAACAGCATCAGTGAAGCGCAGAGGCCAGATAGATGCCAACTCTGCGAGGGGTTTCCTCCATACCCCTACAACAGCGATCGAATTTTATCATCTACTTTCTACTTTTTTCTTCTCCCTGGCTCCACTGCTCTGTACAATAAAAGCTCTTTTCCTGTGGGTAAATGGTACCCAGGAGGGTATCTCTAACTCTTACACTCTCTTCTGCACAACTTTAAATCCATCCTCCAGGGATGTTAATGTACTGCATCTGCAGATTCATAAACATGCACTGCACGGTCCTGAAGTGTAAGCACTGCTGCATGTATGCTTCCAGCATCAATTATTAACACAGTGCATTTGTGTTTCTGCAGTTATTTCTACATAACAACGCAAGGAACAAAGTCTAGCAGGACAGAACACATACTGGACATTTTAATAGACATATGGTGCATGGGAAAACTACAACAAAACATCAGATTAAGGTTGGGTGATAATACGGTAATAAGGTATCCCGTGGTATCTAAAAATAGCAATGGTATCAGTTTCATTACCGTCATTAAAAAAATCTGCTGCACATATAGGCCTATAGAGGCCTGATATAATATTAATTATAATATATTTAATGCATAAATAATTAGTGTTTGTCCAGCACCTATGTAAGTGTGGTTGAGTTTTCAATTTAATACTATTACAATTTAAAACTAATAGTAGGCTATATGTTTCTCTTATATCTGCCGTGAACTGTTGTCAGATGACATTTGATAAAGTTTTTGGATGTGACGTCGTCACATGACAGCTCGGACGTGAGAAAGAGAAGAAAAGATGGCAAGCCGTGCATCAAGCAAGTTTGTCCCAAAAAGAAAAACACAACTTCACAACTTCTGCAAGCAGCAGCAGCAGCAGCAGGTCCAGTGACCATCAGAGTGAAGGAGGGAGAAGCGCAACCCGAACCAGCCAGCACCGTGACCAAAGTTGTCAATCCACTACGTGCCCTGCTCCAGCCGGAAAAAAGTACTAAACATGCTGGTTTTTCTGGTGAAAAACTTTAAATAGTTTTGAAGCACAGGATGCTGCTATAGTTATCATTATGCTTTGTTTTTATTTCATTTTCAATGAGGAGTAGCCTGTTCTCAACCTGATCGCACAGAAATACGTGAAATGACCACGACCTCTTAACACCGCATTCCGTGGTGGCAGCACGTAATGGGTTGAAATTACGTGCTGCCACCACGAAAACAATGCCAATGTAAAGTCAATTAGGGTCCTCTCCCATGGTGGACACACGGATTCCCTGATTCAATCACGTCATGTCAACCTCGTTTTCCTCAATGATATCTTTAACATTCCTGTAGCCTATACACACAAAAATGCGGAAGTGTTCTTGATATTAAAACGGCAAATACATTCCCCTGTTATAATTTCCCACCAATAATAATAATAATGATAATAACGTGATAGTTCGGCTGTTCTAGATATTTGTTATAGCCTATTCAAATATTCAATCACAAAAACACCGTTTCTAGAGAACTTGCTAAAATATCTGAAATGAACCATCATGCCTACTTTTTCTTAACATATTTCATCTAGGTGCAGTGTCATTACTAGTTCAGCTTTACTAGACATTTGATATACTCGGTAGATTTATCTTTTTACGACCCTGTTTTACAAGCTGCAAAAAACCTACCGTCCCAAAAACGCCGTTTTTAGAGTACTAGCCTATCTAAAATAACTACGATTAGCCAATATCCTTGCTTTTTTTCTTAACATAGTCCATCTAGGTGCAGTGTAATAACTACTTCGGCTTTACTAGATATTAGATTTATTCAGTAGATCTAGCTTTTTACAACCCTATTTTACATGCCGCAAACGAACCTACTGTCCCAAAAACGCCGTTTCTAGTGTATTAGCTAAAATATCGAAAATTAGCAGACATCTTTACTTTTTCTTACCATAGTTCATCTAGGTGGAGTGTAATGACTAGTTCGGCTTTACTTGATATTAGATATATTCAGTAGATATATCTTTTTACAACCCTATTTAGAGCCCTACTTTGCAAATCAGAAGAACTACAACTATGTTGCTGATATGTATCAAACTGCATGGCGCGGCCCCAGGGAATTGTAGTTTTTTAAAAATCTAAGTGTTTTTCCCAGATTTGGAAGTTGTAAATATTGAATTGAGAGTACACTGTGGACTTTAAGGGGATGGTAAACACATTTGTGAAATCAGATTTTAAATATCTAATTTCTAAATGGGTGAAAATTAATTTTATCTATATTTTATCCATATCTGACAGCACCCACAGTTGTTGACTACACTCACATGATAGCTGAGGTCAAGAGCTCTCTATAACAGTTGGTCCCATGTCTGTACCCCCTTTCGTTGCTGAGTTATAAGCCCTCAAACATGCACTGAGGTCAAGGTTCAAAGGTCAATGGCTGAAAGCAGGAGCCATGTAGAATCTTCATACTGACATATGTTACTCTCCAGGTTGAGACCTTTCCAATAATGTATTTGGTTTAGCTCTACGACGAAGTTTAGATTTTTTCATTTTTTGGACACAAGCCATGCCAGGTGTAGTTTCAGAGAGCACTTTGAAGGCCCCGTGTATAAAATGAGTTTTGTTTGTTTCTTTGCTTGTTTTTATCTTTTTTACTGTAGATAGTTACTAAAATGAGTCATCCTCAGACAATACAATACTACTAAAAAGTAAAACCAATAATAACAATAATGAAATAAGCAAAAATAATATTAAAATCATATTGAAATGTTAAAATCTATTTACAGAGTGGAATGGTAGCCTAATAGATAACTTAGATAATATTTATTATTGTTTAGACACTTTATTATTGCTTAGATACTATTTAGCCTATTATTGTATTTACTTTTAGCATGTTCTACTTTTGAGTAATTTCCGAGAAGTTATGATAAAAAAAATTAAAAATTACAGACTAAGGGAGACAACCTCTTCAATGTCTCACGTCAATTAATTAACACGATTTGTCAGCTTTTTATAATGCCTTTTTTTTTTTGCTGCTGTCTCCAGTTGAGTGGTGATTTGCTAAATACATTCTACAATAATAATTAGATTAACGTTTGGTCTATAATATTGTTGGCTATATTACGCATTTTAATTAAAAAAAAACGGAAGAATAAAAGAAATAAACACCGAAATAATTACTTTTTTTTATTGATACTCCTCTCTGACATACACACACACACACACACACACACACACACATTGAACACGCGATTGAATGAATGAATGAATGAATGAATGAATGAACATTGGAAGTGGTTCAGCCACAGTCCCGCCAGCTGGCGTGGTCACATTGAGATTACATTTGTTTTTTATTACTAACAAAATGTTTTATATTGACCGTATGAATGGTTTCGTTTTCAAATAAATATTTGGAAACGAAAATATGCTTTGGTGAACTTTTACAGAGTTTTACAATATGTATATATAGCCTACCTGTATCAAAATGTATAATTTTCAGCAGCGGTTTGTGTGACAGCTGCCACGGTCGGACGTATAACCAGCGGGGCAGCCGTTCTGTGGCGCTGGCTTGGGGTCCACTCTCCCCTGGTGGAGTGGAGGGTGGCCGGGTTGCCAGGGGCAGACGGCTCCATGTGATGGTGTTTCCTCTCTGGTTCTTCAGTGCTCAGCCTTATTTTTATCTTCTTATTTATTTATTTATTTATTTATTACTGGCGTTTGGATTCAGTTACGGCAGACGGATGGCAATCTGAAATGGAATGAAGCCCACAGACGGCGGACAGCAGCTACAAAACAGTAGTGGAACGCGCCCCATCCGCCCACAGCACAATGCTCTTAAAGCCCCACGCTATCAA
Organism: Epinephelus lanceolatus; assembly: GCF_041903045.1. NCBI lineage: Eukaryota > Metazoa > Chordata > Actinopteri > Perciformes > Serranidae > Epinephelus > Epinephelus lanceolatus. The sequence continues at coordinate 43,478,508 of NC_135746.1, forward strand.
AAGCTGGCAAAATACATTTATTTTATTTTATGGCCTTGACATTAACCTGTCATATTGTTGAATTATCAAGGACACTTCCGCGTTTTTGTGTGTATACAGGAATGTTAAAGATATCATTGAGGAAAACGAGGTTGACGTGACGTGATTGAATCAGGGAATCCGTGTGTCCACCACGGGAGAGGACCCTAACTGACTTTACATTGGCATTGTTTTCGTGGTGGCAGCACGTAATGGGTTGAAATTACGTGCTGCCACCACGGAATGCGGTGTTAATAGGTCATGGTCATTTCACGTATTTCTGTGAGATCAGGTTGCCTCTTCTGTGGACAAAACAGTTCGGACTTGGCGATTAAAAGGCGATTAAACTGATCTCCCGTGTAAACCCTCATTCGGAATGAATATTTCCCATGTAAAATACCTGGAACTCCAAATGATTTCATTCAGATTTATTTCATTCCGAATGAGAAGCCATCACGTAACTGCACCCAATATCAAACACAAGAACACAATGTCACACACTTGTCTTTTGCTAGACACATTTTCCCCACAAAGACAACATGCCAATTAGCATAAGCAGTAACACTGATATTAAGGTACTGTAATAAGCGTTAATTAATGCTTAATAAGCACCAGTTAACCAGTCAGAGCACTTGTCGTCGCTTTTGTCACTCGAATAATTTCAATAAAAACTTATGAACAGCAAAAATACAGTGGCTTTTACTGCACCTGATCTGGCTCCACACGAGCGCGCATGCACACACACGGAACTCAACTCACTGCATGACAGTCACGCTGGATGCCACTCGCCAGCTAACGTTATGCTCTCCACTCCTCATCACAGCACAGAACCTGGCAATGCTGAGATGGTTGAAACAACTGATGCAAGCCCCTCCAGTGCCGCTCCAGCTGGAGTAGGATGCGACACTTGGCTTCAGGACTCTGAAGTCGATGTTTCATCTGTTTCTGCCCCTGTGGTAAGTTAGTTTGTTAAAGTAGGCTATAGGCTAACGTTAGTTGATTTTTAGCTACTTCTAGTTCTTTGCGATAGCTAACACTAGCAACTCAGCTAATCATGTACATGATGGCCTTACAAAGTTATAAAATGTGACTGTGTGTCATAAATTTTGATGTTTATGATAATGTCGGTAGCGTTACAGGTTATCAGAAGAGGTGTACTCGGTTCATTCAGTCAGTAATAATTAGGCTAGCAACTTTAGCTACAGAGATGAAGGTCATGCTTGAACTAGCAGCCAGTCATGTGTCTAAATTTCCTGAGTAATTTTAAGCTGAGTATAATGAACACCCAGATACTAGTAGTATGTTTTAGCAGAACCTTAGTGTGTAACTGTGACACTCAGAGACATTGACTTTGACCATGATTAAGAGAGTCTGTGTGTGTGTGTGTGTGTGTGTGTATGTGTGTCGCGGCTCGTGTAGGGTGCCACTAGAAATAGCTTCGGTAGCTAAGTGCATCGCTAATGACGTTCTGTGTGAGTTAAAGTGAGTGAAATGTGTGTGAAGATGCACATGGTTGAGATACAAGAGTGACAGTAAATGTGTGAAGCAGGATGAGCAGAGTGAATGTGTTACGCTGGACACTGGATGCATGCACTGGATGCATGTCCGTTGTGGAAAGGCAGTGCTGGTTATCCGTTGCGTGCTCCGCCGTCCGTCTATACCCACCGGCTGCGTTTGCTGTGCGGAACGGTGCAGCTCCGCTGGAAGACATTTCGGTGCACTGCCATGATTAATATCTCCTCGTCCATGGTGTCAACGGGGTGAAATGATGTCTGAAAACCTCTGACCTGTTGACTTCAGGCCTGCCTCTGCCCATTATGTAGTTTTCAATGTGTAGTACAGGGAAATATTATCCGCCATGAACACTGTGTATTTTATTTTGAAAATTAACCGGATGTTTTATTTTATTTCTGTGCACGACTTCCTGCCCCGCACGATCTGCTCTGTGCTGAATTGCTGCGTTGTGCTCCGGCATCGAGTAGCATCCAGCTGCAGCCCCGGAGCAGAAGCCCCTGACGTGACACAAGCCTCTGGCTTGCCGGAAGTGCCCCTGGCATGACGGAAGTGACTTGTTTTGCTGGATATAATTGTCGCGGTCTTTGTTTGGAACTGAGCTCGCAGGACACAGCATCTCAACGCAGTAGGTTTCAGGTAAGCTAACTGGAATAAATTGGCAGAAAATAGCGATGTTGTTTATTCTGTGACCATTAGAAGAGGTCCCTGGTGAGTGGCGAGGGCAGGGCTCGAGACTTGGGATCCACTCACCAATGGTCCCGCCCGGGCCTGACCTCCGCGGCCCACCAGCCTGGAGGTCGGGCGGGCCGACACTGCATATGCCAGAACGGGTGCTCGAGTGTGGGTGAGGGGAGCGGAGAGGAGCGCGGAGGTCAGGCCAGGCGGGCTGACACTATGTATCCCAGAACGGGTGCTCAAGTGTGGGTGAGGGGAGCGAAGAGGACCGCGGAGGTCAGGTCGTTACAACACAAAATGAATTAATTAATTACATTTCAATCTGGCCAAAAGACAGCTGAAATGCTAAACAAAAATAAAAATACAGTGGTGAAGTTGGGATTTGTTTCTTGAAGTTATGTGCTCATTGTCTTTTCTGTCTCTTACAGGCTGCCAGGAGAAGCGGACTGGCCATCAGATATTGTTTGTGGAAATTTGAAAATAAAGTTTGTCAAACTGACTTTTGTCTCTTCATTGTGCACACTTACACACGAAATAGGGTAACAGTCAGCTATTTTTGAATGTTAGCATTGATTTCTCACATTGAATGGTGAAATATTTGTAGTTTGAAAGGCCCAACCTAAATGAATAAAGGTCGTAGTTAACGAAGCATATGAATATTAATATAGAAGGAGCGCCCACTGAGCGCAGCTTCTTTTATTGATGGTTTGAACGTTGCGTGGTGGTCAAAAACAAACAACAAAAAACAAAGTTGACTTGTATGATTAAATAAAGGTAAAATAAATGGACAATTCATCAATTCATAGACGCTATGTTAAGCAATTTTACTTAAAAAAGTTGTTAAAAAAAGAGAAAAGTATTTCTGTCATGCCAGGGGCACTTCCGGCAAGCCGGAGGCTTTTGTCACGTCAGGGGCTTCTGCTCCGGGGCTGCAGCTGGATTCTATTGCCAGCGTCCAGCAAAAATAGAAGTTGTGCCGCAGCTGAGACGGAGCCAGAATGCAGCACAGCCGCAGCTGGTGGAAACACACACATTGACTAGAATTGAATCCTATCGGCTTCGCTGTGGTGCCGGAGCGCAGATGCAACCAACATGCATCTGGTGGAAATTGGGGGTAAGGAGCATCGATGAGCTGTGTGTTATGTTGTACAGGCTAATGGATATAGGCTGCGTCATGTCCATGCTAACTCCTGCTGATTTGATGACGCTATAGCCTGACCTCATTCCTCTCTGTCAGTAAGATTAAAGTAGCATTTCATACATTTTGGCAATTGAAGTTTGTATCAGGCCCAGTGTGTGAGTGTTTTATTTCTTGTGAAACTATTGTGAGAGTATTTCATTTTTAGGCTGTGGATTAAAAACAAGGGAAGTTAGATTAAATGTGTTTATGGGTTTAATTCTGAGCCTTCTCTTTCAGAGTGTCAGGATTTAAGGAGGTCACTTGGGGGTATCGCAGGGTTCGGTGATTGGTCCAAAATTATTTTTACTTTATATCAGTGACATTTGTAAGGTTACAGATCTATTAAAATTTCTAATTTTTGCATATGACACAAATTTATTTTGCTCTGGAAAACATTTAAAGGAGCTTTTGTTTGCTGTAGAGAGGGAACTTGAGATTTTAAAATGTTGGTTTGATGTAAATAAATTGTCGCTTAATATAAAGAAAACTAAATTTATAGTTTTTGTAAATAGAACAAAAAGAAATGGGGACATTGAGTTAAAGATTTGTAATGATAAAATTGAAAGAGTTTTTGAGACTAAGTTCCTCGGGGTAGTGATAGATGATAAATTAACATGGAGACAACATATTGATTATATAAAAAGTAAAATATCAAAATCAATAGCAATCCTATATAAATCTAAGGATATACTAAATTATAAATGCTTGTATATTATTTATTGTTCACTTATACTTCCATATATGTCGTACTGTGTAGAACTGTGGGGATCAACTTTTAAAACAGCTATCAACTCAATAATTGTGTTACAAAAACGAGCTATTCGTCTTATCAATAAGGCTGGTTATTATGATCATACAAATCCATTGTTCATGAAGTCACATGTTTTGAAATTTTTTTTTAAAATAATGCAAATAATGTTTAGAGTAAAAACAAAGTCACTGCCAGATACAGTACAAAGATTGTTTTCTGTGCAGGAGGGGAAATATGGTTTAAGAGATGTTTCTAAGTTTACTGTCCCAAAAGCTAAGAAGGGAATTAAAAGAAGATGTATTTCTGTTGTTGGGGTTAGATTTTGGAATGATGCTGACTTAAATTTACGAATGTGTAACTCATTGTTGATTTTTAAACAAATGGTTGTTAAGGTTTTTTTTGAGAGTTATAAATTGGAATAGTTTTTTCTTTTTTTCTTTTTTTCATATAAATGATGTTTGATGGGTAGCTTAATTTAGGATTTATGTAGGGTAGGCAAATATAAGCATTATGCTTCAGCCTATACCTTTTCAGTCATTACCATCATATATTAATTAGCATTTTTTGTGTGTTACCTAGAATGTTTATATTTATGATTATTATTGTTGTTGTTGTGAAAATCTGTGTATGTTCCTATGTTGTATGTGATGATGATGACTGAATAAAACATACTACTACTACTACTACTAGGGATGGGCTGACATTGCAGATGGTGTCAGATGGACTGCAGAAGACGACCCTGGCTCTTGTAGCCATGCAGGTAAACAAAATAAACTCCCTAGAGAGGAATTAATATGCTACGGTGTATGTTTAGCAATCGTGACAGTAAAAGTTTTTTTCTTCTGTATTTCAGACAGTCCCAGGTCAGCATCTGAAGTAGTTCCTGGATGAAGTGCGACCTTTTCCCGAAGACACCTTCTCTGGTGTAAAACTCAACAGGAAACAAGTGGATGATGATGATCCACAAAGTGAAAGATAGACTAATCAATGGCTTCTGTGACAACCTCACCACGCAGTTTGGCAATCTTGATACGGGCGTCTTGAAGGCCGCTGACACCATTTTTGACCTAAGCAACTGGCCTGAAGACATCACTGACCTGGCCACCTTTGGCCTGGCCGATATTGAGACTTTTGTCACTCACTTCCAGAAAACTGATGGGTTACAGGGAGCTTTGTGGAACACTGTATTCCCAAACAGTTAATCTAAGTAACAAAACTTTTGAAAAAGCCAAATTAACTCAAATCTGTCATTTTTTTAGAACGCAACTATTAGGGTTTCCAATCCTTTTTTCCTGTTTTTGAACATAGTGGTTGCATTAAAAATCAATATGAAAAGGAAATATGTCCTTATGTTGTGTTTTCACCACCACTGGTAAGCTGAATTCTCATCACGAGTGAATAAAGCAGCTAACTCTGAATCTCTCTGCTCAAATGTTTAAGTTCAAATAACTCATGTTTGTCTTAGTATGCCATTTTGAGGAAATGAGATTCCCATGATCGTTTGCTAAAAAAAAATAACATACTAGAGTGAAAAGAATGCATCAGAATTCTTTAATGTTGAAATAGTGACTGATATCTGGATGTTGCAATAGGTGCATAATTAACAGAATTATTAACTTCAGTGAGTGCATAATAAAGAGTTTATGAATGTCAACAAGACACTGTTCCCACTTTAGATCCAGTAGCTGCAAAGATGCATCATGAGCTGTTAAAAAGTGCATATTAATAATTTATTAACCTTTATACGACACTGTTCCCACTTTAGATCCAGCAGCTGCAAAGATGCATTATGAGCTGTTAATAAGTGCATATTAATAGTTTATTAACCTTTATACGACACTGTTCCCACTTTAGATCCGGTAGCTGCAAAGGATCATTATTTACTATTAATAAGTGCATAATTAAGCATTTATTAACCGTAGTATGGCATTTATATTAACTTCTTATAGTCTCATTAATGTTAATTACAAATACACCTGACCCTTTTTTCGACCCTTAACCACGACACCCTCCCGGTGGTGGGTCGGCAGTGGTGGCCAAGTCACTGCCCATCTCCTCCTCCTGGTTTCCAGCTTAACTCCTCTCTCCTGCACCATAACCAGCAAGAGGCTTTTTCTGCTGCCTCCCCCATCCTGCGAGCTGCTGTCTTTCTCTCCTTCCCTGTCATTCCAATGGCTGTGAGCATTCTCCAAATTGACTGGGCAGGGAAACCTCTACAGCCGACCTTGACCAGGAACAGCCATGACTGCCATCCTTTCCCCCTACAGTCATGCAGAAGGTCTTGGTATTTGGCGCTCTTCCTTTCAACGGCCTGTTCACACCCCTCTTCCCATGGGACTGTAAGTTCTATGAGGATGATCTTTTTTTTTTGCCTCTTCAGACCATAGTACCACATCTGGCCTCAGGGTTGTCTGGACAATCTGGGGGAACTGCAGTCTTCCTCCCAGGTCGACCTTCATTTCCCATGATTGGGCCTTTTGTAGCAGACTGGTTCTTGTTGTTGCTGTGGTTGGTGGCTTTTCCCCCTCCCTTACGAACTGGATTGATGTTGTTTTCCAAAGTGGTTGGAGTTTCTTCTTTCTCTCCTGCTCTTGGTGTTAGCAAGTGTCATGAGCACCTTGTCATGGCGCCACCTGTACCTTCCTTGGGTGAGTGCTGTTTTACACCCGGACAAGATGTGTGCCATGGTGCCCCTCTCTCCACAAAGCTTGCACAATGGCTCTTCTCTCATGCCCCACTTATGCAAGTTTGCTGGGGCTGGGAGTGTGTCATACACTGATCTCAGCAGGAAAGAGATGCGGAATGGCTCCAGTCTCCATAGGTCCGTCCAAGTGATCTTCCTCTCGGGGAGGTCCCATTTCGTCCAGGCTCCATGGGAAATTAGCTCCACTGCCCTTGACCTTTGTCCTTCTTCCTCTAGGTTCCGTACCTCCTCTTGAATCATGGCTCTTCTGTCACTGGTTCCTGCCTTCCTCCACTGTTGGAAATGGGAGGTTCCAAGACCCTGTCTTCCTGTGCATGGTGCTCCTATGATGTCACATAACTTCAGCATGCTCTCGGCTTGTGCAACAGATGAGTCAGCTGTCCACTTGCACCCTGATCTTGTGATGACGCCTGCATGTCTGACTTTTTCATCCTGGGAGTCTCTGTATGTCCTTACAACTCTGCACTTTGTCGTTCGTGGTTAAGAAATTCAAAGTTGCAGAGGAAGTTAGAGCTGCTCTGATCTTAAATAGAGGCCTACTGCAGTGAAGCTTGGAGGGATTCCCAACCACTTTCGGAGGTACTTATTGATCTTCCTCTCCACTCCTTCAACGCATGTCATCGGGACTTCATACACAGTCAGCAGCCACATGAGTCTTGGCAACAGTCCGTGTTGATAGAGCCATGCTTTAAACTTCCCCAGGAGCCCTGATTTTTCGATCCTCCTTAGCCATTCCTTTGTCTGGTTTTCTGTACTGGCGATGATGTTCCTGTCAGTCAGTGAGTCATCGAACCACTTTCCGAGGCACTTGATTGGATTCTCCTCTATCGATGGAATCACTTCCACTTGCACATGCAGCTTGAACCTGTTGGTCACTTTCCCTGTTCCTGATCACCATACTTCTGGATTTATTTGGCTTAAACTTCATTCTGGCCTAAATTGCCATGTGGTCCAGAATAGTTAGCACCCACCTCGCCTCTACATGGGTTGTGGTCGTCATGGTAAGGTCGTCCATGTAACCTCTAATTGGGGGTTGTCGGATGCCTGTCTCCATTTTTGGACCCCAGGCTTCCTTCTCCGCAGCTGTTATTAGGAGGTTCATTCCCATGACGAAGAGGATGGGGGAGACTGTGCAGCCAGTTACGATGCCCTTTTCTAGGCTTTGCCACTGAGTTGTAAAATGGGCTGTCTTGAATCGTAGCTGGATTCCGCCAAAGTAGCTGGTGATCATTCCCTTGATGTGCTGAGGGATGTGGTAGTGGTCTAATGCTGCATGGATGAGGGCGTGAGGGATTGAGGTTTCTTCTGCTGGCTTTGACCTCACGGATCATCTGACTGAGAACACTGGTGTGTTCCAGACATCCAGAGAAGCCTGGGATTCCTCCTTTCTGGATAGCGGTGTTAATGTATCCATTCTCTGTCATGTACGAGGTCATCCTCTTGGCCAGCACAGAAAAGAAGATTTTGTCTTCTACACTTAGCAGTGAGATTGTTCTGAATTGGTCAGTGGTTGAGGAGTTCTCTTCCTTTGGCACGAAACAGCCCTCTGCCTTCTTCCAGCATGATGGAATGGTACCCTTTCTCCAGATCCTCCGGAACAGCTTCCACAGCCTCCGAAGGAGTACTGGGCATTTCTTATATACCTTGTAAGGTATACCGCTTGGGCCGGGGGCAGATCCTGTTCTGGCCTTCTTCACCACCTCTTGGACTTCCTTCCAGGATGGTTCACTGATGTTGAACTCTTTTTCTGGAGTCTTTGTGCTGTTGATGCTTGGATTGGCATCCAGGGCCTGGTTTCTGTAGATGTCACTGTGGGTCTCCCTCCACATCTTCTCTGGGGCTGGTCAGCCTTCCAGATTTTGCTTCACCCAGCAGTGTTCTGGTGAATCGGAAGGGGTCTTTGGTGAACTGTGGTCGTTTGTTCTCCCTATCCTTCCTCTTCTTCCGAGTGCTTTCTGCTCTTCAGAGTCTGCAGAGGCATTCCCAGAGTTGACTCGTCAGGTCCTTGATGCCTTCCTTTTCATCAGCCTGGGCTCTTTCGAATTGCTTGGTGAGCATCTTGATTTCTCCCCTCAAATGAAGGATTTCCCTTTCTCTTCTGCTTGGCTGGTGTGCAGACTTTATGTTGACTTTCTTTTCCTCAACTCCAAAACGCTCCCTTGCCAGGTTGTAGGTTATTGTTGTGAGAGTATTGACTTTCTGCTCAACTGTCCTTGCTAGTGTGGCTAGCAGGGACAGTCTAGCATTTTGTCAATATAAATAAACACCTTATTAATTTCATCTTATAGGGTCTTATAGGGTCTTAGTGCCTTATAAACCAGTAATAAATGTGGTTATTATTCTATAATTAATCCTTATAAATTATAGTTAATGTAGATAGACATCTGCATATCACTGCATGGCACAGCACGGCAATGACGTGTGCATGACCAGCTCCCGTGTGCAGCTCTTGCAAGTTAAGTATTTGTCCAATTTTTAAACCTTTTTGGCATCTTTTTATACACTTTGTACAAGAAGCTTGTTCTATTAAAGCGTGTCCATTTACTGGATGAGAAATTTCAGTCATCGGACTTGTACTTTTAAAGACTTTGGAGGATAAGTTGAGCCATGACTGCTCCTCGCAGGCGCACACCAAACCACACCAGCGAAACGCTGCTTTTAAACAAAAATCTAACTTGTCTGTATTTTACACTGGTTTGTGTAAATGGGACTGCTGGACAAAGATTAGGAGAGACCTTGCTGGATTTTTCGGCTATTGCTAAAGTCTCTCCTGATTCATCTCGGTTGTATTTTTTTCACTTTTGTGACCGATTTACAAACTTTTCTGACATGTCAGCTGTGTGTGAGTCGTGCCTTCCTACCTTATCAAAGCTGAAGGATGACATCCCCATTGAGATCTGATCTGTGGTCAGATCTCAAAGAAAAGGACAAACTGCTCATGGACTTCTCTTCTGTCGCTTCATCTCAGGCAAAACATATATCACTCCTTAAGTCCGCCGGATGCAGTAACCGAAACACGTCCAACAACGACACCACTTTCAACACCGGCTCCGTTACTGCCGACCCCCCAGGTCCTGTGACGGTCTCAACACAACCTGAGACCTGTTGGTACCTCCAAGGTGAAAAGCCCAAGACCTCCACCCTCTGTCCGATCCAAACAGAGCCACGGCATCTCAGCGGCAATAATGAAATGGACGCAAACCGGACCCAGTGCCCTGGTCAGAGGTGACTGAAAGGCAACGGTGCTGTTTGCCGGTCCCTTCCTCTGTCATCCCTGGACTTGCAGCTGGCCAACAGGTTTGACGTCCTGAGTGTACAGGAATTCCCTCCTGTGGGTGCAAGCTCCCACTCTGCACCGGCTCCCATTCCTCCAACCAGTCGTGTTTTCCATCAGACAAATGGCAGGGGTTCCCGGCCTGGTACCCCCACTTCATCTGAATTTGAAGCGGATGGGGCCCAGCGACACAAGGGTCATCTACAGCAGGCACCATTGCGCCACCGACACACCTCCAGGAGGTCAGGTGTCCGTGCCCAAGTACAGCGCCCTCCCTCATTGCTGACTGTGGGATCCTCCATGGTCAGACATGTAGCAGTACGCAACGGTCAGACCTTCTGCCACTCTGGTGCCACCGTCAGGGACATAACATCTGCCGTCCTGCAGGTTACAGCCCAGCACACCTCTGCCTCCACGATGGTTATCGAGGCTGGCATAAACGACTTAAAACAGGAAAAGTCAGAGCTTCTGAAGAAGGACTTTGTCCACCTGATGGACAGCCTGCTGGACACTGGGAAGCAGGTAATTGTTTCTGGCCCGCTTCCCCCACCTCGCTTCGGTGATGTCACCACCAGCCGTCTCCGCCAGCTCCACCTGTGGCTGAAGAGTTAATGTCTGAACATGAATATTCCTTATGTTTACAACTTTACCACCTTCCTCAGCAGACCTCGGTTGTTTGGCAGGGACGGTCTGCACCCTAACCAAGAAGGATCACGGCTATTATCAATTAATATTGATCTGACTGTGAAGTCATGTCGAGCTCCCACCTCCGCTTGACTGACAATAAACACACCCAACTACACGCAATCACCCACTTTCTCTCCCCCCTCACTTTGGGACACTACTGATCACAGCGCCCCCTGCCAGCTTCATATGGCACTACCACATTCACTGATCCTCCCCTTACCACCCATAAATTGTCAATGCTCATTGATTACTGTTGTCACTAACCAAGTGATTCCTGTTGTCACTAACCAAGTGATGCCTGCTGTCACTAAACAAGTGACTTGACAGATGCAACATCATGCTCCACATCACCCAGGCTAATAGAACACAGAAAGGATGTCTCAACAAAGGACATCACTGACCTGGAACATATCTTCTCATCAAGAGGTTTACATGTGCTCCATTGAAACATTCGGAGTCTGCTTCCAAAAATCCATGAAATCCGCTTGCTTGCTGCTCAAAGTAAGACAGATATTTTATCATTCTCAGAAGCATGGCTGGACAGTTCAGTGAATGACTCAGAAGTTGAATTAGAAAATTACTCAATCATAAGAAAAGATAGAAATCGTAATGGTAGAGGGGTTTGTGTCTTTGTGAGGACTGACATTGTCTTTAATTTTAGAACGGACATTTATCACGAAGATTTAGAGTCTGTATGGTTGGATATATCTTTTCCTAAAAGTAAACCAATATTGGTCGGCGTTTGTTATAGGCCCCCGGACCAAAATCATTTCTATGAAATACTTGAGGACATCTTTGCAAACAATATCACAAGCTCTGATGTCATATTATTGGGTGACCTGAACACTGACATTTTAAAAAAGGACACTTCTTTATATAAAGCATATGATAATTTCTGCCGAGTATCTGGGCTTACTCAGTTGATGGATGAACCAACACGTGTTACCTGTACCACTGAAACCATTATTGAGTGATCAAAGAGGAGTAGTAAGTTACAGCTTGAGTGATCATAATATCATCTATCTTTCAAGGAAGGTAAAAAAAAAAACTGTGTATAAACATCATAATTCTGTGAGATTGAGAAGCTTAAAAAGATACAGCAAAGATACTTTTGCCGAGAGTCTAAAACATACAGATTTTTCTCAAGAATTAGAATGTCAGGACGTTGAAAAAGCTTTTTGTCTGTTTAAAACAAAACTTTTAGACATTCTAAATAGGTTGGCTCCAATAAAAACAGTAAGAATTAAACAGAGATCTGAAGCATGGATTAACGATGACATATTAAAGACCATTAGATTAAGAAATGCAAGTTATGCAGAGTTCAAGCGGACAAAAGACCAAGCCAACTTTCAAAAGTATAAGAGCCTGAGAAACGAGATACACAGAATGGCCAATAAAGCTAAGAAAGATTTCTATAGTGATAAAATTTTAGAATATAAAAAAGAGCCGAGAAAACTGTGGAAGTGTCTTAAGGAATTGGGGTATAGTAAAACCTTAAAATCAAAAGCAAGTAACATCAGTCTGGATATAGATGGAAACAACACATCAGACAAAAAAGAAGTGGATGAACACTTGAACTTACACTTCACATTTTCAAAAAAACTGGTCGACAAACTTCCACAGCTTTCTGGCACATATGATGAAAAACACACAACAGAATTTTATACACATGAGGAAATTAAGCCTAATTCATTTTTTTTCTCTGAAGTTTCAGATGCACTGATTCTTAAAATGCTTAGTGGATTGAATCCCAATAAAGGTAGAGGGCTAGATCAATTACCAGCAAGATTTCTTAGAGATTCGGCAGAAGTGATTACTCCTTTTATTACTCATAATCAATCTGTTAATTCAATCAGGCAAAGTTCGAGATGAACTGAAAATGGCAAGAGTAACTACACACTACTACACAAAAAAGGAAGCAAGTGTGATCCAAGCAACTATAGACCAGTATCTATTTTAAGTGCTTTTTCAAAAAATTTCAAAAGAATCATACAGGAACAGATAAATGAATACATCTCGGATAGTAACCTCATATATGAACTACAGTCAGGCTTTAGGAAAAACTACTCTACTGAATCTTGCTTGCTGTACTTAACGGACCTGATCAGAAGAGAAGTGGATGAAGGGAAGTTTTGTGGTATGGTCATGCTGGATTTGCAGAAAGCTTTTGATACAGTAGATTATACCGTTTTAATAATGAAATTGAAAGCCATGGGTTTTAGTGGGACAACTCTGAAATGGGTAAATTCATACCTAACAAATTGCACTTCAATTGGTGGATATAAATGGGACCCTTTCAGAGTCAAGAAGTATAGAATGTGGGGTGCCACAAGGAAGTATTCTTGGCCCTCTATTTTTTCTATTGTATATAAATGACTTAAAAGCAGCTGCCTCATGTAGTTTGTTTTTGTATGCTGATGATGTAGTTTTAATGGTAGCGCAAAAGAATAAATCTGTGGTCGAAAACACTCTTAGTGAGGAACTTTAAAATGTAAGTCGATGGCTATCAGATAATAAGCTGTCCCTACATTTGGGAAAAATTGAAGCCATTCCTTTGGTTCTAAAATAAAAAACTAACTAGCTAGGTCTCCAGGTTTTTTGGTCAAAGTTGCAGATTAATAAAGAAAATGTTAATTATCTTGGCTGCAATTTAGACAGGTTTCTATCAGGTGAAGCTATAGCTTTAAAAGCCCTCACCAAGATAAATCTAAGACTTAAATTTTTAGTCAGAAAAGCTGCCTTTCTGGACAGCTCAGCTCTTCATACAGTAGCTGGAGCTCTAATTCAATGTCATTTTGATTACGCTGCCGCATCTTGGTACACTGGATTATCACAATATCTCAAAACCAAACTACAAAAGGCTCAAAATAAACTGATAAGGGTTATATTGAAGGTTCATTCACGTTTACATCTGGATGCTTCACATTTTAAAAAGCTTAACTGGTTGACTGTAGAGAAAAGAACTTTATATGTTAAGATGCTGCTCGCTTACAAAATTGTTAATAATTTGGCCCCAAAATATTTAATCAACTACTTCTTGTTGTCAAGAGACAATCACAGATACTCTACAAGAGGTAGCCTGACAAATTTTATTCCTGTTCGTTTCAAAACTCTAATGGGCAAAAACACTTTTCTCTACAGTGCAGCAGTGCAATGGAATAATCTGCTCCACAAATCTGAAACAGAGTGCTTCAATGAATGCTTTTAAAGTAGCCTTAAAGAAATGGTTACAAAATACTATGTAGTACATTACATTAAGTTTTAACATTTGTGACAACGAGAGCATGAGCAGGTTTGACATTGATGCTTATGTGTTGAGTGTATTGTTGTTTTGTTCGATGTATTATTGATGTTTCTGCTGTTTGTCGTGTGGTGTGTTTAATGTTCTTCAAAGGACCACAATGGAAATAAGCCTTTGGGCTTTATTGTGTTGTATCCTTGGTGATTTTTAATGTACAATGACTACGGTGCAGTTGTATGTATCTTTTATTGATCACCTAATAAACTCAATCAATCAATCAATCTTATTAATATTTAGTATAGGTTTATAAACTGTTACCAAAGTTTCTATTAAGTGCTTTAATGCTCCTATAAGCAATAATAACTTAGTCAGTTATGCTGTAATAAACACCTAGTCTAGTCTTATTAATGTTAATAAGCATCTTATACCGTTGTTACTGTTAATTTGTGCTTATTAAGCATTAATTAGCGCTTATTACAGTACCTTAATATAAAGTGTTACCGCATAAGCTTACGGCATGCTAGTGCGCATGCGCCTGCGTGTGCAGCGTGTTGCAGTCACTCCTGCTTGTTTTCTCAGTTTTCTTACTTTTTTGCTTTATTAAGTATTTGTGCTTGCTTTTTTGTGACTGTCATTTTGAAACTGCGCCCTCTCCAAACATGCTGATTGAGAGAGTTGTGCTCGTTTTCCTCACTCTGGAATTACTTATTTCATTCGGACCCGGCACCATTGCGCAACAACTTCATGGCCGCATTGTTTACTCCAGATATCAGCTGATTGCGCTGAGGCCGGCCGGCTTGGTGGCTAGAACATCGGAGATACCAGCTGAATTGTGGAGGAAAACATACAGAGGATGCAGGGGAGGAAGTAAACAGCGGCGTAAAAAAGCAGGGTTGAGACAACGGAGGCTTATGGAGAAGAGAAGATATCAATCAATCAATTTTCAATCAATTTTATTTATAAAGCCCAATATCACAAATCACAATTTGCCTCACAGGGCTTTACAGCATACGACATCCCTCTGTCCTTATGACCCTCGCAGCGGATAAGGAAAAACTCCCCAAAAAAACCCCTTTAACGGGGAAAAAAAACAGTAGAAACCTCAGGAAGAGCAACTGAGGAGGGATCCCTCTTCCAGGACGGACAGACGTGCAATAGATGTCGTACAGAACAGATCAGCATAATAAATTAACAGTAATCCGAGAGAGAGAGAGAGAGAGAGAGAGAGAGAGATGCAGGTAATGACAGTAGCTTACAACAACATTATTGAAAGTAATAATATTATAGTTATAGTTCTGGCTACTGTGGTACAATATGTTGAAAGTATGTATTAATATCTGGCAGTATACATGTGTGACAATAGTCATATGTGAATAATAACAGTAGAAGTATGACTAATGACTAATGATGGCAGCAACAGCAGGAGGCATCTGGCAGGACCACGGCAGCAGCACAACCACACACGTCACGCTGTCCAGGCACCGCTGCGATATGAGTTAATCTGAGAGACAGTGGAGCACAAAGGCTCCGGAGAAGAAGCCGAGTTAGTGACATGCAGAATGGCCGAGTTAGCAAGATGCAGTAATAGAATACGAGAGAGAGAGAGAGAGAGAGAGAAGGAGAGAAGGTGCCCGGTGTATTATAGGGGGGTCCTCCGGCAGACTAGGCCTAAGTCAGCCTAACTAGGGGCTGGTACAAGGCAAGCCTGAGCCAGCCCTAACTATAAGCTTTATCAAAGAGGAAAGTCTTAAGTCTAGTCTTAAATGTGGAGACGGTGTCTGCCTCCCGGACCGTAACAGAAAGATGATTCCACAGGAGAGGAGCCTGATAGCTGAAGGCTCTGGCTCCTGATCTACTTTTGGAGACTTTAGGGACCACGAGTAACCCTGCGTTCTCAGAGCGCAGTGTTCTGGTGGGATAATATGGCACTATGAGCTCTCTAAGATATGACGGAGCTTGACCATTTAGAGCTTTATAAGTTAACTGTAGGATTTTAAATTCAGTTCTGGATTTTACAGGGAGCCAGTGCAGAGAAGCTAAAACAGGAGAAATATTATCTCGTTTCTTAGTTCCTGTTAGTACACGTGCTGCTGCATTCTGAATTAGCTGGAGAGTTTTTAAGGACTTACTAGAGCTACCTGATAATAGAGAGTTACAGTAATCCAGCCTTGAGGTAACAAAAGCGTGGACCAATTTTTCTGCATCTTTTCGGGTCAGGATAGGCCTAATTTTAGCAATATTACACAGATGAAAAAATGCAGTCCGTGAGGTTTGTTTTAAATGAGAATTAAAAGACAAATCTTGATCAAATATTACTCCGAGGTTTCTTACGGTAGTGCTAGAGGCCAGAGCAATGCCATCTAGAGAAACTATGTCATCAGATAAAGAGTCTCTGAGTTGTTTGGGGCCAAGAACAATAACTTCAGTTTTGTCTGAATTTAACATCAGGAAATTGGTGCTCATCCAAGTTTTTCTGTCTTTAAGGCAGTTATGGAGTTTAGTTAATTGATTACTTTCTTCTGGCTTCATCGATAAATACAACTGAGTATCATCCGCATAACAATGGAAGTTTATAGAGTGATTTCCTAATGATTTTACCTAAAGGAAGCATATATAGAGTAAATAGGATTGGTCCGAGCACAGAACCTTGCAGAACTCCAAAACAAACTTTAGTACATAAGGATAATTCATTATGAATGTCAACAAACTGAAAACGATCAGATAAATAAGATTTAAACCAGCTTAGTGCTGAACCTTTTAGGCCAATTAAGTGATCCAGTCTCTGCAGTAGAATTTGATGGTCAGTTGTGTCAAACGCCGCACTAAGATCTAATAAAACAAGTACAGAGACAAGTCCTTTGTCTGAAGCAATCAGAAGGTCATTTGTAATTTTAACTAGTGCTATCTCAGTGCTATGATGCACTCTAAATCCTGACTGAAATTCCTCAAATAAATTATTATCATGGAGAAAATCACACAGTTGGTCTGCAACTACTTTCTCAAGGATCTTTGACAAAGGGAAGATTAGATATTGGTCTATAGTTGGCTAACACCTCTGGATCCAGGGTGGGCTTTTTTAGTAGAGGTTTAATTACAGCTACCTTAAAAGACTGTGGTACATAGCCTGTTAATAAGGATATATTGATCATATCTAATATATGAGTGTTAACTAAAGGAAAGACCTCCTTAAGTAGCCTAGTTGGGATGGGGTCTAAGAGACACGTTGATGATTTAGATGAAGAAATCACTGCTGTCAATTCTTGAAGAGAAATTGGGGAGAAGCAATCTAAATATATATTAGGTTTTACAGCTGTGTTTGAGGTTAGATATGTACTATCTGAGGACAGGAGGTCATGAATTTTGCCTCTAATAGTTAGAATTTATAAGCCGTGTCTCCCCTCTCTCGTCATGGGCAACGTGAGGTCGCTGGCAAAAAAGATGGACGACCTGACAGCGGTCGCCAGGAGTCAGAAGGAGTACCGGGAATGTAGTCTGATGTGCTTCACTGAGACATGGCTTCACCAGGACATTCCCGACAACAACGTCTCCATCAGTGGCTTTCAGACTGTTCGGGCCGACAGGGACTGCATTGAGAGCAGTAAGCGCAAAGGAGGGGGGCTTGTCGTTCTAGTAAATAACCGCTGGTGCAGTCCTGACCAACAGGCTGGCTAACAGTCTTCTTCTTCCCATCCTTTTGTTCCAGCTAAGTTATTTTGGTGCATTATCACCACCAACTGTTAAATAATAATAATAATAATAATAATGATAATAATAATAATACATTTTGGGCGGCACGGTGGTGTGGTGGTTAGCACTGTCGCCTCACAGCAAGAGGGTTGCCAGTTTGATCCTGGGTGCGGGAGCCCTTTTGTGTGGAGTTTGCATGTTCTCCCCGTGTCAGCGTGGGTTCTCTCCAGGCACTCCAGCTTCCTCCTACAGTCCAAAGACATGCAGATTGGGGACTAGGTTAATTGGTAACTCTAAATTGTCCATAGGTGTGAATGTGAGCGTGAATGGTTGTTTGTCTCTATGTGTCAGCCCTGCGATAGTCTGGCGACCTAGCCAGAAATTTAACGAACCATTTACTTTTATTTTACAGATAAGAAACAATAAATAGAGAAGACAATAAAGCCTCCATAACATCCTGTGTGTGACTAATTCTGGCTTCATGTGAGTGGGAGAAAGTCTGCCAGCTTCTGGGACAATTTAGGCCTATGCCATGTAAAATGCCAGAATCAGAATCAGAATCAGAATCAGAAATACTTTATTGATCTCCAAGGGGAAATTATTTATATTACAGGTGCTCCTTGCAAGAAAGGAAAGATACGTGAAAATATAAGAAATTTAAATAGTAGTATTTACAAATATATAGTTCAATAAACAGGAATTATTAACAAACATAAACGTAAATAATATATAACATAACATATATAGAATAATAATATAACATATACAGTACAGGCCAAAAGTTTGGACACACCTTCTCATTCAATGTGTTTTCTTTATTTTCATGACTATTTACATTGTAGATTCTCACTGAAGGCATCAAAACTATGAATGAACACATGTGGAGTTATGTACTTAACAAAAAAAGGTGAAATAACTGAAAACATGTTTTATATTCTAGTTTCTTCAAAATAGCCACCCTTTGCTCTGATTACTGCTTTGCACACTCTTGGCATTCTCTGGATGAGCTTCAAGAGGTAGTCACCTGAAATGGTTTCCACTTCACAGGTGTGCCTTATCAGGGTTAATTAGTGGAATTTCTTGCTTTATCAATGGGGTTGGGACCATCAGTTGTGTTGTGCAGAAGTCAGGTTAATACACAGCCGACAGCCCTATTGGACAACTGTTAAAATTCATATTATGGCAAGAACCAATCAGCTAACTAAAGAAAAACCAGTGGCCATCATTACTTTAAGAAATGAAGGTCAGTCAGTCTGGAAAATTGCAAAAACTTTAAATGTGTCCCCAAGTGGAGTCGCAAAAACCATCAAGCGCTACAACCAAACTGGCACACATGAGGACCGACCCAGGAAAGGAAGACCAAGAGTCACCTCTGCTTCTGAGGATAAGTTCATCCGAGTCACCAGCCTCAGAAATGGCAAGTTAACAGCAGCTCAGATCAGAGACCAGATGAATGCCACACAGAGTTCTAGCAGCAGACCCATCTCTAGAACAACTGTTAAGAGGAGACTGCGCGAATCAGGCCTTCATGGTCAAATAGCTGCTAGGAAACCACTGCTAAGGAGAGGCAACAAGCAGAAGAGATTTGTTTGGGCCAAGAAACACAAGGAATGGACATTAGACCAGTGGAAATCTGTGCTTTGGTCTGATGAGTCCAAATTTGAGATCTTTGGTTCCAACCGCCGTGTCTTTGTGAGACGCAGAAAAGGTGAACGGATGGATTCCACATGCCTGGTTCCCACTGTGAAGCAT
Source organism: Epinephelus lanceolatus (assembly GCF_041903045.1). Classification (NCBI taxonomy): domain Eukaryota; kingdom Metazoa; phylum Chordata; class Actinopteri; order Perciformes; family Serranidae; genus Epinephelus; species Epinephelus lanceolatus. Next base: position 43,497,992 of record NC_135746.1, read on the forward strand.
GGAGGAGGAGGTGTGATGGTATGGGGGTGTTTTGCTGGTGACACTGTTGGGGATTTATTCAAAATTGAAGGCACACTGAACCAGCATGGCTACCACAGCATCCTGCAGCGACATGCCATCCCATCCGGTTTGCGTTTAGTTGGACGATCATTTATTTTTCAACAGGACAATGACCCCAAACACACCTCCAGGCTGTGTAAGGGCTATTTGACCAAGAAGGAGAGTGATGGAGTGCTGCGGCAGATGACCTGGCCTCCACAGTCACCGGACCTGAACCCAATCGAGATGGTTTGGGGTGAGCTGGACCGCAGAGTGAAGGCAAAGGGGCCAACAAGTACTAAACACCTCTGGGAACTCCTTCAAGACTGTTGGAAAACCATTTCAGGTGACTACCTCTTGAAGCTCATGGAGAGAATGCCAAGAGTGTGCAAAGCAGTAATCAGAGCAAAGGGTGGCTATTTTGAAGAAACTAGAATATAAAACATGTTTTCAGTTATTTCACCTTTTTTTGTTAAGTACATAACTCCACATGTGTTCATTCATAGTTTTGATGCCTTCAGTGAGAATCTACAATGTAAATAGTCATGAAAATAAAGAAAACGCATTGAATGAGAAGGTGTGTCCAAACTTTTGGCCTGTACTGTATATATATATATATATTGTAAATTGAACAAGATTATTTACACAAACAGAATATATACAGTCAGGGTGAAATGGGGTTATTGCACAAGTTACATTGGATTATTGCAGTGTGTGTGAAAAAGTCTCAGGGCCACTCAAAGGGAGGAGTTGTACAGTTTGATGGCCACAGGCAGGAATGATTTCCTGTGGCGCTCAGTGGTACATCTTGGTGGTATGAGTCTCCCACTGAAAGTACTCTTGTGCCTGACCAGCACATGGTGGAGTGGGTGTGAGACATTGTCCAAGATAGTTCGTTGCTTAGACAGCATCCTCCTCTCTGACACCACCATCAGAGAGTCACACTCCGTTCCCACAATTTCACTGGCCTTGCGGATCAGTTTGTTGAGTCTGTTGGTGTCCGCCACCCTCAGCTTGCTGCCTCAGCACACAACAGCATAGTGGATAGCACTGGCCACCACAGACTCATAGAAAATCCTGAGCATAGTCCGGCAGATTTTGAAGGACCTCACTCGCCTCAGAAAATAGAGACGGCTCTGGCCCTTCCTGTAGAGAGCGTTAGTGTTCTTAGCCCAGTCCAGTTTATTGTCAATGTGTACCCCCAGGTACTTATAGTCCTCTACAATGTCCACACAGACCCCCTGGATGGAAACAGGGGTCACCGTTGTCTTGGTCCTCCTCAGATCCACAGCCAACCTTTGTCTTTGCCATGTTGAGCTGCAGATGGTTTTGCTCACACCATGTGACAAAGTTATCCACAACAGCCCTGTACTCATCCTCATCACCCTTGGTGATACATCCAACTATAGCAGAGTCATCAGAAAACTTCTGAAGATGGCAGGTCTCAGTGCAATAGCTGAAGTCCGTGGTGTAGAGGGTGAAGAGGAAGGGAGAGAGGACAGTCCCCTGCGGGGGCCCCGGTATTGCTGACCACTCTGTCTGACACACAGCGTTGCAAGCGCACATTCTATGGTCTGCCAGTCAAGTAGTCTACAATCCAGGACACCAGGGGGGCATCCACCTGCATTGCTGTCAGCTTGTCACCCAGTAGAGGTGGACGGATGGTGTTGAATGCACTAGAGAAGTCAAAAAACATGACCCTCACAGTGCTCACCGGCTTATCCAAATGGGCATAGACACGGTTGAGCAGGTAGATGATGGCGTCCTCAACTCCAAGTTGGGGCTGATAGGCGAACTGGAGGGGGTCCAAAAGTAGCTTGACCATGGGCCGGAGCTGCTCCAAAATGAGTCTCTCCAGGGTCTTCATGATGTGGGAGGTCAATGCCACGGGTCTGTAGTCCTTGGAGCCACTGGGACGCGACGTCTTTGGCACAGGAATGAGGCAGGATGTCTTCCACAGCAAGGGGACCCTCTGGAGACTCAGGCTCATGTTAAAGACATGCTGAAGTACTCCACATAGCTGGGGGGTACAGGCTTTGAGCACCCTGGGGCTGACACCATCAGGGCCTGCAGCCTTATTTGAGTGGAGTCTCATCAGCTGTCTTCTCACATGGTCAGCAGTGAAGCACATTGTGGAGGTGACGACACGTGGGGGAGGGGTGTAGTCCTCATGATGGAAAGTACAGTCAGTCTGGCCACGGGGAGAGGAGGTGTGAGGAGGAGGGGGGATCAAGCAGGAAGGTGTTGAGGTGTGAGAGGGAGGAGTGGGGGAGGAGGGCAGAGTGGGAGATGGTTGACCAAGACAGACAGCAAAAGAGTCAGGGGGGAATGGGCAGGGCCAGTAGTGTCAAATCTGTTAAAAAACAGATTCAGTTCATTGGCCCTGTCCACTCTGCCTTCAACTCCTCTGTGGTTGTTGGTTCTGAAGCCAGTGATGGTCCTCATTCCACTCCAGACCTCTCTCATGTTGTTCTGATGGAGTTTCCTCTCCAGCTTCCTCCTGTACCTCTCCTTAGCCTCCCTTATCTTCATCTTCAGCTCCCCCTGTTTTGTTCTCACCTCCTCCCTGTTACCAGCTCTGAAAGCCCTCTTCTTTGCGTTGAGGATGGCTTCGATGTCCTTTGTTACCCACGGTTTGTTATTTGGATAACAATGGACAGTCCTGGCTGGGACAGTGGAGTCCACACAGAAGCTGATGTAGTCCGTGATGCATTCTGTGAGCCCGTCAATGTCCTCCCCATGTGGCTCACAGAGTGCCTGCCAGTCTGTCACACCAAAACAGCCCTGCAGTGTATCATAAGTCTCCTCCGACCATCTCCTCACTGTCCTCATGATCGCAGGCTGGCTTTTGACTAGTGGTACATAGCAGGGGTTGAGGTGCACCAGGTTGTGGTCTGACCTACCCAGAGGGAGGAGGGGGGAGCAGCTGTATGCATCTTTGGCGTTAGCAAACAGCAAGTTCAGTGGGTTTTTTAACATCCTCTGCAGCTTTTTCCCACATCTCCAACGTTCTTAGCTTAGCATTATTAATACGAGCTGATGGCCACTCCAGGTAGATCACCTCGAGAAGAGCTTGTAACCAATGTTTTATTGATAACTGGTGCGGTGGAAGCCACCTCAGAACAATAACTTTCTTTGTTGCAGTCATGCCAGCCAACCAGAGTTTACGATCTCAGTGATCTTGAGCCTGGAGTCATCATTTAAGAGAAGAAGTTCAGGTTCCAGTGGGAGCTTCCTCCCTAACAAATCAGACACCTTATCCACAACTTTAACCCAAAATCTTTGTACATCTGGACACTCCCATAAGACATGCATCAGTGTACCCATAACGCCCTGACTACAGAATGTACAGTAGGGATTGGGCGCTAAACCCAACAGATGCCTTTTATGTGGTGTTAAATAAGTCCTGTGGCAGATTTTATAGTGGATTAACTGGTGATTTGGGTTTTTAGAAGACCCAAATACATTGTTCCACACCACCTCCCAATCAATGGTCTCTGTTCCTAGAGGTATATCTGCCTCCCATGATCTATAACCGGGTAATTCTGTAGAGATGTTTGACATGAGATTGTTATAAATGAAGGAGACTGCTTTCTTTCGGGGCGCTCCTTCCATGAGAGATACTATAGGATGATTCCTCGGTTCAGACCCCCAGGGAACCTTGTGTGAATTAAGTGCTGACCTTACCCTAAAGTAGAGGAACTGTGAATTTCTTGGGATACCAAAATGGGACATTAGATCAGGAAAATCTAAAATTGAATTTTGACCTGAGATATCTCCCAACGTCCAGATGCCATGTTGAGCCCACAGTTGTGAAATGAATTGTTCACCACCCGTCAATAAATTGGTATTATGCCAAATAGGGGAGTGTTGATTTGAAACCCACATATTTCTCAAGATTCATCATAGTTTGTATTGTATATGATACTATTGGTCCAAATTCTGAATAACACCTCTTATGTTTGAGTCCAGAGAAAGCCACATCCTGAAGTCTCAGGGGATGAACCAGCTCCTGTTTCAGTGTTTTCCATGGTGAAACTAATTCTGCATCAAACCAGTATTTTAAGGAACGTAATACAAACGCCCAGTGATATAACTTGAAATTTGGGCAAGCCCATCCACCCTGAGATTTATCCCGTTGAAGTGTTGACCATTTGATGCGCGGTTTCTTCCCATTCCAAATGAACTTTTTAAGCTTTGATTCAAGTTTCTGCCAATACCCTGCTGGGGTTGGTAATGGGAGCATAGAGCTAATAAAGTTTATACGTGGAAGAATATTCATTTTGATTGTAGCTACGCGAGTGGGCATTGACGAAGGGAGTGCTGCCCACCTCACAAGGTCATCCTCAACTTTCTTCAAAATAGATGAATAATTATTTCTTGCTATTGCCTGGATACAGGGACTGTTGCGGGATTGGATATTCAGTTTCTTCAGATCTGTGTTCAACAGCAGCAAAATTGACTTGGAGTAGTTGGTCTTGTAGCCAGACAATGTACCAAAGTGTTCTATGATTTTCAGTACATTCGGAAGGGACCGTCGTAAATTAGAGAGGTAAACAAGTGTATCGTCAGCGTACATAGAAATGAAATGTGATGTAGATCCTATTTTAATTGGGGCAACTAATGTGCTTTGCCGTATGTATTGGGCTAATGGTTTGAGAGACAAATTAAAGATGGCGGGAGATGCTGGGCACCCCTGTCTAGAACCACGACATATACTGTAAAGATCGGAAAGGTGCCCAGCTGTGACAACCCTAGCAGAGGGATTAGAATATAATACTTGTATCATTTTAATAAAATTTGGGCCAAATTTGAATTTTTCCAGGACATTCCACAAATATCTCCATTCCAAGCGATCAAATGCCGTTTCCGCAACAAGAAATAGGAGTCCACCAGGTAAGCCTGTCTTTTTGGTTTATGCAAAAGCCGGCGGATGTTATCTGATGCCAACCATCCTTTAAGGAAACCGGTCTGATCCAGATTGATTAACTTCCCAGTAACTTTATCCAGACACATGGCAATAACTTTGGAGTAAGTTTTAATATCTGCATTAATAAGCGATATAGGGCGGTAGCTTGAACAATTTTGGGGATCCTTCCCAGGCTTATGAAGTACTGAAATAAGCGCTGTGTTGAGATATTTGTGGAAATAGCCCTTTTCTATAGCTGAATTAATAGTATCTAGCCAAATGGGACCTACAGTATTCCATAATTCGAAATACAGCTCAGCTGGGATACCATCAATTCCTGGTGAGCGCCCCCTATTGGTTAATTTAACTGCTGTGTGTAATTCATCTGATGTTATAGGGGCATCCAGGTCCTTAGATTCATCGTCAGATAGCAAAGGTAAATTCAAATTGTCAAAGAATGAATCAAATAAGTCCTGTGAAAATCTGTCCTCCGAAGAGTATAGATTGTCAAAAAATGATTTAAATGTATTATTGTCAGCTGTTTTTTGGTGACCAGTCCCTTCACTGGACACTTTATATAAGGAATGTTGAATTGGTTTTCTTGCTGTTTCAATGTTAATGCAAGGAGACGGCTTGGTTTACTGCTATCAGTGTAGTATCTATGTTTGGTGATATGCATCATAAATTCAGCCCGTTGCCTCAGTATATTATCTAGTTCTGCCCTCACAGACCTAAGCTTTGCTTCCACCTCATTACTATACTGCCCTACAAAGCCTAAGTGCAGTAACTATGCAAAGGGTACAACTGAGAAAAATGGCTTTAAAGTTTGGTTTTGAGACAGATTTTGTAGTTACTGCAAATTTTATACCGTTTTTTCTCTAAAACTAAGCAAAACTGAACTCTGAATCTTTGTCACAAGATCAAAAAGATATCAAGGACTTCATTTTTACTTATAACTCAATTTTGACCAAAAATGTAGTTACTGCACTTAGGCTTTGTAGGGCAGTATAGCTGTCCTTAAGCTCTCTGTCTAAATTACTGCAAGCCTGTTCCAATTGGGTAATCTTTTGCATTCTACTCTTTTTAAGATAGGATGAGAAACCAATTGCATTGTTGCGCAGAAAGCCTTTGATTGCTGACCATACTATTGCTTTATCTGAAACTGAATCTTTGTTAATATTAATAAATTCTTCTAGTCTGGGCTTAACTTGTGCAAGATATTTTTCATTTCTCAGAAGGGTTGTATTAAACCTCCCCCTGGACAGAATGCCTTGTAAAAAATCAAAATTAAATGAGGTTATAATTGCATTATGGTTAGCGATATTACAAGGTAAGAAAACCACCTTGTCTATGGTCGGAATCAAGTCTGGTATGGATAAAATGTAATCTATTCTTGAGAACAATTTATGATGTGGGGAAAAATATGTGTAATCTCTAGCCGTAGGGTTTGAACCCTCCAAATATCAACCAGATTTATATCCTTAACAAAGTTCTTTAAAGCTTCGGAGGATAGAGCTTGTGCATGTGTAATGGATGGATTAGACCTATCTAAATTGCAATCAAAAAACGTACTCATATCCGATCCTACAATAAGTGAGTAGTTAGAGAGACTCAGCAATTCTTTGGTCAGCCAAGGAAAATGAGATGGGTCGAAAGTCGTGGGGGCGTAAATACTTGCAAAGGCTATTTTTTTCCCCTGAATAGAAACCCACAGTAAGCCAATCTCCCTGAATTGTTAGAACTAATTTTCTCAATTACCAAATTTAGTTTACATTTCATTAAGATCATAACCCCTTTGGTCTTAGAACCATACCACTATTTTGTAGTGTTTGTTCTGCATACGATGAACATCGGCCGGTTCTAAATGTGTCTCAGATAGGAGAGGCACATCAACATTTTTCCTTTTCAGGAATTCTAAGACTTTTGTCTGCTTAAATGGTGAATTTAACCCTCTAACATTGAGGGATAGTATAGTGTAGTTAGGTCTACTGTCAGCGCAGGGGGAGCGCAGCTGGTGTAAGCCGAAGTTTGGCTGACGGGCAGACAGTGCACACACGTCACCAAAACCTCACAGGCAGGTTTCCAGAATGTCAGGCACATTAACAATGCAGTAAATACCCAAAAAACCACTACTCAATGCAACTATCTGCAATCAGCATGTAAATGTATCTCTATATCGACTGTCCCGTCACATCTGATGTCAGATCAAAGGGGATTGGCACCGTTTGGCACGTTTGGCACGCGTAATGGAAACCCAACCTGATTTGATTAAAAACAGCTGCAAACTAATTAGTTCACATCCCTCTCAGCCAATCACAAACAGCCACAGCATCAGATAGGGAGTATATATTCAGCATCTGTCATCTTAGAAAAGTCAAAAGAAAAGAAACAGAGTGAGACTGCGAGAGAGAAAGAGAGAGCACGCACGCACGAGAGAAACGCAACATTGATTTACAATTGTGGTGACCTCCTCCCAGGCTACCTTTGCATCATCAGCCCATGGAGGTCTGCTCGCAGTTCCATATATTCGGACACTGTGAGCTTGGACCTCCCGGACCAAAACATCAGTTTCCTCCTGGGAGAAGTTTGGCTGTCTGACGCTGCTGCTCTCTTCTGCCATGGCGAATTGAGTAAACTCTCATTACGCCTTTGCGCGGCGCATTTAAGGGCGAGGAGAGGGGCTCTTTTGATTGGTGTGATGTGTGTAAAACCCACAAAGTGTTGATTGTAAAAAGTCTCAGCAGCCTCGGCAGAGCTGAATGAGTGCTGAGAACCCTCGAAGTAAATCACAAGCGTTGCAGGGTATCGCAGGCCAAACTTAATCCCCTTCTCATAAAACTGTGATTTTACCTTCTTGTAGGCGCTGCGCTTGGTCGCCAGCTGAGCGCTCAGATCCGGGAAAATAAGGATTTTTTTGCCCTCGTAAAAGAGCTGGCACTTCTTTATCGCCAGTTGGAGGACACGCTCTCTCTCTTGAAAGCGGTGGAAGCAGAGGATGAATGGCCGCGGGTGTGTGTTAGGGCTCGGTTTAGGCATTGGCGCTCTGTGGCATCTTTCCAGCTCTGGGGGTTTGGAGAGGCTTTCGTCATCCAGCACTTTGACCAAAAGTTCAGACATGAACTTCAGTGGACATTGTCCCCACTCGCTGTCCTCCACGACCCCAAGGACCCTGAGATTCAAACACCTCTGCCTATTTTCAGCTCCGCCATGGAGGTTTCCAGCGTGGAAATCCGGTCACTGTGGTCTGTGAGCGTGTCCTCTGCCTCGTTAAAGCGTGCTTCGTACGACTCAGCTTGGAGTTTAACAGCTTCCAGTGTTGTCTGAATCGGCGAAAGCGATGTCTTAATTAGGTTTGTCAGCTCTTCCGTGATGTTAATCCGGTTCTTTTCAAGTTCAGTCACCAACATGGCTAGCGTTAGCTGCTCTGCCGCCATTGTGCGCGTGGTGCGTCCCTCTTCAGTAACGTTACTTTTGGTCGACATCTTGTCCTTTCTGCCTTTGTCCGACATCCCGAACATGAGTTTAGGAAAGGGAGGTCGTCGGTGTACGGTTATGGTCACTTAACAGGCGTAAATTTACAAATAAAAAGGACTTTGCTCAGGAGCTCTCCTCTGCACGTCTGCCCTAGCACGCCATTACCCGGAAGTCCCAGGAAAGAGAATTTGAGCACTCCTGTAAACCTGTGGAATAAATTTTGTTTATCTTTTATATCAGAGTCCTGTGGAAGTTTTTTCCTACTACAGTGAAGGCACACGAGTCAAGGAAACAGCAGTTTTGAGCTTCAACTCCCACAGAATTGGCTTTGCTTCATGTGTATGTACAAGTATCATTCGAGCAAATGTGTCAGTATCTATACTCATGATGAGAGAAATCCTCATTTAGGTAGCTGTCGATATTCTCTTACTTTTGTGATAAAAAGAAGAAGCTCAATCCAAAGCTGTCCTGTAAAATAGGTCTCTAATACATAATAAATATAGCAATTTCTGATCAACCCATATCTAATTCAGGCTGAAGGCTAGGTCCAATCTACAGTATTTCCAGGTTAAGACCCACCCACACCTGGTTCACACTCTGCCTTTTCCTCGAGTACAGATATGGATACAGACACTTTACTAGGTTGCACAGATACTGATAATGGTGCACTACCTACACTGATAATTTTGCTTATTGTGATGTAATGTCTTGGAGTATCTTCAAATGCTTCATATCCCTAAAATCTATACAACCTAAGTTAAAAGGTTATGTAAGTCAAAAAACCTTTTGTAAGCCAAATAAGCCAAAAATAATAATTGATAAAAGTATTGAAATTGTGTATTTAAAAAAAAAAACAATTAAAAATAAAAACACAGAACATGTTGATCCAAACAAAATATTTCTAAACACTCCATAAGTTATTTGAAATGTGTACATCATTTAGTTTTTGAGATATACTTATTTTATGCAGAGAGTGCAAAGGCGTTGTGATAGATTCATCATTCATTCCTCTGGTGCCACTGCCGTTTTTTCTATGGTTTTGCATCACACGTTCTATAGCGCAATGATGACATTATGTCTCAGCTTTCTGTTGCAAAGTTATGCTCTAGCTGTAACAGTTTTATTTTAGATCAACATACACTGAACAAAAATATAAATGCAACACTTTTGTTTTTGCTCCCATTTTTCATGAGCTGAACTCAACGATTAGATTGTGTACATTTTCTATATACACAAAAGACCATTTCCCACAAATATTGTTCACAAATCTGTCTAAATCTGTGTTAGTGAGCACTTCTCCTTTGCCGAGATAATCCATCCCACCTCACAGGTGTGGCATATCAAGATGCTGATTAGACAGCATGATTATTGCACAGGTGTGCCTTAGGCTGGCCACAATGAAAGGCCACTCTGAAATCTGCAGTTTTGCTTTATTGGGGGGTTCTGGGGGGGGGTTAGAAAACCAGTCAGTATCTGGTGTGACCACCATTTGCCTCACGCAGTGCAACACAACTCCTTCGCATAGAGTTGATCAGGTTGTTGATTGTGGCCTGTGGAATGTTGGTCCACTCCTCTTCAATGGCTGTGCGAAGTTGCTGGATATTGGCAGGAACTGGAACACACTGTTGTATACACTGATCCAGAGCATCCCAAACATGCTCAGTGGGTGACATGTCCGGTGAGTATGCTGGCCATGCAAGAACGGGATGTTTTCAGCTTCCAGGAATTGTGTACAGATCCTTGCAACATGGGGCTGTGCATTATCACGCTGCAACATGAGGTGATGGTCGTGGATGAATGGCACAACAATGGGCCTCAGGATCTTGTCACGGTATCTCTGTGCCTAAGGCACACCTGTGCAATAATCATGCTGTCTAATCAGCATTTTGATATGCCACACCTGTGAGGTGGGATGGATTATCTCGGCAAAGGAGAAGTGCTCACTAACACAGATTTAGACAAATTTGTGAACAGTATTTGAGGGAAATGGTCTTTTGTGTATATAGAAAATGTTTTAGATCTTTGAATTCAGCTAATGAAAAATGGGAGCAAAAACAAAAGTGTTGCGTTTATATTTTTGTTCAGTGTATATACATTACATCATTATGCAAACAACAATCTACCCCAACCATTACAGAGAAATTCCTGAGGATATTTCAGCATAACAATGGCAAAATACCATGTTTCACAGAATGAAGGTAAGGTAACGTAAGGTCATGATGTGATGATGAGGAAGACAGAAGTCTTAGCTGTCTGCTGCAAAAAGAATGAATTCTCAAGCCATTATGGTTTTAACAACGATGTCCCACGACCTCCATGGGTTGTCCGTTTTTAAAGGGTTAAACTTGACGTAAAGAAAAAGGTGGCCTGACTGTGTCCAACCACAACAAAATCCATCCAATCCTTCCAAGCATACCAATTAGCATATTGTTTTGTTGGGCTAGCTGTTTCAGTATGTTTCAAGTCTTGGTGATAAGCTAAGCTAGCTGGCCAGCTGTAGACTTATATTCAACATACAAATATGAGAGGGTTATGGATGTTCTCATCTGACTCTCTGCTAGGAAGCAAATAAGCTTTTTAAGCATTTTTCTATATTGAGCCAGGACTTTGAATAAGATCAGATTTCTAACAATACAGAGAATATAGAATGTTGTAGTCCAGTGACTTGTCATTTGAATGTCAGCTATCATTGATCATTTGATATATAAAACAACTGGTTCTGCTGCTGAAATCACATGGATACACATCAAGCTCCCTGAAAACAGCTCACAGTCAGCACGAGAAACACCAGCAAAATCATATCCCAAAAATACCCAAGCACAATGAGGTTTGATGATCCTATTTCTGTATTTGCTCTATCAATAACCTTGGGTAATAGTGACAGTTAATGAATGTCCTCTCCTTCCTGCATGACAACATATCTTAACCTGCTCAGTCCATCCATCCATCCATCCTGCACTGCATAATATGCGGAGCAGGCGTTGTTCTTCTATTGGTTGACTGACACTGTTAGAATCCCTTAAAATGCACACAGACTTTACCTAATTTTGTCAAAGACAAAAACAGACCTCTGTCACTGGATTCATGCTTTTAAGCTAAATTAAGCAGCCCCTCAGGCCATTCAATCTGCAGGAATTTTAATAAGATGATACTTTCTCATCAGCCTATTGATGTGACTTGGCAAAATAATCTACAGGGTTTGCTTAATGAGGGCTGGGTGGTGGATGTCACTGACTGATTCTGCTTGTACTCCACTGTTCCCCACAGACTACCCCCTAATGAGTCCCGAGCTGTTCACAGTAAGCCCACCTAACCCAATCTGGGTGTCATTAACTGGCCTTTACACCCTGCTCTACCAAACTAAAGTAATTATCTTTATTCTACCATCTAAAATTAAAAAAGGCCCCATATAGGACCAACAAGCATCTATTTTGGTATGTTTCTGATCTATTTGTGACTATTTGTTGTTTATGTTTTTCCACTTATACAATGTAAATGAGGTCTCTACCTCAATGTATGTCTGAGTTCAAGTAAAGGTTGAATGAATGAATAAATTTAAGACAATTATGTTCAAGGTTCAAGATATCTTTATTGTCCCCGAGGGGCAATTTGTGGTGCAGCCAGCAGCCAAACAATAGAAATAACAATGACAATTAGAGTTCAAATAAGCAATCCACAAAATACAACAGAGAATAACAATAAATAGTAAAAAACATAAAAAGGTAAAGTGACCACAGTGCGTGCAATACACCTTAAAATGGCTTAAAAAAAGGCTAAAAAGCATCCATTATTTAAAAGGCCAACGGCCGCTGGAACCCAGGACTTTTTAAATCTGCCTGTCCTACATCTGGGCATACAAAATCTGCGTCCAGATGGGAGCAGTTGGAATTCTGATACCAGGGGATGACTGGGGTCCGACAAGATTTGTTTTGCTTTCCTCAGGGACCTAGGTTTATGTAAAAGAGAGATGTCTGTCAGTGGAGTACCAGCAATTTTACTGCACACTTTGACAATGCCCTGAAGTCCGTTGCGGTTCTTCAAGCTGATTGACTCGAACCAACAGATAAAAGCAAATGTAAGAACAGATTCAATAAAACAGGCATAAAACATTCTCATGAACCTAGTGTCTATGTTCAAGTTCCTGAGCTTGCGTAAAAAGTACATGCACTGGTTGGCTTTTTTGCACACGACATCGACCTGATGTTCAAAGGACAGCCTGTCGTCAATCACTGTACCGAGGTATTTGTACTGCTGGACCCTCTCTACAGCTTGGTCACTGATCAACAGGGGAGTGGTGACTGCACTGGACTTCCCAAAATTGATCATCATTTCCTTAGTTTTGGAAACATTAATGAGAAGGAAAGATGACTTGCACCACTGAATGAATTCCTCCACTACGGGGCCAGGCTCAGGGTCGACATGACTAAGGAGGGACACGATCACAAACTTTATAATATGACGCTTCTCATGTGAACTCTGACATAAATTTGTGTATAGCACAAATAAGAGTGGCAAGAGAACGCATCCCTGAGGTGAGCCAGTGGAGGAGAGGAGATCGTCGGACAAGACGCCATTGACCCTCACATGTTGTGACCTGACAGTTAAAAAATCCATCAACCAGTAACCTATTGATATTATAGCTTAAAAGAAGCTCGGCTAAGATATGGGGCTGAATACAGTTAAAAGCAGATGTAAAATCGATAAAGAGCAGATGGAAAAAAATTTTAGCACCATCTGATGCGCCATTATCATATTAAGAAGGGTGATTATTGCATCATCAACCCCCCTCCCCAGCCGATAGGCAAACTGAAGAGGATCCAAATCTGCCTGAACAGTGTTCATAAGATCATCTTTCACAATCCTCTCAAAGGACTTCATCAGCAGGGAGGTAATTGCCACGGGTCTGAAGTCATTCAAAGTCTTAGTGCAGTTATAGGACCTGACCTTCAATTCCATCAGGACCTGGACTTTTCCTCTCCTTAACACCCCGAAACAGTCTCTCTACCCTCCCCTTATCAACATGGACTGCGCTGTTCTGCTCTAAAGCTGTGCCCCTAAACACAGACAGTTCATGACTAAAATCATGGACATTGAAACAGTTTGAATGTATTTTCAAATCATTTGCCAGTTTTGTCATTTAAGGAGATGTTATACTTTTTGGACTGCATCCCCAGCAAGGATTTCACCCCCTCCCATGCAGGGCGTGAGCTGCCAGTGCTAAACAAGTTCTCCACCTTATCCTTGTATCACTGCTTGGAAAGTTTTAATTCTTTCCTGACCTGCTTCCGTAGCTCATTATATGTATCCATATCACCTGAATAAAAACTGATGTCTCACTTATTAATAGTGTTTTTGACTGATTTTGAGACCCATGGTTTACTGTTCGGAAAGATGGAGATTGATTTTTTATGAATAATTAACCCCTCACAAAAATTCTCATAATCAGACACTTTCTGTGAGCTCATCCAAACTCTCACATGAGTTCTTAAACATATCCCAGTCTGTGCAGGCATAACAATCCTGTTCAATAGACTCCTCCGACCAGACCGGAACTAATCTTCCTTCCAGCTTGTGCCACTTCAGGACTGGTTTGAAGGACGGAACCAAATAAACAACATTATGGGCAGAAGCACCAAGTGGAGCTCTCCAGAGAGATTTATAAGCCCCTTTCATGGAATCATAACAAAGATCCAAGCACTTAGTAAGTCTTGTGGCACAAGTCACATACTGGAAAAAGTTTCCCAGAGATTTCCCTGGTTTGCAGTTATTAAAATCACCCATGATAGAGTTTGGTGCGTCAGGTGATATAGCTTGTAGCCGTTGTACTACACGGGTGATAGCTTGAGAAGCAATGTCCGCATTAGCTTTACGGTGAATATATACCAGTGTGACAAATATCTGAGTGAATTCCCTTGGTAAATAAAAGGGTCTAAGCAAAACAGAGAGGAGTTCAATGTCAGGGGCACAAAGACTCTCTCTAACGACCACATTTCCACACCATTTCCGATTGACATAGAGAGCCAAGCCACCCCCAAGTGACTTGCTTGTCTCTGTGCAGTCTCTGTCCAGGCGAAGAGGCTCTCCAAAGCCGTCGATTTCAAGATCGGATTGTGGGTCGTGATCCTTCAGCCAGGTTTCTGTGACAGCGAGGAGGCAAGCTCTTTTATACTCCTCCAGAAACTTTACGTTGGCTTGAAGCTCATCCACCTTATTTCGGAGAGATTGGATGTTGGCAAGCATAATGGTTGGCAGGGTGAAGACCTTGTCTTTTCAGGCGCTGGCGAACACCACCGCATCTCCCCCTTTTCCTCACGCCTGTCGGCTTGGATGACCACCTCTGGTCACCCAAATGATCCTGCCGGATGATCTTCGCGGGGAATACTGCCGAGGAGTCCACAGCACCCACTCCGGAGCCGCAAAGGAGTAGGAGAAACTCTCGGCCATACTGGAGAGGCTCACTGTTCTCACAGAGTCCGCACATAAGGTGGAATAAAAGTATCCAGAGGACAGCAAGGTCCATGAAACTGAGGTGAGGCATAGTTGCAACTTATCACTTGTAGATCAACTTAAAAGATTGAATGTTAGTAATGACAAAACAACAACAAAACAGGTTAAAAACCACAGAGTACACGAGAGCTGCTGCTGCGTGTCGCCATTTCCAGCGCCATCCTCAACGTTTTGACCCCTGATGGAACCTTACAATTTATCAACTATCTGTTCTTTGCTACATAAATTTTTTAACCAGTGACTTATGCTCCACACTAATTTGTTAGCAGTCTTCACCTGTGTTCATAAAACCAGCGCTGTAGATGGAGGCTCCAATTCAAACTTGACAAAGCCAGATTAGCTGTTAACTGAGCGGCTGTGGCTGTTTTATATCACTCGATTAGAGGGGCACTGCCCTGACTCGAGTGAATGTCATGTTGCCTTGATAATCTCTAGAAAAGGGCAAAGGGTGTGCAGGTCAAGTGATGCTACAATAAAGTGGCATACTATCATTTGCTATTAAACTAATTTCCTGGATAAGGAATTACCTGACCAGCAGGCCACAATTTGGAAGACTGAGGAAGTGTGTGTCAGGAACTGAGATGAGAACATAAGCACCCCCTAAGAGAACTATCCTCTTCCCCCTCCTGTTTACACCTCTGACTTTGAAGACAACTCATCTGAATCATCATGCCACCAGCAGAATCTCTCTGATGATTTTGCCAATATGGGGTGAACAACCGGATGAGGAACACAGAGACTTGGTGGACAATAGTTTGGTGGTGCAGACTGAACAACCAGCAGCTCAACATTAGAAAGATGAGGGAAAGATGACTGTGGACTTCTGCAAGACTAACCCTCCTCTGATGTCTTTCCTCCACCGCTTATTTCCAACATGGTCCCCGACCCCAGTATCTCAATCAATCAATCAATCAGTTTTATTTATAAAGCCCAATATCACAAATCACAATTTGCCTCACAGGGCTTTACAGCATACGACATCCCTCTGTCCTTTGGGCAACTCATAATGTAATAATGGCTCATAATGTAATAACTTAAATGTAATAAAAGTTCATAATGTAATAATCGGCTCATGATGTAATAAAATCATGAGCACATAACGTAATAACGGCTTTGCGCATGACGTAATAATATAATAACCTATTACATTTTGAGCCTGACTGGCATTGCTCATAATGTAATAACAGTTCATAATGTGATAATGGCTCATATTGTGAGAAAACTGCTGCATTATCATCATTTTTACATCTTAAAGGTGCAAATAAAGCAAACGGCATGGGTTTCAGTGCATAGTAAACTAAATTAGTGAAACCAAGAGTTATTTAATCGTAATTGCATTCTCACATTTTATTATGTAAGATGTATAAAGTTGAGCCACTAGGTGGCACCCGTGTTAGGTATTTTGGGCCTTTGAGAATGCCATGCTCATTTCCACTGTCTGATTGTTGCAGGTAAGCAGTTGGTGTAAAGTTTAAATATTATGACGGATGAAGACTGCTGCATAAGTATTAGTAGGTTATACAGAGTGGCTGGACGCAATAGTGGCCTTGCGTCCAATATCAGGCAGCTCTTCAGCCAAAATGCCAGGTGGATTACAGCCTGGATCGTGACTAAACATATATCCTTTGGATGGGTCCATATCAAAGACATTCATTGGAAGAAGTAAAGTTTTCTTTAAAAGAAAAAAAAACTTGTTAAGCCTTGATCTTGTTTACTTTGTATATGCTTCCTCTTGGGTCCATTTTTCGTAAGCATAATATATCATTTCATTGTTATGCGGACGATATACAGATCTATCTCCCTCTAAAAATGAACTGTGAGCACTCGCTGAATCCCTTATTAGCCTGTCTGACTGACATCAAGCTTTGGATGAGCAAAAGCCATCTTAATTTGAACGATAAGAAAACTGAGGTTATTGTGTTTGGACATGCAGAATGTTCTACTTACTTTTTTGATAATTTGAACACCCTTACCACAAATATCAGTGGGTCGATCAAAAGCCTTGGTGTGACTCTGGACACTGATCTAAATGTAAAAAACAAATTGGCTCGGTTGTGAAAGGTTCTTTTCACCAGCTTCGATTGCTAGCTAAAGTTAAGCCCTATTTATCTTCCAAGGATTTGGAGAGGGTCATTCATGCCTTCATATCATCAAGACTTGATTACTGTAATTCTCTTTATGTTGGTTTAGATCAGTGCTCCCTTCGTCGCCTGCAGCTAGTCCAAAATGCAGGGGCTCGCCTCCTGACTGGCGCCAAGAAGCGGGACCATATTACACCTGTTCTGATGTCCTTACACTGGCTTCCTGTTCATTTTAGAATACAATTTAAAATGTTGTTGTTTGTTTTTAAAATCTTACATGGAATGGCCCCTCAGTATCTGGTGGAGCTGTTAAAAGCTCACAATCCAGTCAGAGCCCTTAGGTCTTCAGGTGATCTGCTGCTTGAAGTGCCCAGATCAAGGCTTAAAACCAAAGGCGACTGAGCATTTTCAGTGGCTGCTCCAAAGCTCTGGAATAGCTTGCCGTTGCATGTTAGACATGCAGAATCCCTGGAAAGGTTTAAATCATCTCTAAAAACTCACCTTTTCTCGTTGGCTTTTGAACCCGCTGTGAGCCAGACTTGACTTGTGTGTGATATACGTATGCTCTGTCTCAGGTTTTTCTATGTGTAATTGATGTTGTTGTTTCTGGTATTTTGTATCTGTTTTTATATTTTTGGTATTTATCATTCTATTTGTGTGGTATTGTAATTTTCACAATGTCCTTGTAAAGCACTTTGGTGACTTCCGTCTTTTTAAATGTGCTATAGAAATAAATGTGACCTTGACCTTGACCTTGATCTGAGTGAACACTGGCACAGTCACTGACAAATGGAGTCTCCTGGACTTGATTTTTGTTGGCAACTATGATTTATGGTTATGTATTATTTATGCATATTGTTTAGTTAAATTTATTTGGACTTATGTTTTTACTTGGGTGTCCTGACAGGCTGTGTTTACATTTTAAGAACTTTTGAGCTGGTCCATTGTTATTACATGGTTCTAAAACGCTGTTCTCATTCTTGCACAAGTTCCAACATAAAGTAAATTGATGTTGTATGTTACGCTGCTATCATGTATTTAACATAAGTAGTAGGAAAACAATGCTTATTAAAAGTCTTTATTAAATTGGCATTAAGACCAACAATAAAATAACAGCAACATTTTGACTGGAAGGTCTTCACTAGGTTGTATGGAAGGAGAGAGTGTTCACTTACTTATTTGAAAAGACCAATCTTAAATGTGTTTTTATTGTAGAAGTTATTGTGTCCTGCATTTATTGTAGCAATATTAAACAAAGGAAATGCTCTTTTAAACTACATGAACTACAGTCCCCCTCCTTCTTCCCTAGTCCACCCTCTTCTCCAGCTGGCTTTTGAGTTGGTTACTGTCGCGCCATCTATAAACAAATCATAGTCAAACACAAACACAGACCTCTGCCCTTAAGGGCACTCTCATTGTCAGTGTGTGCAGTTTTGACCTAAAAATGATGATAATGCAACACTTTTTCTCCCAATATGAGCCATTATTACATTATGAGCTGTTATTACATTATGAGCGGTGCCAGTAAGGCTCATAATGTAATTTATTACATTGTAAGTTATTACATTATTACATTATGCACAAAGTTGTTATTACATTATACACTCATGATTTTATTACATTATGAGCCAATTATTACATTATGAACTTTTGTTACATTTCTGTTATCATATTATGAAGCGTTATTACATTATGAGCCATTATTACATTATGAGTTGCTACAGACCCTCACAGCGGATAAGGAAAAAAAAAACCCAAAACTTTTAACGGGGGAAAAAACTGGTAGAAACCTCATAGGCGGTGGGTCGCTATCTGCTTTTGTTTTTGAATGATCGATCCTCAGCGATAGAGTAGCTGCTTTTTTAACATTAACTTAATATATTTTTTCTGAACAAGTTTCCGTGTGTTGGCAGTCTCAATTCGAAAACTAAACTTATGTTTGATAAACTAATCAGGCAAACGCTATGGTGTACTATACCGCAAACCAATCAACAACAAGTTCCAGCGTCACCTGACTTGAAGTCTGCCAATGATATTCGCCCAAATAGGAAGTAAACACGGCTCAGAGGAGTTGACCGGTGTTGTGTCCCTACTGGTTTCCAATTTTACTGGTTTCCTTACTGAACAGCCGCAGATGTGCTTCGCCTCCGTCAGCAGATTCATCACAAATTCACAAACATACACAACATATTACTGGCGATTTTAAAGTCGCAGCCCACATCTACCACAGCGAATATGCTTCTGTAAGTGAGCACTACGTACCAGCGACATTAAAAAATGAAAGGAAAGAAAATATGATATACACAAATTTGCTTCAAGCTGGACTCGATATCACGTCAACAAAAGACAATATAACACAAACTGCATGTCTACCTGTGTGAGCCACTGAGACACACAGAATGTACAGCTTTCCTCGGGTATTAGTAAGTTACATCAGCATCCAGGTAACATTTTGATTTGGGCTGACCTGAGACAACTGGTTACCCTCAGCTTGCCTTGAAAATACCCAAGTTTAACCGAGTTAAAAAATCAAATCATATATATGTATATATATGATTTTATTTTTTAACTCGGTCACGGAAGTCATTTAAAATGCAGCGAAGCATAATATCCTACTTAAATTAAAACATACTGATGTAACACTCAAATTAGGTTTTTAAAAAGTGCAAGTACAAAAAAACACTAAATGTCAGTCCTTGCTTTTCACCTCTAATGATCCAGTGGCTATAAGTGCTTGGTTTTTATTTACATATTATTTAGCGTATTTGGAGAGCATTTTCCAAGTTAGATCGTCACTTTTTAAACATGACAGGCTTTGTCATAGTGTGCAGTGTGGTGCAGACTGTAATGTGGCACTGAATATGTTTGTAGACTCGTGGAAAAGGAACAAGAAACACTGATAAATATGCTTGGGTATTTTCAAGGCAAGCTGAGGGTAACCAGTTGTCCTAGGTCAGCCCAAATCAAAATGTTACCTGGATGCTGACGTAACTTACTAATACCCGAGGAAAGCTGTGCACTCTGTGCGTCTCAGTGGCTCACACAAGTAGACATGTGGTTTGTGTTATATTGTCTTTTGTTGACGTGATATCGAGTCCAGCTTGAAGCAAATTTGTGTATATCATATTTTCTTTCCTTTCTTTTTTTAATGTTGCTGGTACGTAGTGCTCACTTACAGAAGCATATTCGCTGTGGTAGATGTGGGCTGCGACTTTAAAATCGCCAGTAATATGTTGTGTATGTTTGTGAATTTGTGACGAATCTGCTGACGGAGGCGAAGCACATCTGCGGCTGTTCGGTAAGGAAACCAGTTAAATTGGAAACCAGTAGGGACACAACACCAGAATTGACCAGAGTTAACCGTAAAAAGTATGTAGTCTGTGTCTTTATTCATGGTCTTTATGCTATCTAACCGACAGTATTCACCTGGACATTTTCTGCATATCTTCCGTGAGAAGCTTAAGACGTTTCTAACTTTAACTTAGTTGAAGTGTTTTGAACAGTTATTCACGTTGTGTATTAGCTCATCAGCCACCAATGTGTTGTTAGTATTCATCACTAGCAAAGTGAACGGACTTTTAGCCGCAGTACAGCCTCTATGAGTACAGCTAACTCAGCTTACTAATGAGGCTGCAGTTCATAGTTTCCGATGAGGAGAACCTGAGGAATAAACGGACTGTGCTGTGAGTAACCCAGCTCAGAGTATCCTGACTGCACTGCTTGGGCCCCGCTGTCATGGACGACATCGACGGGCCATCTTCATCTTCGCAACTGACTGAATGAATGACTGAAAGGCTGTTACACATCGTCTGGACACGTGTGACATCTTGATCCTTGCCTGCTGGTTCGAGAGACCATGGAGTTGACAGGAAATCAGACGCAAACTATCTAACTATCAAACTATGTGATGACTATGGTATTAGTACTTCTACTGAACAAAAGGATCTGAATACTTCACCACTGTATGGTAAATGAATAACAAAAGGATCTGAATACGTCACCACTGTATGATATATGAATATTTATGATATGAAAATTGAAATTGAATGCACTGTCCAAAGTCAAAACCACAATGTTGTACAAACCAATCTGCTGTATTGCCCTCTCTTTACTCTTGCGAGCTCTCTCAATGTTTCTTCTGTTGGCATATTGCATATAACATTCTCAGTGGTAGCCAACATTAGCTGGCACACAAAGACATTTTCCTTTAACTCATATTTTTCTACAGCTATTGCTGCAACTTGACTTTCTTTAGTATCAAAATTGACCCACTCCAGAGAACTTCTTACAACAACCTGATCTCACAGAAATACGTGAAATGACCACGACCTATTAACACCGCATTCCGTGGTGGCAGCACGTAATGGGTTGAAATTACGTGCTGCCACCACGAAAACAATGCCAATGTAAAGTCAATTAGGATCCTCTCCCGTGGTGGACACACAGATTCCCTGATTCAATCACGTCACGTCAACCTCGTTTTCCTCAATGATATCTTTAACATTCCTGTATACACACAAAAACGCGGAAGTGTCCTTGATAACTCAACAATATGACAGGTTAATGTCAAGGCCATAAAATAAAATAAATGTTTTTTGCCAGCTTTTGATAGCGTGGGGCTTTAAGAGCATTGTGCTGTGGGCGGATGGGGTGCGTTCCACTACTGTTTTGTAGCTGCTGTCCGCCGTCTGTGGGCTTCATTCCATTTCAGATTGCCATCCGTCTGCCGTAACTGAATCCAAATGCCAGTAATAAATAAATAAATAAGAAGATAAAAATAAGGCTGAGCACTGAAGAACCAGAGAGGAAACACCATCACATGGAGCCGTCTGCCCCTGGCAACCCGGCCACCCTCCACTCCACCAGGGGAGAGTGGACCCCAAGCCAGCGCCACAGAACGGCTGCCCCGCTGGTTATACGTCCGACCGTGGCAGCTGTCACACAAACCGCTGCTGAAAATTATACATTTTGATACAGGAAGGCTATATACATATTGCAAAAGTACACCAAAGCATATTTTCGTTTCCAAATATTTATTTGAAAACGAAACCATTCATACGGTCAATATAAAACATTTTGTTAGTAATAAAAAACAAATGTAATCTCAATGTGAGCCAGCCGGCGGGACTGCGGCTGAACCACTTCCAATGTTCATTCATTCATTCATTCATTCATTCATTCAATCGCGTGTTCAATGTGTGTGTGTGTGTGTGTGTGTGTGTGTCAGAGAGAAGTATCAATAAAAAAAAGTAATTATTTCGGTGTTTATTTCTTTTATTCTTCCCTTTTTTTTTTAATTAAAATGCGTAATATAGCCAACAATATTATAGACCAAATGTTAATCTAATTATTATTGTAGAATGTATTTAGCAAATCACCACTCAACTGGAGACAGCAGCAAAAAAAAAAAAAAAGGCATTATAAAAAGCCGACAAATCGTGTTAATTAATTGACGTGAGACATTGAAGAGGTTGTCTCCTATAGTCTGTAATTTTTAATTTTTTTTTTATCATAACTTCTCGGAAATTACTCAAAAGTAGAACATGCTAAAAGTAAATACAATAATAGGCTAAATAGTATCTAAGCAATAATAAAGTGTCTAAACAATAATAAATATTATCTAAGTTATCTATTAGGCTACCATTCCACTCTGTAAATAGATTTTAACATTTCAATATGATTTTAATATTATTTTTGCTTATTTCATTATTGTTATTATTGGTTTTACTTTTTAGTAGTATTGTACTGTCTGAGGATGACTCATTTTAGTAACTATCTACAGTAAAAAAGATAAAAACAAGCAAAGAAACAAACAAAACTCATTTTATACACGGGGCCTTCAAAGTGCTCTCTGAAACTACACCTGGCATGGCTTGTGTCCAAAAAATGAAAAAATCTAAACTTCGTCGTAGAGCTAAACCAAATACATTATTGGAAAGGTCTCAACCTGGAGAGTAACATATGTCAGTATGAAGATTCTACATGGCTCCTGCTTTCAGCCATTGACCTTTGAACCTTGACCTCAGTGCATGTTTGAGGGCTTATAACTCAGCAACGAAAGGGGGTACAGACATGGGACCAACTGTTATAGAGAGCTCTTGACCTCAGCTATCATGTGAGTGTAGTCAACAACTGTGGGTGCTGTCAGATATGGATAAAATATGGATAAAATTAATTTTCACCCATTTAGAAATTAGATATTTAAAATCTGATTTCACAAATGTGTTTACCATCCCCTTAAAGTCCACAGTGTACTCTCAATTCAATATTTACAACTTCCAAATCTGGGAAAAACACTTAGATTTTTAAAAAACTACAATTCCCTGGGACCGCGCCATGCAGTTTGATACATATCAGCAACATAGTTGTAGTTCTTCTGATTTGCAAAGTAGGGCTCTAAATAGGGTTGTAAAAAGATATATCTACTGAATATATCTAATATCAAGTAAAGCCGAACTAGTTATTACACTCCACCTAGATGAACTATGGTAAGAAAAAGTAAAGATGTCCGCTAATTTTCAATATTTTAGCTAATACACTAGAAACAGCGTTTTTGGGACAGTAGGTTCGTTTGCGGCATGTAAAATAGGGTTGTAAAAAGCTAGATCTACTGAATAAATCTAATATCTAGTAAAGCCGAAGTAGTTATTACACTGCACCTAGATGGACTATGTTAAGAAAAAAAGCAAGGATATTGGCTAATCGTAGTTATTTTAGATAGGCTAGTACTCTAAAAACGGCGTTTTGGGGACGGTAGGTTTTTTGCAGCTTGTTGTAAAACAGGGTCGTAAAAAGATACATCTACCGAGTATATCAAATGTCTAGTAAAGCTGAACTAGTAATGACACTGCACCTAGATGAAATATGTTAAGAAAAAGTAGGCATGATGGTTCATTTCAGATATTTTAGCAAGTTCTCTAGAAACGGCGTTTTTGTGATTGAATATTTGAATAGGCTATAACAAATATCTAGAACAGCCAAACTATCACGTTATTATCATTATTATTATTATTGGTGGGAAATTATAACAGGGGAATGTATTTGCCGTTTTAATATCAAGAACACTTCCGCGTTTTTGTGTGTATAGGCTACAGGAATGTTAAAGATATCATTGAGGAAAACGAGGTTGACGTGACGTGATTGAATCAGGGAATCCGTGCGTCCACCACGGGAGAGGACCCTAATTGACTTTACATTGGCATTGTTTTCGTGGTGGCAGCACATAATTTCAACCCATTACGTGCTGCCACCACGGAATGCTATTAGGAGTTGTGCTGCCTGCTACGTGCATACAGCACTCCATATTTTCTAGGATGCATCCTTAGCTGCAGATGTGCTAGCTAAGGTAAACATGTGTTTGGGTTGATGCAAATGAGATGACATTTAAAAAAAATCAAATCAAGTGGAGAAAACGACTATTATTAATATTATGATAGTATTAGAACAATATGAGAAGCAGATGTAACATATGCCTCTTGCATGTTACATTAAATACATCAGTTGAGCTTTAAATGGTCACTATGTCGAACAGCAAAATCTTGTAATATAGAATATAATTTTGCCAGTAATTTTACCTTTATTTAATAGTTGTAAGGTGTACATATTTGTGTTATTTTCATATTTTTATGCTGTTATCTTATATTTCAAATTTAATACTTGGCTACACAGTATCCAAGGTAACGATGCAGCTATAAAGCCCATCACCGGGGGAACAAGTCAGATCGGGCTTGTATCCCCCACGTGAGTGTGTGACTGTTAAATGGAAACCTGTAAATATTAATGTCTAGCTGATGTGAGAGAGACTTTATTACTAATTATAATTATATTGACATTCAGAGTGATTATCAATGTGTACTGGTTCATCTGTATCAGTAGTGTCTTTTATGTAATTTGTAATAGCTATAGTAAGTCTTTGACATAGCTAGCTGTCAAGTCTCCCGTTTTGGCCAGGAAACTACCGTATTTTACCCCTCTTTCTCGCCGTCCTCCCGTATTAGTATTTTCCCGTAAATCTCCCGTAT
Source organism: Epinephelus lanceolatus (assembly GCF_041903045.1). Classification (NCBI taxonomy): domain Eukaryota; kingdom Metazoa; phylum Chordata; class Actinopteri; order Perciformes; family Serranidae; genus Epinephelus; species Epinephelus lanceolatus. Next base: position 43,523,023 of record NC_135746.1, read on the forward strand.
TATAATAATATAATAACCCTGTATTATAACGTAGGAATGTTCACAGCATTTCAATGTCAACAAAGGTAGGCCTATCAGATTCTGAGCACCTAATTGTAGTTAGTAAGTGGTTGACAAGTGGTTATTTTAGATTTCCTGTACACCTGTCTTAAAATGTAAGGGATACTGGAGCTTGGTTGGGGTGGTGGGACGGCTCGCGGCGGGCGCCGGAAAATTTCCCTTATTTTCAGATCCAAAACTTGACAGGTATGGTCTTTGATCCTGGTCAAGGTTAGACCGTTGACCATGTAATTTGTTATTTAACAGTTATTAAGCTTCGTCATGTTGACATCATTTATTAGTATTATAAGTTTCCTTTGATTATGATTTTATTTATATTAAATAGTTTTACTGAGACCGGGCTTGTATCCCCCAGACCCCGAAGTGCTTGTAAGCAATAAACAGTCATCATTGAATCGACATCGGAGCATCTGTGTGTCTTTGTTGGAGTCAACTGACATTACTAACTGTTAGCCGTTAGTCCACCATCATTATCACAACACAACGCAGAGACTGTAGGCTGTCGCTATTATCAGCAATATAAAAGAAACATAACGGGTGCATACATAGAAAAATAAATCACAACACTGGCCATTTTTAGCACCTGCAAAGGGATTTGTGTAGACCCTAAGATTATACAATCATGTTACATACATATATTAATGATGATGGTGATTATATACCATTTATTTACATTAAAATGTTCATTTTGACACAATAATAAGTCAAAAAAAGACAGAGCTGTCAGTTTTCCCTGTTTACATTTTTGGGTCCTAAGGCCGTCTGCCATTGGTTGATATTCTCTAAACTACAATCTGATTGGTTCATCAGCTACAGTTATCCCGCAAGTTGCCTGAGCAGAGTGACAATTAAAATACAAGTTTGTGAAAATATATGATCAAACCAGAGCTGCCAACAAATTCGATCGAGATCGATCAACAATACGAAAAACGCGTTCAGCCCACTGTCTATCAGGAAGAGCAACTGAGGAGGGATCCCTCTTCCAGGACGGACAGACGTGCAATAGATGTACAGAACAGATCAACCTAATAATAAACAGTTTACATTAATCCGTATGACACAATGAGACAGAAAGAGAGACAGAGAGAGAGACAGAGAAAGAGAGAGATGCAGGACAGGCGGTAACAGTAATAGCTTACAACAAAATTAATGAAAGTAATTATATTATAATTATAATTCTGGCTATTGTCGCACAATATGTTGAAAGTATATATTATTATCTGATAGTATACATATGTGACAATAATCATAAGTGTATAATAACAGTAGAAGTATGACTAATGATAACAGCAGCAGCAGGAGGCATCTGGCAGGACCACGGCAGCAGCACAACCACACACGTCACACTATCCAGGCACCGCTGCGATATAAGTATATATAGTATATATGAGAGAGAGAAGGTGCCAGGTGTATTATAGGAGGTCCCCCGGCAGACTAGGCCTAAGTCAGCCTAAAGCCCAAAACACACCGGCGGCGTCATATGACGGCGGCGTCATATGACGGCAGCGTCATATGACGGCGGCGTCATTGACGCGAGTCAAGTGCTGCCCCCAACACACACAAAAAGTGTCGCGCTGCAGGGCGTCAAACGGATTTCTATTGCACACTCCAGTCCGCTAGGTGACGGTACTGGTTGCCAACCGCTTTTTCAAGGGCGGTGACGCTGGAAATATAGGACAATAGCGTAAAGTGCTGCGGTGCAGCACGTCGACGCGCGTCGAGCCGCCACCGGTGGCGGCTGTTTTGACGCATGTCGTACGCCGCCGGTGTGTTTTGGCCTTAACTAGGGGCTGGTACAAGACAAGCCTGAGCCGGCCCTAACTATAAGCTTTATCAAAGAGGAAAGTCTTAAGTCTAGTCTTAAATGTGGAGACGGTGTCTGCCTCCCAGACTGCAACAGGAAGATGATTCCACAGGTGGCGAAAAAAAGCACTTTTATACGGGACACATTTGCCCCCATTACCGTTTTAGCTCGTTTCGTGGCTCAATACTGAACCAATTTTAGAACGAGTGGTACTCATGAATCATACGCACACATACACATGGGGAAATAGAGCCCAGGTTGAAAAATACTGAAGTTGTCCTTTAAGTTCCCCTGTTAGCATCAAACCAATTAAAACAGGAAACGTGGTTGGGACCAGTGGACACCCTAGGTCACCTTTGTAATGTTGACTTTGCCTCATACCTCATGCCTGGTGCTTCTTCACCAGAGTTGGGTATAACGCGATACAAAGTAACGCGTTAGAGTACTTTGATTTTTGATTGATTTTTGCAGTAACGAGTAACCTAACGCATTAGTTTGCTGTTTGAGTAATCAAATACTTAAGTACATTTTCAAACAAGACATCAGTTATTTCCGTTACTTTTAGAACGCTGGTCCTTCAGCTCCGAAACAGCAACGGCTGTCGTTTGGTTCTAATAACGGAGATAACGTTAAACCTATCAGTCTGAAGGAAGCCATGGAGCTTGTGGCTCGCTACATGGTCAGAGAAATGCTGCCGTTGTCTACGGTGGAGTCTAAGTAGGTGGAGTAGGACTCGGTGACAGACATATTTCAGACTCAGGACTTGCATTATGCCTGGTACATGCTACACGCTGGTACTCACCAATTATCCCCGGTCGTCTTTCACGGCGTGTGTGATGTCATTGGGTTATTCTTGTCCTATTTTTATCACTTTTACTATTATTTGTGTCTGTTCATGTGCCAGCTGACATGTTGTTGTAGTTACCTAAAAGCGTCAGCAGATGGCAGGAGCTATATTTGAAGTGCCAAAAGTAAACTATCAAGCTACTGTATCTTCCACAGGAAGTTCTGACAAATGTTTCAGAATAAAAGCCTATTTAGAAAATGGAGGGATTCTCTAGCCGAGGTTATAAGGCGCTTTTAATTTGAAACAAGTGTTGAGTTTGAAATGATGGTGCGATATGTTTACTTTACAAAGACAACAGAGCGGATAAAAAGTAAATATATAAACACACAGAGGGATTAATAAATAACGGACCGTCTATAATGTAGTTTGTTTCAAATGAAGCTGGGAGCCTCTGCAGTTGTGGTGAGTAAAAGCCCCGCCGCTATTTGTTAATGTTATGTCCGACCGTGAGGATGTAACATTGTTTGCTAGCTTGATGCTAATGACAATAACGTTAATTCAGCGGGTTGACAAAGTGCCTCTGCTGTTTCACACCATCATTTCCCCCTTTTACTCTGTGTGGTAACATCCCTAGAGGAAATATTTAAAACGCTGGGGTGTTGTTGTCATACAGTTGTCTACGGCAGTAGATCATTCTGTGTTTCTACTGGTCAAAGTGACGGCTGTGATGGGAGAATTGGATCTCAGTGAAGGGCATGGTCCATAACTTTAATTTTGGAGACAAAATAATGTAGGCTTAGCGCCCTGTGGTCCATTGCCCAATAGGAAATGTAAAATACTCAAAAGTACTTTAAAAGTGAGTTACTTTACTCAGGAAGTGCAAAATAAAAACATAAATAATCATAATAAAATGAACTTTAAAAGAGAAGAGTGCAGATAAGAAATAAGAAAGAAATTCCTTCAAGGTGTTCTTGAGATATCGTGTTCACAAGAATGAGATGAATGAGTGAATTGAGGGACGGATGGACGGACAACCCAAAACTTAATGCCTCCAGCCACAGCTATCGCTGCTGCAGAGGCATAAGAAAGTATGCAGCTTACACATGTGGTGGGAGTGGGAGCTAAGCACAGGTGTTTCTATGGTTTGAAGACATTTGAGGCTCAGTCTGAAACTGTGAAGGGGGGTTGGGTAAGTCCTCCCTCACAAAGCTGTTTTGATAAACAAGCTCTCCTCTGCTTTTTTTATGCACTCCGACACCTTATTTACATTCAAGTACATATTTTAATCATTGAAATGTTGAAATGTGTACCTCAAAATCTGATGTTTTAATCCCTGACAACCCAGAGTTGAGATCAGGACTCAGAGTCGCAGTCCTGTATGCCTCTCGTTCTTAAATCAGATAAAGTTATTATTGTAGGCGATTTTAACATTCATGTCGACGTTGATAATGACTACCTGGCTACCCCGTTTATCTCATTATTAGACTCCAATGGCTTCAGTCAGGGTGTACATGAACCCACTCATTGTTTTAACCATACCCTTGATCTAGTTCTGACGTATGGAATTGAAACTGATAACCTAAAAGTCTTTCCACAGAATCCCTCACTATCGGATCATTATCTGATTACTTTTGATTTCTTTTTACTCGATTACACGCCACTCAGCAACAGTTACTATACTAGATGTTTATCAGATAGTGCTATAGCAAAATTTAAGGAAAAGATTACTCTGTCGTTAAATTCAATACCAAGTCCCTCAGTAACAGACGTTTCCTGTACCGACTTTAACCTCTCCCGAATTGATCGTTTTGTCGATAGCGCCGTAGGCTCGCTGCGAACAACACTTGACTCTGTAGCTCCTCTTAAAAAGAAGTTAAAAAAGCAAAGAAAGTTCGCTCCTTGGTATAACTCTCAAACCCGTAAGTTAAAACAAATATCGCGAAAATTTGAAAGGAATTGGCGATTAACCAAACTGGAAGAATCTCGTTTAATCTGGACAGACAGTCTCAAAACTTATAAGAGGGGCCTCCGCAATGCCAGAGCAAATCATTACTCAGCATTAATAGAAGACAATAAGAACAACCCCAGGTTACTTTTCAGCACTGTAGCCAGGCTGACTGAGAGTCAAAGCTCTATTGAGCCTTGTATTCCTTTAGCCCTTAGCAGTAATGATTTTATGAGCTTTTTTAATGACAAAATTCTAACTATTAGAGGCAAAATTCATGACCTCCTGTCCTCAGATAGTACCTATCTAACCTCAAACACAGCTGTAAGACCTAATATATATTTAGATTGCTTCTCCCCAATTTCTCTTCAAGAATTGACCGCAGTGATTTCTTCATCTAAATCATCAACGTGTCTCTTAGACCCTATCCCAACTAGGCTACTTAAGGAGGTCTTACCTTTAGTTAACACTCATATATTAGATATGATCAATATATCCTTATTAACAGGCTATATACCACAGTCTTTTAAGGTAGCTGTAATTAAACCTCTACTAAAAAAGCCCACCCAGGATCCAGAGGTGTTAGCCAACTATAGACCAATATCTAATCTTCCCTTTCTGTCAAAGAAAGGACTTGTCTCTGTACTTGTTTTATTAGATCTTAGTGCGGCGTTTGACACAATTGACCATCAAATTCTACTGCAGAGACTGGATCACTTAATTGGCCTAAAAGGTTCTGCACTAAGCTGGTTTAAATCTTATTTATCTGATTATTTTCAGTTTGTTGACGTTCATAATGAATCATCCTTACGTACCAAAGTTTGTTTTGGAGTTCTGCAAGGTTCTGTGCTCAGACCAATCCTATTTACTCTATATATGCTTCCTTTAGGTAACATCATTAGAAATCACTCTATAAATTTCCATTGTTATGCGGATGATACTCAGTTGTATTTATCGATGAAACCAGGAGAAACTAATCAATTAACTAAACTCCATAACTGCCTTAAAGACAGAAAAACTTGGATGAGCACCAATTTCCTGATGTTAAATTCAGACAAAACTGAAGTTATTGTTCTAGGCCCCAAACAACTCAGAGACTCTTTATCTGATGACATGGTTTCTCTAGATGGCATTGCTCTGGCCTCTAGCACTACTGTAAGAAACCTCGGAGTAACATTTGATCAAGATTTGTCTTTTAATTCTCATTTAAAACAAACCTCACGGACTGCATTTTTTCATCTGCGTAATATTGCGAAAATTAGGCCTATCCTGACCCGAAAAGATGCAGAGAAATTAGTCCACGCTTTTGTTACCTCTAGGCTGGATTACTGTAACTCTCTATTATCAGGTAGCTCTAGTAAGTCCTTAAAAACTTTCCAGCTAATTCAGAATGCAGCAGCATGTGTACTAACAGGAACTAAGAAACAAGATCATATTTCTCCTGTTTTAGCTTCTCTGCTCTGGCTCCCTGTAAAATCCAGAATTGAATTTAAAATCCTACTGTTAACTTATAAAGCTCTAAATGGTCAAGCTCCGTCATATCTTAGAGAGCTCATAGTGCCATATTATCCCACCAGAACACTGCACTCTGAGAACGCAGGGTTACTCGTGGTCCCTAAAGTCTCCAAAAGTAGATGAGGAGCCAGAGCCTTCAGCTATCAGGCTCCTCTCCTGTGGAATCATCTTCCTGTTACGGTCCGGGAGGCAGACACAGTCTCCACATTTAAGACTAGACTTAAGACTTTCCTCTTTGATAAAGCTTATAGTTAGGGCCGGCTCAGGCTTGCCCTATACCAGCCCCTAGTTAGGCCTAGTCTGCCGGAGGACCCCCTATAATACACCGGGCACCTTCTCTCCTTCTCTCTCTCTCTCTCTCTCTCGTATTCTATTACTGCATCTTGCTAACTCGGCCATTCTGGATGTCACTAACTCGGCTTCTTCTCCGGAGCCTTTGTGCTCCACTGTCTCTCAGATTAACTCATATCGCAGCGGTGCCTGGACAGCGTGACGTGTGTGGTTGTGCTGCTGCCGTGGTCCTGCCAGATGCCTCCTGCTGCTGCTGCTGCCATCATTAGTCATTAGTCATACTTCTACTGTTATTATTCACATATGACTATTGTCACACATGTATACTGCCAGATATTAATACATACTTTCAACATATTATACCACAGTAGCCAGAACTGTAACTATAATATTATTACTTTAAATAATGTTGTTGTAAGCTACTGTCATTACCTGCATCTCTCTCTCTCTCTCTCTCTCTCTCTCTCTCTCACTCTCTCTCTGTGTCTCTCTCTGTCTTATTGTGTCATACGGATTACTGTTAATTTATTATGCTGATCTGTTCTGTACGACATCTATTGCACGTCTGTTCGTCCTGGAAGAGGGATCCCTCCTCAGTTGCTCTTCCTGAGGTTTCTACCGTTTTTTTTCCCCGTTAAAGGGGTTTTTTTGGGGAGTTTTTCCTTATCCGCTGCGAGGGTCATAAGGACAGAGGGATGTCGGATGCTGTAAAGCCCTGTGAGGCAAATTGTGATTTGTGATATTGGGCTTTATAAGTAAAATTGATTGATTGATTGATTGACTAGAGTTAGAATAACTTACATGTGTTTACATTAACAGTGGTGAATTGTAACTTAGTACATTTACTCAAAAACAGCAGGCCCACTCAAGTTCAGATTTGATTTCCTTTTACTTAAGTATTGACATTTAATGCTAGGTTAAACTAATGCTGCTGTAAAGGCAAATATCATACTTTATACTGCACTACATTTATTTTTCTGCTTTAGTTACTTGATAGATTCAGATTATTAATCCAAAACATACAAACTAATATATGATAATATATATTATAGATTAAACCACCCAGCAATATTATTAAGTCATTAAATGAGATCCACCTTTACCAGCTGCAACATTAAAGTGATCTACATTTGAATGCATCAATAAATATAATACAATTATACTGAACACTGTCTTCTATTCTGCAATGGGCCATTCTACAAAATGACAACTTTAACTTAGTAGCCAATATTTTGATCTTAGTACTCTTGTACTTTTACTCAAATTATATTTTGAATGCAGGAATTTTACTTGTAATATTATTTCTGCTGTCTACTTTTACTTTGGTAAACAATCTGCGTTCCTGCATCCACTATATGTTAACATTAATTTATTGGAATACTTAATAGATTTTCTTACATGCACATATCACCTGAGAGAGAGTATTGTGAGTTGATGGGTTCGAAAGTTTTTTTATAAACTTGAACGTGAAACACTGTCTACAAAAAAATCATCTTAATTATTTGTTCTCTCTCTTGTTCTCTCTCTTGTCAAGTCAAATGTAATATGCACCTTGTGTCAAACAGCATAAAAATATCACATAAGTACTACCGAGTTTGAGATTCCAACTACAAGCTGAGCACACAAATGCAGCTAATTGGGCTGATGTCAGCCGGCAACTGCATCACCAAAGCCAGCGAAGCACTACTTTGGAGTGTGGGAATCGCCTCAGACCTGTGGACAAAACTAAATTGCAGAAGTTAACTACAGTGCTGCTAAATGGATGGCAACTAACTGCAGATCAGTCAACATCCTGAAAGACTCGGGTCTATTGGACAATCTCAGGTTAGCATGTTGTTATGGTTTCAGACCACTCTGTTGTAGCAGAGTAACACTGATTTTAAAGAAAGAAATCTAAAGGCCAAGATCATTTCTTTGCTTTCATTTGAATCCCAATCAAGACAGTAAAAACTGTTTTATCTTTTTGATATGGGCTTCAAAACTGTTTTGAAATACAAAATAATGGAATTTTAAACATGCAATTAAACTTGCAATAAATAACGATTAGGGCTGGGCAATATGGCCTAAAAAAAAATCTGAGATTTGTTTTCACAACAAATCATGATTTAAATCGATTGTTTCACCACGATTTAAATCAATTGTTTCCCCTCCTACTTACAAAAAAAAATAGTTGTGGCCTGGTAGCACATACCTGGGGTCCAAAACTTTCAGCATGTGAATAAACCCCGGCTTTTCCACGGTAGCCTATGGGCACCATATCTCTTGCAATATACATTGCGACTGCATCTGTGATCGCTTTCCACCGGACCCCTTTCTTATCATACGGCAGTGTTTCCCCTACCATTATATTGGATCACAACGGAAGTCATTTAAGGTTACCTTTCCTATAGAACAGATCTTGTCCTTTTATTAAACAAACTAAACAGCCTTATGTTACAGGCTGAGCCTGAGTGTGTGTGTGTGTGTGTGTAGCTGTGTGTGTGTAGTTGATGTAGGAGTTATGAGACGTTAGTGCGCCGGGTGTGGTGTGTGACGTCAAACTGAGGTCTGCCAGCTTGGCGTTGTCAACACTTATTTATCTTAATTACACAACGGTATGTCATTTCTGTCCTTACACGGTGCGCGTCTAAAATCCTCCTCTGCTCTCTGTGTCGCGCATGGCGGAGTTCGGCCCTGATGCGCACACACACACACTCACAAACACAGGTGAGCACACAAAAGCGCTGAAGAACTCGTTCCCTTTCTTGAGAAGGAGTTCTTCCCCGCTCGCTGCCATGTTGTTGGTGTATTAAGCGCGCAGGGGTGAGGGGTGAGCCCACTCTGAACTACGGGAGCCCAGCGGGGAGTGGCGGTGGCGGATTTTAAAGAGAAACTCGATTTTCATTAAAACAAATCGACCTAAACTACAAATTCGAATTAATCGATAAAATCGATTTATCACCCAGCCCTACTAACGATTAATTATTTAAAATTAGCAATTAATCAGAATTTTAAAAAACTGTTTGATGGCCCAAATATATTTATATGTACATATATGTATATATACATACATATAGCCCCAAAAGCCCAGGCCAGGTTACAGATAACCCAATGTGTTGCTGTTGCAAGTGTTTTAGCATAGGAATTGTTTGGGCAGGATGAGAGCATGACAGTGAAAGTGAAAGCATGTGTCAGATGCCAGAGGCGCGAGAGATGGTAACCCTGATCCTGTTACACAGATGTATCATTGTAGAGAACCACAAAAACCTGTCTAGCTTTGCTCATTTGCCAAACACAGTAACCTTCCATACAATTGTAGCTGGCCTACAGCTTGTTAGTTAGTTATACTAGATCTGCCGATGTCAGCACAGAATGAGAAAATGCAATTTTACTTCGTAATTTCTATTTGTCTATTGCCCCCCTAGTTTGCCGGTTAGCTAAGCTGTGCTCCAAAGAGGAAAACTGAGGTCTAGCACAGCAACAGTGAGATTATTTTAGCCTCCAGAGGCCATGTGTGGGTGTGAATTTGGAGATGTATTCATGTCTTTATTTGTGTTTGCATGTGTATCTGTCAGTGCGTGTCTGTAAATAAAATTGCATTTGATCTGCCTAGTGTAAGGGCTGTGTTATGTGCAGTGTGTGTGAGAGTCTTTGTGGAGGTGCTGATGGATGGCTTTGATTAGCACTGTGGACAACACTTGAGCTGCAGAAAATCACTTTCATAAAGTGACACAGACCCTTAACACACACAGAGATAGAGATAGAGATAGATAGAGAGAGAGAGAGGGAGAGAGAGAGAGAGAGAGAGATACTCAAAGACATATGGAAGATACCTCATTTAAATGGCTGAATCCAACACAAGTAAACACACACTCATACAAATAAGTCGGCTATACTTGTGTTTTATTAGTCTTCTCACCCTTCGTAGCTTTTTGTTCACACTTGTGACCAGTCTGTAGCTCCGTGGGTAAAAGGCTTGAACTGAGCCTGGGAACCCTGTGAATCTGCGCGCTCATACATTGTGACCAGATACATCTGGTGGGTATGACTGACAACTTGTGGAGCCTGCGTGCTTAACGCAGAAATACATATCAATTTCAGTTTTGGCTCACCTATTCTCGCACTGGGGACATGAGGTGAGCATAAACCTAGCTGAGCAAAAAGGGCCATTATTGAGGCATTTTTGGAAACAACCAAATTGGCTGTAACTGGTGTTGAACTTTCTATTGAAGTATTATTTTTAAAATCTGATGGCAAAAACAGTGACACCTGTACAAAGACAAATTGATGCTACCCCACATATTGATGCTACCCCATCAAAGCTCATCTTTACCTGCTGTAGTATGTTTACATTTGTCTGTTGCTGAGCACTTCATTGATTAGTTGTATTTCAATCCATGTGTCAAATGGTGTAAGGTAGTAACAATAGGCCCCAGTGCACCCTATTATGACGGGCCCTGGTGCATGCCTTAGTGTCACATATTATCTAGCCACATGACCAAACAGAGGGCGGCACGGTGGTGCAGTGGTTAGCACTGTTGCCTCACAGCAAGAGGGTTCCTGGTTCGATCCCGGATGGGGGAGCCCTTCTGTGCGGAGTCTGCATGTTTTCTCCGGGTACTCCGGCTTCCTCCCACAGTCCAATTGGCGGTAAACTGTGAATGTGAGTGCGAATGGTAGTCTGTCTCTACATGTCAGCACCGTGATAGTCTGGTGACCTGTCCAGGGTGTACCCTGCCTCTTGCCCAATGTCAGCTGGGATAGGCTCCAGCGCCCCCCCTCCAACCCCCCCAACTAAAAATTTAACTACAATATATACATCAGTAGAATAAAACAACAATAAAATTAGAGGAAACATAAGAAATATGTACAGTTATGTGTATTGCATGTCAAATTAATATATACATTCAAGAGGTGACAAATGTTGCACAGCTGAATAATTGCACAGAATATTGTGGCAGTTGAAGTATTGCACCCAATAGATAATTATGAGTTAGAAATGCAGTGGGTTAAAAAGTCCAAATGCATGTCTACTGACTCAGAGCAGCTGACACTCTGAGAGAGGAGTTGTACAGGTTCATGGCAAGCGGCAGGAATTACTTCCTGTGGCGCTCTGTAGTGCATCTTGGGGGAATGTGCTCCCCACGAGCACATTCAGTGACAGGCTCATTGAGCAGCACATTGTGGACTCTGTCACCAGAGTCCAGCTCCACCCCTACAACATAACTGGTCTTGTGAAACAGTTCAACCTGCTGCCCCAGCACCGAACAGTGAACAGGATAGCACTGGCCACCACAGACTCATAAAACATCCTCGGCATCGTCCGGCAGATGCTGAAGGACCTCAGCCTCCTCAAAAATAGAAGAGGGTCTAGCCCTTCTTGTAGAGGGCTTCAGTGTTCTTGGACCAGTCCAGTTAATTGTCAATATACACTCCCAGGTACCTGGAACATGCGCACTAGATGTATATGAATGAATAGGCACAATCTTAGCGTCTGGTATCTATTTATTAATAAAATCTATAGACCTAACCTGACGTTGTAATTTTAATGCTAAAATTGATATGGGTTGATCGGAAAGTTCTATATTTATTAATTATTAGAAAATAAACATTTACAAAAATCTCAGGATTGAACTAATTTTTGATCACAAGAGTAAGAGATTGACAACAGCTGCACAGTGTTCAAACTTTTTTTAACTAAACTAAACTAAATGAGGATTTTCCTCCATCATGAGTACAGGTAGTGACACATTTTACTTAGATGATACTCGTACATATAAAAACTACATCATCTGTACCAGAAACTCATCAGTACTTAGCTCAACCCTAGGTTGGGGCGGCAGTAGCGCAGTCAATAGGGACTTGGTTGGAAACTGGAGGGTCGCTGGTGCAAGTCCCCATCCGAACAAAATATGGAGCGTTGACTGGTAGCTGAAGAGGTACCAGTTCACCTCCTGGGCACTGCAGGGGTGCCCTTGAGCAAGTCACCAAACTGCCAGCTGCCTGGGGTGCCTGTCCAAGGCAGCTCCTTCACTCTGACATCTGTCCATTTAATGTATGTATAGGTCTTGTTTGTGCATGTGTGCATATTTTGGGCCTGTGTGTATATGACAACAAAGTGAAAAAAAATGTTTAATTTCCTCTCAGGGATTAATAAAGTATATCTTCTTCTACAGTGGCAGTACACTGTCATAATACTTTTGGGTTCTCCCTTGTGACCAAAGACTTTGGTTTGTAAAGGAGGCACTTGGCATCCAATCAGAGGCTAAATGGAATGTGGTCACTGTGCTACCTTTAATTAGGTCCTTCCAGAGAGGAGGATTTACTGTGCAGGAATGAGAAAAGAGCAAGTACATAGTATTTCCTCTCCCACTTAAGGCAATAATCCATATAGTATTTATGTTACCGCAATCATCTGTGCATACAGATGAGGACTCATGCTTTAGCAATGCATTATACAACAACTGTAGTACATCTGCAATGGCATGGAAATGAATGACTGAGTTTGAAAAGACCCTCTCTCAGAGAGTAATGCATTAATATTTGATATAATACCAGTTTTAGAATGACTCTCCATGGCACTGCATGGGTTACTCAAGATTAGGGTGACCAGGTCCCAATAAACCAAATGTGGGACAAGGAGTAGGTTTGTGAGGGACAATGTGGGACACCTGTCCCCAGCGCGAAGTTTAGTCATCAGAGACTAAATACATTGATCATAAACTATACAGTGTCTACTGTATATTAACACTGGACTGTTTTAATTATTGAAGTATTTACCAACACACAGACTGGTGGTCAGTGGGATGTGTGGACTCTTAAACTAACGTGTACAGATGTGAAGTCCTGACTGTATCTGACTGATTTTTAATGAAAGCTGTTGTCTTGTATAAAATATGAAGCTTACAGTCAGACACAGTGTATTTAGCCTGTGTAGCTGAGGGGACAAGTCAAACTGATATGATGCTGATTTGGAGAGGAGAGTTCATGAACCATCAACATAAAGTACAGATCACCTGTAAAGCATTTTGATAAATCAATCTATCATAATTAAAACAACTGGAGACTGAAAACAAACCTATATGAGTCTGATCACTTTTTTAATGAATTAACATAATTTCAGACAGGATGTGAGTGTGTCTGTGACTTCCTGTATGGACTGAAGGCTGCTGGAAACTGTTGGGAAACTGTCAGACTTCACCACAGCTTGTTGTCACCGCCCCCGGCTGCGGCCACCTGATCTCGTCTTCTTTCCAGGCGAGGCGAACTTCATCTCCAACGAGCCTGTGCGAGTGTCAATAGCTAACGAGTGTCACCTGTTGCTATCAAGGAGGTGGAAATAGTTGCTATATGGGGCGGGCCCTGGCTTAAACGCACAGAGCCCACGTGGGCCACCCGCTGCATGCAGCTTCTTCTCATTGGCCGGGGAGGAATGCAAGCGCGGGTGACAACCAATCATGCGGGACATGGTCTCAATTTGTTTGACGCGTGAAAAGAGACAGAAATGCTGTGCAGTCCTGCACAATGCGGGACGTCTGGTCACCCTACCCACGATGGACTGGATGGCTGTGCCAACCATGAGCTCCTTGATACCAATATTTTGTGTCGAGATAAAAGCCTTTTGTAAAGGCGACTCTAGCCCTGATAGTGAGCCACAATGGGAGGTTGTTTATCTCAAGTCCTCAGTGGTGGAGGCTGTTGAAGAATGCGTTTTTGGAATGCTGAACCCTTTGAAACTTTAAATAATGATTTATTCAATGAAAGTGCACAGACGCGAATTCCGCAGTGTTCTTTGTGCAGGTCTGGTGAGCAGGGCCGCAGCTTTGTCATTTAAATTGGCAAACACATCCAAATGGCTCTTAACAATCAAAAGACACAAATAAGGACAAGTAACGCTGTTGCATCTCTTGCTCAGGGGGCCTGTTTCGCACACATGTGAATGAGGTACTACTCATGCCAAGAAATTATTCAGGAGCAGAGGTAGCAACTGCACATGCCCTACTTTTTATGCTACAGCTCTACTGCTGCTGCTCCAACAATGAAAGTTGCTCAACAACAATGACAATGACATTTAAAAACTAGAACTGCAAGCAGTTATGAACGGGGGCCAAGCATCCCCCAGCGAATCAGCCTCCATGCCCCATGGAGCCCACGAAAGTCGGCTCCTAAGGACGACGGGCTCAGGGTGAGCGTCAGGACACAGGCCAACGTCTGAGCTGCAGTATTCACCGTAATGGGAAGTGCGGTGGAAGTGCCAAAAGCTGAATGTGTTTGTTGCAATAAGTCATGGCCACTTTGACCAATCATTACAAAACTTTGCGGCTGGCCTCAGGACTGATCCCACATAATGCTCACCAAATTTCATACAAATGCAATCAACATTTATGAAACATGATATTTCTGGCTTTATAGCGTCCACTAATGGCCAATTTGAGCCAAATTTGGAACCGAGCCTCTGAACAACCTCTGGAACAAGTGTCTTAAGTTTCATGTTGACATAATTTAGTCTGACAAAAGCATGAAATTTTTTTTTTTGTCATTAAATTCGCACATTTTTTGACGGGGCAAAATTTTTTTGATAACATGAAGATCAGGTCCATCTCGAGAGTCCACGTGCCAAGTTTCTTGCAGTTTGGCCAAAATCTGTAGAGTTCGAAAAAGTAGGTTTTGGATGTGTAGCAACTTAGTGAAGAAAATGTAGGGCGGAAGTAGGCGGGGCCTATGTCAGAAAATCCAGCTGTACTTGGATATACGTGGATATAAAGTTTATGAATATGTAATTTAAAATGCGGAAGTTACAAAAAAAAAAAGTGTTTGTGTCTGTTATAGCGCCACCTAGTGGAGTATCTGCGCAATTTTTGTAAGGCAGGTCTGTGTCCTATTCTACATGTACTCTATAAATTTCACAGCCCTCAGTACAGTAGTTCAGCTGGAATAAATGTTTGTTGTTTATCTTGTAATTAGCCACGCCCACTTCAACCAGTCATGACCACCTTCAATATATGGCCTCAGGAATGGCCCTACATCATACCCAGTACCTAGTGGCCAATGTTCACCAAATTCGGTTCACACCCTCACAGTCACATACTAACCATGGACCTCAGCTTTAGTTTTGATAGCTTTTAATTTGACAAAGATATGGAACAGTTTGCGTTTTTAATAATTGGAATATTAATAATTAGCACATTTTTTGATAGCTTTAGATCAGGTCCATCGTGTGAGTCTAGGTGCTAAGTTTCATGCAATTCAGACAAAATCTCTAGGAGGAGTTTGAAAAAGTATGCTTTACAGTTTTTGCAATTTTTGGCGGGAAATGAGTAGGTGGAAGTGGACGGGGCCTGGACACATAATGCAGCTTTATTCAGGGAATCCATGGATATAAGGCTTTTGAATGTGCGGCATACAGTGTGGGAGTTACATTCCAAAGCGCCTTGGCTTTGATTGTAGTGCCCCCTGCAAGTGCACATGTGTAATTTTTTGCGTCTGAGGTTCTTCAGGGGTCTGGACCAACCCTCCAAATTGCACCACCCTCCCTTGCATGGTGTAGCCTGCAGCACCACTTTTACTTACAGAAAAATAATAAGATGCATAATAATAATAAAAATCTGAACAAAAACAATAGACTTCCCAGCACTGCTGGTCCTGGGAAAGGCGTCTGCTTGCATACGCGTTTCCCAGGACCAGCGGGCTTGGCTCCCTAATGACAATGACAATCACATTTAAAAAAAATTAAATTAAAATAAAATCAGTCTCCAATGCTTGTATTTTAACATCTTGGTTCTGAGGGATTCTTCAGTAGCTACCTTTGTGTACAGACTGGGGAGGGGCTTTGATGATGATTCTAGTGATGGCCGAATGAAGCCTCTTGAAGCATTTTCTTTATTTTCTGAGCCCACTAGATGGCACTCTTGTTTCAAAGAGAGAGGCTCAAAGAATGGCAATTCAGTGTGTTTTAAACCTTTTGTTGAACCAAAAGCGCCATCTAGTTGGCTCAGAAAATAAAGAAAATGATTCCTGAGGCTTCATTCGGCCATCACTGATGATTACTGCTGTAAACCCCAGAGAATACAAATGGTATTAACAGTGTAAGAAGCATGACTTACTCCTAATCCTGAGCTTGATTTTTCATAGATAAGATGTTGACTGGAAGACGTTGGACTAGGATGATGTTTAATTGTCTTTGAAACTGGTCAACAAGCAAGAAGCTACATGAGTGGGCCAGATACTGTGATGTCTAATGTTATTAGCACAATTTATTGAAAGGTTTCCTCTTTAGATATAGTTTTTAAAAAAAATAAAAATGAGATACATTACCAAAACTAGATTACCAAGACATAAGGCCTCAGAAACCTAGACCCTCAAGAGGCTCCTAAATGTTTACCTAGTCTTATAGCTTTGTCTTGTAATGGGGCCATGTGTCAATCCAGCCAGTTCTCATTCCAAAGTTGTAACACAGCTGAACGGAACCATTCACAGTGTTAGGCTACACCTCCAATCCATCGCAGCGGTATGATATGCCACAGGATGGTGTCAATTTGAGTCACTGCTGGTAACAACATAACATAAGGGGCTGGAAAATCCCTATAGGGCAGGTGGAAGGGGTGGTTTATGGGTCCGACAAACCGTGGACTTTCACCTAGAAGCCCAGTGTTTGCTTCCTGTATAAATGTAAAGCCAAACTACATGTTTTTGTTGCCTCAATGTAACCATGTGTTGTTGCTGGAAACCTAACCACGATATTTTTTGTTGCCTTTTGTTGCCTATAACTAACCACGTACTTTTGTTGACTAAACCACATGCTAATATTGCCTAAACCTAACCACGTGTTTTTGTTGCCTAATCCTAACTATGTGTTTTAATTGCCTAAACCTACCCTCGTGCTTTTGTTGCCAAAACCTAACCATGTGCTTTTGTTGCCTAAATCTAATCATAAATTTTTGTTGCCTTAACCTAACCATGTGCTTTTGTTGCCTAAACCAAACCACGTTTTTGTTGCCTAAACCTAACCATGCACTTTTGTTGCCTAATCCTATATGCGTTTTTGCCATAATCTTACCACGTGCGTTCACTGCCTCAGCCTAACCGCATGTTTTTGTTGCCTCAACCTAACCATGTGCTCTGGTTGCTCAAATTTAATCACATGCTTTTGTTGCCTTAACTTGTTGCGGAAACCACACCATGTGCTCTTGTTGCCTCAACCTAACCACGTGTTTTTATTGCCTAAACCTGGCCACATGTTTTTGTTGCCTAAACCTAACCATGCACTTATATTGCCTAAACCTAACTATGAGCTTTTGTTGCCATAACCTAACCATGTGCTTTTGTTGCCTCAATCACGTGTTTTTGTTACTGGAAACCTAACCACATGCTTTTGCTGCCTAAAACTAACCACGTACTTTTGTTGACTAAACCTAACCACCTGCTTTCATTGCCTAAACCTAACCACATGTCTTTGTTGCCTAATCCGAACTACGTGTTTTTGTTGACAAAATCTAACCACATGATAATGTTGCCTTAACCTAACCATCTGCTTTGGTTGCCTAAAACTAACCATGTACTTTTGTTGACTAAACCTAGCCACCTGCTTTTGTTGACAAAATCTAACCACATGCTAATGTTGCCTTAACCTAACCATCTGCTTTGGTTGCCTAAAACTAACCATGTGCTTTTGTGCCAAAACCTAACCACATAGTTTTGTTGCCTAAACCTAAGCATGTGCTTTTGTTGCCTAAACCTAACTACATGTTGTTGTTTTTTGCCTAAACCAAACCACATGCGTGAACCTAACCAAGTATTTTTCTTGCCCAAACCTAACCATGTGCTTTTGTTGCGTAAACCTGACCACGTGTTTTCTGTGCCTACACTTAACCAAGTGCTTTTGTTGCCTGAACCTAACCCTGTGCTTTAGTTGCCTAAATCTAAGGAGTTCTTCCTTGCCTCCTGACCAGCACCAGTGCTGCCACTGGTGGCCAGATCAGAGCCGCTGATGATGAGTCAGGCTGAAATGCATTTGTTTCTAAATAACATTTGATACTAGTGCTGCGGAAGCTTTGATAATTCTGTAACAATACTGATGACTGAAGCTCAAATCTGGTCATTTATTAGAAATACAGTATTTCTGCCAGCACTGCCATGAGACGTTGTCCATTAGATCATTGTTTAAAGGTGTGTAAGATTTTGGAGGATTTGGTGGCATCTAGCAGTAAATTGCAGATTACAACCAGCTGAAACTTCTCTTGGTTAGAATTCCTTCAGTGTTCATTGTTCCGGAGGTTATTAGCAGGAGCTTAATTATCCACAGAGGTCTCTTCCTCTCCAAAACAAACAGACTCGTTGTTTAAACTGGTGAAGACACTGATAAAGCAGTTTCCTGTTACAAATAGGTGTATCTCTGACGCTGTGTGGCATCTCAAATACAGGCTGCTTACCCAACACATGCTTTTGTGTACTCTACCTATTTTCTCAAATTACTTATTGTGTGCTCACCTTTTACTGATCCAGATGTTAAAAAGGTTTTTAGCATGAGCTGAATTATCCACAGAGCTCTCCTTCTCTCGAAACAAATGGAACCAGTGAATTAAACCAGTAAAAACAGTAAATAAAACAGTTTCAAGTTACAAATCAGTGTAACTCAACGTTGCTTGTTTAAGATGGGCTTCTAACTATGGTGGCCGACAATAAAACATAAACTGTCAACACATTCTCATCCCAAATCATCTCATATCACCATTTTGTCAGTGGCCTTTCATGTCTACTCATTTTGTGCTAGATATCCTCCTGTGTCTGTTGTTGACATTCCAGGATACCACAACCAACGCTGAGATGTCAACAAAAGCACATGGTTAGGTTTAGAAAAAACACCATAATTTGGCTCTACATTCATATGAAAAGCAAACACCAGGCTTCCAGGTGGTTTGTTGGACCCATCCACCACTCCTCTCACCCGCCCTATAGGGACTTTCCTGCTTCTATTACTTTACTGGCAGCATTTCAACCTGACACCGTCTAGTGGATTATTGGACCACTGCGACAGGTGCCATGTGGCCTTGTTATGAACTGTAACCACCCATCTGTGTATCATACTGCTGCCACAGGTGTCATCCAGCTGATGGATGGTATTACACCACAAAAGGTTCGGTCCGGCTGCATTAAAAACTGATGCCACCTGGCAGAATATCCCACTACCGTGAAAGGTGGCTTTTGGCGACAGGTGTCTGATGACGAAATCACATACAAAGTGGCGGTATTTTATGACTTCAGACTTAGAACTGATTGGAAAGGGCCTGCCTAGAGCCAGTGTTTGGTTTGTCCGCTCTGGGCTACTGTAGAAACGTGTGGTGAACATGGCGATCTCCATAAGCTACCACACGTAGATATATGTATATGTAGATATAAATGGCCCATTGTTAGTTAAGAAAAACACAATTTACGGGTGGGTGAATCGATACCAAAAAGAAATTAGTTTATATCTTCTACGTCATAAATATTCATATTTTATGGGTAAAACTGTCTGTGCAAACAACATAACGTTGTCATGAGCTCATCTAGTGCATGTACTCGTTGCTCTTCTACTGCTTTTGTGTTGTCTTTACTCAAACAAGTAATTCCAGATCCAGCAGTGTCTTTAGTTACACTTTCACCAGATGTCGGCAGTAGGAGGATGGTAAGCTCACCTCCCAGCCCTCCTGTTTACTGCTGGGGGCTGATGCAGACCCTAAGTTGTACTATAAATAGAACCACACACGCTTTTGCGTGACTGTAGCTGTCTGTGCATGTTCAGTGCAGAAAGTATGTCCAAGCCTGTCTAGTTTTATCTGACCTTTATTATCAGTAATAGATTAATGAAAAGAGTAAATAAATAAAAACAAACAAACAAACAAATCAAAAACACAAGAAAGAGAACTTGAAGAGAACTGCAACTGACAAGAAAAATGCCTCAGCATCCAGACCAGAGACAGAGTTCACTGGCAGAGTCTGTTCACAGAGGCTCAGACAAGCAGGGATGGGCAGTATTTCTATTACTTGTATTTAAAATACGTATTTCAATTACATTTGAGTATTTTGTAATTTGTATTTGATAAGGCCGATAAAAAGCAAATGTAATACAAAATACTTTTGAGTGGAGTAATTTTGTATTTAAAATACTCAAAATACTTTCTCCACGAATCAAAAAACAAAAAATAATAGGCTACACATTCTTATATTATTGGATGTAACAATATTTTTTACTTTTTTTAAAATATTTTTATCTACATGTATATGTTTTTTTTTAACTTGGGCCATTCAGTGTGCCCTTTAATGACCTAGTGGTCTGTTTTACTGGACTGTGCATAACATAGGAAATTGTATGTTGTTGTGGTTGATGCTTGGGATGAGTATGCTACAAATTAATTGCCTCACGTGGGATCAATAAAGTTGTCTGAATCTCAATCTGAATCAATAAATAATATTTTAGGGTAGCCTACACCAAACTGTGAGAAAACAAGCGCAAATTTACAATAGCTGTGACCAAATTTGCTACTATCACACCATTAATGGATGAATCATGGTTGTTCTTTCTGGCATATTACTTGTGGTCTCTAATTGCAGCATGTAAATTTTGGGCATTTTTGGTCAAGGACTTTTTGAGTTATTCACAAAAATATTTGAATCGGTTAGTATACCGCCACCCATGGACGAATTGTGGGTATTCTTTCTGGTAGAGTTAACCATGGTCTCTAGTTGCAATATGGAAATTTTGAGCATTTTGGTCAAGGACTTTTTGAGTTATTCACGAAAAGCTTTGTGGACCGACCGACCAACCAACCGACTGACAGAGTGACCTATAGAGCTGCGGGTCGCATCTAAAAAGAAAAAGAAAAAAAAAGTATTTTCTGTATTTGAAAATACAAAATACATGTATTTTATTTTGATACATTTTCTGGCACCAGTATTTGGTATTTTATTTTGATACATTTATTTGAGGGGTATTTTGTATCAGAATACATTTTGATGTAGCCCATCTCTGCAGACAAGGAATATCCAGTAGCCTAGTGAAATTAATATATTAGTCAAATCAGATCTGCAGCACTGTTAATGTTACAGTTTCAAACTGTATTTGCTCATCATTAGTTGTTACTAAAGCAAACTGATTACTCACCTCATAAGTCATAACACATTGTTTTCCCCTACACTCATCATACTGGTGTTAATATCTATGATTATGGCCCTGTTTTACTTGATATCAGATCCAAAACAAATTTTGTGGTGTCTCCCTCCATTAACACAAAGATTCTTATTTTCAGGCAGTCAAACGCTAAAAAAAAAAAAAAAAAAATTAATTATATTCCATTTATACCAATATATCCCCTGAATCCTACATACTGGACCTTTAAATGGTCCTCATTCAGTGTCCTTCCATGTAACATTTTCACACTGGCAATAAATAGACTCCAAAGTAAGTCAGAGAAATGTGTCAAAAATAGGCTGGAGGCTGCCATATTCATGCATCTTCTCTATTCATTTAGTAATAAAAGAACAATAGATGGAAAGCTGCTTGACAGCTAGCATCCATTTTAAAAATAGGCCTACTTGATTAACAGAGACGATAACAACTGGGGTTGTTGTGGTGTGTGTGTGTGTGTTTTTTTGGAATGATCACTAGCCACTTAGGCAGGTTATTTTGGCGAAGGAAAAAAAAGATTCAGGGAGTTGTGTTTGGCCTGGTGCTGTCACACCTCCCTGCCTGCCCTGTGTAAACCACTCAGCATGAAGCTCAACACAAGGTGGGTTTTCCCCATTCATGAGGCCCACACTGACTCATCCCTGCAAGTGCTTTCCGGTCATTCAGCCACCAGCAGGAATATTTTACAACTCTCATGTTGCCTGTTGTCTCCACTGTTAGCCTACTAAAATAACCAGACACCATCATCACCCCCCCCCCCCCCCCCCCCCCCCCCCCTTTTTTCTTTTTTTTTTTAAACACCGCCACATGATTACAGTTAAGTACATAAATCAGGCGCCACCGCTGGTGTGAGAGCTGTAGCAGGCAGAAAGGAGGCACCCATGCTCTTCATACCGCCCCGGCTCGTCGCTGCTACTGCAGCCGATGCAGCGAAGGAGACTCACGGTTCTTTTCCATCATACGGAAGCGGAATGGCTTGAGATCAGACAACACGGAGTCGTCTCGGTCGGCTGATGCACGATGGTTTTCTGACTGGCTGCCTGTCTGTGTGTGTCCGTCCGTCTTGCCGCGAATTGCTGCAGTGCTGTTTTCCAGGTGTTGTGGTGTGTGTGTGTGTGTGTGTGTGTGTGTGTGTGTGTGTGTGTGTGAGTGAGTGTGTGCGTGTATGCATGCATGGTGGTGTAGCCTGGTGTAATTCTCTTACGAATTGGACTAAGCCGGGGAACGGAGTCTGATGTCACATGTGCTTCATCGGAGGAGACGGGGCATCTGCAAGCTGGATTTTGTGGAGGATGCTGCGGCAAGTGATACACAGAGGGCTCAAGGCTTCGTTTTACTGGCTGGGCTTATTCGTTAGCAGGCACCCCGTTTTCTTCCTCACTGTCCCCGCGGTCCTCACCATCATTTTCGGATCTACCGTGCTGAGTCGGTTCAAGCCGGAGACGGACCTGGAGGTGCTGGTCGCCCCTACTCACAGCCTGGCGAAGATCGAGCGGAGTCTCGCCAACAGCCTGTTTTCCATCGACCAGTCGAAGCACAAGCTGTACTCGGATTTGCACACCCCCGGCAGATATGGCAGGCTGATCCTGCTGGCCAAGTCCGGGGGGAACATCCTGGAGCTGGCCGACCAGGTCCTGCAGGTCCACAAGCAGGTGTTGGATTTGCGCGTCAATTACAAGGGATTCAATTACACGTTCGCGCACCTCTGCGTGCTGAGCCACAGGGACAAGCGCTGCCTCTTGGATGATATCATCACCATCTTCGAAGATATCAGACAGGCCGTGCTTTCCAACAGCACTTTTCACAAGGTGCCCGTGAGCTATCCCAACACAACATTAAAGGTGAGATTTGATTTCATACTGCAGTTCTTTTTCCATGCATGTCAGCCAGGCCTGTGCAGCCCCCCCCCCTCCCCCTCCATCAGAGCTGGTGACAGAGCAGCAGCAGCAGTCAGCGTGTGAATAGCTGTAACAGGCTGGCCCTCGGAGCTTGCCATGATTTCTGAATGAACAAAGGGCTTGTATTCACTCAGGCTGTGATGTGGGGCTGCAGGTTGCTACATTTATCAGCAGGTGAACCCTCTCCATAACACAGACAGCCGGCTTTGCAGTTCTCGCCCTCCGTTGTTGAGGCTGGTATGGATTGTTTGCATGTAGCCCCGCTTCACTGCCTGCTCTCTGTTCCTTTGCGTTAACACACACACGCACATGCACGCGCGCGCGCGCACACACACACACACACACACACACACACACACACAGGGATGTCCTGTCTGTTTTTTGATGCAGTGTCTCCCCCTTGCCTTCTCCTGGCTGCACATGCTAATTGACTCCCTGCTTGCCTGGATTCCTCCTTTCAGTGTCTCTGTGGCATCTGGCTGGGCACATGCAGCGGCATCATTCAGCAGCAATAACACACAACTGAAGATGCTGCATGTGGACAGAAGTGCAGATGTGCTCTGCAGATGGAGCTCAGTTATTCAGTTGATCAGGTGTGAGGCTTTTACACACTACACTGTAGCAGATGATTTTGTTGAGATGATTGGCCTTGGTTTTTGTGTTAATACAGATGAAACCAGTTTCCATCCTTGTCACACCACAAGACAAGAGCAATAAGTTTTTGGTTTATTCTGAATTTGCTGTATGACATGTGCTATTATATGAAGTGTTTGTAATCAGTTTGGGTTGTCTGGTGGTTGACTGTTCGCAGTGCTGTACTGGTTTGATAGATAACATAAAATCAACACACACACTATAGCAACCAGCTAATTCAACACTAGAGGACCCGTTTGTGAGGCACACACCACTGTACACTGCTCTTTCCCTATCTGCCACAGTCATACTATAGCCTCAACCTGACACAAGCACATATTTAATGTCTAACAAGCCTGGTCTCCAGCATGGCAGCTTGTAACTTCCACTGAGAGCTGCTCACCAGCATGAGAGGCACCAGTATCTGAGCGGAGTAGTGGAGCCATCCATCGCCCTGTTGCACTGTTTGCCTTCTAATATTTCGGTGAAGGGACACTTTGTGTCATCTTGCTTGTATGAGAAGTGGAGTTAAATTTGGTTGTGGCTCTGGCAGTTTTTGTGTAATAAGCCTGTTTATTCAATTTAAAAGCACAATAGGAGTCTCATAAAAAAGTGATACAAAATAAAATATGATTCTCTCGACATTCCATTGCTGTCCATTGAAAACCATTCATCTTCAGTTTAAGAGGTTTAGAATTTTTCAGATAAACTAAAGCATTAAGCATTCCCTAAAGGGTTGAGAAAATAACAAGATAAATATGGTAAAGATAAATAAATCATGTAAAAACACACAAAATTACCAGAAAATGCAGTTTAGCCAATCTGAAAAATGGGCCATTATTCTCAGTTTATATCCACCTTATTCCCAACCCCCATGGTACTTTGCATGAATTATGGGCGCAATTTCTGGTGCCAAATGGGAACCGCAGACTGCACCAGCAGTACTATCAACCCAGATAATCTCGCAAGATCAGCATTTAGCACCTGTGGTCATGGCGAGAGATCTCGCGAGACAGCCAGACACTGAATGAAGACAGAGCAGCAAACAATGGTGGGAGCGCGTCCACTGAAGGCATGGGTCTATGGTGCATTTTTCTCACTTGCATTTTCCCCTGAAAATATAATGCTAATAATGTACGCATGTTTATTAAATGCACATCAGTTTCACAGAAAAGATTAAGAAATACCACTAAGCATCAGCACACTGCTAACTGTTGCCTCAGTTTGTGCCTCATACAGATCTGCTGGTAAAGTTAACTTAGCGTTAGCAAGCGTGATAAAAGACGGCAGAAAGGTGACGTTGTGCAAATAAACCAAAGATTTATTAATTTTCTGTAGCAGTAAACACATGGGCCGATAACAAATGTGTTAACTAACTATGCTAAAGCTTTACAAGCTATTCAGGGCTGCCGACGATAATGTTAACATGACAAACAGCAAGGCTAACGTTATGGCTAACAAGCTAACGTACTGACGCTTCTCAGACACTCAGACACACACACACACACACACTGGACAGCCTCTCAGTCCTTCCTTAGCCGCTAACGTTAGCTCATGTACAACACAAGTACCACACAGAAACTTTTACAAAGGGTCATAATGTGCTTCTAGTGACTGTCAAATCGGCAGCAAAGTTGTTTACACTGCGGACATGGAGCTGTTAGTGCCTGCGCTCATGGGACAAAGATCCTCTGAGAAGAAAGACGGTTCACTCTGCTCTGCCGCCAGGAACAAACTGGGGGGCAAAGATCCCCCAAAGTGAAGAGGGTTCACTTTGCTGCAGGGTTCACCTACGTTGTTTCTCTTCTGATACAGTCAATGTGTGCATCACAACCACTGTAGTGTATTGCACAAAAGCTTTATAAGACAGTTACAGGCAGCAAACTTGTGGATGTCCTTTGTTTACATTTTTTGTAGCCACTTTATTTAAATTGTCTGCTTTGTGATTAGATTTAATTTAAAATATTTATTTTTTATGTGTCAGGTAATGTTAAATAAAAGTACATGATGACTAATGTACTGCTTTGGGGTCAATTCTTAATGTAAACAGTATTTTTAATAGTAATGCACCAGGTCAGAGAGTTCCTTGTTAAATATACTTCGTTAGTTCTCAAAAAATATCTTAATATCCAAGCAAATTTTGTATCATAATTGAAATATACTTGACTGAATCGATATTAAACTGAATTAAATCGAATCGAATCGAATTGAATCATGAATCGAATCGAACTGAGTCCTTGAAAATCGAATCGAATCGATCTGGAAAATCTGAATCGATACCCAGCCCTAGTATTTCCTAGCTGATGTTCCACTCATCTGCCTCAACAACACAGTTAACACATTTTTATAACTGCTGGTTTATTAAATCAGAGTTCTACTCAGTGAAACATGATGTTGATGCTGTAATACTATCAATAATGTAGAAATAAAATCTACAATTGTAGGCATTTCTCTTTATAAGATATGAAAGAAGTACAGTAAATCAGTAACACATTCACAGCCTAGCTGACTAAAATTTAAGGTACATTGCTGAGTTCAGGAGGCCGTCAGGCTGAAGAAGGAGGCCTTTTGGGTCTGGCTGGTCCAGAGGTGACCTGAAGCAGCAGACAGCTACTGGTTGGCCAGAAGGGCTACAGCTGTAGTGGTCGCTGAAGCAAAAGCCATGGGCATGGGAGGAGTTCGGGGAGGTTATGGAGAAGAACTTTTGGTTGGCCTTAAGAAAGTTCTGGCAAATTGTTAGACGCCTAAGGAAGGGAAAGCAGGGCTCATCTCAGGCTGTGCTCAACAGAGAAGAAGAACTGCTGACCTGAACTGGGGTCATCATCGCGAGGTGGAAGGAGCACTTTGAGAAACTCTGAACCCAGCTGTCACGTTCTCTGTGGAGGAGGCAGAACCTGAAGACTCTTTGCACCCATATCCCTGGCTGAGGTTGCTGAGGTAGTCAAAAAGCTCTCCAGCAGCAAGGCACCGGGTGTAGATGAAATTCGCCCTGAGATGCTGAAGGCTGTGGACATTGTTGGGCTGTCTTGGCTGACATGCCTTTACAGTGTTCCGTGGAGGTCCGGGTACGGTGCTTGTGGAGTGGCAGACTGAGAGAGAGTGTGCTTCAGTTATTGGGGTATTGCACTGCTCAGCCTCCCGCAAAACGTTTACTCCAGGGTGCTGGAAAGGAGGCTCTGACCGAATGTCAGACCTGCTGTTTGCTGCTTGTTTGCTCATTTCTCTGGAAAAAAAGTATAAATCTAGACGTCCAATTAATAAAATCCTTTTATTAGTTAAAATACACATAAACAAAAAAACACAATCTAAAAACTGCAGCATAAAAGTGTGGCTTATAATTGGATATCATCTGCATACTTAACTTTGCGCAGTTACACTTAAATAGTCGCAGGTCATCAGCAGGAGCAGACTCAGGACACAGCCCTCAGAGGAAGCAGTGCTCAGTGAGATGATGTTGGAAGTGTTGTTTCCAAACTGTACTGACTAGGGCCTGTCTGTGAGGCAGTCCTGTAGCCATTACAGAGAGGGGTGCTCAGGCCTATTTGTCCCAATTTTTGTTGGGGAATGATTGCATTGAAAGCTGAGCTGCAGTATATGTATAGCATCCACACGTGGTTGTTCGTTTTCTCCTAACGTTCCAGGCTTTGGTGGAGTGCAGAGTGCATAGGGTCTGGATGTTATGACCAGCCTCTTGAAGCATTTCATCATTATGGGAATGAGTGCTACGGGGTGGTTGTCAGATTACGGTGCAGCAATGGTTTGACATTGGAAACAAAGTTCAGTTCAGTTTGATAGTATTGTGGTGATGGAAGAAGTCTAAGAGATATGTCTGAAAACGCTACATGTAGATGTCAGATTCAGAAAGTTGTGATGGATATTTTTTTCCTGTTTTCATATGTTCAAATGATTAATTTAGTAAACAATTAGCTTATTGACTAATGAGCAGGCCCAAACGGAATCTGCAGATTTTTTTTCATTTTCAGCTTTGATCCAAAATGAAAATCTGCGGAATTCTGTGGAATGTTTTTTGCTTATAATGTGACAGACAATATTCATTTTAATTTTTAAACAAAAATAACCTCACACAATACATAAAAATCTAAAATTACCTCAAGCAGGCTAAAATAACTTTTTTTTGGATTTTAGGAGAAACTTTGAATCAGAAATTTGATTTTATCATGAATACTTACAGAAAAAATTGAAACATTTGTTGGAAAAGTGAATCAACAAATTGTGGAACACATGGCCATTAAAATGGAAGGTTCAATATGGAGTGGAGAGAACAAAAAATAATTTGCTAAGCTATTAAAAATGAACTAACAGTAAATATAAGGTTTAACATTTCTTGTCACTACACCACTAACTTTGATTTTGATGCTAACTGAATACAGTTCCTAAAATCTGCGAAGCGCAGATTCCGTGTGTTCCTGATGATGAGTAAGGGCTTCAACTAACAGTGGTCTTCATCATCAGTTGATTTGCTGATATTCTTTGTGTAACTGATTATTCATTTGGTACATAACATGTCAGAACCCAACCCCCCACAGCACACTGGCATTACCATTAACACCTCTCTATTTTTTCTGTTCTTAAATGTTGATGTGACCTTCCTCCTCAGCTCTCCTCACTCTGTATCAGGCACTTTGCACTCTCCATGTTCCTAAATCCTTCTCTCCATCTGCATGTTTTACAAGCTGTCTGGGCTAATTTATTTGCCTGACTTCTTATGCTTCATCCTCCTCTTTGATGTCACAACCGGGGTTTATTTCTGGGTTTGTTATACACAGTCTTCGTAAAAAGTCCTACTTTTAGCTGAGCTGAACTTTTAGCTCTGTTCCCAGAAGAAATGCTTAAAATATATATTCTTTGTTTTGCTCTGTCTGTTGTATTTTCAGCTTTTATCTTTTTAAACTGTCAGGTATTACAAAAATGAAAACACATTACACAATATGATAAAAAGACAGCAGATGGAACTTCATGAACAAATCCAACTGGATGATTCCAACAAATTAAGAACTACATCTAATGTAAAAATAGATAACAATATCAAAGTAAAGTTATGCAGAATTCTAAGGAGATAGTGAAAAATGCTAGAAAAAATGGCAGCTCTTGACCTGTTTCATCCTGCATTCATACCACCAGCATCCACATCACAGTACTAATGTCGGATGGTAAATTAGAGCCATTTGCCAGGTGAAGTGCCAAAGTTGTTATAGCAACAGATTGGACATATGGCAACACTGGTATGTGATTATCTGCCTATAGCCAGTAGGGCCCAAATATTGGAGTTTCCCTTAGGGCAAAGTTTGTGGCAGGTCATACAAATATGTACTTCTGTTATCCAGTTGCCCAAGTTTTATCGGTCAACATTTGTTATTGTTGAATACAGAAGTCCCAGGATGGCCTTGGTTTCATATGACATCACATAACACTACAAGATCTCAACTTGCATAATTATCTCAGGATCTTGGGTTCAACAGATCACCATCATCAGTGGAACAGTTAATATGACCCATATTTTCTGCTTTTATTAAAAATGTCTTGTCAGTTATTGGCTGAATTTCCACAAAATTTGATCAATGTATCCTCACAGATTGGTTGGTATGATATCCTACAAAAATGCAGACACAATAGTTCATATTCTATCCTTACGAATTAAGACCTAACGATTGACATTACGTCCTTAACTTACGTTTTTGTAATGAATCAACCTGCTTCCTTATAAGAGCACTTGCAGCTGCTTCCTTGTTTACTGTCAGTGCCTTGGTTGCATGATTGCAGCCTTTCAAGTTTTTTGCTAGCATCAATTTTCAATTTGGACAAGCTGTTTAAGACCAAATACCTGCACAAACTAAGCATGTTCCAAGGAGCCTCAGCTGTATTGTGTGTTTAGTGCTAATTAGCAAATTTCAGCATGCTAACAAGCTAAACTAAGATAGTAAACATGTTAAACAGTATAGTACCTTCTTATCATTCAATCAATTAATCAATTTTATTTATCAAGCCCAATATCACAAATCACAATTTGCCTCACAGGGCTTTACAGCATACGACATCCCTCTGTCCTTTGGACTCTCACAGCAGATAAGGAAAAACTCCCCCAAAAACCCTTTAACAGGGAAAAAAAACCCAGTAGAAACCTCAGGAAGAGCAACTGAGGAAGGATCCCTCTTCCAGGACGGACAGACGTGTAATAGATGTTGCACAGAACAGATCAACATATTAAATTAACAGTAATCCGTATGACACAATGAAACAGAAAGAGAGACAGAGAGAGAGACAGAGACAGAGAGAGATGCAGGACAGACGGTAACGGTAACAGCTTACGACAACATTAATGAAAGTAATAATATTATAATTATGATTCTGGCTATTGTGGTACAATATGTTGAAAGTATATATTAATATCTGATTGTTTACATATGTGACAATAATCATATGTATATAATAACAGTACAAGTATGACTAATGATAACAGCAGCAGCAGGAGGCATCTGGCAGGACCATGGCAGCAGCACAACCACACACGTCACACTATCCAGGTACCACTGCAATATAAGTAAACCTGCGAGACAGTGGAGCACAAAGGCTCCGGAGAAGAAGCCGAGTTAGTGACATGCAGTACGGCCGAGTTAGCAAGATGCAGTAACAGGACATGAGAAAGAGAGAGAGAGAGAGAGAAGGAGAGAAGGTGCCCGGTATATTATAGGAGGTCCCTGGGCAGACTAGGCCTAAGTCAGCCTAACTAGGGGCTGGTACAAGGCAAGCCTGAGCCGGCCCTAACTATAAGCTTTATCAAAGAGGAAAGTCTTAAGTCTAGTCTTAAATGTGGAGACGGTGTCTGCCTCCCGGACCGCAGCTCCTGATCTACTTTTGGAGACTTTAGGGACCATAAGTAACCCTGCATTCTCAGAGCGCAGTGTTCTGGTTGGATAATATGGCACTATGAGCTCTCTAAGATATAACGGAGCCTGTTAGTACACGTGCCGCTGCATTCTGAATTAGCTGGAGAGTTTTTAAAGACTTATTAGAGCTCCCTGATAATAGGGAGTTACAGTAATCCAGTCGAGGTAACAAAAGCATGGACCAATTTTTCTGCATCTTTTCGGGTCAGGATAGGCCTAATTTTCACAATATTATGCAGATGAAAAAATGCAGTCCATGAAGTTTGTTTTAAATGAGAATTAAAAGACAAATCTTGATCAAATGTTACTCCGAGGTTTCTTACGGTAGTGCCATCTAGAGAAACTATGTCATCAGATAAAGAGTCTCTGAGTTGTTTGGGGCCAAGAACAATAACTTCAGTTTTGTCTGAATTTAACATCAGGAAATTGGTGCTCATCCAGGTTTTTATGTCTTTAAGGCAATTATGAAGTTTAGTCAATTGATTACTTTCTTCTGGCTTCATAGATAAATACAATTGTGTATCATCTGCATAACAATGGAAATTTACAGAGTGATTTCTAATTATGTTACCTAAAGGAAGCATAGAGTAAATAGGATTGGTCCGAGCACAGAACCTTGCAGAACTCCAAAACAAATTTTAGTACGTAAGGATGATTAATTATGAGCGTGCACAAACTGAAAACGATCAGATAGATAAGATTTAAACCAGCTTAGTGCAGAACCTTTTAGGCCAATTAAGTGTTCCAGTCTCTGTAGCAGAATTTGATGTCAATTGTGTCAAACGCTGCACTAAGATCTAATAAAACAAGTACAGAGACGAGTCCTTTGTCTGAAGCAATCAGAAGGTCATTTGTAAATTTAACTAGTGCTGTCTCAGTGCTATGATGCACTCTAAATCCTGACTGAAATTCCTCAAATAAATTATTATCATGGAGAAAATCACACAGCTGGTCTGCGACTACTTTTTCAAGGATCTTTGAAAGAAAGGGAAGATTAGATATTGGTCTATAGTTGGCTAACACCTCTGGATCCAGGGTGGGCTTTAGATAAAGAATTCATTGCGGTCAATTGTTGAGGAGAAATCAGGGAGAAGCAATCTAAATATATATTAGGTCTTACAGCTGTGTTTAGGGCACGTACTATCTGAGGACAGGAGGTCATGAATTTTGCCTCTAATAGTTAAAATTTTGTCATTGAAAAAGCTCATAACATCATTACTGCTAAGGGCTAAATGAATACAAGGCTCAATAGAGCTGTGACTCTCAGTCAGCCTGGCTACAGTGCTGAAAAGAAACCTGGGGTTATTCTTATTTTCTTCTATTAAAGCTGAGTAAGCTGAGTTGATCTAGCATTGCGGAGGCAATCATCAGCATGTTGGCATTATCAAAGCATTGCTGTACCTGAGTACAGCCTCACAGAGTCACTAGCATGGCTCTAAACTCTTGTTTTGTCTGGTCTAATGAACCATGATCAAGATATCTATTGATCTGGATATTTAACAGTTAAAAATAATCTTGTCAGTGGTCTCCGTGGGAAAAAAAGTGAAATGGAGACAGTGTTTGTAAGTTACCTTGAATATATCATTGGCATGTCTGTATATGGGCTGCAACTAATGATTACTTTAATTATGGATTAATCATTTAGTTTATAAAACAGCTAAAAATTTCCCTTTTACCAAAGTCCTACATGATAGCCTAACACTTGTCTTGGTAGGACAAAACTGTCTTTTTTTGTCTAACCAACAGTGCAGAACCCAAAGATACTCAGTTTACAATAATAGTAAAGAGAAAAGCAGCAAATGGTATTGTAGCACTGCAAAATCACCCAGAAAGTAATGAATGGTTGGTTGTACAAAGTATCTGAATCTGGCACATGAGACCACCATTAACATCCTGTTCACCGTTACCATGTTGGTTTTTTAGCACCACAAACATGATATGTTTGTAACCCTAATCAAGCAATCTTGGAGGTGGCTGATCTGAAACACTCATATGAATATTTTCTGTAACTAAAAAGTTGTTTTGGAAGGCACTGGCAAACTGTCATGCAGTTTGTAGGGCTGCTAGATCAGAAAACTCTCCAGTGGGTTGTTTTGGAAAGCAATGACAATAGCCCCTTTTCCACCAACATTTCCAGGAACTGTTATTACCAGGAATTTATTTACCTGGGTAAAAGAATTCCTGGTAATCTGTGTGGTTTGCGTTTCCACCGCTCCTCAAAGTTCTAGAAAGTGTATTGAAATTAACACGATGACGTGGATGATTCAGCGTGGGTCCTGTATTTGCCTCTGCCAGCTTGTTTACTGGTAACATGGTGCTGGTTGAGAGAGGAGGGGCTGTTTGTCTCAGCAAGCAGCTAAGTTTAGAAGTATTTTAAGATAAGTGTCAAGTTAGTCTACATACAGACAGCTGTCATTTGAGCTTATTAATAATAATTCGCCAGCTGGTCAGCTGAACTAGCGTGCTGTCCTTGTGTAAGACATAACGTTAGTGTCGGTGGATGAGAGACTATGGACGGAGCATATTGAATATCGCTGTCTACATGTTTATGCTGCTGAACACATACATAGTTACTCGCTAAGGTTTAATGTCACTTAAAGTAACGAGTGTAGCTGCCGTCAACTCGAGTCATTTTCGAGTTATCTTCACTTCGTTTCCACCGCGGCCACTCGGCTGTTCACTGGTACCGCCGGCACAAAAGAACCGATACTGTCAGCGCTTTTCAATACTATTGTCTTTGATAATTTAGCCCCGGGGCTAATTTAATACTGGGTTTCGGTACCCATCCTTAATCAAAACACAAACGAAGTGAAGCTTGTAGAAATGAAATCAAGTTTGCAGTGGCTGCCTGTGCCAGGAAGTGCAGAATGCTGCAAGTGTGAGTCCAATCAGCAATCTTCGGCACATCACCCCACCCCTCAAGAATTCTAGGTAATCTGGAAAGTCCTACCCCCCTACTAGGTACTTTTTTCAGGTAAAGTTTAGGGGTGAGGGAAAGTTTTTTACCCAGGTAATTTCGGTGGAAACGCGCAGAGGTTTTTTTAAAATTCAAATTGATAAAAGTTCATGTGGTGGAAAAGGGGGCATAGACCAGTTTTTAATTCAGGTTAGTGGATGAGAGGTTGAACTTTTTGTTTATCACAGTTGTTTAACTGCAATAACATTTTTATTATTTGCATCTAGACACATTGAATTAATTAATTACATATTCTGTTGGGTTTTTTCTTTTTCAAATCAAAAGCAAATGATGATTGCTTTCAATGTAATTTTGGCCTGGGTAACCTGGCTCCTTCATTGGAATGTCTGGTCTGTTCTGTCAGGCTAGGCCATTTTGTTCCATTTCAGTATTCAGTATGCTTATTGTGGTCATGTGTTACGGTCTCCGGACCTTAGTACATTTATTTTCTGTGTTTAATGTGCTGTGCCTATCATTGTGGGGGTTATTTGGCCAGCACCTGTCAATCATTTATGTGTGTGTCTAATTGTCTGCTTTTCTGGAGGGAATCCCCGGCGAACCACACCTCCAGCCTGCCCTTCTCTGTTGCTGTTCAGTGTTCCCCCACTTGCAGGTTGGCCGGCCCCCTCGCTGTCGTCATCGGTTCTGGCCAGTCACCGCTTCGCCGGCCTCTCGTCTGAACCTTTAAAAGCTGCACAGAGTCAATGGCAACGGCAGCTGTGATTTAATCTGAGCAGTCCGCCTTGCTCCATTTGTGTTTTCGATTGCTGTAATCTGTTAGCTGTTGTGAGTATCTGGGGAATCTGATGGCTCTAGGATTTAGCTTCATAGCCTAGCCACATACCCTTTTACACACACATGTAGATTGTCTGCTGTATAGTTCACTAGATTTATGGGTGTTGGTTCAAGTGTTGTGTGTTTCACAGGTAAGTCATAGAGCAGACAGGCAGAGATGTTTTGGTTTTGTTTAGCTGGGTGGCCTTCCGCCACAGTTAGTTAGCCGGGGTGTTTCTTTTTTTGGTGACAGGTCAGAGTTTTGTTTTAATTGTTTTATGATTTGCCGTCACCCGCAGCCCTTCCCAGTGTTTGTTACACTTTAAATGTAATTCTCCGCTGAGGCTCCTCTCCTGAGGCCCGGTTTCCGGGTTGTGTTGCAGAGCCTGTGAGCGTGTTTTCTTTTTGTATGCTGCTGTCTATTTAAGCGTAGCTTGTATTGTTAATTTATACTGTGTATGAATATACGGCAGCTTGCCTTATTCAGTTTACTTTCATTGTCTGGTTTTATGTTGCTTCCCTTACCCCTAGACTCCTACTGGGTTGTAACATCATGTCAGCTGTTATCTGTGTTGCTCTGTTATATTTGGGGATTTGGGATTGCTATTTTGCCCAAATCAATCAATAGAGATGGAGCGATATGGTGATTGTGGACTCTAGGAGGTAGAGTGGTCATCTATCAATGAGAAGGCCAATCGTTCGAAACCTGGCCCTCACTGGCTACATGTCAGTGTTGGGCAAGCTACTTGGAAAATGTAGTGAGCTAAGCTTCTAGTTACTCTGCATCAGAATAAAGTTTCACTACACTGAAGCTATCCCCAGAAAAATGTAGCAAGCTTAGCTACGAGAAAATGGCAACAGTAGCTTGCTAAAACTAAAACGTTCTTATTTCTTTTTTTGAAGACTTTTTGACATTTGAACATGTCCTCCAATAACATGACATCATCAGTCGGGCCTATTGCACTCTCTCTTTCTCTCTTGTCCTACTTAATGCATTTCTCTGTCTTGCCCTCTTTCAGCAGGCTGTCTATGTCAGTATTTCAAAAAGGTAATTCCAAAATATATTTTTTACTTAATAAAACCAGAATAAATAAAAGACAGTTATATAATCAGTAAAATAACAGACCTAAATGAAAACTTTTATTTTTTTTGGACATTAGAACATGAACATGTCCTGCCAATACCATGTGACATCAGTATGTCTCTCTCTCTCCTCTCTTCCTTCTTAATACTGTTCTCTGTCTCTCTAGCTCTTTTCGTGTGTTTTTCTCCAGTGTCCACTGTAAATCCAGTAAATATACACAGTCTATGGGCAAGACACATGAGCAACAAGTCCAGAAGTGCAATGTAGCCAGTCAGAGGCACAGTAAGGCTGTAAGGCTGGCAGCAAGCAGAATAAACTGAAGGAGTAGTATGTGATGTCTTACGGAAGTGCTTTCCTCATCTACATGCCTCTGTGTGACGCTGGCGTTAGTCACATTACTTATCCTTTTTGTGGACGCTGCTGCGCTGCTCAGTCAATTAATCAACAAAGCTACTGAGGGCTATTTGACGAAGAAAGTAGTGATGTTTCCACCACGCTGCTGAGAAATGCAGTGAAGTTAGTAACAGCGCTACTTGTAGTAATGCTACTGCCCAACACAGCTACATGTTAAAGTTTCCTTCAGCAGAGGTACCGAACCCCTGCACAGTGAGCATTCACACGCACCCCCATGTGAGTGCGTGTGAACTAGGGTTGCCAACCGTCCCTTGAAAAACGGAATCGTCCTGTATTTAGAAACAAAGTTATGCATCCCATATTGAGCTGAAAAGGGACGCACTTTGTCCCGTATTTCCATGAGAATCAGGATAGTCTGTAAAATGTCAATGGAATCAATAAATGACAGGGCGTTTTATATGCTCTGTGACCAATGAGCTGACAGCACACTCATGCACGAGTATGACAATGTAAAATCTGGCTCATCTCATTGGTCGAGGTACCGCTGCTGGCAAGAAGATACCGCAAGACAAGAGGCTCAGGCAACTGGGAAAACAAAGTAACATGGATAACACGGATGACACGGATTCATAGGACACTGCTGACAGTACGCCTTCCACTGCGAGCAGTAACGTTACTCCTCTGAGAAAAAAAAAAAAGAAAAGGCTGCAAAAATACAGACACGAATGGGAAAAAGAGAACATGTGACTGGAAAAAGTGCACCTGCAGCCCCTCTCTCTAGCATCTGGGAAGGTCTCCTTTGATGACATGGAGAAGATCACTGAGTGGCTTCACCTGGTTCGCAGGTAAGAATGAAACAATTACCAGCGTGATAAACCATGTTTTAATAATTATTGATGGTTATAAACAAATAAATACAATTGATAGATAATATATACAGGGGTTAAAGTTCTCCGGCACAGTGCCGGATTTCCGGCGTGGCGAAGTTTCTGTCCGGCAAGGGCAGAAGTGCTCTGCAGTCGCATTTGCCCCTATATATACATATATATATATATATGTATGTATATATACATATATATATGTGTGAACCGGGAAAATGATTTAGGCGCACAGTGTGCGAGTAAACACAACCTACTGTTTACCGTAATTGGTATCGGACGTTTTTTCATCGGTAATCGATCAAATAAATGTATTTTAAAAGTCGCTCCTTTGGCTCTGATACAGCCGTCTCCCTACCTGCCTGCAGTCCCCACTGCACTGGGCTTTGTAACAATGTCCTGCCTACAGCCCCCTCTGATTGGTTACAAGGCACAAGTGATAGCCAATCAACACTGATGCCTGTGCATGCTTTCACATCATGTCACATTGAGACACAGAGCACAGATGGAGCGGGAGAGGCTCTGGTAAGCCAGCGGTAATTTTGAAGGTAAGGTAACAGAAACCAGACAGAAACGAAAGTTGCAATAAAAATCCTCTATGCTGAAGTTTTAAAGTCACCACCACAACATTATATGATCCATTTCAATGATGACATGCTTGCCCAGAGGCGAAATTTTGACGTAACTGCCTGTTTAAATCACATCAAGCGTGATACAATTTTGCAAACAGCCTAAATGATTTAGCTTCTAAAAATAAATAGCTCCAAGGCAAAACAGAGATGTAGGAGGAGATAAGTCAAAAAGTCTGGTAACCACAGAAAGTTTAATCTTTATTTCTAAACTCATTATGCTATAAAAGTTTAATCTGAAAAGTAACTAGGCCTACTAAAGCTATTAATGTAGTGACCAAGGATCCTGCCACTCTCTTTATCTCTTATTCAGGCTGGATCAGATGCTTTTGGTTTATAGATAATTTAACATATTTATTAAAGGCATTTCAAGTGAGATTTGTGTTGTAGTTTGTGTTGAGTTGAAGTATCAGTCAAAATAATCAACAATTAGATATTTATTCAGAATCATGCAGCCCTAATTAAAATCCTACTACCAGCTAAATTTACTTAAGGTATTAAAAAAAAGTACTTTTTTGTAGAAAATCAGGTGGTACAAAGTACGAAGTACATTATTA
Source organism: Epinephelus lanceolatus (assembly GCF_041903045.1). Classification (NCBI taxonomy): domain Eukaryota; kingdom Metazoa; phylum Chordata; class Actinopteri; order Perciformes; family Serranidae; genus Epinephelus; species Epinephelus lanceolatus. Next base: position 43,561,235 of record NC_135746.1, read on the forward strand.
ATATTGGTAAGTCAGTGAATAAAAGCAGCATTTTATTATTCTATTCTATTTCTTCATTTTGTGACTGCAACACCAAGCCCCCCGCTCCAGAGAAGATTTCAGATTTCAGGCACACAAATTTTCCTTGCTCTACATTTCAGGCACAAAATTTTTTCTTGCTTTAACCCCTGTATATACAAATAAATACATAATCATAAACTTACTTTACAGTATACACACATATACAACCTTTTACACAACATCTTACAAATTCAAACAGTTCATATACTTGATGGATGGATGGATAAATAAATAAACTTTACAGGTACTTAAAATACTATACAAAATTATTAATATATACAATAAGATTTTTTTCCATTTATTTACCACTTTAAATGACCTATGTGCCACTTATGACTCAGGTCATACAACTTTTCATCTCTATTGGCAGGCTAAACATCTCTATGGGTGAGCTTTATGAAGAGTGTGTGACTGCAAACAGCCTTAGTAGTGCCTCACTACAGTACCTCAGGAGAAGGAAAAGTGGCAGTCCAAGGGAACAGCAAAGAGGTTGATGCAAATTTTCCAGGCAGCTGACCTCCCCAACATCCAGGCTGTTGTATCCTTTGTCCTCAGCATCCCATCTTCCACTGGGTTTGTGGAGAGGATTTTCTCTTTCATGAAAAATAAGTGGACTGATGTGCAGAACAAATGTTCTGCTGAACTAATTAGGAGTGAGCTCATTGTCAGTCTAAATTATGAAATGTCTTGCTCAGAGTTTTACTCTGTAGCACTAAAAGACAAACAACTCCTTACTTGCAGCAAGAGCTCAAAAGAAATACAAATGGAAAAAATAGGCTGTCTCCACATGATGTAGCACTGAGCTTTTGAGTTCATGAGTTCAATTTTTTTTTTTCTTTTTTACCACAACTGTACAGTCATGGCCTTTGAGGCACAAAGTGTTTATGTTTACAACTTTTCCACAGACTGTTTGCACTTTTCTTATTGCACTAAATGTGCACTATTACAGGATTTTTCTGCTTTCTAATGCTTTCTGTTATTTTATACTGTTTTCAGTTAAGCTGGATAGAGTTCTGTTAAAGAAAGATATTTATTTTTATTTTGTTTTCAGTTAAGCAGGAAAGAGTTCTGTTAAACAAAGATATTTATTTTTATTCTGTTTTCTGTTAAGCAGGACAGAGTTCTGTTAGAGGAAAGAGATTTATTTTATTCTGTTAAGTTAAGCAGGACACATTTCTTTGAAAGAGATTTGTTATTTTGCACTAAAAAATACATTGTTGAATAATAATTTGTTTTCCATGTATGTGTATCACTCAACATGCATCAAATTAAATTCAGGTTCGAGTCAAATAGTTTAAAAATCGTTTCACACACACAAAAAAAGGCAAGCCGGGAGGGGTGAAGGCAATTGGGTCGGCCGGCACTGCAAACTAGGTGTCCCTTATTTATTTTTCAGGGAGTTGTCAACCCTAGTGTGAACATTTATCTGATGAGTAGGTAGCCCCCTCGAAAGCGAGATGTTTATATCAGGGTTTTTTTTTTCCTAATGAATAAACTTGAATGTGTGTGTGAATGGGTGTATGGTGCTCGTGTTGTAAAGCACATGAAGAGGTTAAAGAGTACAAAGTGCTGTATAAATGCATTCCGTTTTCAAGAGTGACGTAGCTGTCCCATCAACCATGATTTCAATCAACATAGAGGTGGTTAGGAGTAGCAGTAGAGCTGCTAAGCATTCTGGGAAGAAGAGGCAAGGAAGTTGAAATCGTTGTTTATCTTGCTCTACTACAAGTACTACTAGTTCAACTTCGGCGTTACATAGTGATATGGCGAGGAGCTGTTGTGTTATTAACTGTCATAGCCGTTCTCACAATTGCAAAGGTAAACAAATTAACACATGAATGGGTTTTTATTGTTTTCCTACGTGGAAGAAAGACAGTAACTCTAGCCATGTCTGTGAAATAACAAAGAGGCGTCGGATTGCATGGATAGCAGCTGTAAGAAGACCAAACATCACCTTCGAAATGAAAATCCCCGCACACACGGTAGTGTGTTCAAGGCATTTTCACAAAAGTAAGTTAAAAATGACTCCCAACTAATATATCACGGTGTGGTGACTAGTAATGTTAGTGTGACTTGCACGGTAGAGGAGATGTGTTGTTAGCTTGCAGCAGTGGGTCACAACACAATCACAAGTGCTGAGTGTAACACTATAAAAGGATTATGTACAGGTTATTTTTTTAATGTTTATTTTATTTTATTTAGTTTACAGGACAGTGTGCACTGACATTAGTTACATATATAGAAATAACAAGATGGGTGCACCATACTGAGCAGGGAAGCTTATTTCCATCTGTAGTCTATTTGATATTACCTGTGTTTGCAAAACTAGTTGGTAGCATAGTTGGTCAAGAAAGTTTGTCACCACACAGACCAATCAATGAATATGAATTATATAAATACACAAATTAAATTGATTCAACATCGACTTAGCAACTTTTTTTCTGTGTGTTTTCTTTGTATTTCCAGGCAAACCAGCATATGAAATGCTGGCGTGTGATGCTGACTGGGTGCCTTCATTACACCTGGGCCATACAGAAGTAAAACCTACAAACCCAGAGAGGTTTAACCGACTAAGCGGGAGGGCAAAGAGACTGCAAGAACAAGCATCCATGGGGAAGAACACAGCATCTGCAGAACATATGGATGAACCATCAGTACCTGCACCTCCAGCTGTTAACACAGGCCCTGAGACAGAGATGGATGATTCAGCTTTCCTGTACCTGGGTAAATTTATTGGGTCAAATCTAATTCTGATGATTAATTCCTACTTTTAAGCTACCCATCTTTTGGTTTTGTTTCTGCCATGTGTTTATTTTTAATTTTTATTGTCATCATTTGTCTTACGTTCTTTTTTTTACTTGTTTGTTTTTATCCCCTCTTTAAAGCAACTTGACTCTTTGGATTTTAAATCATGCTATTCAAATGAAACTCATTACTATTATTGTTGTTATTTCCATCAGATAACACTGCACCTGTGACTGAGATGGATGCAGGGCATTCAGATGTGCCAGCACAGAGTTCCCAGGCGGATGAAGGTGCACCGAATGACAACACTGGTGAACAGCAGGACTGCAGCCAATGTTGCATCAAGGTGGCCGAAATACACCGCTTGTTGGAGGAGAATCGTAAACTGAAGGAAGAGCTCTCCAGAAAGAGCCTGGATGAGAATTTCATGAAAGATGATTCAATGGTGAAGTACTACACTGGGCTTCCATCTTTTACTCTTTTGATGGGTGTGCTGACACAGATTCTCCCCAGCCTACCAAAGAGTACGACAGGACGAAAACTTTCCCATTTTCAGATGCTCCTCCTGACCCTTATGCACATGAGGCTGAATCTGCCTCTTGATCACCTAGCTCATCTTTTCGACATCAGCCGACAGCACACATCCGCTGTCTTCTGTGACAAAATCAATGTACTGTATGCACACCTCAGCCCTTGGTGCACTGGCCAGAGAGGCATTGCATGCAGGACAGCATGCCACATCAGTGTGTAGAGATGTTTGGCAATCGTGTCAGAGTTATTATTGACTGCTTTGAACTTTTCATAGAGAGAGCACAGAATCTATGTGCAAAGGCTCAGACTTACTCTAACTACAAAGGCCGGCAGACCATGAAATATCTCATTGGCATTACTCCACAAGGAACCATCTCTTTTTTTCCCAAAGGGTGGGGGGGCGTGCCAGTGACAAGCAGATAGCTGAGGAAAGCGGCTTTCTTCAGAAGCTCTCGCCTGGAGACATGGTTTTGGCAGATCGTGGATTTGACATTAAGGAAAGCGTGGCCTTTATGGGCGCCACACTGAAAACCCCTGCATTTACCAAGGGACGCAGCCAACTGGACTTGAAAGATGTGGAGGAGACAAGGAAGATAGCTCATGTCAGAATACATGTAGAGAGAGTGATAGGGTTAATGCGCTCCAAGTACAACATATTAAATGACACCATACGCCTGAACATGGTGCTCCCATGTGAAGGCGAGGACATGACTTTGCTTGACAAGATTGTGGTTGTGTCTTGTGCATTGACAAATATGTCTACAAGTAATTTTGTGAAGCCCTCATTTTAGATCAGTTGCCAGTACTGTTGTGTATTTTTGCTTTTATATTTTCTTATTTTACCTTGAGGTATTGAATGCTGTAATGTAATGTATGTTTGCAAATAAAGGATGGAGAATGAATGAGGTTATGGCTCCTTATTTATTTAAGTAATAATACAAAAACAAAAAATACAGGAGCATTGTTACAACACAGTGTAACTACATAGTACAAGACACTCTATGTCACAGAGGCCTTGAGGATCACCCATGGCTGCACTGGCTTTAGGCTAAGGCGCATGGAGTGATTCACCTAAAAAATAATAACATGGATATACAGTACAGGCCAAAAGTTTGGACACACCTTCTCATTCAATGCGTTTTCTTTATTTTCATGACTATTTACATTGTAGATTCTCACTGAAGGCATCAAAACTATGAATGAACACATGTGGAGTTATGTACTTAACAAAAAAAGGTGAAATAACTGAAAACATGTTTTATATTCTAGTTTCTTCAAAATAGCCACCCTTTGCTCTGATTACTGCTTTGCACACTCTTGGCATTTTCTCCATGAGCTTCAAGAGGTAGTCACCTGAAATGGTTTCCACTTCACAGGTGTGCCTTATCAGGGTTAATTAGTGGAATTTCTTGCTTTATCAATGGGGTTGGGACCATCAGTTGTGTTGTGCAGAAGTCAGGTTAATACACAGCCGAGAGCCCTATTGGACAACTGTTAAAATTCATATTATGGCAAGAACCAATCAGCTAACTAAAGAAAAACGAGTGGCCATCATTACTTTAAGAAATGAAGGTCAGTCAGTCTGGAAAATTGCAAAAACTTTAAATGTGTCCCCAAGTGGAAAAACCATCAAGCGCTACAACGAAACTGGCACACATGAGGACCGACCCAGGAAAGGAAGACCAAGAGTCACCTCTGCTTCTGAGGATAAGTTCATCTGAGTCACCAGCCTCAGAAATGGCAAGTTAACAGCAGCTCAGATCAGAGACCAGATGAATGCCACACAGAGTTCTAGCAGCAGACCCATCTCTAGAACAACCGTTAAGAGGAGACTGCGCGAATCAGGCCTTCATGGTCAAATAGCTGCTAGGAAACCACTGCTAAGGAGAGGCAACAAGCAGAAGAGATTTGTTTGGGCCAAGAAACACAAGGAATGGACATTAGACCAGTGGAAATCTGTGCTTTGGTCTGATGAGTCCAAATTTGAGATCTTTGGTTCCAACCGCCGTGTCTTTGTGAGACACAGAAAAGGTGAACGGATGGATTCCACATGCCTGGTTCCCACTGTGAAGCATGGAGGAGGAGGTGTGATGGTGTGGGGGTGTTTTGCTGGTGACACTGTTGGGGATTTATTCAAAATTGAAGGCACACTGAACCAGCATGGCTACCACAGCATCCTGCAGCGACATGCCATCCCATCCGGTTTGCGTTTAGTTGGACGATCATTTATTTTTCAACAGGACAATGACCCCAAACACACCTCCAGGCTGTGTAAGGGCTATTTGACCAAGAAGGAGAGTGATGGAGTGCTGCGGCAGATGACCTGGCCTCCACAGTCACCGGACCTGAACCCAATCGAGATGATTTGGGGTGAGCTGGACCGCAGAGTGAAGGCAAAGGGGCCAACAAGTGCTAAACACCTCTGGGAACTCCTTCAAGACTGTTGGAAAACCATTTCAGGTGACTACCTCTTGAAGCTCATGGAGAGAATGCCAAGAGTGTGCAAAGCAGTAATCAGAGCAAAGGGTGGCTATTTTGAAGAAACTAGAATATAAAACATGTTTTCAGTTATTTCACCTTTTTTTGTTAAGTACATAACTCCACGTGTTCATTCATAGTTTTGATGCCTTCAGTGAGAATCTACAATGTAAATAGTCATGAAAATAAAGAAAACGCATTGAATGAGAAGGTGTGTCCAAACTTTTGGCCTGTACTGTAGGTTTAAAACAAAATTAGTAAAATCTTTCAAAATAACTTTTACTGCTAAACAACTACAACAATGATTAGGCTGTTTAAGGCAAACAGTTGGTGATATACAAACTTACACACATACATACAGACATATACATATACATACCTACACATACACACAGACATACAGTATATACATATACACACACACACACACACACATACATACATACATAGTAGTCACCATATTTTGACTAGTTTTACAGCCCACACTTAATGTGATTTCCAGCCAAACACTGTTGTTGGTGAAGGAATTTAATATCAACATCCCAGCTAGTCACCACTACAGAAACTAGTCAAAAATGATGCAAAATTGACAGCAGCAGCAGCAGCAGCAGCAGCAACAACAACACCGACACGGTGTTTGGCTGGAAATCACATTAAGTGAAGGCTGTAAAACTAGTAAAAATATGACGTATTTCTTATATTAGTAAAATTCAGTTTGCAGTTTTTCAAGGAAAGGAAAGTTGTTTTATGGAGTGTGGTGTTTGTTTGTGTCCTTACCTTTGTGCGCACAATGGTTTTCGGGTCGACATTTAAAAACTCCAGGTTGTGTACCCATCCATCGGTAAACTGAATGTGGCCCTGCTCCACAGATCTGATATTTGTGAATACTTCATGGGTGTAGGCACTCACACCCAAAAGCATGTATTTGTACAGGTTTGCCTGGGAAAAGTTAGGAAGTAAATTCACGTCAACTGTTTACTCCCTGTGTTCGTATGGGTCTAGCCCTTTAACTCCTTTAATTTTCTCTAAATACCGCACCTTTGCCGTTTCGTTCAGCTTCTCGTGGTACGGACACATAACCTTTTCTTTCGCCCGGTCCATTCTGAGTTTTAATCGTACTTTAGCCTATTTTAAGTTCTTGAAACAAATGCAGTACCAACAGCTAGCTAAAACACCGGCGAACAACATGTAAACAACAGTTAGCGTGCCTTCCGTTCCCACAATGCAATGCACTTTTATCACGTGTACCAGCGAGCTCTGTTGCTTGGAGTGCCAAGCGTGTTTCAACTCAAAAGCCAAAATCGTATATACGCATCACAGTCAGAAGTGAGGTAGAGGTTGTAAAAAATGTGCAAAATAGCTACTAGTGTGCAATTGGGTATTACCAGCAGTGCAAACAAATGGTTGTAACATAACTATTAAGTTATAGAGGAGAGGCTGTAGAGAGCTGTGAGTGCTCTATGTCAGGTGAGGTATTAAATAATGCAGAGGGTCCAGCGACGATTTCACCTGCGGTCTCAGGTGGGCCAAGACCAGCTTGTCCAGCACCTTCATCAAGTGAGATTTGAGGGCAACTGGTCGATAGTTTTTGAGTCCAGATGATGTTGACTTCTTAGGGACTGTAACAAGGTAGGACATCTTCCACAGCACTGGTACTCTCTCCTGGCTCAGGCACAGGTTGGAGAGATATTGCCTAACAGGAGACAGCTGGCTTGCACAGGTCCTCAGAACCCTTGGGCTGATGCCATCAGGGCCTGCAGCTTGCAGTCTCTCCAGCTGTCTCCTAACCTGGCCTATAGTCAAAGTCATGTGGGGGAGGGTGCATGACATTTCCTCTGTTGTGTGGGAGGGGGAAGGGTGCTGCAGAGGTGGTGTGTCTGTGTTCAGAGAGCTCACCAGGGGGGGTTGAGGGGTTGAGTGGGGGAGTGGGGGAAGCAATGGCACTGTTCGCATCCTTGGCATTTGCATCCAGGAGGTCTAGTGTGCTATTAGCCCCTTTTACACTGCAAGATTTTCCATGAATGTTAGGCCGATTTGCCAGCCAGCTGCAAGCGTTTATACACACAGAGACGGAAAGGTCATCCGTAGTCATATTGGCGGAACCCTTTTAGTTTAAACAGACCGAGGTGGCCTTCCGCAACGGGAGGGGCTGTTGAAGACTTGTGGTAGGGGCTGTTGATGACGCTGCACATGTGAGCCACTGGCGGTGGATAAACAGCTGATAGCAGGAATTAGTGAGCAGCTAGTAGCAAGAGGGAAACACAAACCTGACAGACACTGTAAAGGTGAGCAACTGAGGAGACAAGGAATAGCACGCCCTCCTTGCACTCGCAAACGAAGAGGCCATTAACGGGAATTGTGAAGAACGGGCCAATTTATGAGAGAATCGCCGCCTGACTATCGCCACCTGACTAGCCGCGGCTTCCCTCCCACGTCACTGTTTACATCACACGCTGAGCTACACGTCTTGTTACTTGCTCACGCCCCCATTGCCCCGAAAAAGGCGCATTCTGTATACACAAAAGTAGGTGGGTGGCAATTTTCCACCCTCCTCGATTTTGTTTTTGTACTGCCAATGGTGAAAAAAGACTGATTGGGCTTTCCTGCAGATTTGCACAATTCCTATCTAAAAAGGGCTATTGTCTCTCGTGGGGCAGTCAACATACTGAAATAATGTTGGAAGTGTTTTGTCCAGTGTAGAATGATTGAAATCCCCAGTAATAACCACAAAAGGGGTGCTGAGTTTTGAGCCTTGCGACTGTTGAGTGAATGATGCCACTCGCTACGGCTGCATCAGCTGATGCACCAGTGACAATGGTGGACATGAACTCCCTCGGCAGATAGTAGGGACGCATTCCCACAGCTAGCAGTTCACTGTCCGGGCTACAGCAACGTTCTTACACGTGAATATGTCCTGGCTTACATCACCTCTCACTCACATACAATGCAATCCCTCCTCCCTTCTTCTTACTGCTCTGTGCTGCTTCGTGAAACATCTCTGTCCGCCCATACAGTCCTAAAGCTGGGGACCACCACGCTGTGGTCCGGAATATGCGAGTGCAGCCATGTCTCCGTAAAACACAAGATGCTGCACTCGCAGTATGTCCTCTGGGTCTTAAATAGTGTGGCAAGTTTGTCCATCCTATTTGCCAAAGACTTCACGTTCCCCAAGATGATGGCTGGGACGGCAGGTCTACATGTGGAATGAGTGATGGTTTGGTGTGCTGGTGTGGTGTGTTGCCAGTTGCAGGGGAAACTGCCACAGACCCTCAACCTCATGCAACTGAACTTTGAACTTATCCCACAGTAGTGGTACCGTGAGGTACCATGGTACTACGGTACTCCAACATTATGGTATCATATGTACCGTGGTGTTTTAGTACCGCGGTCTACCGTTGGTACCAGCATACAGTGCAACCCTACCTGTGATACCAGTTTGATGTCTTAAGATAATGCAACAGTGAAGTTGTTATTTTGTGATAAAAAGGGACTTTATACAAGAACAAGTCTGGCTGCTCTTGACTTCCATAGATAAAAGCTCTGATGGCCAAAATTGATGTACATAAAAAGGCAGAGGTTTGCTGTCTCTGTAGTATATTTATTCTAACACTAATAATGTTGGGTTTGATGAGATTGAGCTTCTTGTTACATTCACAAGAGGACAGTGAAATTGAGTGCTGGATTGAATTAAGTTATTGAGTAGTTGGGTGGTATGCTGCATTGCAATGTCAAGCTAAGGTCAACCTTTGGCTTACATGTACGCCCGCAATTGACTTTAATAAAGCATAAAATTGGAGGTGAGAGTGGCAACGGCAAGGCAGCAGGAAAACAGCTGATATGCAGAAGGAGGTCCGTGACAGTTTAAATGCTGCAGCAGAGGAAGGGATGTGACTGGAGTATGGGAGAACAGATCAGGCACAGAAGTTGGCTAAAGGGGGATAGCTATATGTGTGTCAGTAATTGGCTTGTCTTAGGGTGTGTTTGGGTATAAAAACCAGTTAATACCATCATGAGATGTCTTCTGAAACTACATTATAACCTTTTATCAAGAATTTTCAGCATTAAATACATATATATATATTTCATTTACATTTTGCTTGTCTACAAACATAAGGGATGCACCATTCTATTGCCTAAACATTGGTATCTGCTGACATGCCTTGTTTAATTGGCCATTAGCCTGTCTGCAAATATGGTGACATGTATCAGTGGCAGTTGCCAGTGTTCGTCTGTTATGTTACATCATTTTTGCGCACGCTAAAACGCGAGGCTTGAGAGTAATGGCATCCCATCATCCTTTGGACAACAGAAGTGTGTACAGATATCTTCTCTGGGATGCCTTCAGTATGAAAGGACTCCGTAAACTCTCTAATCTATGTCAGGAGACACACCCTATTTATTTTCTGATAAAGGTACATTGTGAACAGTAAACCCGAGATGAAATCAGCAGCAGCCACCAGGGTTGTGCCATATCTTGTTCACCATGATACCAGTTTAATTATTGATATGATATGAAAAATGAATATTGTGATACCCATAATATTTTGACATTTAGGGTTTTGCTAAAAGAGAAGGAAATCAACTGTTGATTTATAGATATAGATCCCAAGTTATATTTTTTGAATTTGGAAACTGTTTAAATGTGTAATTTGTGGTAGATTTTTATTTTATTGTACAATTTATATTGTACACAGAATCTGAATCTCACTTTGAGTTACTGTTGTTCACAAACTAAAGATCTTTAGTTTTTACTGATTGTTTGAAGGCAAACTGTTAGGTTGACATGTAAAACTATGTATTTATTTTGTTGCAATTCTATGCTCTTATGTTGAATATGATTGTTTTTTTCTAAATTGTTGTATTATCAAGAATATTGTTATTGCAAGAAATACCCAGAAATGAAATTATTTTAGGGCCATATAGCCCAACCCTAGCAGCTACCTGTTTGCTGTTAGCAGCTGGTAGCGGGAACTTACAGTTAATGCCTTCAAGTTCTATTCAGTAAAAAGAATATAGTGTGAAGGTGAATTACAATGTTCTCATGATGTGTTCAAATGTAATCTTGTAAAATTTAATTTTTGGCGAGAAACTTCAATAATACCTTTGTTCAAAGAAAAAAAGGGGGGAACTATGATATGTTGTAATTTTGCATTTTTACATTATTTTAAAGATGTTTTTCATGTGAAAGAAGGTTATTAATTAATTATTTTTAATTAATTATTCATTAAGATAAGATATGATACACCTTTATTGATCCCATAATTGAGAAATTCCAGTGTTACAGCAGTCAAGGGGAAAGAGTCAGATTAAAGATTTCAAAAATTAAAACTTAAAAAACTAGGCATGCAAAATAAGTACAAAAATACAAGAAATGGCAATAAATAACAATAATTATAATAATAATAATAATAATAATGATGATGATGATGAGCAGCAGTTAATTAATATTATTTAATAATTAATATCAAATGTTGTTTGAGAAATGTGAATTTGTGCTCATTCAGCGGTAGTGTAATGACTTGTAATGACTAATGGGTGATTTTTTCATAATGAAGAATTGGTTTTATTTTATTTCAGTTTTATGTCCCTCACTCAAGCTTGCTAAAATCAGTCCCATCCTGATAAAAACCTGGCCTGAACCTAGACAACCTGGGCAACTTCAGACCCATCTCCAATCTCCCACTGCTTTCCAAAATACTGGAACGCTCCGTCTACACCCAACTCCACCAATATCTCCACTCCTGCCAGTTCTTCGAAACATTCCAATCCAGCTCCCGCACCCACCACAGCACTGAAACAGCCCTATTGAAAGTCACCAATGACCTCCTCCTTGCCTCGGACTCTGGTTCCCTCACCATCCCCCTCCTCAGTCATCTCTTGGTATCACCGGCTCGGCACTCACCTGGTTCACCTCCTACCTTTCCAATCATCAACACTACATATCAGCAACTCAAGTCCCACATCACCCCAGTCACCCAACGTGTCCCTCGTGGCTTGGTGCTTGGCCCCCTCCTCTTCATCCTCTACATGTTACCCCTTGGAAATATCATATGCCGCCACGGACTACACTTCTACTGTTACGCCGACAACATTCAGCTATATACTGTAATATACTGGGTTGGAGTCAATAACCAGGTGAGGTGATGCACTTAAGAGTGTCTTTACTTTAGACTTCAACAGGCAGACTGACAAACTTGCTGGGAGGTTGAGCATAAACCCGTTATTCCTTGGCCAACCAAAATATAACCACATAACTGCATTGGCCAATATTTACCAAGAGGTGGCAACAAAAACACAATAGATCAACACAATAGATCACTCTATTACATTCCTCCCCTTTTAGAAATGTGGCAGGTCCTTAAAAAAAAAAAAAAAACAACAACCCCAAAACAAAAATGCATCAGGCTTAATCAAAAATGCAAAACCATAAACTGCCCCTGAGTAAGTTTAGTTTGCAGAATTGTAGTAACATTAACATATTACTCAGCAGTATTTGTACATCTTGCAACACAGATTAATATACTGCCTTCAGAGATTCAGTCTTTGTGGTGGTACTCGAAACCTTTCCTGGTACCTGCGTTTCACAGGCGGGGTTTTGGTTGCGGGTGATCTGGGTGCTGATGATGGCACCTCAGCAGTCCCTGTAGCTGGTTTAGTGAGAACAGTGGGTGGTGTCTGGCTCACTGATGGTCTTGGTAAAGAAACTGGAACAGCACTGTCCAGTTGTACTGATGGCACATTTTCTGCAACTGGTGGAGACAAGATAACTGGAAGTCTCCACATTTTCTCGCCAATGGTAACATGTGATCCACATGCACTGTACACTGCTTCTGTACCTCTTGGATCAGGTAAGTGACAGTTCTCAGTCTTTTCAGTACTTTCGCCTGAATCCATTTTTCCACTCCTCCCCTGAAATTTCATATGCGAACAGCCTCTCCCTCCAGGAAAAACCGAACAGGGGGGACCCCTTTGTCATGATGATGCTTCTGAGCTGCTTGTTTTCCTTCGATCTGTCTGGCTTGAGCAAACGGAAACGGGTTCTTAACTGGCGTTTCAGGAATAACTAAGGGAATTCGCAAGTCTGTGACTGAGTGGCAAGGAAGCCTTGCCATCTGCTTCTAGCACATTCTTCATCAGAGCTCGTTTTAGGATCTGTACTGATCTCTCTGCTGCTCTGTTTGATGCTGGGTGGTAGGCAGGTACAGCAGTGTGTTTGACTCCATTACTCTCCAGGAACTGAGTAAACTCTTTTGACACCAGCTGTGGGCCATTGTCTGATACTAGCTCTTCTGGCAGTCCATACGAAGCAAACAGACCGCGCAGCACTTCAATGGTGTTGTGAGAAGTGGTGGAGGACATGGGGAAAACCTCTAACCACTTTGAATGGCTATCTATGACAACCAAAAATACTGTTTATCTTTCTCTGCAAAATCAATGTGAATTCTTTGCCACACTTTCTCTGGCCACTGCCAAGGATGTAATGGTGCCACCGCTGGCATTTTCTGTACTGCTTGCCAGACACCAGTTCTTGAATTTCACCATCACAGCCTGGCCACCAGAGGTAACTGTGGGCAAGAGCCTTCATGTGGCAGATACCTGGGTTTTCACGATGAAGATCCTCCAGTAATCTCTGTCGATAACCTGGTGTATGATGACTCGTTGCCCCCAGAGAATGCAGCCTTGTTCTGCTGATAACTCCTGTCTGCGTACAAAGTAAGGCCTCAAAGCTTCATCCTACACATAACTAGGCCATCCATTCATTGTGTAGCTCCACACCTTGCTGTGGCTGAGTAGCACTCTCAATGTCTTTGCACATACAGGTAGTTCCTCCACGTGTGAGAAGTAGAAGATACTTCCCTTTTCTGCTGTGTTGTTCACCACTGCTCGGGGTAGGTGTCACAAAGCATCCATGTTAGCATGATCAGCTGACTTCTTGTACTCAATCTCATAATTGTAGGCCATGATAATAAGTGCCCAGCGTTGCATTCTTAATGCTGCCAAAGTTGGAACAGCTGATTTTGGCCCCAGGATGGCCAACAGTGGCTTATGATCAGTGATGAGCGTGAATTTTCTCCTGTAAAGATATTTATGAAATTTCTTTACTCCAAAACGATCGCAAGTGCCTCTTTTTCAATTTGGGCATACTTCAGTGAATGTCCTTGATGCAAATGCCACAGGTCGTTCTTCTCCATTTTCCGTTACATGAGAAATTACAGCCCCAACTCCATAAGGCGATGCATCACATGCAATTCGCAGTGGCAGACGGGTGTTGTAGTGTACTAACACCTTGTTCTGCTGCAGTAGTTGCTTTGCATCTTCAAATGCTTTTACGCATTCAGGAACCGGCTGTAATAGTTCACAAGGCTTAAGAAAGACTTCTGTTCTGTGACATTTGTGGGCTCAGGTGCATTTGTTATGGCAGTCACCTTTTCTTCTGTGGGATGTAAACCATCTTTATCAATGCGATGTCCCAGATACTCTACACTGCTCTGGAGAAACTGACATTTTGACAGCTTCACCCTGATGCCATGTTTCTCCAAACATGTGAGAACATTATCCAGTCTTGTCAAGTGCTCCTCCTCTGAGGAAGCAGTGATGAGCATGTCATCCAAAAAGCATGTCACATGGTCCATCCCTTGCAGAATCTGGTCCATAACGGACTGAAATATTGCAGGAGCACTAGAAACCCCATAACTGAGGCGGTGATACTTGTACAGGCCCTTGTGCGTATTTATAGTCAAATAGTTTTCTGACTCTTCATCCAACTGCAGTTGTTGGTAGGCATGTGAAAGATCCAGTTTACTGAAAGATGTTCCTCTTGCTAATGTAGCGAACAGATCTTCAGTATTCGGTAGTGGATATGTCTGCTTTTCAATGCATTGATTCACACTGAACTTACAGTCACCACATATCCTGATAGTTTTGTCGACTAGTAGTACGGTGACTATGGGAGCTGCCCACTCACTTTTTTCGATCTTTGAAATCTCCCTCGCTCTCTCCAACCTATCCAGCTCTCTACAGCTTCCTTTAACGCATAAGGAACTGGGCGAGCCTTGCAGAAGATTGGTGTGGTATCAGGTTCAGTGCGGATTTTAGCCTTGAACCCTTGGATACAGCCTTGGTCCTCTGTGAACACTGCCTGATGTCGCTGTATCACCTTTTGTTCTCCTGTGTTACAATGCATCTTTGTTTGCACTTTGTGTACTGTGAAGATCTGTTTCCAGTTCAGCCATAGCTTTTTTAGCCAGTTGCGGCCAATCAGAGCAGGTCTGCTTCCCTTTACAATGACCAGTGGAAGTGTCACTTGCTGGTCCTCATACTGTACTGGTGTTGGGATTCACAGGACCACAGATGATTCATCATTTGGTAAAATCATCACTAGGCATTTAAAGGCTTTTTCCTCTGCAGGCTCTTTGTCTTCAAACAAAGAGAGCTAGATGACACCCATCTCCACAGGAGGTCTCACCTCACACCTCAGTGAGACACAAGTCTCACAACTTGATTGGACAGGACTTTTACAGTGACATGTGACTCTGATGTCACAGGCATCTGTACAAGGTCTGCTCCCTCCAAGCCTTTTCTCTCTCTTGCTCTGGAGCTTTAACAGCTCACACCTATTTCCAGCTGGGCCTGGAACAGCAGAGGCCCAGACCCTTGCCCCATAGCCCAAACCACTAAAGGGAGGACAATTGATCATAGACTCTCTTGCAAACACAAGGTTTGCAACTAGCTTTCCAGCAACAAGGAACTAAGTGAGTTAGCACCCAGCGTCTAACTCTGCGAAACCCTGAGTGACCAGCTTCCTCGGAGTTTCACCTTTGGAACAAAGGACCCAACAAAGACTGCACCTGGAACCATCTTCCCAGCCTTCTTCTGCCAGCTAATAAAGCAGCACACCACCAAGTGACTTTTTCTCCCATCCACTCAAGGATCGGTATTGTAACAACTGGGCATAGCTTATCACAGCTTTACAGGCTAAGCAAGACTGTTTAACTTGTTGTATGTGATTTGATGTTGTTTACTGAGTTATTGTTGGGATTGTTTGCAGTTAGGTCATTGATTAGTTGGCTTCGCCAGAGCTAAGTGTTTAATTTGCTAATACTGTTCAAAAACAGATTCTTGCACACAACTAAACAATCTCTGCACTAAACCAGACCATTTGCAACATACGTCACATTGACACAGACTCATTAACAAATAGGCTTTCAACAGAGCTACACCCAAACAGGCATCTCAAAGACCACACGGTCAGACCAATTCCTCCCCGACCTGAAGCAAGCCTTGATTCGGCCATTTTGGTAGTTCTCTGCTGTCAGCCATTTTGTTTTGTAGGCCAAACGGCTCCTTGATCACCACACCCGCCTTTGTCTTTCTTTCTCTTCTTTCTTTCTCACACACACACACACAACACACATATACACACCAAGCTTGTATATAGTTAGTTAGAATTTGTGTGTTTTGGTTTGCTTTGCTAGTTTGTGAATAAATATAATTCTTTGGAATCATGCCTGCTGTCTGTTTAATGTTGCACAAGAGTGAATGAATAGTCAACCTCTGCTGCATCAAGAACTCCGAAATCCTTCAGGCGTTACTGTTAATTTTGGTTGTTGTCATTAATTTAATTATTAATCAAAACTCCAAATTAATAGTTTAGCCTATTTTATGAGACTGATATCTTTAACTGGCTATCATTTTTCCCTTTACGGGAATGGTGCCCCACGAGGTGATTTAATGTTAATTAAGTCACATTATTTAACATAATTATTAATTATTAATAATAATGATTAATTATTTCCGATAGCCAATTAAATCCCAACATATTTGGTGCCGCCGTGTGAAGCCCGAATTTATGTTCCCAACATTTTTGGTGCCTCCGTGTGAAGCCTAATGTGTTGACCCCAACACTGGTAACATGATGTACCCTCGAACAGCACTCCTTTGGCCTGAGTATGATTTCAGCTTTAACTTGCGAGCTGGTTTTAAGGGGAAATGGGTGAGGTTTTTTCTGGTAAAAGTTGTCAGAATCCACTGCTGACCCCGTGTCCAGTAACATTGTGGTGCTCTTGTCCCCCAGTCCAAGATCAACTGTGTAACCTTTTTCCCAGCTTGAGGTAGAGTATACTGCATACAATCCAAAAAGTTGTGCCTCATCACCACTTCTGGATGCATTCCCTTCAGTTCTAACATACTGAGTGGAAGATGTGCCTGTATTCTTTCTACATGCACAGGCAATGTGTCCAATTTTGGAGCAGGCATGACACTTTTCATTCTTAAATCTGCAGTCATGTGTTTGCCATCACATCTGTGTTTGCTGCACCCCTGTGTCTCTTTTACCTCCTTTTTGTCCCTTTGCTTTGTTATTATTTTCCCGTCTGAACTGTCCTTTCTTCCCCTTCTCAGAAAAAGTGCTGACACTTGACAGGGTATTTACCTGGTGAGGTCCACTGTGTCCAGAAAACTCCATTGTATTTTTGGATGCAAGCTCCATCAAGACTACAATCTCACAGGCACGGGGAAAGGTCAGGTCCTTTTCAGACAACAGCCTGCGTTGCACTGCATCAGACCGTAATCCACTCACAAAGTGATCTCTCAGGGCATCATCCAAGTGCTGTCCAAAATTGCAGGTGGCTGACAACTGCCTCAAAGCCACAGTGTAATCAGAAATGGCTTCCCCATCTTTCTGATTACGTTTCTGAAAATGAAAACGCTCATCACAACAGGTGCTGGCTTGTAATATCCACATAGCGCCCTCGTCAGCAGATCATATCCCAAAGTACTTGGCACATCTGGAGACACCAGGTTTTTCAGCAGCTTCTACGTGTCCGCTCCAGTCACGGAAAGGAAAACACATACCTTCTTGTCACCTGCAACCTCATTAGCCAACATCCACTGCTCCAACCGCTCCAGATATGAATCAAAATCCTCCTTCAATTCGTTATATTCATCCATGCGACCCACTTGCAGAGCCATGTTAGCATCCGATGCTACTGCTAATCTGACACGTGCCCGGTTCCCCCACAAAGTATTCGTTAAATGTACGTACGACCAGTGCACACCCCTCTAATTTAGTCCTTTCACGCAGTGGTCTTCTCTAGAATCCTCGTCGCCATTTGTAATATACTGGGTTGGAGTCAATAACCAGGCGAGTTGATGCACTTAAGAGCGTCTTTACTTACTACTAGACTTCAACAGGCAGACTGACAAACTTGCTGGGAGGTTGAGCATAAACCCGTTATTCGTTGGCCAACCAAAATGTAACCACATAACTGCATTGGCCAATATTTACCAAGAGGTGGCAACAAAAACACAATAGATCAACACAGTAGATCACCAAATTACATCCACCAAATCCATCACCCCAGTCATTCTTTCCACCATCACAAACTGCCTGACTGACATTAAATCCTGGATGGACAACAACTTCCTGAAACTGAACAGCAATAAAACAGAACTTATCATTACTGGACCCAAAGCTCTCCTACCCTCTCCTCAGGACTTCTCCCTCCACATCAACGGTCACAATGTCACTTTGTCCCCCTCAGTCCGAAACTTCGGTATCATAATTGACCCCCCATAATTACCCCATATCAGCAAAAGCACCAGGACATCATTCTTCCATCTCCGCAACATTGCCTGTCTCCGCACCTCCCTCACCCACTCCAGTGCAGAGATACTCATCCATGCATCATAACCTCCCGACTCGACCACTGTAATAGCATTCTCTATGATCTCTAGGAACGGTTAGCAACATGTGTTCATAGTAGAGTCATAGACAGCGTGCACTTCAGTTTGTGTGATTGTCGCGATAACTGACTGGAGATCAGTAATGCTGCATTTGTATGGAATCAGGCAGATGGCAGACAGAAAATAGCTGCTGGATATTGGTAGGATTGGAGTATGGTAGGATGGTAAAACTAAACATGCATGACAGTATGTTGCGATGGTGATGCTGTATTGTTTACAAAGAATGGAATAAAATATTTTAAAAAAAAATCTGTTACTTATTTAATGTAATTTTTCTAGAAATTATCCAGATAGCCTGTTTTTTTTTTCTTTGTGTGAGGGAGCTACGTAAAATTGAGTTGTAAATTCTAGGGGTGTAACGATCCATCGGTTTGGATTGATATATCGATTTAATGATCAATGATCCAGTCACATCGATGCAAAGTGAAAACATCAATCCATATCGTCATTGTTAGGATGTGCTTTTATTTTAAAGTCTTTGTCACTGTCAAACAGCGGCAGGCAGACAATAAAGATGATGAAGAGAAAGATGATGAGGATAACATTATTTACTTGGGAATAAATCAGCAGAGTGGAAATATTTTGGATTTCAGAGAAAATAAGGATCAACAGACAGAGCACATGGTGTATGTAAACGATGTTACGAGATAAAACATGACGTAATGTCACCTGCCTGGACGAGTGTCTCACTCCACTCGCTTCTTGCTTTAGCAACATTAGCTGCTCTGTTTAAACAGGCTGAAAAAACATGCATGCAAGCTGAAATTAAACTGAGCTGTTCTGTCGGGAGATGCAGTGACCTTAACCACCGGTGAGTAAGAAAAATAATAGGGCTGTACCCAAATATTCGGATATTTGAATATTTGTTTCTATGGGTAGGTATTTGTTATGAAAATTTGGTATTCGATATTTGTTTTTTTATTTACTTTTTTTTTTTTTTTACATATTTTTTTCGTGCTAAATGTAGTCTTTTTGTTGTTGGTAAATGTAGGTTATCAATAAAAATCAAAACTTTTAAATTGCATTGTTAAAAATGTGAAAATATAGTATAGCCTACCAACTGAGCTTATGCGCACAGCACGCTTGAGCGCATCCGTCTGAGGCTGTTTTACCACTTTATGACTATTCCCTCCAACTTGTAGCTGTTTTTTCGTTATCTTTTGAATTTAAAGGAGCTACAGTATATGTAAGAAATCTAAAGCAAATAGTCGTAAAATCCTCCTAATATGTCACAGAGACTAAGGAATAATGTTCATATAACATACAGATCTCACCAACAACAATAGTACGGCCAGAATATTCGCATTTTAAAAAAAAATTACGGTCCGCAAATCATGTTTATGTTTTGAATTTGTGTTTTGGCCTGTTGCGCCACCCACCGCCGTCTACCAGTCACCCAGTCAGTAGAGTCTCAGCATCAGTTAAAGTTATGACTGAGCTACAGCGGCACGGCAAGCAGAATTAGCAGTGTCCCGGTACATAGCATTGGTAGCCGGCTCCTCAGCTGTATCCCGGCAGCAGCGTTAGCAGCAGAGAAGCCGGACGGAAAACCGAAGATCAAAGATGCGGCTACATGGCCCTGCCATGGCAGCCGTCCGTGGGCAAACAAATCAGTCTCCAGCGTGCCGCTGTCCAGCAACCTCGAATCTGTAGGGGAGGTGGGGCGGACACGACTCGCGGCAGTATTTTGAATTTGAGTGCAGTAACCGTTTTGGCCACATTCTTACATACAGCACCTTTAATATGAATTATGGAACCGTTTTTGTCAACGTTTGTTTCCCCCGTTTTGTTCAATAAATTATTGTTTAAAGTTTCAACAAGTTTCTTTTGGAGTGCGTGACACAAGTGTGTTTTGAAAATGACTCCGGACTGTCACCTACTCAACGCATCAGTACCTTCAGATGCCATGACAGTAATAGATTTTAGATTAATAGATTATAATAATAATGTCAAAATATCATTTACAGACCGATTTAACAGACGATCACTGCTGCCCGACCTGCAGGTCCATTTGCGGGTCCCGCGGGTTACGAGTCGATCCGCGCATCACTACTCAGCTCAGTCTAAACAGGATGACTAGCCAATGTGAAAATCAAAAGAAAGCATAGAATAATGTACTGAAGGAGACTGTTGTGCCATCACATTTTTTTTGTGGTTTGAGAGCAAAGAACCGGTTGCCACTGTGCCCCCAAAATGGCCAAAATTAGGAAGAAAGGGGTGGCAGTGTATTCTGTAATAGACTGTGTTAAATAAGGGTTGTCAACTCTGACACACGCATTCACCTTCCATCTCACGGTCTCAATCTGCCCAACCAATTCTCACGCCAGCGATGAACACTGGAAAAAAGGCTGGCAGCTGAGTATTTTAAATTAATTTCAAACAGCCGTTGTGCCGGGTGGGTGGAGTTATGTTTTGCAGCCAGACTTCAGAGAGGGGAGAGGAGAGAAGAGGGGCAGACTCCGCCTGACTGGCGTACCAGTTGAGTGAAATGGAGTGCAGCCATATGTTTCTGTGGAAAACTATTCTCTGATTGGTGCGCAATCCATATTTGCACTTTGATTGGGCAGCTCTAGGCTCACAGTCAGCCGACTACGGCAGGGTTGCCAACTCTCATGCATCTGGTGTTACTGTCACTCTCTCACACCAGTTTAAGAAATCTCACTCTACCGTCACAGAGTCGAGAGGCGAAATGCCATACGCAAACACTACGTTGTTACCAAAATTAAAATAAATCTCAGTAGTACCCTACGTGCCCTGGAAGAGAGTACCAAGGCTAGAAAATCAGTGTGCTTATTCACTTCTCATACACATCCCGGTGGTAGTAGATGGCCACAGAGTACACAATGCCTATGGTGAAAGCACTTGCCAAAGAAACCCTACAAGATTTATGATTTCAATTTTTAATAATATGTGTGGAAGTACAAACAAGATACATAAATGTCTGCATTTTTTTGTCCCAGTCCAACCCTGTACACTGGCAGACTTTGTAATATTGGAGAATATTGTGTTGTTGTCCAAAGAATCGATATAATATCTTATCGTGATGAAACTGGTGATTAACACCCCGAGTAAAGTCCATTGTGGAGGACACAAAAAGTAACCTTGAATGGCAATGCCGTTTACCATTATCTTTGCCGATATTCCCTGCTGGCCTCATCTGATTTTACCAGCCTGCTCTTGTCCACTAAAATAATATAGCCTACTATTTGCCACCTACCATCTCCCTGATTCCATGTAAACGCAGCACAAGATTCATGTTTCTTTTTCATATATCAATGTATGTATGTTTTTATTTCAGATTTTATTCAAGTCAGTTATATCACACATTGACAAGGCTTAAAGTTACAAGTTGTGTTTTTGTAATTGAAGGTTTTCCCAATTCAGTAGCTAAATAAGGGGCCATACACATGCTGCATCTTGGAGGACATGAAGTTAGGCTCTGGGTGTCACTCTTGTGCCTTTTTTTTTTTGCCAGCTTTCAAGAGCGTGGCGTCAGGTTGTGTCTTAGGTTGCTAATCAACCTTAACAAGCACCGTATCACAGCCTATTTACCTGAAATCCTGAGTGCAGAGCTGATCTTCTTCCAGGCGCTGTTTATGTGTAGGCCTATCATCCGTGAGACAGATGAAAAGCTCTGGCAGGTCCTGCACTAAAATAATTAATAATTATCCGTATTTAAGACAGACTGATATTTATGGAAGAAGGGAAAGACACCTGACCCTGTGATTGGTCAGTCCTCATCATATAACATATGGTACGTGCTGCTGTGTTCCAAAGGTTGAACTCTGTTTATCTCAGGGTGCTCGGGTTGCTGTGGCATTTGAGCACTGCCATTTACATTGAAAACAACGAATTTGAGGGCACAAAAAAGCGGTATGTGTCCGGCCCCTTAATATATGTTATTCTTATTGATTCATGCATCATTTCATGTCAGTCCATCATAAAACGTAACAGGCCTACATGAAAGAGCAGTTTATGTGCTGAATGTATCCAATACTGATGGTAAAACTTTAGAATGATTTATAGCTGGCGTATAATGAAAAATACAGGAGATAAGAGACTGTGAAAAAAACAACACAGACTGAATGATAGTTGCTATATTGGTCTAAAAAAATAGCCTAGTATAGTTTTCCCATATCGTTTAGCCTTACACTGGATCCTTCAGTTCCCTTAATGCAACTTTATATACATTATTCCAGGGTACCACTGTAGAAATAGTTATGGGTGCAACTTCAGGTGATATAGAAAAAGTAGCAGTAAGATAGTTGACTGTGGTTAGTCCCAGTGGCTAATCTTGGTGGCTAACAGCTAACAAATTTCTCTGCAGAGCTCTGGTGCCTGTTGCACTGTTTGCATTACTAGCACCCAGACTGAGCTAAATTTGTGGCTTGTATTGAACATGCATCCAGAATAAAAAGGGATTGTTCCTGTAACCAGCGGCACAGTTTTCACCACCCACCTACAGAGGGGAATAGGTTGCCATCCATACTGTATAACACTGTGTCGTCCTGTATTGAAAAATGTAATGCACTGTCCCTTATTGAATCAATATGGGACGTGATTTTTCTCGTATTTTTGTGTACACCCAATTCTGATGCACACAGTTTGTGCACATGCTTAGAAATAAAACCAAAGAGTTTAGAGAGTGGTGTGGTATTAAATCAGAATTTGTGGTAGAGAATGGCATCTAAAATGTCAGGTCTGTCACTCTCATCAAACATGATATCCCTGTCTTTGCCTGTGTGACTTCCCTCTCAGCCTACATTAGAAAATAAAATCAGCAGCATACCTTAAATGTTATGTTTAGACATCTATGCTGTGAATGTGTTACTGATATACTATACTTATTTCATATCATATAAAAATGAATGCCTAAAGTTATTTTTTACTGCTTTATATTACTGATATTACTGAGGTTTGCTGCTAACTTTGGCAGTAGCTCAGTCCCTATGGACTGAGCTCAGTCCCTATGGACTGATATTACTGATATTACTGAGGTTTGCTGCTAACTTTGGCAGTAGCTCAGTCCCTATGGACTGAGCTCAGTCCCTATGGACTGAGCTACTGCCGCTCGGTTGGGAACCGGAGGGTAGCCTGTTCAATTCCCCGTCCGGACCAAATATGGAGCGTGGACTGGTGCCAGTTCACCTCCTGGACACTGCCGAGGTGCCCTTGAGCAAGGCACCGAACCCCCCAACCGCTCAGGGCGTCTGACCAAGGCAGCCCCCTCATTCTGACATCTCTCCACTGTTTGTGCATGTGTGTGTCTTTCGGACCTGTGTGTTAATGACGAAAGAGTGAAAAAATTCAATTTCCCCTTAGGGGGATTAATAAAGTATATAAAATTAAAAAAAATATATGTGTCACTCTTTTGGCATTATCTAAGAAAAATCACAGAGTCACTTTATAGAGCTAAAATTAATAATTAAATTAATATTTATGTTAAATGTTAGCCAAATGTATTAGTATCTGTTTATGAGTCATAAGAAATCATAAATTGTCTTTTATAAGGAGCAAATGTTTGCCGGTAGCTGGCTCAGGCTCCTTTATTTAACAACAGGCAAGCTAATTGCTAACAGGTTTGGTTAAAAGGAAAACGATTAGGGATGTCCCGATCACATTTTTTTTTTTGCATCCGATCTGATCCGAGTCCTTTATTTTGAAACTGAGTCCGATCCGATACTTTGCAAAGCATTAAGAAAGAAAAAAAAGAATGCATCCAAGTTGTCCCATAAAGTTTATTTTTTATTTAAATAGTATACAGAAAGCTTATCGGTGGTTCAGCAGCACAAAATGTAAACAAATTAAATATCTTCTTGTCTTCAACAAACAAAATAGGCCTATATCTTTTGTAGTGGTTTGACACATGAAACAAATATTTTTCTTTTACTCAGTCAAACCCCACAAAGAAACCATCAAAACCCATAAAACAGGTCCCTTAACACCAAAATTAAATTGTTTTTACCTGGTTTCTGTAGAACAAAAGAATTATACTCAATTTTCAAAAATACAAATACAACAGTAATCAGTTTCAAGAAAGTATATATTTTTTCACCAAAGAAAAGAAATGTTCCGCTCCGTTCAGTCAGTTCAGTCCAGTTCAAACAAAAAACTCCACTCCAGACTTTGAGCGATGTAAAATGCCGTGGTAGGCCGAATGCACAGAGGACTTCTGGCTTATTTCTCACTAGCTGGCGACTTTCGCCATACTGCCAGGAGCGGCATAATGTAGGGGCTGGTCTACCTGGGCTCAGCTGATCGAGCTATCCCACTAGCACCGGTGGGTGTGTCTGGAGGTACCTCAGTATCTGGAGGTGAGCAAGCCATCAGCTGACTGTCTTATAAAAAAATATATTTATAAAATATACAGGATCGCCACACTTTATACATTGGGAAGCGGAGGCAACAGTGAAAAACACAGATGAAAAACCTGGCCATTGTTGTTTTGATTCTTCCGATCTTTTATTACCAATTCTGATTTTGTAAAAATAACGTGATTGGCACCGATACATCCCTAAAAACAACCAAAGCTTTGACATTGCTGTCAACTGTTACCTTCTTCAGCTTCGTGGTATAAAACTGTTAGTTTCTAATGCTAAGTCTCGTTTTGCTGTAGTTTGGCTCGTTGGGTGCTGGTAACTAGCAGTCCAGGCTAATCCCACACACAGAGGAGGAGTAGAGACGGAGTATTTGAACGCAAGAGCCGGCACTTTATTTGGCTTCACTTGTCCTTCAAGCATTACAGGCTATTTTAATGGCTGTAGTACTGGGTTTTATCACTCTGACTGTACACTCACCGAGGCTATAGCTGCCATTACTTCTCTTATAGTTCACTAGAGGGGAGACACACACACTTCACTCTACGAGCCTACACAGGACAACAACAAGGGCTATGTCACACACTACCCATAAGGCCACCTCCTTAAAGAGGATTCTCCGGCCGGTAACACATCATTGATAGAGGTAATATCCTGTTGTCCCGTCTGATGTCTAACAGGTGGTGTGTTCCACATGTTTTCATTTCAGAATCACTCTAGGAAAGAGGATTAGCGTACCATTAGCTTATTGTTACTATCGGTTTAGCACCGGAAGACGTAATCATAATTAAGGAAGGTATCATGGGGGCTAGGAATGAGTTAATATTTACTGTACGCTAGCTCAGGCTATGTTAAATTTAACAACATGCTAACATAGCAAGGCAAGCTAGTTGCTAACACACTTGGTTAAAAAAGAAAAAAAAAACAATGCTTTGAGATGGGTGTTAGGGATGACAGAGGTAATATCATGTTACCCTATCTGAAATGTAACTTGTGGTGTGTTCCAAAAGTTTTATTTCCAATTTGCTCTAGGAAAGAGGACTAGCATATCGTTAACACTGGAAACTGCCAGTTCCGGTTCAGCGCCATAAGTTGTGCCTTAGGGCTGGGCGATATGGACAAAAGTTTATGTCTTGTCATTTTCAGGCTGAATGGCGATATAAAATTGGTATTTTCTACAAAATGGGCTACATGCTCAGTTATAAATCAAAGCCACATTTAAGAGGTCACAAGCACTTTCATAAAAACAGACTTGGAGTAAGATGCAAAGATGGAATTTTTTTCCCAAAATAAAAATATACAGCTGCACATAATGTAAATGGAAAATTATATATCCATCCATCCATCCATCCATTTTCTAACTGCTTATCCTCTTGAGGGTCGTGGGGGGGCTGGAGCCTATCCCAGCTGACATTGGGCGAGAGGCAGGGTACACCCTGGACAGGACGGCAGACTATCGCGGGGCTGACATGTAGAGACAGACAATCCTTCACACTCACATTGACACCTACGGTCAATTTAGGGTCACCAATTAACCTATCACCAATCTGCATGTCTTTGGACTGTGGGAGGAAGCCGGAGTACCCGGAGAAAACCCACGCTGACATGGGGAGAACATGCAAACTCTGCACAGAAGGACTCCCCGACGCGGGATCGAACCAGAAACCCTCTTACTGTGAGGCAACCCCCATGCTGCCCAGAAAATGATATAAAAAAATGAATGGATCTAGGCTATTAATCTTTTTTATGCACAGAGCATCAACAGAGAGGCCGAGGGATCAAAGGAGCAAGAGACATTTTGTAGCCTTTATATATGCCTTGTGTATAAAATGTCTGTGTTGTCGCTGCATTTTTTAAAACACATCTGTCGCCTGCATCCAGGCGCTGTCTCAATGTCACACATAGACTACAACTACCAGGAAGAACAGGGATGTGCTATGATCCACCTCGCACACAAACTAGCAAACAAATGCTCACCTGACAAAATCAAGCAGCTCTGTCTGGCACACATGCATTGCGGCGCTGTATTGCACGTGTGCTACTGCGGTAATTTCATTCATCTCACAGACCAATTTAGCATAGCATGTGCAATATAGACTGATGTTGCACTGTAGACTAATTAACAAACAGATTAAACAGAGTAGCAAAATGTCTCTCTTAGGAGGAACAATGCTGTGCAACTTGACCATGTATCAATATAAATGGTGTTGTCTAGAACACCCCAATTTTTCCATTTTTTTATTGAAAATTATGCAGTTTAATATCTCATTGTATTCTGAAATGAAAGCATAGAACAAATTAACAATTCGAAGTTAAAGAAGAAATCATGGAATCAATTTATAAACCAAAATGTATTCTAAACTTTTGACTCATCAGAGTAGCCACCTTTGGCAGATATAACAGCTGAATTCTTTCTACAATAGAAATCAAATATGGTGTGGTAGCCGTTTTGGTTCAGGGTGCCTTTCACTCTGTACAAGTAACCAACCCTGGATCCAGCAAAACAGCCCCAGACCATCACGCTTCCTCCTCCATGTTTGACAGTTGATGTCACACACTGAGGAACCATCCTTTCGCCTACTCAACAGTGTACAAAAATCCTGCATGATGAACCGAAGATTTCAAATTTTGATTCATCAGTCCATAACACCTTCTTCCAGTCTTCAGTAGTCCATTGGCCGTGTTTCTCGGCCCAGGCAAGCCTATTTTTTTTATTCTGACGTCTTAGCAATGGCTTTCTTGCTGCAACTCGACCTGTCAAATCTGCAGCTCGAAGTCTTCTCTTCACAGTTGAAACTGAGACTTGCTTACTGCAACCACTATTAAGCTGTGCTTGAAGCTGTTGTCCTGTGAGCTGCCTATCACGCAAGCTGTTGACTCTCAGAAACTTGTCTGCTGATTCTGTTGTGGCTTTGGGTCTGCCAGACCTCTTCCTGTCAGAGTTTCCCCCAGTTTCTGAGTGCCTTTTGATGGTGAAGGAAAGTGTACAGTGTTGCCAAGTCCGCTTATTATAAGTGACTTTGGGCTTGTTTTTCTGTAAAGTCGCTTACAAATATTGGTAGTCGTGGGTCGCGTTTTTTTGGGGCTTGTTTCTAAAGCGTAGTTGCTTATTTGGGCTTGTTCCCAGCTCCATAAAAAGTTGTCAAGCAGATATTTTCGATATGTTATTTAAACGTAGCATAGTTTGTCTTGCCTGTTCCCTCTGTCCCTCCCCTTTCCCCATACGCACAGGAGACAGCAGAGTTTTTTCCCACCTGCATCCTGCTTCTAATTGGCTCTGAACCTGATGGCAACGAGTACGAGCCAATCAGAGGCAGAGCAGGGTAATGTGTTTTTTTTCTGGTTAGGAAAACGTCAGTCCTGTAACAAAAAGAAAAAAGTCAGATGAGTGCATAAAAAGCAATAATAAATAAAGAATTTGTGAATTCAGGATGATATTTATTTGTGTGTGCAAATTTTAATTACCAGAGGTTTACTGTGTATATAATGTACTTGGTACATCAGTCTATATTTGATATCCCATCTGTTTTCTAATGTCAGAGATATTGGATGAAGGGAGATACCCAACTGTAGGCTTATTCAATGTTAAGAAAACGGTTACTCTTCCTGTCTCCTAAGTGGGCGTGGTTAGCTCTCCCTCCAATCAGAGCCTGTTCTCCCTCGACCCCGACCCTCGACTTTTCTGAGACGGACAGGGCTTAAACAAAGTTAACTTTCTCTTGATCTGTGCGGATGAAAAATGCAGCTTTAGTGTCAGAATATTGGGAAGATGTGTGGCTTGTGGAAAATGAACCCAATATTTACTTTAGTGACTACAGGGCGAAAGAATTGACCATAAATTGTGATCACGTTCATTTTCCTCATTGACGACAATACATTCAGAGCTGCCGCAAGTCTCCTACAGGGGCGTGGTGCTGACGTCACTGAATCAGGAAGTGAGCTGAGTTGGGTATCTCGCTTCATCCAATATCTCTGCTAATGTTAAATAATGTTAAACGGTGGTTTAACTCCCTCTTGTGGTCATTGTCCTGAAGCTCAGGGGGGAGAAAAATAAATAAACTGTATACCATGGGTACAGTTTTGCAAAACTGTGCACAGTATAGGCCTACTTATCTGTCCACATGGATGTAAATTGACAATCTGTACCCACAGTTTAAAATCTGTTCCCATGGATTGTAAAACCGTGCACACAGTTTATTTAATTTTCTCTCACCGGAACCTAGGGGGGCTCCGTAGAAAAAGTCGCTTGTTTTGGGCTTGTTTTCACAGGCCTGGTTGCTTATTTGTCTCGCGAGATCTGGCAACACTGAAAGTGTACTCACTGACACCTTGACTTTCTTTGCAATTTCTCTGTAGGAAAGACCTATATTTTTAAGTGTTATGATGGTCTTTCTCTCTTACATTGGTAATTGCCCTTTTCTCACCATTTTTATAGCAACACACTACTTTCTGCAGTACAATACTGTTCAAATAATGCTCACAAGGGTATGGTACCACAGTGTGTTCCAACACCACTTTTATGCAGACAGAGGGGGTTGTAAGTAATCAAGACAAGTTGGAACACCTGTAGGAATTTACCAACTTTCAAGGCTTGATCAACCTCCATTGCTGCAGAACAGCTTTAAGTTGGTAACCCATTTCTTCTTCCCTGAAAAAGGCCTTTTTGTATAATTCTGAAATGTACATTATTTTTCAGTTTTGGGTAACCTTGTCTCTTTTTTAACCCCTGGCAGTTCACCACTTAACCTTTGTACCATTCATTTGACTTGAACTGCTTTCATTTATTTCAATAAAAATTTCAATAAAAAACTGGAAAAATCGGGGTGTTCTAAAACTTTTGACCGGTAGTGTGTATGTATATATGTATATATATATATATATATATATATATATATATATATATATGTATACACTACCGGTCAAAAGTTTTAGAACACCCTAGTAAACTCCCACACACGTCCTGTTTGATACACTGTAATGCAAGTGTAAAAGATTTTTTTCTCCTCAAACTTCTTCATATTATACATTAAACATGAACATGTAACATTATTCGAGTGCTTCTTTAACAAAAGCTGTTCATGAATAATAATATCAATATTTAGTTGCCTTACAAAACAGTATTAGCATATTAACATTACTTTAATTGAATGGTTTTTCTATTTAAATGTGTTCATGAAATCTGGAGGCTTCTCTCTCCACCTCTTCCATCTGTCACCTCTGTCTTTTCTCAGAAAGCTGCAGAGGTGTTACTTCCTTGCTTTTCACATATCACTCAACTTCTCACACAGATCACACACAGACACATACCTGCTTTTGTGTGGTCCCTCATCTCATCCCTCACCTGCTCTTATTTGTTCTCTCTCTCTCTCTCTCTCTCTCTCTCTCTCTCACTCACACTCTCTCTCTCTCTCTCTCACACACACACACACACACACACACACACACAACTATATATTGTCTTTGCTAACGGATGCCAAAAATCAAAAATAAGAATAGAAAACAAAGCTTGAGCATTTTCAAAAGGTCAAAAGGCAAAGACAGTTTGCAGGTGATGCACAAATTGTTGCCCCTATTATGTCACAATGTTCATTGTGTGACTGTGCATGTGTTTGAGCCCTGCATACAGTCTAAGCGTGTATTGGCTCAGTGTGGGTTGCAGAAATTTATAGATAAGTGTGTTGTTATCAGTGGGATTCATTTTGAAATGCTTTAGTGAAGTTGGAAAGTCGGTGTGCTAGATTAATTTGAGCTCTGTGCAATTACGCAAGTGAAAGCAGAGCTAAAGCTTTCTGAGTTCCCTTAGCAATTACTAAGTGATTACATTACATAAACACACTTGTATACTGTCATGAAATGACATATTTGAAGCAATGAGTAGGAGTGTTTTGAGAGGAATAATGTAGCACAGAAATAATGTGTAGATCCTGCCTGATCAATTGTTATATTAGATAGCATAATAACAGAATAGCAGAATAGCAGAATAACTCATTCATATTTTTTCTCACTGCAGTAAATTGTTTACAGAAATGGGAGCAAAAAATCACTGGGATTTATTGTGAGATTTATATCAAGCTCAGCATACTGTGGCTGTCTGATTGTGCTGGTTTACTTTGTTCATAACAAGATAAATCATATCTACAATAAGCTGCAAATTAATGTTGGCATGGTTCTGGTTGCAACGATACATAGTGTCATGCATAAGTTCAAATTCACATTCCAATGTTTTGTGGGTGTGTTGCATAATACATTTTTGCCCAGTCCAATTAATTGAGAAAGCAAGACAGTGATTTCATATTCTGTAAGCCCTGGGTCTTCAACAGGTGGTCTGAGACCCCTAGGGGGTCCTCAAAGTTACTGCCAGGGGGCCACCAAATAATTGTTAGGTAATTTGATTAAAGTTTTATCAATGTCCTGTTCAACCGTTTGGTAGAGTACATTTTCAGTCACTCTGTCTTCATGAAAAACCTGATTGAGCTATTATTATTATTATTCTAAAAAAAATCCACCAGATGTCACTGTGCCTTTAAGTAGTCTGCCTTTCAGTTCTTCTCCTACAGGAAGTTAGTAACAAAAAAGTGAATCCACACATGAGGGCTCTATGTGGTGGGATTTTGAAGGTAGGCATATATTTTTGACATTTTATAGTGTCAAAGGGTCTTACTGAACAGTTTTATGCAACTAATAAAAATCTAATCAGGGACAAATAATTTTCAAAAACTTGCTCTACCAGGTGGTTCTTTTGTCTTTTTATGGTGAAGTTAGTTAAGCTAAGCTAAATACAAAATCTTCTGATGATTCATTGTAGTTAAAGGGCCAATGTGTAATATTTGGCATGGTTTATTGTCGAATCTGAATCTGAATATTCTGCCCATTAATATGTTTATATAAGTGTATAATCGCTATAAAATAAAATTTGTTTGGTCTTCGTAACCTCATAATTATGCTTTTATATATATATATATATATATATATATATATATACATATATATAGCAAGGGCCTTGCTTTAGAGAGGTCACCATCTTGCGCTGCCATGTATGTAAGGCAGCCCGAGCGGACAATCCAGCCAGCCAGAGAACGTGTTTTGCGTATATAAATAAACCAACGAAGACAGCAGGAGGAAGGAAGAAGGAGGAGGAAACAGCAGAGAATGTTAGTACTTCATCGATGGAGAGTAGTGAAAAGTTTTTTTACTTATAAAGTTTGCGAATGGACCACACTTACCACGCAACAGGAGAGAATGAACCTGAACCGTCATCTGCGAGGAAAAGAAGATGCAACTTCACTCCTTGTGATGCACTCTCTGCGGCGCTTTTCCTCCTGATGATATATCTCCCCAACGATGCTAGCACCGAATCCCATTCTGTGCAGCAAAATGGGAACAGAGGATTCAGCTTCTCTTCTCACCCGTTCAGTGTACTCCGGCTCAAAGGGGGGGGGGGGGGTTAGGGTTATAAAACTGGCCTTTTTCCCGAACGCTACTCTGGTCTCCTGCTTGTGAGGGATTCATTACAATATCGTAACATGGTTTAGATTTCTAAATAAACATTTACCTCGTCGCTAGATAGACCTACTCCTGAAAAACTCGTGTCTGCGCAAGGCTTTTTGTCCCTATGAGGCCACTGTCATTTAACCGACAGGACGGGTGAGCGAGTGAGCCCTGCAATCTAGAATTTGACCACTGATGTCACTGTTTTAAACCCATTTTACACACTGGCCCTTTAAATAATACATTTAATGGTATTACATGTATAGAGACATAATTTTATAATTATATAATTTCTAAAAATATTTAACTGCATAAAGCCATGCTTAACCAGATGGTTATGGTAGGAGTAGTGGTGCTAAGATAATAATTTCACAATATTTAATAATATAAAAAAAAATAATAATAAATAAATAAAATAAAAAAGGATGAATATTCACCATTGTTCGTAACATAAATTTGATATTATTCCATTATATAGTTGATGAAAAAATGATATTCTTCACCATTTTTGTGATGTTTTCAAAGTACTGTAATGGTAAATATTTATCAATTCAATCAAAAATCAGTTTTATTTATAAAGCCCAATATCACAAATCACAATTTGCCTCACAGGGCTTTACAGCATACGACATCCCTCTGTCCTTAGGACCCTCACAGCGGATAAGGAAAGACTCCCACCAAAAAACCTTTAACAGGGGGAAAAAAACGGTAGAAACCTCAGGAAGAGCAACTGAGGAGGGATCCCTCTTCCAGGACGGACAGACGTGCAATAGATGTCGTACAGAACAGATCAACATAATAAATTAAAGGTGATAGCCACAAGTTTAATTCCTCCTGGCCAGTAGGTGTCGCACTCACACTCGCCCGCTCTTGCTCCAACCTTGAATTGTACTGGTTGCCAGGTTGGCCAAATACCCGCGAGGTGGGCAGAGAACAAGAGAAATGTCAAGCGAGGAGTCTTTTGTGGTACCGTAACGTTGTATTAATTATTAAATCATAAATCCTTTCTTGTGTGCCCTATAACGGCTTTACACACTGTAACAATCTCCTTGTAAAACATGTTTAGATCGCTAACTAAACAGCTGACTGACGTTATATGATGGCGAATGCTCGTGTACTTTTTTTTTTTTTTTTTACTGCATCAGTGATTGAACCTGTTATTTCTATAATTATGCTCATTTATTCATTTTCAGACGTTTTAGTTAGCTAACTATTTATTGTCCAGCCTGAAGGAAATCCATCCAGCTCCAGTGAGGGCAGCCCAGGTGTAGGGAGAGGCAGGAGAGGCCAGGGGGCTGACCTAAAAATAAACTATAAATATTTCTCACCGATAAGCACCACATCCCAGCGTTTGATTCGGTTGATCACCTCCTGTCTTTGCTCCATTCAGCACTCCTTGATACTGTCCACACAGTACATGTCTTAGATGGAGTAAAAGGTCCTTGGTGCGACAATCCGGATGTTCATGAACTTGAACAAAAGTGCTACTTTACTGTAGTTGTTTCCTGACAGCAGAATGTTGCACGCCATCAGGATATCTCCTGCTTGCATCCCAAAATTTAGGGTTGACTGGGAGTTCCACCTCCAAATTAGATGGCCAGTGGCACATGTCTAAAAATAGTCAAACATAAAACATTATTAGATGGTAAGTTTTTATCCAATAAGTTATTAAAAGCACAACAATGTAGTACCACATTAGTAATTAGTATTAGTTGGTCAGAAAATAAGCATACCTGCATACAGTGTTAATATCAAAAACACAAGAAAATCTACACGGATTTGGTATTTATATTTACAATATAAAAACACGGATACGGATACTCACCCAGTCCATAATGCTTGCTGATCCCCGTGCATGGATGGAGACATTGTAGGGTGGATGGCTGCTTACATACAGCGCCTTTAAAAATGGCTTTTCAGTCGTAGTTATGCTTTTAAACTAAAGTTTAACTTGGGTACATTCACAAAAACACCCTAGGTTGCATTTTGGCAAGAGTTTTGCTCTTCACGTTAGCTAGCAATGTTAGTTAGCATTAGCAAACATTTAGCTTACCTGTCCAGAAGGAAAGCGACAACCTCCGCGTGGCTTTTGAGACCCTTTGCTTCCTTCAGCTGGCACCAACGCTCAAAAGCTTGACCGATGTTCACTCTAGTCCTGCTTCATTGTTGGTCTGCTCGAATTTGCGACATATAATTACAATTATTTCTATACTATAATTTTATAAGACGATGCCATTTCTCCACAGAGCTATCACGATCTGGTGACCCCTGAGCTCCGCCTCACGTGACATCAACATAATCGACGTAGCCAATGTAACCAGATGTAAATATTTATATATTTTGGACCCGTAAAAATTTATAAAACAATTATTTCTATACTATAATTTTTTTTTTCAGTAAAATTAATACTTTTATTCTACACCCCTCTAGATGTTCTGTGGATGTATTATTTTAGAAAAAATATTTGTTTTGATGAAAAAGTTGTAGCTATCACCTTTAACAGTAATCCGTATGACATAATGAGACAGAAAGAGAGACAGAGAGAGAGAGAGAGATGCAGGACAGACGGTAACGGTAATAGATTACAACAACATTAATGAAAGTAATAATATTATAATTATAATTCTGGCTATTGTGGTACAATATGTTGAAAGTATATATTAATATATGATAGTATACATATGTGACAATAATCATGTGTATAATAACAGTAGAAGTATGACTAATGATAGCAGCAGCAGCAGGAGGCATCTGACAGGACCACGGCAGCAGCACAACCACACACGTCACACTATCCAGGCACCGCTGCAATATAGATAGATAGATAGATAGATAACCTTTATTGTCCCATGGGGAAATTTGCTTTCACAATCTGTCACAACATTTGGATACACAAAACAC
This sequence comes from Epinephelus lanceolatus, assembly GCF_041903045.1. Lineage (NCBI taxonomy): Eukaryota > Metazoa > Chordata > Actinopteri > Perciformes > Serranidae > Epinephelus > Epinephelus lanceolatus. Next base: position 43,596,499 of record NC_135746.1, read on the forward strand.
CGCCAACAAACACCATGCCCAAACACCACCAAACATTGAACAACATATGAATACAAACACAATGCACAAACACCACCAGACATTGAACAACCGACACATATATCACACTCAGGAGGGCTGGGTCCATACAAGGTTATTGGGGGAGGTTACTGAGTGCAGAGATGGCAGATGGGACAAAGCTCTTGTTGAAGCATGCCCGTCTCCACCTCAGGGTTCTGTATCTACGCCCAGATGGCAGCAGTGTGAAGTGTGGGTTGAGAGGGTGTTCCGAGTCATTAGTTAATGTCCGTGCGAGACGTGTGACAGCTCGGTGGTTGAGCTCTGTGAGGTTGGGTGTGGGATGGTTGATGATTTTGGATGCAGTGTGTGTTATTTTTGTTAATTTGTTCCTGTTAGTGGTGGACAGCATGTTGTAGAAACAGGGGGAACAGTACAGAAGGATGGGTTGAGTGATACTGGTGTACACTAGTAAGTTAACCTGCGAGACAGTGAAGCACAAAGGCTCCAGAGAAGAAGCTGAGTTAGTGACATCCAGAATGGCCGAGTTAGCAAGATGCAGTAACAGGATATGAGAGAGAGAGAGAGAGAGAGAGAGAAGGAGAGAAGGTGCCCAGCCCTAACTATAAGCTTTATCAAAGAGGAAAGTCTTAAGTCTAGTCTTAAATGTGGAGACGGTGTCTGCCTCCTGGACCGTAACAGGAAGATGATTCCACAGGAGAGGAGCCTGATAGCTGAAGACTCTAGCTCCTGATCTACTTTTGGAGATGTTAGGGACCACGAGTAACCCTGCATTCTCAGAGTGCAGTGTTCTGGTGGGACAATATGGCACTATGAGCTCTCTAAGATATGACGGAGTCTGACCATTTAGAGCTTTATAAGTTAACAGTAGGATTTTAAATTCAATTCTGGATTTTACAGGGAGCCAGAGCAGAGAAGCTAAAACAGGAGAAATATGATCTTGTTTCTTAGTTCCTGTTAGTACATGTGCCGCTGCATTCTGAATTAGCTGGAGAGTTTTTAAAGACTTACTAGAGCTACCTGATAATAGGGAGTTACAGTAATCCAGCCTAGAGGTAACAAAAGCGTGGACCAATTTTGCTGCATCGTCATCTTTTAATAATAATAATAATAATACATTTTATTTAAGGGCGCCTTTCATGGCACTCAAGGTCACCTTACAAAAGTACAGAAGTGCCTAAAAACAGGGATAAAAACAAACAATAAAATACAGTGGACAATGCAAAGATCAGATGGAGTATGAGAGTTTGAACAGATGGGTTTTCAGTCTGGTTTTAAAGAGGGGTAAGGAGTCCGTGTTGCGGAGGTCAGGGGGGAGGGAGTTCCAAAACTGGGGAGCCGAGCGGCTGAATGCTCGGCCCCCCATGGTGACGAGGCGAGCAGAGGGGACAGAGAGATGGATGGAGGAAGAGGATCGGAGGGTACGGGTAGGTACAGAGATATTAATGAGGTCAGAGAGGTATGGAGGGGCAAGACTATGGATGGCTCTGTATGTATGGAGTAGGATTTTGTATTGAATGCGGTATGTGATGGGGAGCCAGTGGAGCTGCTGCAGGATGGATGTGATGTGGTGAGTGGATGGTGTTCTTGAAATGATGCGAGCTGCTGAATTCTGTACCAGTTGAAGTTTATGGAGGGTTTTCTGGGGGAGGCCAAACAGAAGGGAATTGCAATAGTCAAGTCTGGAGGTGACTAAACTGTGAACCAGAATGGCGGTGGTGTGAGGGGTGAGAGAGGGGCGGAGGCGGTTGATGTTTCGGAGGTGGAAGTAGGCAGACCGGGTTATGTTGTTAATGTGTGCTGTGAAGGAGAGTGTGCTGTCGAGGATGACACCCAGACTCTTTACCTGAGGGGAAGGGGAGATGGAGGAGTGGTCGAATGGAATGGTGAAGTTATTGGATTTGTTGAGAGTGGATTTAGAGCCAATTATTAACATTTCTGTTTTATCACTGTTTAATTTGAGGAAATTGAATGTGAACCAGGACTTTATTTCAAGGAGACAGTTGGTGAGGGAGGAAGGTGGGAGGATGGAGTCCGGTTTGGAGGAGATGTAGAGCTGGTGCTAGAGATGGTGTCAAAGGCCGCACTCAGATCAAGCAGGATGAGTATGGATAAAAGACCAGAATCAGCAGCAAGGAGGAGATCATTGGTTATTTTTAGGAGGGCTGTTTCAGTGGAGTGAAGGGGACGGAAACCAGATTGAAATTGTTCGTATAGATCGTTGTGGAGCAGATGAGAGTGAAGTTGATTGGCAACAGTTTTTTCAAGGATTTTGGAAAGAAAAGGAAGATTAGAGATAGGACAGAGGTTATTGAGGTTGTTGGGGTCGGCACCAGGTTTTTTGAGTGTGGGAGTGGCAGCAGCTGTTTTAAGGGGTGAGGGGACAATACCAGTGGTGAGGGAAGAGTGGGTTATGTGTGTGATGAGAGGGGCCAGAGAAGGAGCAGCAGCTTTAACAAGAGCCGTTGGAAGGGGGTCCAGTTGACAGGTGGAGGTTTTGGATTTTTTGATGAGATCAGCAATTTCAGAGACAGAGGGCAGGGTGAATACTGAGAATGACTGAGAAGGGGGAACAGCAGGTAGAAAGGAGGGTATGGTAGCGGGAATGGCGGGAAGAAGTTGCTGATGGATGTTTGTGATTTTGTCAGAGAAAAAGGAAATGAGTTTATTGCAGGAAGCATTTGAAAGGGTTTTTTTGGGTCTTTTGGGTCAGGATAGGCCTAATTCTCGCAATATTACGCAGATGAAAATATGCAGTCTGTGAGGTTTGTTTTAAATGAGAATTAAAAGACAAATCTTGATCAAATTTTACTCCGAGGTTTCTTACAGTAGTGCTTGAGGCCAGATCAATGCCTCAGAGTCTCTGAGTTGTTTGGGGCCAAGAACAATAACTTCAGTTTTGTCTGAATTTAACATAAGGAAATTGGTGCTAATCTAGATTTGTATGTCTTTAAGGCAGTTATGAAGTTTAGTTAATTGATTAGTTTCTTCTGGCTTCATCGATTAATACAATTGTGTATCATCTGCATAACAATGGAAATTTACAGAGTGATTTCTAATGATGTTACCTAAAGGAAGCATATATAGAGTAAATAGGACTGGACCGAGCAAAGAACCTTGCGGAACTCCAAAACAAACTTAAGTACATAAGGATGATTCATCGTGAACATTAAAGGTAGGATCTGGAGGATTTTCAAACAAAACAAAATATAGACATATACAAATGAAATCTTGCTTAATCATCACCTATGGGCTTCTACTCATGTGTGATGGTGACTCTGTTTGCAGAGCTCCTGCCCTTTAACTGTATTTTGATGTTTTTGCGCGTGCACCAGCGCAAGCCTTGCCTGAACCTCTTCTGTGAAGCCTTCTTCCGTACCTCCGGGCTCCATACACCCGGGAGAGTTGAGCCTGATAGGAGGGGCCGAATTTGAATGTGTGTTTACAAACAGCAACTGGAAAATCCTCCAGACCCTACCTTTAACACACTGAAAACGATCAGATAAATAAGATTTAAACCAGCTTCGTGCAGAACCTTTTATGCCAATTAAATGTTCCAGTCTCAGTAGCAGTTTGTTAGTTTGAGGGAAGATGCTATCTGAGGACAGGAGGTCATGAATTTTGCCTCTAATAGTTTTTTTGTCATTAAAAAAGCTCATAAAATCATTACTGCTAAGGGCTAAAGGAATACAAGGCTTAATAGAGCTATGACTCTCAGTCAGCCTGGCTACAGTGCTGAAAAGAAACCTGGGGTTGTTCTTATTTTCTTCTATTAAAGCTGAGAAATAGTTTGCTCTGGCATTGCGGAGGCCCCTCTTATATGTTTCGAGACTGTCTGTCCAGACTAAACGAGATTCTTCCAGTTTGGTTAATTGCCAATTCCTTTCAAATTTTCACGATATTTGTTTTAACTTACGGGTTTGAGAGTTATACCAAGGAGCGAACTTTCTTTGCTTTGTTAACTTCTTTTTAAGAGGTTCTATGGAGTCGAGTGTTGCAGCAAGCCTACGGCGCTATTGACAAGATGATCAGTTCAGGAGAGTTTAAAGTCAGTATGGGAAACCTGTTACTGAAGGACATGGTATTAAATTTAGCAACGGAGGAATCATTTTCTTAAATTTTGCAACAGCAGTATCTGATAAACATCTAGTATAGTAACTGTTGCTGAGTGGCGTGTAATTGAGGAAAAAAGAAATCAAAAGAAATCAAATAATGATCCGATAACAAGGGATTCTGTGGAAAGACTGTTAGGTTATCAATTTCAGTTCCATACGTCAGAACGAGATTGAGAGTATGGTTAAAACAGTGAGTGGGTTTATTTACACCCTGACTGAAGCCAATGGAGTCTAATAATGAGATAAACGCGATAGCCAGGGAGTCATCATCAACGTCAACATGAATCGTCTACAGTAATAACTTTATCTGATTTACCTGAACTAAACTGGATAAAAACTCTAAGAATTAAGATACAAATTCAGAATACGGGCCAGGAGCACAGTACACTTTAACAAATAAAAGTGGCTGCGAGGTTTTCCAGGTCGGATGCAAAAGACTAAGAACAAGGCTTTCAAATGAATTATAATCTAGTTTAGGTTTAGGGCTGATTAACAGACTAGAGTTAAAAATGGCTGCAACCCCCCCTCCTCGGCCGCTGCCTCGAGGAATGTGGGTAACTGCACTAAAAGCTTGTTTAGCCTTAGCCAGCAGTTTTAAATTTGACTCAATGTTGCCCGCTCTGGCCCCAGGGATACATTTGACTATGGCGGCTGGTCTTGCTAACTTCACATTCCTCAGAATAGAGCTGCCAGTGATCAGAGTTTTCTCCTCAGCGGGTGTGTCACTGAGTGGGTAAAAGCAGTTAGAAACATGAACAGGCTGGTGGTGAACCATGGGCTTCAGCTTGGAGCTACGCTTCTCCCGGACAGTTACCCAGCCTCCCAGCTGCACGGGGGTAGTCTGGGGCCGATTAGTGGCCGTTTTAGTAAGCATCCAGAACCAGGAAAAAAGAGACAGAATCCGGAATTTGATAGATGTGCCTTTCCGTCAAAATAAAAGCACCAAGCTAATAAAAATGCGGTGAAACTTTTTAATTTAAAGAAAATAATTTACAAGAAAAGCCCCAAGCCATTAAGTTAACCTTTTTCTTTTATTGTATTTAATTATATTACAAGTTATTGTCTATTTCAGTTGTCTGTTTTATTTAATAGGCACTTGATGTACACTATACCTGTAGTTTGCAAATGCATTTTTTCGATAAAGTTTGGGGCGGTGGGGGCGTAAGAGAGAGGAAAACTGCATGATGCTCGCCATGTAGCATGCTCTATCAACCACAACAACAACCTCAACAACAACAATATGGTACTAAACCGGAGACGGAATTCGATGGTGGGCCAGAATTTAAAGTTTTACCTTGGTGAACACTTTTACTTTGGTGAATTTGGTGAATTCTGGATCCGCTCTCTAGACCGGAACCAGAATCCAGACAAAATTCAGAGTGAATGGAAACCAGGCTCTTCGCCGTACGTGAAGAGCCTGGTGCACGGGGGTTACTGGGGGACTGCTAGGAGAGGCTATGCTATGTGGCTCCGCACCAGCTACAGGGGGCTGGCTAACTACCGCAGCTACCGAGTGATTTTCCATGGTGCAGAGCCGCGCTTCTAATTCAATGAGCCTCGCCTCCAACGCAGCAAATGCTACTACACTTATTACAGTTACCACTGTCGCTAAAGGAGGCAGAGGCATAACTAAACATCTGGCACACTGAGCAAGAAAGACCAGAGGGAGAAGCCATCGCTTAATAACTATTAAGCTAATGTAGCTAACAAGGCTAATAACATGCAAACAACAGCTAAGAGATTAGCAAGAAAGTTGTAAAAAGGAGGAGAGCTATAAGTGCACAGAAAACACCGGAAATGACACAATCTAGAATACTAGTAGTGATAATACTACTAATTACAGGCCAATATAATTTGTAACATATAACAAGCATTATAACTAGGGATGCACCAATATGGATTTTTTCAACCGATACTGATAACCAATAATTACCTGCTTCTCATGGCCGATCGCCAATACGATAACCAATAAAGTAGAGTATAACCTGTAGTTTATGTACAACTGAGGATAAGAAAGGCTGAGATGTAGCAGTGTTTTCCCTAGGTTTCCTCCGAAATGACATGCCGTCGTGTAAATAAGATAAATAACATAAGGTTATTTAGTTTGTTTAATAAATGGACAAGGTATAGACCTGTTCTATAGGAAAGGTAACCTTAAATGACTTCTGTTGTGATCTGGCGCTGATGTAGTGAGAAAATATGGATAATTTAATAATCCATAGCCCTGACCAAATCAAATCAAACTGACATCACTAATACAACAAAAACAAACAACAGTTCTGACTCTTCCATACCAGCCAACATTAGGCTTTGATAAAGGGGGAGATTTTATGGGTTATTGTCAAATTGCCGACTCTCAACAACCCTGCCCCTATATAACCCTACACAACAGATGAACATAATAAATACAAGGATGTGAAAGTAAAATGACTTTTACTCAGTTTTAAATTTATAGTTAACAGCAAGAGAGAGGGAAAATATTATGCCCAGTGTTACTGTGTAATTCTCTGGTGTATCAGTAAAATGTATAAGCTACACTGCAGTGAAGTCTCTACTAACAAAAACAAACATTGACAGCTGCCTCATATGATTAAGTTAAATTCACATCGGATCCACATCTGGTGTATTAAATGTTTATATTGTCAAGCTGCTTTTTTATAAACACACCCAGGCGCTGTCTCACCATCCCATGAAAGATCAGCCTACAACTACCAAGTAGCCTAGAATAACAACGCACTATTGATTCACCTAACACATTAACATTCATACAAACAAAAAAGTGGCTGTGTCTCACACACACACACACACACAGACACACACAGACACACACACACACACAGCCAGAGAGAGAGACCTGCTCCAGACTTGGTTGCCAGATAACAGTACCAATAATTGCTAACTGTAGCATCACATGGCTGGTGGTTATTAATAAGTTTAACAACAAAGTCAAGCCTTTTAAAAGCTTTATTTTGGATGTAAGCCGCTGCTCTTAGCTCATGCTAACAGTCTAGAGATGGTCCTTCCTTCGTCTAACCTGTGTCAGGTGGTCGGAGACTAGACCCTCGGCGCAGTCCTATTGTTTTCCTCTGGAACTGTAAAAGACACCCACACTGCGCTATGTTTTGCCCTCTAGACAGCGTGCTGCAGTTGTTGTTCTTCTTCTCTGTGTTTATTGGTGGCTCACAAAGCAAGTTTAAGGTACATGTATCGCCACGCACTGTGTCTTGTGTTTAGATGCTGCCCCTATTAATTAAATGAAAGCAGTCTGGCTTCATATTATCGGCGCTATTTATCGGCTTTAACTTTAATTATTGGAATAATGCATAATTATAAGAATGTCCCTTTTATCAGCCCAGTATATATCGTGCATCCCTAATTATAACAGTACATAATTTATAATTTGGATTTTTTTCTTTTTGTTTTATTATAACCATGACAGACCATCTCAACCATTTGGTAGAGTCCCATATTTTAAAAATTATGGGGTCTGTTAAAAAAATATAGATTTTTGTCAGTATCACCCCATGGAAATAAAAAAAATGTGAAAAAAATCCATTGCTTTTCTTAGTTTTTTTCTTTATGTTTTTTAAAATTAAAGTATGTCAGAAAATACACATTAAATCAAATCCAACATGTTATTAACAATAGTAATTATTTACAGTACACAAGACTGAAGATGGGCTAGCTGTTAGCTATGAAGTTATATGTTATATACAGTGGCGGCTGCTGGTCTTTCAAGGAGGGGAAGCTCATTTTTCAGCCTACATCATAAAATGTGTCCGTTTATTTATACATAAATTCTACCCTCTGGGGCTGCTACGTGAGGCTAGTAGTATAGTATAGTGTGACGGCCTGTGAGTGCTTTGGGACGGTGGAGGGGCTCACAGCAGCATCCGCTGCTCATTGGGGACAGTAACTGCAGAGCGACAGAAGTCAGAGTCTCCAAACATGAGTATAGTCTCCAATAACACCAGAAAAAGATACTAGATTTGTCGCTAGTCATTTTTAACAAAGAAAAAGTCACCAAGAGGATTGCCCCATAGACCCCCAGAGACGCTGAGCGTCCGATGGGCGGGACAAAACCGAGCATTTATCCAATGACTGTCTAGTTTCGCTGCAGTGGAACAACCCACTCTGTGCTTCCCCATTGAAGTCTTTGGACGCTGAGCTTCAACACTGTTTAATGCACTGTGACGCTACGGGAGTGAATGAGAAGAAAGTTGTGTCAGTGACCTGTGATAAGTAGCTGATTCTGAACAAAAGTTGAAAGCGTTCTAGCGCATATTTAGTCAATGAAATGTAAACACAACAGTACATATTTGACCACTTATTTTTGACATTTTAGGGGAAGCTGAGCTTCCTTGCAGTCTTGGAGCAATCGCCACTGGTTATATATCCCATGAAGTTATATTTATATGTTATCTAGTTATTATTAAAATCTATGGTCCTTGGCTGCGAGGCAAACTAGTAAGCTAACTGCTGAAATATATCGGCCAGTTAGCAGTGTAATTATTAGGTAGAGCGGTTCGTCCACCAATCGAAAGATCAACGGTTCCAGCCCAGCTCCTCCAGTCTGCATGTCGAAGTATCCTTGAGCAAGACACTGAGCCCCAAATTGCTACCAATGGCTGTTCCATCGGCGTGTGAGTGTGTTAAAACTGAGTAGCAGGTGGCACCTTGTATGGTAGCCTCGGCCACCAGTGCTTGAATGTGTATGTGTGAATGGGTGAATGTGATTCTTAGTGTAAAAAGTGCTTTGAGTGGTTGGATGACTGGAAAGGTGCTATACAAATGCAGGTCCATTTACCATTTAATTTAAGGCCACCAAAAACATTATTGTAGGTACAGCTTAATATGCGACTCAGTTTAATACAATATTTGTAGTGGGGGTCCCTGCTCCATCTCTCTTTCAGGGTCCTTGTCCTGTAAAGAGTTGAAGACCCCTGTGAACAAATAGCTTTGATATGGTATTAGTGCATATTTCATTCATCATTATAAAATTCAAGAAATGCACTGCCTTTTTAAATGGCTTATGCACCCAAGTGGCCACATAATCCATGAAAGATGAAGTCAGAGTGAAAGTGCATCAAGATAATAACATTAATACTGTCTAGGCTAGATATGACACTAAATGCCCAGGCTGAACTGTATCACTGCCTGAATCTAGTGTTTTTTTGCACTGGCACACTGAAAAGGTCCCATTTTCAGCCGTGATATTCAGCAGCTTCATTACTTCCTGTCTAAAAGTAGCACAACATAGAAGTAAAAGCAGCGCTGTGTTTTTTTAATTGTCAAAGTGCAATGAAAATGTTATCCCTGAAATCAATGGATAATTGTGACAAATAATCGTGATAGCAATAAAGGTAAAAAAAAAAAAAAAAAATACATATAACAGCAGGTTAGCCGGGAGACTGGGGTTTGAGTCCCAGTCAGGGCAGGTAACACATATCCAGTCTGAATCCTTAGGCAAGGTTCTTAATGCGACTAGCTGAAACCGCAAAAACAAGAGTCATACAGGCTTGAAAATGTCGCCCAGGTCAACAAGGTTTGCGCCAGGTGTTGGGGAACTGGGGCACGGTGATAAGAAATGGGCTACTGGAACAAAATATAGATGGACAAGAGCAGAAAATAGGGGAATGTTGGAATACTACTATACAAGTAACCCCAGCGAGAGGGGTTACATGCAGAGGATATGGAACATATGGATGCTTTGAAACCCAACATCTACATTAGTATTATGGGACTCGCCAAGGTAGGAACCTTGTGTGAGTTTTATTGTGCTGCACACAGGAGCAGAATAAAGTTGGCACTTGAACCATCCTGAAGCGTCTGTCATATGTTACTGTGTTATGCCTTTAGATATTACTCTACTATACATGAGAGTAACAAGACATGGTGTCAGAAGAAAGTTAGAACTGTGACAGATAAAAGTTAGCGTGTTTGTGTCCGGTGAACGCGGAGTTTACGCATGACTGTTTCTTTTCTGCCAAGCAGTAGCTACGTTGCTAGTGAGAGCCAACAAGCCCGCAAAGCGGCAACATGAATCAGTTTCAAGTCTCCCCGCTGGAGAAGTTCACGTTCAGTTCAATTCAGATTTATTTATAAAGCCCAATATCACAAATCACAATTTGCCTCAGAAGACATTACAGCATACGATATCCCTCTGTCCTTTGGACCCTCACAGTGGATAAGAAAAAAACTCCCCATTAGGCACTAAGACTTTGTCTGAGACAATCAGAAGGTCATTTGTAAATTTTACTAGTGCTGTCTCTGTGCTATGATGCGCTCTAAAGCCTGACTGAAATTCCTCAAATAAATTATTATCGTGGAGAAAGTCACACAGCTGGTCTGCGACTACTTTTTCAAGGATTTTTGAAAGAAAGGGAAGATTAGATATTGGTCTATAGTTGGCTAACACCTCTGGATCCAGGGCGGGCTTTTTTAGGAGAGGTTTAATTACAGCTACCTTAAACGACTGTGGCACATAGCCTAGATATATTGATCATGTCTAATATGTAAGTGTTAACTAAAGGTAAGACTTCCTTAAGTAGCCTAGTTGGGATGGGGTCTAAGAGAGTAATCTGGGGATAGCAATCTAAATATATATCAGGTCTTATAGCTGTGTTCGAGGGCAGATAGGTGCTGTCTTAGGACAAGAGGTCATGAATTTTCCCTCTAATTGTTAAGCAGAAACCTAGGACTGGACCCACTATGCAGACACAGAGGCTGAGTTCGGTTCAAAAACAAAAGAAAGAATCCATGAGGGCTACTCCAGGTGGGGTAGTGAGCAAGTGGAATGGTCCAACAAGGTGGAATTGTTTGGCGTGGATGGTCTGGAGACGAGGCTGGGCACGGCTGGCTTAACAAACAGGAGATCAAGATGAGAACAAATACTTGCAAAATTAAAAGTATTAAAATTAAAAGTATGTGAACCAAAGAGTTACCACGGAGGGTCAACAACGAACTGGCGGAGAATGGGTGAGAAAACTTAAACTGCACAGGTGAGTAGATGTAGAAGTTTACTGGTAGCAACAGGCTTGAGTTGTGACACATGAAAAGTGGGATGAGTTTAACAGCTGAGGGACTTATGATGTTGTCAATGGGGAAACGGCCAATGTAGCATGGGGCGAGCTTCCGGGATTCAGTGAGGAGGGGAATGTTTCTGGTGGAAAGCCAAACAGACTGATCTGGTTGACAGGGAGGGGCTGGGGTCCAGTGGCGATTAGCAGAGCGTTGAGTGTTAGCTTGGGTGCGTTCAAGGGCCGCTTTGGTTTCCTCCCAGATTTCTTTGCAATGAGCAATATGCTCTTTGACCGACTGAACCGCCAGCTCCACCTCCTGAGCTGGGAACAATGGAGGCTGGTAGCCTAGGGACACTTCAAAAGGAGATCGACCAGTGGCAGAACAGGTTAATGAATTGTGCGCATACTCAACCCAAGGGAGATGGACGCTCCAGGTGGTAGGGTTGGCGGCAGAGACACAGCAAAGAGCAGCCTCTAAATCCTGATTGGATCTCTCCATCTGACTGTGGGTGGAAGCTGGACGAGAGACTCACAGAGGCCCCCAAGGCTTTACAGAAAGCCCTCCAAACCTGGGAAATGAATTGGGGACCTGGTCAGAGACAATGTCCACTGGAATCCCATGCAGGCGAACGACATGAGCGCACAATAACTCAGCAGTTTCAAAAGCAGAGGTTAACTTTGGGAGAGCAACAAAATGTGCAGTTACCTTGAGTTACCTTCGGAAACTGGGACTGTAACAAAGTCCATGGCAATGTGGGAGCAGGGCTGCCCAGGGATGGACAGAGGCTGGAGGAGACCAGCAGGTGATTTATGAGATGCCTTACTGCGAGCCCAGGTGGTACTGGCGGCCACATACTCCTGGGTGTCAGCTTCCAGTGTAGGCCACCAAAAGTGTCTTTTGATCAGGGAAATGGTCCTGTTAGCTCCAGGATGACAGGCAAAATGTGAACTGTGGCACCACTGCAGGACCTGTGAGCAGACAGACTGGGGAACAAACAGGTGATTAGCAGGACCGTTACCCGGGTCTGGATCCTGACATTGAGCCTCCCTGACTGTCTTCTCAATTCCCCAGGTAAATGCAGCCACAACTCAGTCTGAAGGCAGGATGGTGTTGGAAGGGGAGCTGTTCTCCTCTGAGGAGAACTGGCGGGACAGGGCATCGGGTTTGGTGTTCCTGGAACCAGGACCAGGGAAATGATGTATCCTAGGAATGACACTGACTCAACATGGAATTCACACTTTTCAGCTTTGACGAACAACTTATTTTCCAAGAGGCAAGTTAGAAACTGGTGGACATGGGACACCTGTTCTTGGGGTTCTTGGAAAAAATCAAGATATTGTCCAAGTAGACAAACACAAACTGGTTCAAAAAATCTCTGAGTACATCATTAATGAGGGCTTGGAAAACTGCAGGGGCGTTGGTGAGCCTGAAAGGCATCACCAGATACTCAAAGTGACCCGGAGGAATGTTAAATGCAGTCTTCCATTCATCACCCTCTTTATTACGTACCAGGTGGTAAGCATTGCGCAGATCCAGCTAGAGAAGATGGTGGCTCCCTGCAGGGGTTCGAAAGCAGGATACTTATTCTTCACAGTGATGTTGTTGAGACCGTGAAAATCAATACAGGGTCTGAGTGTCTTGTCTTTCTTGTTTACGATGAAAAATCCTGCTCCAAGGGGCATCGGTAGCGTAGTGGATAGTGCCGGCACCCCATGTACAGAGGCATTGCCTTGCTGCAGCGGCCACGGGTTCGAATCCGGCTCGTGGCCCTTTGCTGCATGTCAGTCCATGTGTACAAAATCACACAAGAACTATATACAAATATGCAATCCACACAGAAAGGGGTCAGTTACGCTGCCAGACGCTGCATGCCACCACCCGATGCTCAGGCACCAGATGCAACCTGAGCAAACCAGCCCCGCAAGACGCAAGGGCTAGGTGTGAGGAAGAGGCCCCTCAAATGGCCAGCACCCTGCTAGGCCACTTACAAGGATTTGGGACACCTCCCTGGCCGGACCGAAGTGGCCCTCAGCACGTATTCCCCAAAGGAGGTGCTGGCCGCCACATTCAAACACTAAAACCAAGTAAATGTGGTCGAAGCCGACCACGTAGTGGCTGCACACACCTCTGATAGGGTGGCGCCCCGCCACAAGGCCCAAGAGGTTGATACACCCGGTGTGGAGTGCGCTCTTACCCCCACCGGCACCGGCTCGTCTGCTTCTCTGTATGCCCATTGAATTGCCTCCACGACCCAATGAGACAGCCTAGCCTTAGATACTGACTCACCCAAGGACTGGGGCCTGAAACAGACGAACAGTTGATCTGTCTTCCTGAATAATGCTGTACGCTGAATACAGGTCTTCAGCACCCTAACCAGCCATAGCACTGACTCCTCCTGACCCTCACCTGCCTCCTGAGAGGGCCTTAGGGAGCGCAGCTCCACTGACTGATTCAGGTGAAAGTCAGTGAGCACTTTTGGTAGGAACGCCGGATTTGGACGTAGGACAACCTCCATGTCGTAAAACCCACAGCAACTCTCATGTACAGAGAGAGCCTGCAGTTCCCCCACCTTCTTGGCTGATGTTACTGCCAAGAGGAATGCGACTTTGAGCGACATGCACTGAAGGCTCACCGATTCCAGGGGCTCAAAGGGCTTCTCCACCAAGACAGACAGAACCCGACCCAGGTCCCACGTTGGGATGGACGGCCCAGGCCCACAGATTGAGCCCCTGATGGAAGGGATGAAACACGGTCTCCCGTACCTGACTCAACAGGTCCAAGTGAACCGGAAGTTTCCATGGTGTCCCGTCCAGGAGTGGTGTCATCCACAAGAACCATGTCATGAGGGCCCAGTCTGGCGCCACCAGGATCACACGGACCTCCTCCCGACTGATCCTTTGCAGCAGGTTGTGCAGAAGGCTGAACGGGGGAAAAGCGTAGAGCAGCCCCTGAGTCCACTGGTGTGCCATGGCGTCAATGCCCAGGAGAGGCAAGACCCTCCCCATGGAGTAGAACAGTGGGCAGTGAGCATTGTCTCTTGAGGCAAACAGGTCGGCCACTGCTCCGCCGAAGCGGTGCCAGATTTCCTCCACCACTGCTGGGTGCAGCCTCCAGTTCCCCGGATGTGGCCCGCTCCTGAAGAGGAGGTCTGCCACCACATTCACCACTCCCAGCACATGCATGGCCCTGAGTGACAGGAACTGTGTGTACGCCCATGTCCTCAGTCTGTGTGCAATCCTGCACAGATGCGGAGAGCCCATGCCCCCTTGTCTGTTGACATATGCCGCTGCCGTGATGCTGTCAGTTCTCACGAGAACATGGCGGCACTGCAGCATTGGCAGGAAATGCAAGAGGGCCAGGTGGATTGCCCTTAGTTCCAAGACGTTGATATGCTGACCCCGCCAGAGGACCCCCCAGCGCCCAGTGGTGCCCCTGCCTTCGTGGAGAGTGCCCCAACCCTCAAGGGATGCATCCACAGAGACCACCTGGCAATGCAGTACTGGACCCAGCCTGCTGCCCCTTGAGATGTTCCCTGGGACCTTCCACCACCTGAGGGCCATACACAACCTCCTGGTGACCAGCACCATAGTCCATATGTTTCTCTGTGGGCACAGCCCCAGACTGAAAAGACACCTCTGCACCAGGCGCATGTGCAGGAGAGCTAATCGTACCACCTGAACAGCAGCAGCCATGAGGCCCAGAAGGCGCAGACACAGTCTCCAAATGACTCTGGCCCCCAGACGAAAATGTACGAGGTAATCGCTGAGGGAGTCCTGTCTGCCCTGTGTCAGCCTCACCAACCCAGTCCTGGCATCCAGCCACATACCTAGGAACTGGGTGGTCTGAGCCGGCTGAAGATTGCACTTTTTGTTGTTGATGCATAACCCCAGGTCCTAGATGTGCGCCAACAACATTTGCACATGACGATGACACTGCTGCTCTGTCTGAGTGCATATGAGCCAGTCGTCCAGGTAATTCATCACCCTGAGACCCTGCCGCCGCAGAGGCCCCAAGACTGCATCCATACATCTGGTGAAGGTGCAGAGAGCCAGTGAGATGCCAAAGGGGAGGACACAGAATTCGAAGATTTGGCCGTCGAAGGCAAACCTGAGAAACCTCCTGTGGCCTCCCAAATCGGGATTTGAAAATATACGTTCTTGAGGTCGACTGTTCCAAACCAGTTGTTCACAAGGACAGCCTGTTCCACTCATGGCACAGTCAACATCTTCTACTTCCGGGGCTGGAGGAACCTGTTCAGGCCCCTGAGGTCCAGAATTGGCCAGAGCGTCCCGTCGTATTTCGGTATGAGAAAATAACGGGAATAAAACCCTACTTGCCTGTCTTCTTGCCCCACCTCTCTGATGGCCTTCTTGGCCAGAAGAGTGGACACTTCTGAGCGCAAGACCTCTCTGTGAAGGTGATCTGCTGTAATCACAGGAGGGGTGCTCAGAAACTGAAGACAATACCCCTGGGTCATTGTTGAAACAACCCAGGGGTTCGCCCCCAGGGCTTCCCATGAAGCATGGGACCCCTGAGGGCACAGGCAGGCTGGGGAAGATGTAGCGTCAGGTTCGGGACTACAGGCCCTGGGTTGCCTTGCCACCACAGCCCTTGTTCCCTTTTCCACCGCGCTGTGCCGCATCCAACCCTCAGATCCGGCTGGGGCTGACTGAACTGCTGCTGTTGCTGCTGCTGCTGCAGCTGTTGCAGCCGACGCCCTTCCTAGCAGCCAGTGTTCTGCCTCAAAGCGTTTGGCATTTCCCTAGCAGCGCGGCGAGCCTCCTGTGCCTGCTGGATCATTGCCGTTGCATCTGGTCCAAACATCGGCTCCAAAGGCAGCCTGAGAAGACATGCCTTGTCTTCAGGCTGCAACTGGGACTGCGATAACCACAGATGGCGATGTGCCTGCCTCCTCTGACAGTCGCTGGACCAAATGTCGTTGGTACAGGGACAGTATGGCTGCTGTGTTGGCTAGTTTCATCTGAACTGCCATAGCACCATGCATTTTTTCAAGCAAGCCATCCATTGCACTGCAGTTCTTGCTCCGGCTTTTCCCTTTCCTGAGAACTGATTTGGAGGGAGCCAACAGAGCTGCTAAAGCAGTGTCCACAGAGGGTGATGGCCCGCAGCCTATCCTCTCTGGAGCATGCACTGCAGTCATGGTCTGACAGAGCCCAGACCAGTGACCCACCATCAATGGTGTCTTAAACTGCTTCCTGACCACCTCCTCAAACTCCGAGAGCAGGGGCACCAGGAAGGCAGAGGCTGCAACCCCCCCATCTTGTAATCAAAACGTGATGGGGCAGGCCCTTGGCTGGGCGGCATGTGCACATTAAGGGCAGCAGCTGCCCTACTGATAAGACCTTGCAGGCGAGGCGACCACTTCTCATCAAGCTCCTCCTCCCCTTCCCATTGATCTATAGAGAGCATGTCTATGTCCTCATCCAAGGGATGCAGGGAGAGACTGTCATCCTCGTCCCCCTCCACATCTATCAAGGGGGAAGGGGGATGGAACTCCACAACAGTCGGCCTTACTTCATATGAGGGCCCGGCACTGACTGGGTGGGACTTAGTTACAGACAGCACACCCCCTACTGTGCAAAACATAATGGGGGCGTGTGCCCCACCCGTGCCAGTCCCCCCTCCCGCTACCCCCCCAACGACAGAGGCCGCCAACCTAGACCACTTGGTGGGCTGTGACCCTACAGTAGGGGTGACTGTTTTCAAAAACAACCAGCAACGAGCCTCTCTTTGCCTTGCTGTCATACAGAAACAATTCATGCATGCAGCAGGGTCTTCCCGCACAGCCCAAGCATGGTCTTCCCCCAAACAATAAATACAAAAGTCATGTGCATCTTCTATAGGGATTTTCACCCCACAGCCCAAGCACAGCGGACCCTCCCGACTTGCCATAGCTATGACATCACATCACGTGAACAGGAGGAGCCCACAGTGTTTTGGTAGCCAGAGGTAGCAACAGGTAGCAACAGCCAAGTGCTAGCCCTTTACTTTTTAAAAGATGAATGAATCAAGGGGGAGAGACAGCGGACAGCAAACTTGCGTTATGAGTGCAGCACAGAGTTTGTTAACGTGCTTAATGTAACACAAAAGTCAACCCAGGAAGAGGACGCTGGCCGTGCCCACGACTCATCTCTTCTTCAAACCAGCTGTACCGACGCGGTACCCTCTCCCGATGGATTACTTTAGTTACACACAGGAAAAAAAGGACTATAATGAGAGAGAACGCTGGCTGCACCCGTGACTGTGTCCCATCTTCAGACCAACTATACTGCATGCGGTACCCTCAGCTCGCTTTTCCTTCTCCAAAGAAAAGAGAGAGCAAGAAAGTGACTTTGCAATCCTGAGAGGAGCCTAACGACAGACCATCTCTCTACCCACAGGTAAGTGGATTACACACAAAGCCACTGTTCAAACTTCCCGCTCCTCCTTCTTTTTTTTTTCTCTCAAACAATTGCACAGACTTTCTTCTGCTCTCACGTTGTCTGATCCAGTGAAAATCAGAGGATCAGCGGGACTGTGCGCAGCTGGGTCTATTTATAGACCGCGCAGGGGAAGCCACGATAGGCATGGTGTGTCTTAAAGCCTCAGTGTGTAAAAATGGTGAGTAACAGTGACATCAGCGGTCATTGCAGCGCTCACTCACGCTCACTCACTCACCCCTTCTGCCAGGTAAGTGACGGTGGCCTCGTAGGACAAAAAGCCTTGTGCAGACAGCAGAGATGGCATCATCCACAAGTTTTTCAGGAGTATCCAGCGACGTGGTGAATATTTCTTTAGGAGTCTAAACCATTACGATATGTTATAGTTTACCAGTGAGATATAGGTTATCTGTGAGATATATGTTAGGAGTGTTTTATTTCTAATTGTTTTGGTAACACAAGCAAACATTAGCACAGTAATGCTAAAATAACAGGTTTTATGTGATAGTCACGGCACAGTGCGGCACATATAGGTTGGTACGATTATAATATATGCGTTTCCAGAGTGTTCTTCCACAGAACACAGGGAGACGAGGAAGAGGAAGAGGGCGAGGGGGTAGAGGCGGTGCAGGAACGGCCAGGCGAGGAAGTGTGTCTCGGCTACCCGGAGGGAAGAGGAGGAGGAGAGGATGGCAGCCTTCGCAGCAGCGCGAGAGGAATCAATAGATTAGGCTGTAGGCTAGGCTAACCAACCCTAAGGCTGTAGCTCTGGGACAACGTTAGCCAAGGCTAGGATAACGTTAGCACGTAAATGTAGCCTCACTCGAACAGAGACGAGAGGAAAAAGAAGTTGCAAATATGAAGCTAAAATGATTTTAAAATATCAGATTGAATTACCTGTCTAGCAGAAAGCAGGCAACCTCCGCATCCCTTGTGAAATCCTTCTCCTTCAGGAGTTCTTTCCACCTGGAATAAGCAATACCGATACTCACTCGCGTTTTGTCCCGTCCTCGCTTATCTGATCTTTTTCTTTTATTTGGTGGCGTGGTTTCCCTCTTACGGGGCAAAATATATGTGTGGTCCTCCATTTAAAGTGCGACAGAGTCATAAAAGTACAAAGCAGGTTCACGCAGAAATGCCGCGGATTGATCTTCACCTTAACCGCCTCCAGTGACGGCAGGTTCTAGGTAAATGCGAAAGGCAAAGCATGTATATCCCTTTCGGCCACTGTATTCAAATATAGCAATGCAAGAGGGCAGCGTCCAGCAGACCATTCCCTGCCTGTGTATATATAGAGAAATCATTCTAAGCCTATGAGAAAGCTTCCATTTGTATGTGAATTGCATTACACTTTAGTAAATACATATTTACGAAAGCAATAGTTGATATTTGCTAATAAACAACCAAATAAATTACACATTGTAACTTTAAATGATTATTTACGTCAACTGCTAGGATGTCAGTAATTCCATAACATATATTCTATATGTAGTGGAGAGATACGTGGGTCTGTGATGGTCTGCCTCCCCCGACCATCACAGACCCACTGCCGAACCGGACAGCCTGAGCTCCTGGACAGTCTGTGGTGGTACTTGGTACTTTGATGCACAGATACATAACGTCCCATAGGTCTTCAGTTGGATTTAGGTCAGGGAAATGAGAGGGCCAGTCAATGGGATTAATGCCTTCATCATCCAGGAACTGCCTTCACACTTGCCACATGAGGCTAGGCAGTGTCCTGCACCAGGAGGAACCCAGGGCCCAGTGCACCAGCGTAAGTCTGACAATCACTCTGAGGATTTCATCCCAGAACCTAACAGCACTCAGAGTTCTGTTGGCTATGACATGGAGGTCTGTGCGACCCTCCAAGGATATGCCTCCCCAGACCATCACAGACCCACCGCCGAACCGTTCAGGCTGGATGATGTTACAGGCAGCATAACATTCACCATGGCGTCTCCAGACTCTTTCAAAGTAAACAACTGTCCACAGTTAGCCCAACAGCCAGCAACAGTTAGCCCAACAACCGGTGACTGACGATATATTCAAGCACTTAATTAAAACTCAACAAAAAGAAAATAAAACTCAGGAAAACTGTCATAGTTAATTAGTTCACTGTTCCTATGATAAACTCTGGTCTTGTGAAAATAAATTCTTAATTCATGGAATAAGATGTGAAAAGCTCTATATGCTTCATTTACCCACTGCATCTACTCAGCCAATTGTCAAAAATACTTTTCCAATAATCCAACCGTAGTCCCCAGCACACCTCTGTTCAAGTGAGTAGTAAAACTATGATGCATGGTAACACACATGTGGGCTGTCTGATTTGTAGTTTGCCACAGCAACCAGAAAAACTGCCCATGCTGAAATTCAGTGCAACAGGATAATTGTGTTTCTGTTGGCATCAGAGGGCAACTCAGGCAAAGGCACCACCAGCCGCTGTTTGCTCTCAGCAGCTTAGGTCCTGGAAAGTCTCACCAGTACTCTTTTGTACGGCTCAGCTGCAGCCTTGGATGCACTCCGCTGTATTTCTTTGGGTGGGTCAAATAAATACCCTGCCTGAATATCAGAGTCATCAAATACACTGTAAAATATATCCTTGACCATAATACTCTGCACTCATAATAAATGATGCCATTTTGGCTGGTAAAAATGTAGCTAGTTTGCAATACGAGACAAGAGGGAAGATTTGATTTTTGGATGCATTCAGAGCATGCCCCCCTGGATTGCTCACAGACTCTCTTTCTGCTAGACCATAACCTGCATGCTCATGGCAGCAGCAAACCTGCACAGACACAAGTTTTGCAACTAACTTTCCAGTAACAAGGAGAACCAAGTTGAGTTAGCACCCATTCAAGGATTGGTAACGTAACAACTGGGCATAGCTTCATCACAGCTTTACAGGCTAAGCAAGACTGTTTAACTTGTATGTGATTTAAGGCTGTTTCCTGAGTAATTGTTGTGATTGTTTGCAGTTAGGTTATTGGTTAGTTGGCTTCGCCAAAACTAAGTGTTTAGTTTGCTAATGCTGTTCACAGACAACGTCTTGCATGCAACTAAACATCCTCTGTACTAATCCAGACCCTATGCAACACATATCACAGACTCATTTACTTGAAAGCCTGTTGTGCTGCTGCCGTGGTCCTGCCAGATGCCTCCTGCTGCTGCTGCTGCCATCATTAGTCATTAGTCATACTTCTACTGTTATTATACACATATGACTATTGTCAAACATGTATACTGCCAGATATTAATACATACTTTCAACATATTGTACCACAGTAGCCAGAACTATAACTATAATATTATTACTTTCAATAATGTTGTTGTAAGCTACTGTCATTACCTGCATCTCTCTCTCTCTCTCTCTGTCTCATTGTGTCATACGGATTACTGTTAATTTATTATGCTGATCTGTTCTGTACGACATCTATTGCACGTCTGTCCATCCTGGAAGAGGGATCCCTCCTCAGTTGCTCTTCCTGAGGTTTCTACCGTTTTTTTCCCCGTTAAAGGGGTTTTTTGGGGAGTTTTTCCTTATCCGCTGCGAGGGTCATAAGGACAGAGGGATGTTGTATGCTGTAAAGCCCTGTGAGGCAAATTGTGATTTGTGATATTGGGCTTTATAAATAAAATTGAAAAAAAAAATTGAAAATTGATATTCTCATGAGAAAGAGAACTGACAATTTCATCAAAGTACGTGAGCCGAAGAGTTACCACTGAGGGTCAACAACGAATTGGCGGAGAATGGGTGAGAGAGCTGGTCTTTTAAACTGCACAGGTGAGTAGATGACGAGCTGCAGGTGTGTGCAGGTAATGGAAGTAGCCACGCCAAGCCTAAGACTCACAGGGAAAAAAAATCACAGGACAAACACAGAACAAGCAGGGGAGGGGGAAAACAGCAGGAAACAAGGGGAAAACATCCTAACACTAATAGTTAGAATTTTGTCGTTAAATAGCTCATAAAATCATTACTGCTAAGGGCTAAAGGAATACAAGGCTCAATAGAACTGTGACTTTCTTTCAACTTGGCTACAGTGCTGAAAAGAAACCTGGGGTTGTTCCTATTTTCTTCCATTGAAGATGAGTAATAGTTTGCTCTGGCATTGCAGAGTGCCCTCCCATACGTTTTGAGACTGACCTCCCAGACCAAACGAGATTCTTCCAGTTTGGTTAATCGCCAATTCCTTTCAACTTTTCGCGATATGTGTTTTTATTTTGGGGTTTGGGAGTTGTACCAAGGAGCTTTCTTTGCTTCGTAAACTTCTTTTTAAGAGGTGCTACCGAGTTGAGTGTTGTTTGCAGCGAGCCTGCAGCGCTATTGACAAGATAATCAATTTGGGAGAGTTTAAAGTCAGTACAGGAAACCTCTGTTACAGAGGGACATGGTATTAAATTTAAAGCTGATGGAATAATTTCCTTAAATTTTGCTACAGCACTATCTGATAAACACCAAGTATAGTAACTGTTGCTGAATGGCTTGTAATCAAGTAGAAAGAAATCAAAATATATTATGTAATGATCTTAAGGATTCTGTGGAAAGACTAGTAAGTTTTCTATTTCAATTCCATACGTCAGGACTAGATCAAGGGTGTGGTTAAAACAGTGAGTGGATTTATGTTTACCAGAGTTTTCTCCTCAGCAGATGGTGAAAAAATGGTTGGAAACGTGAAAAGGCTGCTGGTGAACCGTGGGCTTCGGCTTAGTGCTACGCTTCTCTCGGACAGTTCCCCAGCCTCCCAGCTGCACAGGGTTAACTGGAGGACCGCTAGCAGATGCTACATTATGTGGTTCCACGCTGGCTACAGGTGGCAAGTCCGTCTCACATAAACTAAGTCTGAAGCCAATCTGATTAAATCTGAAGGACAAGTTCTTTAAAACATAACACGTGGGAAACGCCTGTCACATATCCAGGCCTAGACTATTAAGGAGCTTGTCAAGTTTCAGGCAGATTGAACCAAGTACACTTAAATTAATGCCATTTGCTGTGTTTTGGCGAAACATCCAACTTCGCTACGCTGTTATGGCAACGCCATTGGGTGACATTTGGCCATCTTCACAAGATAACATAACCAAGGTCTTAAGGCCTTTATGACCACATTTGAGTTGGATATGGTCAACCTGCCAGGAGGAGCACGTTAAAGTCTAAAACATGTAATTTCCTGTTGCCACCAGGTGGCACTTTGACTATCTGGACAAATATGGTTATTTCAATATGTTTCATGGCGAGACCTCAAAATTTAACGCGCCGCAGCGGGTGTGCCATTGGATATTGGTCAGACCTTATTATAACTGTGGGTCACAATGTAGGACGTTTTCATTAAATAGCAACACGTGGGAAAAGCCATAAATGACGACAAAATTCAAAATGGCCGACTTCCTGTTGGGTTTAGGCTAGGGATGCACCGAATATTCGGTAACCAAATATATTCGGCCGAATATTGCAAAAAAACACACATTTGGTATTCGGTGGAATAAGTTAAAAGCAAGGCCGAATAATAGTGGCGTGTTTTGATAACGCAATCAAACAGCATGCCATGACGGGCGGAGTAAAATGTCGGCAGTGTGGATCCACCCGTCACCGCACTCGCATTTGCGACTAAAAATAGTTTTGAGCGAGCAAAATAGGCTTAAATCATTCAGCACGCTGTGTGAGCAGCCTACAGATTTCAACCACCAGCAGAAACGCAAGGCAAATCCCATCGGTTGTGGGTTGAACGGGGGTCACAGACACAGACAGTAATGTATTCCTGTCAAATACGGCGGCCATTGGCTTACCGGCGACGGAGAAGTTGGCTCCAATAATATCCTCTTTTTGGCGTCATGACTGCCCAAAAGTACCTGAACAGCCGAGCCAGCCGAACACAGGTATGTGATGTGTCAGAGGAGAAACGAACCGTTCACGGCCCACAAACCTCACCGCACTTTAGGGACTGTTCTTTACTTATGAAGGGACTTGTCAGGGGAGGAGGGTGGCTGGTTAATTCTTATTTTATTTATCTATTTTATTTTGATCCCCCCTATGTTCATCACTGATTGATGCTGTTTTTGAAGTATGAATAAGTCAGTAAGTAATTTCTTCCATTGAAATATCATTGATGTATTATAGAAAAGTGATTTATCTTTTTATAAATGACAAAAGGCACATCTGCCTCATTTTCGTTGTGGTATCGTGATACTACTTAGAACCATGATATTTTCATTGGTATTGTACAGTGGGTCCCAATATTGGTACCCTGACAACACTAATCTGGAGGGGGTTCATCTGCAAAAACTAATGAAAAACTAAACAACAATATTTGGTATTCAGTACTCGGTATTCGGCCACACATTTAATATTATTTGACTTCGGCTTCGGCCACAAATTTTCAGTGGGTCCAAGAGACTTTTTTGTGCATCTGAGCATGATACAGGTATGTACCAATTTTTCTGCATGTCGGTGAAACATGCTGGTGGGGCTGCTATTTAAAGGGCGTGACTAAGCCATTTTGCACCGCTCCCAAGGAAAGCCATATCACACATAAATTTACACGGCGACTGAAGGGCATGCAGAAATTGGAGCGTTTTCGAGTATGATAAAAGCCCCAAAAAGGCGATTTGTTTCTAGGAAAAAAAAAAAAAAAAAATCCTTCAATTTCAATAGGGTCCTGGAGGTCGGTGCTCGGAGCCCAATTAAAGCTGCAAGCAGCAATGAAGGTCGCACCGTCACGCAACTCAGATACATGACTTCATTTCTTGAAGTCAGACATCACATGCAGGAGTGAGATGGCATATCCTCCATGGAGTGTGGGTGCTGCAATGACCTTTTTTTTGTACTACTTCCTTTTTCCACTATGTGGCGCTGGACAAACCACTTCCTGTCGCAAGTTTAACACCTTGCCACGGACACGCAGTTTGACGAAAACTCAAGCCTGTAATAACTTTTCTTCTTTAAGGTATTTTGGTGGGACAGACCAGTGTTTGAAGTCGATCGGATAAAATCTCTAGGACTAGTTCCTTAATTTATGAGCACTGGAAATGGGCAAAAATGCACAAAAGTGGCACAAGTAATTTCAAAATGGTGGACTTTCTATAGGGCTTGAAAGGGTGACGTAGCGGAAGTGGAAAAACTGCAGTGCATTGTGGGCTTAGCAGGCAATTGGAAAATCTGTTTACATTGCGCGACACTACAGTTGTGTTTTGTTGTTGTTCTTTTAGCAAATTAACATTAACATTAGCGATATAAAATGGTGCAGACTTGCTGTGTAGTTAACTGCCACAATCGTTCTCATGATCGCTACGGAAAAAGGATCAATGGACTGAGATTTTTCTCCTTTCCCACTTGGAGACAAAGCCAGGGACCTCGGATCTCTGAGCTAACCAAGAGGCGCCGAATGGCTTAGATAGCAGCCATGAGACAACCTCACTTTCAGCAAGATCACCCGACACATGTTGGTATGTTCATTGCATTTGCACACGGTAAGTTAGAATCAAAACATGTGTTATGTTGTTTCATAGGCAGCGTTTAGTAGGCTGCTAGCATTAGCCAAGCTAATGTTAGCAGAGGGCAGCAAACAAAGCAAAATCAAAGCACACCCTCTCTCTCCCCACACATAGGAGATGTATTTGACTGAGTTTTGACTGACCATGAGCCCTTAAAGACTTGGCATTCATAAATTCGTCACCGGTATAGTAGTAATAGAAGACTAGCTCCGCTTCAGACAATGGCGGCAGGTCATTTAAATTCAGTCCAGTTTCGGTGCTCGTAAGGATCCACTCCACCTATTTTCTTTATTTTTTTGAGGTACAGAGCCTTTGGAACAAGGTCCAGCTTGTCTTGGTACCGTCCAACAGACTTCTCCTCAGCCCGGTCCATTTTTTGTTGGTTTCTTTCTCGCTTCTTGCTTCGCTTCTTCTCTCTCTTACCAATGACCTCAAAAGTGGCGCTTGCGATCCACAATGCATTGCGCAATCACGTACCCTTTCGAGCCCTTTCGAGCCCTATTGGGTTGGGAGCATAGATCCAAGAGGCTTTTTTGTACGTCTTATTAGTATTACAGGTGCCTACCAAGTTTCAGACATGCAGGTGAAACCAGCTTCGGGGGATGCTATTTTTTTGTACATCTTAGAGTGTTACAGGTGCTAACCAAGTTTCAGACATGCAGGTGAAACCAGTTTTCCAGGGGGCGCTGTTGAGCCATCTTGGCACATCAAACTACAAAGATCACAACAAACAACAGAATTTGCAACCTCTGATGTGTGTGCCAGGTTTTGTGAGTTTTCAAGCATCCCTTGCCCCTTACAAACAACTTCCTGTTTTATGGTGAATAAGACGTTGCCACGGTGACAGCATTTGACGAAAACTCAAGAGCTTCATTTTTGAGTATTATCAAGGTCTTAGGAGTTTTTATCAGCAAATATTAGGTGGGTCTGATTAACCTGCTAGAAGAGGGACTTCAAATAATGAAAGAAGTTATTTTTTGTAGCCAGTAGGTGGCACTATGATGGTGATTTAAAATTCCTCTATAGATGTGTTCAGGGCTGGACTGTTATCAGTTTTGGAAAGACATGCCTACATTGAGTCAAGTTACAGCAACGTTTATCATCACGGCAAAACATCAAAATTCGCCGCCAGACCATGGCCAGGCCCTTCGACAAAAACTTACAGTTTCCACAGCAAAGTATCATCAAGGTCTTATGGCTTATTTGACCAAGTTTGAGGTTGACTTTGTCGGAGATGTACATCAAAGTCTAAAATATGACACTGTTGCCAGTAGGGGTCGCTATATTTATCACTAATTATTGACATGTAGATGTGATCAGGGCGCGACTGTCATCAGTCCTGTGAAGTTTCGGGAAGATTGGACTGTGTATGCTGGAGTTATAAACTACTTCCTGTTTTGTGGCGAGACCCCTAGGTTTGACGCCTTGCTATGGTCACTTCTGGGCAGACCCAGGACACGCTGGCAGAACCTGGATTAGTGGGAGAAGACAAAGATGACAACTTTGTTCAAAATGCAGTGCCCAGTGTCCATGTACAGTGATACTCCAAAAAGCAGTTCCTTTCCTCTGAAAAGCAGAGACGCACACTGCACTTCTTGCAGAGCGTATTGGAGTGGCCTTTATTGCAGTGTCTGCAGCATCCTCTTTGTCTTTACTGGGAATTGTGCGATCATGTTCTTGCGCACATGCAATGGTAGTACACATGACCTCTACAGAGCAGTCACAGGTCTCTGCAGTGTTACTGTCATGGATGTCAAAGGGCTCTGTGATGTCACTGGTGATACAGGGCTCCATGTCTCTGGTGATACAGGGCTCCTAATGCCTAAAGATGGTCGCCCTCTCCTTGGTGTGTTGACAGTTGATTTTGTCTGAATAAGATGAGAAAAATATCAATTACAATGTCAAACATACAGTACAGGCCAAAAGTTTGGACACACCTTCTCATTCAATGCGTTTTCTTTATTTTCATGACTATTTACATTGTAGATTCTCACTGAAGGCATCAAAACTATGAATGAACACATGTGGAGTTATGTACTTAACAAAAAAAGGTGAAATAACTGAAAACATGTTTTATATTCTAGTTTCTTCAAAATAGCCACCCTTTGCTCTGATTACTGCTTTGCACACTCTTGGCATTCTCTCCATGAGCTTCGAGAGGTAGTCACCTGAAATGGTTTTCCAACAGTCTTGAAGGAGTTCCCAGAGGTGTTTAGCACTTGTTGGCCCCTTTGCCTTCACTCTGCGGTCCAGCTCACCCCAAACCATCTCGATTGGGTTCAGGTCCGGTGACTGTGGAGGCCAGGTCATCTGCCGCAGCACTCCATCACTCTCCTTCTTGGTCAAATAGCCCTTACACAGCCTGGAGGTGTGTTTGGGGTCATTGTCCTGTTGAAAAATAAATGATCGTCCAACTAAACACAAACCGGATGGGATGGCATGTCGCTGCAGGATGCTGTGGTAGCCATGCTGGTTCAGTGTGCCTTCAATTTTGAATAAATCCCCAACAGTGTCACCAGCAAAACACCCCCACACCATCACACCTCCTCCTCCATGCTTCACAGTGGGAACCAGGCATGTGGAATCCATCCGTTCACCTTTTCTGCGTCTCACAAAGACACGGCGGTTGGAACCAAAGATCTCAAATTTGGACTCATCAGACCAAAGCACAGATTTCCACTGGTCTAATGTCCATTCCTTGTGTTTCTTGGCCCAAACAAATCTCTTCTGCTTGTTGCCTCTCCTTAGCAGTGGTTTCCTAGCAGCTATTTGACCATGAAGGCCTGATTGGCGCAGTCTCCTCTTAACAGTTGTTCTAGAGATGGGTCTGCTGCTAGAACTCTGTGTGGCATTCATCTGGTCTCTGATCTGAGCTGCTGTTAACTTGCGATTTCTGAGGCTGGTGACTCGGATGAACTTATCCTCAGAAGCAGAGGTGACTCTTGGTCTTCCTTTCCTGGTGGTTCCTTTCATGTGTGCCAGTTTCGTTGTAGCGCTTGATGGTTTTTGCGACTCCACTTGGGGACACATTTAAAGTTTTTGCAATTTTCCGGACTGACTGACCTTCATTTCTTAAAGTAATGATGGCCACTCATTTTTCTTTAGTTAGCTGATTGGTTCTTGCCATAATATGAATTTTAACAGTTGTCCAATAGGGCTGTCGGCTGTGTATTAACCTGACTTCTGCACAACACAACTGATGGTCCCAACCCCATTGATAAAGCAAGAAATTCCACTAATTAACCCTGATAAGGCACACCTGTGAAGTGGAAACCATTTCAGGTGACTACCTCTTGAAGCTCATGGAGAGAATGCCAAGAGTGTGCAAAGCAGTAATCAGAGCAAAGGGTGGCTATTTTGAAGAAACTAGAATATAAAACATGTTTTCAGTTATTTCACCTTTTTTTGTTAAGTACATAACTCCACATGTGTTCATTCATAGTTTTGATGCCTTCAGTGAGAATCTACAATGTAAATAGTCATGAAAATAAAGAAAACGCATTGAATGAGAAGGTGTGTCCAAACTTTTGGCCTGTACTGTATGTCATAACCCTGGCTCAAGAGGTTATGGCAAAGAAGGGAAAAGGACTCAGAATATGAGTAAATTAATTTATTAAAGTAAACAAATATTAATGAATGAGATAAAGGATGAGATGTGTTAAGTCAGTAGGATCAGTAGTGTGCATGTGGGTGTGTGAGAATGTGCTGCATGGTGTTGTGTGTGCAAATGGATCAACAAAACCAACAAGGGTGCTGCCAGGATGGAGAGAGAGGGAGAAGCACGGGAGCTCCTGCCTTTTATCTTTTGCAGGAGCACCTAGCCCAGGTGCTCCAGATCAAGCAATCAGGCTACACCTCAGAGAGGAAACAGAAAGAGAGGGACTTAGAGGCAACATACAGAACATACAGGCCAGGGCCGTCACAATATCCAGTTCAGTGAAACAGGGAGATGTGCATCCAGGAATGTTGCCAAGTTGAGTTCATGGCCTGATGGCCAGACCTATTTACACATTTACCATCCAATGGCATTGCAAGGCTAAACAATAGGACCTAATGATTATGTAAATATGGTCTTTTGTTTTTAAGAAAAGAAAAAAAAAAACATTCATAGGTTTGTTTTTGGGACAGCTAAAAGTGATGTAATTTTACAACAGTGGGCCTTACAAGGTTAAACAAGTTTAGGGGACTGTTTTTTTGAAAATTTGTAGGGGGCACTACTGAGCCATTTTTTGCCAACTGAGCAGGAGGCCCTTACAATATCAAATATTTCACCAGTTCTGGTATATCTGCAAAGTTTCATGAGTTTTTGAGTATGTTAAGCCTCCCGAATAAGGAAATTCATTTGTCAGAAGGAGAATAATAATAATAATAATTCCTTCAGTTTCAATAGGGTCCTCGCACTGAGGTCGGTGCTCAGGCCCTAATAATAATAAATATAGCTGCAGGCAGCAATCCTGAGTTCAAACCAGCATGGACATTAAAAACTTGAAAGCTGGGTAGAATAAAGACCTTAGACAGTTGATGACACCTGCATTAAAGCCCCTACAAGGAACTTTCATTTTGAGTTGATTTTGGCGACCCTGTGGACAAAAGTGGTAGAGATAAGTGGGAGGGACAGCGGCTTTCCATGCCTCCAGTTGATGGAGTCAATGTTTAACCGGCGCGGAGAGTGCAGGAGAAATGCGCTGCCTGTGTGGACAGTCAAGTGCCTGCGAGTACACTCGCAGGACTTCCACGGCACTAACGCGCTTGGTGTGTCCTTAGCATTAATTATAACAGCCAACTTATTGAAAAATGTCGGGTTTAAATCGGGCTCGGGCCCATAATTACAGTTAATTGGACGGGCCGGTCTGATCCTGTCCCGGACATAACGTGCACGGGCTTGGGCCGAGTCGGGCTGAATTTTTTGGGCCCGATCTAAGCTCTAGGTCACGCACAGACATCAGCAGAAACGAGGGACTTTTGCATACCTAGTTAAAAGTTCCTTGTAGCGGCTTTAAAGATTACCAACAGGTTTTATGACAATCATACAGATACTCATTCATTTATGTCCAAATCTTTACGAGGCCACGCTCTTCTTTGGAAACACTGTTGCTTCCTTTTGGTCAACTGCAGAAACATTTGGCTTAATTAAAAAAGTCCACCGAGTTTGGTTTGAAAAAATCCTCATTGATTTATCACAGGCCATTGCACTTGTTTGGAACCTATTGACTGATTTTAAAATAATACACGTGGTTGATTATTATCATTCAACTTACCCTGCAAAGTTTTGTAATGATAGGACAATCAATTTCTGATTTCTAGTCTGATTTGTGTAATTGCATGCCATTTTTCTGTATTTGTGGTGCCCCCTAGTGGTCAATTTGAATGGAACTTTCAGGTAGGGCTGGGCAATAAATCAATTTTATCGATTAATTAGAATTTGTAGTTAAGGTCGATTTGTTTTAATGAAAATCGAGTTTCTCTTTAACATCTGCCACTGATGCTCCCCGCTGGGCTCCCATAGTTCCCCCCAACCAATTCTCCTCTGCTCTCTGTATCATGCACGCCCTGACACAGGTGTGCACACAGATGAGCACACTAGAGCGCGGTTCGGGCCACATTTCCCTGATTATAATTATAACCGAGCCCGGCCTGAACCCGACAGTCTTTCTGATTTTTAAGTCCGAACCCGACCCGAACGCGACATAGTTTGTTACCTGACATAGTTATTGTTATGGACAGTGTATAAATGTCCTTCAACAGACTGCTGATATGTACAGTCAAACACGCCGCTAAACTCAAGTGGAGCAGAGCCTGTGCTGTGTTCAGGCGTTGTCACGGAAATAACAAATTCCAGCCCGTGAATAGACCATAGCACAACACAGCATTATGTCAAGCGGGCCAAACCCGAGCAAAATTTTGCTGTTTTTCATTTGGTATCATATAGTTTGTTATGGAGTCCGTGATTTCCCTGTGTCTCTTTGAGGTCTTGTCATATGGCGTGACACTTGTACACATGTATGCGTAATTGTGCTTTGTTGTTTTATGAGGCTCTGGTGGCTTTCAGTTGTCTCTTTGTCTTTAACATTACTCGGCTTGGCTTTCTCTTGCATGCATTCTTCATACTTTTCTCTGTGCTTTCTCAAGTGTTGATATGGATCGGGCTTGTTGCCGTGGGATGTGGTGACTTTAAAGGGGAACTAATGTTTTTTTCAACGTGGGCCCTATTTTCCAATCTACTTTTGTCTAAATGAGTGAGAGGACGTTCAATATTTGACATTTCTCCAGTACGAAGCTAGGGCTGACCTGCCTGCAGCCCGTGAGTGTGCGCTATATTAAATAATAGGGCACTCAGACAGCATCAAACAACGTCAAAAAACATCCACTAAAAGTGCGTTTTTTTCACACAGATAGGCTGGGATTGTAGTATAATTATCTGACAACATAATGGAAAGGAGAAATGAAAGTCAATAAATTGGAACTGTTGAAACAAGTTGTAGGAAGCCCTGGCAGACACTCTGCACACTCCGCAGTGCCGTGCACTGTAGAGCCAATGCGCTGCTGGTTCTGCCAGCCTGAATAGAATATGTCTATAGCCTGTGTACAGCCTTTATAGACTGACCTGAGTAGTGATGCGCGGGTCGACCCGTAACCCGCAGGACCCGCAAATAGACCTGCGGGTCGGGCAGCAGTGATCGTCTGTTAAATCGGTCTGTAAATGATATTTTGACATTATTATAATCTATTAATCTATAATCTATTACTGTCATGCCATCCGAAGGTACTGATGCGTTGAGCAGGTGACAGTCCGTGGTCGTTTTCAAAACACACTTGTGTCACGCACTCCAAAACAAACTTGTTGAAACTTTGAACAATAATTTATTGTACAAAACGGGGGAAACAAATGTTGACAAAACGGTTCCATAATTCATATTAAATTCAAAAGATAACAAAAAACAGCTACAAGTTAGAGGGAATAGTGATAAAGTGGTAAAACTTGGCATTGATCCGCAGCCTCAAGTAAATAAAAAAACAAATGTCGAATACCAAATTTTCATAAGGAATACCTACCCATAGAAACGAATATTCGAATATCTGAAAATTTGGGTACAGCCCTAGTGGTTAGGCCAGTGTTTAGTGATTGTTTCAGTAGCTGATCTCTCCTTTTCATCAGGCTTCTACAATTATTATCAATCCAAAGCAGGGAAACTCTGTTCCTTTTTCTATGGGTCCCCCTAGTGGTGAAGGTTTCCACAACCTCATTTATTTTAGCTAAAAACATAATGCAGCCAATCTCAATGTCCTTGCATTGGTAGATATCACTCCACTCTAGCCTTTCTAGGGCTGCAGCAAAATTTTGTTGTTGGTTCTTCGGTATACTATTAATATATGTTTTGAGCCTGTGTGATTTGTCAAGACGTTGTTTGGTTAGTTTTCTAGAAAAGAAAATTATATTGTGATCTGATATATCTGATATCAGACCTACAAGGTGTAATTCAGATACTTATGTCGTCATCCCCTACAAGTTTTGTGACAATTGGCTTAGCAATAAAGGAGTAAAATTAATTTATGTGTTGAGCCACGCCCCCTCTAAAGTTCATTGGTAAATATCACCAAAATGCAATGACATATTAAAAAGTCTTTGAAAACTTTTACAAAGCTTCATCCCACAATGATTCACAGAACGTTTGATACAAATCGGACCTATGCCTTAGGGAAAGATGTCAAAAAGGTTTTTTTTTTTTTTTTTAAATTCAATAATGCGAGCATTCTGGTGGGCGTATGTTTAAGATTATGTAGCCTTTCGTAAAAAACCTTCACCTGACCAAGTGTGTTGAGTTTTATGACAATCTGACATACGGTGCAAGGGTGGTGGCCTTTCAAATCCAAATTTTCCTTGACCTTAATTATAGCACCCGCATCCGGCCTATATTGGCAATTTTATATCTTGAGCAGAGTTTGCACACAACTTCCAATCATTAGTGAAATTTTCATGTCTCTACGATGTACCATTTGTGAATTTGTGAAAACATTTCTGAGGAATAATAATAATAATAATAATAATAATGTAATGTAATAATAATAACTGTCTGCGATTCAAGACAGTATTGACATTAAAAACTTGAAAGCTGGGTAGAATCAAGACCTTTGACAGTTCAGGACACCTGCCTTAAATATTACCAACAGGTTTTATGACAATCTGACGGATACTCATTCATTTATGTCCAAATCTTTACGAGGCCACGCTCTTGTTTTGCAGCAATGTCGCTTCCTATTGGTCAACTACAGGAACATGCTTTAATGGCTTAATTAAACATATCCACCAACAGATTCAGAAAAAAATCCCACGTTATTTCTCTAATTTCAGGTAAATTGTCAAATATCTTGGTGACATTTGGTTAAAAACGAGATGAAATAGAAAATGTTGTGTACACAGTGCAAATTACAAGATAATGACTATCACTGTGAGTTAACCGTTAAACAGATCTGAACACCATTTGAAACATGTGACATCTAGTATCCAAAGAATGTCTCTGTTATTAATGGTTGCATTTAGATGAAGACTTTTGGAGATATAGATGTTAATCAATTAGTGACGGACTTCTGAATTGACTATAGGTTGCAGCAGGGCAAAGTTTTGTCACAATTCAGTGGATGTGCTGAAAAACCTTGAGCTTTGATTGGTGATTTATTACGATTTTTTGAAGTATGGAATGGGAGATGTCTTGAAATATAGATTTAATGTAATAAGCCATGCCCCCTTTAAGCCATTATTTTCAAATTTTGTGCATTGACTACGACACGACCCTAGATGATGCAAACCAAGTTTTGTACAAATATCTCTGGCTGATAATGAGCATGTGTAGCGCCCCTATCAGTTGACATTAACTAAACTTTTAGGGTATGATTCAGATACTTATGTTGACATTTTCTACAAGTCAAGAATCAGTCAAGAATACAAGTGTTTCATAGTTATCATTCAATATACCCTGCAAGTTTTGTAATGATAGGACAATCACATTTTGATTTCTAGTCTGAATTGTGTTACTGCATACCCATTTTTTATATTTGTGGTGCCCCCCAGTGGTCAATTTGAATGAAACTTTCATGATATGTGCCTGGTACCTCTTAAGACATTGTATTCAAGGTTTGCGATGTCACACAGATGTGACCTACGCCTCAGGAGGAGATGTCAAAAAGGTGTTTTTCAAAAATTCAATATGGGGATCAACTGTCAGCTGTCATTTTAGGTGCCCCCCACCTCCACGGGGGGCTTACCTCATCTATGACAACTCAAAGCCAAAGGACGTCAACTAGAGCAGCTTTTCAAGAAAACCGGATTCTCTGTTCACAAGCAAATGTACCACACCCACATCCTTCACTATTAAGACACCCTCTCCTCAGCCAAATCCCAATATTATGCAGGACTAATCAGTGCAGGTGATGGGAAAACTAGGGCCCTGTTCTCAGTGCTGAATAACACACTGCGCCCTCCGGACTCTTTTCCTCCACATTTCTACTGTACAGATCACTGCAATTCACTTATGACATTTTTGAATGCAAAAATAATTCAGATCCACCGGCAACAGACCCCTCACACCTCCTGCAATCAATCTCCTCCGGTTTTCCATGTCCCCCTCTCTCAGTTGTTCTCAAGCTTCCAACTGCTCTCTGCTGCTGTCATTTTGGACCTCATTCTGAAATCAAAAAAATATACTTGCCAGCTTGACCCCCTGTGAACTTCCTTAGTCACTACCTACCTCCCCTCTCTGTTGCCCCTGATACCTGCCATCATTCACTCCTCCCTCACCTCTGGCTCTGTTCCATCATCTCTTAAATATGCTTCTGTTACACCGATACTCAAGAAACCTGGTTCAGATCCCGATAACTTCAATAACCTTCGTCCAATCTCTAACTTACCATTTCTCTCTGAAATCCTGGAAAAAGCAGTGGCATCACAGATTCATGCTCATTCCCATAACAATAACCTTTATGAACAGTTCCAGTCTGATTTCTGTCACAGCACAGAGACAGCTCTCCTAAAAATCATCAATGACCTCCTGATGGCAGCTGACTCCAGACTATTAAAAATCCTCATCCTCCTTGACCTGAGTGCAGCCTTCAACACCATCTCCCACACCATCCTCCTCGACAGGCTAGCATCAGTTGGTATATCTGACACACCCCTGGACTGGTTCAAATCCTATCTCTCTGGCCACACTTCAGTTCATTCAGTTGAAAACCTTCACATCACCACCACCTCCCCTTTCCTCAGGTGTTCCCCAAGGTTCTGTCCTTGGTCCCATCCTGTTTATCATCTATCTCCTCCCTCTTGGTCATATATTCCATAAATACAATATCCACTTCTACTGTTAGACAGATGACACTCAGCTCTACCTTTGCACCAAACCCACCTCCACCTTCCCGCCCTCCTCGCTCTGTGACCGTTTACAGGAAATCAAATCCTGGTTTTCTTCAAATCTCCTAAAACTCAACAGTGACAAAACCGAGGTTCTCCTCATTTTGAGCCAAAATCCACCCTCACTAACACTCCCAGTTTCACCATCCCCATTGACAACTCCTCTGTTTCCCACTCACCTCAGGTTAGGAGTCTGGGTGTCCTTGACAGCACTCTGTCATTCCAAACCCACATCAATAACATCCTGGTCAGCCTATTTCCATCTACGCAATATTAAATCGTCTCCATCCATCACTCACCCCCAACAGCGCTGCCATCCTGGACCACACTCTGGTTACATCCCGCCTGGATGACTGTAACTCCCCTCTCTTTGGTCTCCCCCACAAGGCCATCCATACGCTCCAATTGATCCAGAACTCTGCTGCCCGTATCATCACCAGAACTCCATCCATCAATCACATCACTCCTCACTTCCGGTCAAATGCCACATGAACTTTAAAATTCTGCTCCACACTTTGAAGGCCATCCATAACCTCGTCCCCCCCATATCTCTCTGACTTCCTCCACATCAACACTCCTTCCCAGACACTCAGGTCGGCCTCTTCCATCTGCCTCATTGTGCCCTCTGCCCGTCTGTCCACCATGGGGTCCAGAGCTTTCAGCTGCTCTGCCCCCCGCCTCTGGAACTCCCTCCCTCCCGACATCAGGACTCCCGACTCATTATCCATTTTCAAATTGCGCCTGAAAACCCACCTTTTTAAACAGGCCTATTTTATTTCATTGCTATTGCTCTGCTGCAGATTTCACATTTTACTGTGTTGATGTTTGATGTGTCTTTTAGCCCTTTTAATTTTAATTATCTTTTGCTCATTCTGTAAGGTGACTTTGAGTGCCTTGAAAGGCGCCTTTAAATAAAATGTATTATTATTATTATTATTATTATTATTGTTATTATTATCAATCTAGAGGGCAGACCTTGAGGGTTCTTGAGGTTTTCGTAGAACCCTTTCACCTGACCATTTGTGTTGACTTTTAAGTCAATCTGACATACCGCTCGAGGGTGGTGGCCTTTCAAAACCAAATTTTCTTTGACCTTAATTACAGAGGTCTCATCTGGCCTGTTCGCATTATATATGTTGATCACCATTTGCACAATATTTCCAGTCACTGGTGAAAATTCATGTCTCTACATACAATGGTCCATCTCACAGGACTTTGGGAAAACATTTCTGAATGATAATGATAATAATATTAATTAAAGCTGCAAGCAGCGATGAACGGGCCCTCACAGTCCACGCGCGTCGGGGCATGCTGCCGTCGGGGGGCGTGCACCTAGATGTCTTGTCAGCTGTAATAAATAAAAAAATAAACGTTATCTCTTACTTACATATCCAGTATACAGGTAGGCACCCAACCCACGTATGTATTTTTCCAGAAAGTAGAAGCTGAATACATGCCCAATAGTTCAAGGTCTTCTGACTCTTTAAAAGTTAACATGGTGTCTCTAGCTCAAAGTATGAGGGACAAGAAGAGGTTGAAAGAGTTTTGAAGAGGATTTGAAGATTTTCCAATTTACTTCCATTCACACTAATTAGACTGCCACCAGAGCGCCACCTATTGGCCGATTTGTACCGAATTTTGCACAAACCCTCATCGGGCCATGGAACACAATCAGCAAAAGTATTGTGGTAATCGGACTGTATTTGGTCAAGATATGAAAGACTGTCTCTTTTGAAAACAATTTGCTGGAATTTGTGATTTTATATTTTGGGCGTTTTTTGGACGATCAAAATTCTTTTAATAACTTTTTGTCAGAACGGTCCACAGATGCTACATGCACAGTTTGGTGCAAATCAGTCAAATCGCCTAGGAGGAGTTCGAAAAGAGGTCGTTTTTCATTTGTCATGATTTAGCGAATGGAAAGTTACCACGAAAGTGGGCATGGCTTACACCACACAATTCAGCTGGATTCAGAGAATACGTAAATAGAAGGTTTAACAATGTGCGACATATTATGTGGGAGTTATTAGCCAAAAATGCTTTTGCATTGAAAATAGCGCCACCTGCTGGTCATTTTTGGTGTGTGAGTTACAGGGGCCAGTTTATACCACCCCTATCAATTTTATTTCCATGAGTGTTATGGTGTTGGCACAGTGCCAAATATTAACTAAGACGGCCACCAGAGCGCCACCTAGTTTTGGATCGGTTTGTCCTTCATCAGATATCCTCAGGAGGGCATTGACAATAATTATACCAAGTTTCATGTTAATCCACCCAACCGATGTTGAGATATAAAATACTTCAATTTAAAGAGCGCCACCTGGTGGTTATTGCCTGACATTTTGCACAGAGCCTCAGGGGCTCATGGGGACGTAGTAAACTGAGTTTCATGTCATTCGGATACACCAATAAGGAGATATGCAGCACTTCCTGTTTACAATGAAATCTGCAGGAAGTTGTTATTTAATAACTTGAGTATTGTTTGGAATATCAAAATTCTTTTAATAACTTTTTGTCAGGAGGGTCCACAGATGCTGTGTGAAATTCCCTGGGAGGAGTTCGAAAAAGTAGGTTTGCGACATTTTGTGAATTTGCAAAAAAAAAAAAGGTAGGCGGAAATGGGCGTGGCCTATATCACAAGATTCAGCACAATTCACTGAACGCGTGGATATAAGGTTTTTGAATGTGCGACAAAGTATGTGGGAGTTATGAGCCAAAAGGCACTTGATTTTAAACTCCTTGATTATAGCCCCACCTAGTGGTGGAAATTCAGGACGACAATATCTTATAAAATTTTTCGCCAGGTGTGACTTATATTCCAAGTTTCATGAGTTTTGGGGTATGTTCAGGCAGTGAAAAATGCGATCCTTTTTGACAAAGAAAAAAAAAATAACTAGAACTGCAAGCAGTTATGAACGGGGGCCAAGCCCCCCCATGTGACGGAAGTTGTCCCTGAAGGACGACAGGCTCTGGTTGAGCGCATGTTTATGAATGTGTCATTTAAAATGTGGAAGTTTTGCGACCGATTTGCGACGAATTTGGCACAAAGCCTCTGGATAATCTCGGAAATGAGTGACTTAAGTTTGATGTTGAAAGCATCTACTATATGAAACAATGTATGTTTTTTAGCTAGCAAAAAAGATTGTTTGGTTGTAACAAGCGCATTTTTTGGAGTGCCAAAATTCTTTTGATAACTTTTCATCAGACACATCTGGAGATTCTATGTGCAAAGTTTCAGGCAGGTGGCACTTAAAATGTAGAAGGAGTTCGAAAAAGTAGGTTTTGGACATGTGGCGAATTAGCAAAGAGAATGTACAGCAGAAGTGGGCGGGGCCTGTGTCAGAAAACCCAGCTCTATCCAGGGAACACATGGATATAATGTTTGTGAAAGTGCCATTTAAAATGTGTAAGTTGCAGGCAAAAACGCATTTGCATCCTTTATAGCGCCACCTAGTGGAGTACATATGCAATTTTTGGTACGGAAGATCTGTGTCCTATTCTATATGTACCCTTAAAATTTCAAAGCCCTCAGCATAATAGTTTGGCTGAAATTAATGTTTGTTGTTTATCTTGTAATAAGCCACGCCCACATTGACCAGTCATGACCACCTTCAAGATATGACCTCAGAATTGGCCCTACATCATACCAACCCAATTTCATAGAAATCGGTGCAGCCGTTCAAGAGATATACACTTACCATATTTGTAGCGCCCCCTAGTAACCAAAATTCGCCAAATTCGGCTCATACCCTCACAGTCTTATGCCAACCAATGATCTCAAATTTGGTGTTAATAGCATTTAGTTTGACTGAGATATCCAACAGTTTGCATTTTTATAGCTAGCTATAGAAGTTTGTTTGTTAATAATTTGCGCATTTTTTGACCGAATAAAATTCTTTTGATAACTTTAGATCAGGTCCAGTGGAAGAGTGTATATGTCAAGTTTCACGCAGACTGGACAAAATCCCAAGGAGAAGTTTGAAAAAGTAGGTTTTCCAGTTTTCGCGATTTTGCAAAAAAACTTCCTGGCGCAAGTGGGCGTGGCCTATGGCAAAGTGATTCAGCTCTATTCAGGGAAACTGGGGATACAAGATTTTTGAATGTGCGACATAGGCAAAAATGCATTGGCCTAGGTTATAGCGCCCCCTGCAGGCAGATGTACATAGTTTTTTGCATCTGAGGTACGTGCAAGAGTCTGGACCACCCTTCCAAATTGCACCTCCCTCCCTTGCACGGTTTAGCCTGCAGCACCACTTTTACCTACGGAAGAATAAAAATAAAAATCTTTACAAAAACAATAGGGTTCCTAGCACCACTGGTCCTAGGAAACGCGTCTGCTTGCATGCGCATTCCCTCAGCCCCTCGGGCTTGGCCCCCTAATAAATAGCGCGATTACAATAGGGTCCTCACGGACGACTTCGTCGTCACTCGTGCCCTAATAATAATCATTCGAAAAACAATAGGGACCTCGCAGGTCTGTGACCTGCTCGGGCCCTAATAATAAAGCAGGACAAAAGGGTTTCAGCCAGGGGCGATTGCTCTGAGACAACAAGGGAGGCTGAACTTCCCCTAAAATTTCTTAGAAGAAATGGTCAAATATGCACTATTGAATTTACATTAAAATAAGAATTTACATTGCATTAAATGTGTGCTAGGATCAGCTGTTTATCACCAGTTTTCAAACACGACCTCCCTGTCATACATTCTCCTGTCAGCCTGCTGGACCCAGAGCTTCCAAGCATTCCTATGAGACAGCGCTGAGCAGTTTTTTTCATGCAGCAAAGTGAGATGGTCATTGGATAAATGCGACAAAATCGTCACTTCCAGGGAGGCTCAGCTTCCCTGGGACCTAATGGAGTGGTAGGCGGGAGAGGACACTCAGTGCATGCATGCTGATTGGAGGAATTGTCTAAAAGGCGGAACCGCTTTGTGATTGACAGCGCTTTGGAAATACACACCGGCATCGGCGAGTGGAGTCTTCTGACAGAGTGCGGTTCGGAGTTCCTTATTTCCATAAGCGATATAGCTCATTTTCACCGTTTGTACAGTACACACAACACACACTGTAAATAAAGACATAAACGTTCCGTTATTGAGTTTGTACCCTGTTTTGTACCCTGTTTTGTACCCTGTTTAACTAAAAACACTAAACAGGGTACAAACTCAATAACGTTCCGTTATTGAGTTTGTACCCTGTTTAGTGTTTTTAGTTAGTTTGTTTGTTCGTTGTATCACAAAGGTGAAGTTGTGTTGTGTGTGTGCAGTTGGTATGACAGGGTCACAGATCATTTTCTGCAAAAGGAGTGGAGGGCATACTTCATATAATAAATGTGTGTTTCAGTAATATTTGAGAATGTTCAGAGAATGTTGCTATTTAGCACTGTTACCTGGGCCAATGTTAAGGTGCTGCTCCTTTCAGGGAAACTTATTTTGAGAGAAAATCAGTTCTGGTGGTGTAGACACAGTTCAGGTGTTTAAACCCATCTGAACATCTTTGAGGTGTTTTTTTGCTGTGGTTCTATGGCATGGGTGTGGTTGAAAAACTGCTTCAATTAAATGTTCCTTTTATAAGTTACTGCCTTGCTACAATATGACAAATTTTATGATGTAAACTTAAAGTGAGCTTCCTTTGTTTGAAAGACCAGCAGCCGCCACTGGTTTCAGCCCTTCAGGCTGGAACTGTTAATAAAGATTAAAATTTTTGTATATTTTTACTACTACATATAGATTTGCTATGTTTATTTATGTTAATCGAATAGGCAGGTAGGAAAGAGAAAATAAGGAATAAGTAGGCAGATGAATATAGATTAAATATGTACAAGTGTATGGTTCAGTATGGAGTGGTGGTGTATTGTGATGTTTAGAAGATGGTTGTCATGATGTGGACATATGATCATGTACGTGGCTTTAGTTTTGGGGTGAGTTATGTTTTACATTTAGATGAAGGTTTCCAAGGTATCATTAAAGACTGATATATTGGTGTTTCTGTAAGTTGTTATTCTCTCGACTGGAACAACCTGCTTACAGACTTTGAAAAAGCATGTTTTGGCCATTACACAAGAATTCATACACTAATTATGACAAAATTTCATATAAATGTCTATTTGGACAAAATAATGAAGTGATGACATTTTATACAAAAGTTAAAGGTCAGCCTCCCTGTGACATCCTAATATGGTCCAAAACCACTTTTCTGTCCATTATTTAACATCATATCTCAGGAACAGACGGGGAAATATTTGTCCACTTTGAAACTGTGCTGATTGTATAGATCTTCTGTGCTATCGGGGGGACGATGTGTGTTGAACATCCAAGTTTTCTCAGAGATAGATGTAAACTGTAACTGCAACTTGACTGGTTCATGGAGGCATACAACCATGAGGCTGTAATTGTAGTGATGGCCTCATGAAGCCTCATGAAGCATTTTCTTTCTTTTCTGAGCCCACTAGGTGGCACTCTTGATTGAAAGAGAGAGGCTCAAAGAATGGCAATTCAGTGTGTTTTAATAAACCTTTTGTTTATGTAACTATAGTTTTATGTATTATTGCTGCTAACAGACTACCTCAAAATCAAAACAATGTAACCTGTGGCATAATGCACACGTATAGTGCTACCTTTGCAACATTTTCAACTTAAATATGAAAGAGATTGTGCCACTAATAACCTCAGCTCTGTATTTCTTCCTGACAGACTGCCAGATCCACTTTTATTGCCCCAGCTGCCTCATTGAGTTCTTCATTGCTGTGCATAATTCTTATTGCACAATCACATTATCTCCAAACTCCTGTCACTGTGATGTCTTGCATGCACCATGATTAAATTAATTCAGTCAATACAATGGAGTGGTACACCAACCGTCAGAGCCAGCTCTGTCCACAGCTGTAAGGTGTGTTTAAGTGAAATGATAAATCAACACTGAGGCAAATAGATTCTGCTCTGTTCTGTGTTTGCTGGAACTCTCCAGTTTATGGTACAACTGGCTGCTCCCCAGTTTCTGTTGTCAAAGCCAACATGACTGTTTTGAAGTTAGTTGGGTTGAAGCATTTAAAACCAGTTGAATGATGTATTTCTATGAAATCTTTGATCAGAGCTGATGTCAGATATCTGTGAATCCTCTACAGGATGGCCGTGTGTCCTTCATTGGCCACCAGCTGGGCGGTGTGTCCTTCTCACCCAACAGCCGTGACCAGCAGGTCAAATTTGCCCGCGCTGTCCAGATCACCTACTACCTCCGCAACCATGGCCCAGTGGTGCAAGATGCCATTGCTGAACGCTGGGAGAACGAGTTCTGCGCCCTGGTGAGCCGACTGTCTACGGCCGAGGCGCCCCATGTGTCTGACCAGCTCCACATCCAGTCACTCACCTCCTTCAGCCTGTGGCGGGACTTCCACCAGACGGGTGTACTGGCCAAGGGGGAGGTGCTGGTGAGCCTGGTGCTGGTGCTCCTGGCTGCAACCATCTCCAGCTCTATGCGGGACTGCCTGAGGGGAAAGCCATTCCTGGGCCTCCTGGGCGTGCTGACTATCTGCATCGCCAATGTGACAGCTGCAGGAATCTTCTTTATATCGGACGGGAAGTTCAACTCGACACTACTGGGGATCCCATTCTTTGCCATGGGTGAGTGTTAGCAGGGGTCATGACTGACTGACTGTGTGTTTTATGTGTGTGTGTTTGTGTGTGTGTGTGTGTGTGTGTGTGTGTGTAGTGATTGGTTAAGGGGTTTATCAGGGGTTGACACTCACATTGGGTTGATTGGGAAAGGGATTAATAGAACTGCAATGGTCTTTTCCTCGGAGACAATGCCGGCAGTTCATTGTAGTTGTTACAAAATAAGGAGAGTGGCGTGTGTGTGCGTGTCTGTGTATTAGTGTGTATCTTGCAGCTGCATTTGTGCTGCACATTCCTTTTGTTATGCAGTTTTGCATGTTATTTTACAAATGATTTTTGCATTACAATCACATTCAGTT
The DNA here is from genome assembly GCF_041903045.1 of Epinephelus lanceolatus. Lineage (NCBI taxonomy): Eukaryota > Metazoa > Chordata > Actinopteri > Perciformes > Serranidae > Epinephelus > Epinephelus lanceolatus. The sequence continues at coordinate 43,639,949 of NC_135746.1, forward strand.
GTTGTGCAAGGTTTTATTCTTATTTCACTGAGCTTCAGCTGATGTTTTTCTTGGTGACGTGGATTTATTAATAAACTGTATTACAATGCAGTAGAGGAGGAACACAAGACAAACATATATCAGAATCCCACAGTACTGTATGGAAAACACCCCCCTTCACTGGAATTTATTACAAATACAAATGGATTCATTTATTTTTCTAATTTTCATTTGTCATATTTCAGTGGTCTCACACACACACACATAGAGGCAGAGACAGAGAAACAAGTGCTAAAGATATGGTAAGGTAGACTAGAGTAAGCAAAGAACATGACTCAGTGATTTGTGCATAAACTTGAACTGATAAAACATTATAAACATGACAGACAGTAGCACAGCCATGGTGCTCAGGGAAAAGGCCTCAGGTACTTGAGCGGTGGGCGTGACTTGTGAAGCTGAAGGTGACAGTATGGGATGGGGATGAGGTAGGGAATGTTCAAAACCCTCTGACTGCTTTGACATTTTTTCAAACAAAAATATGCCAATGTCCTGTCAATGTGATATAAAAGAGATGATTTCTACATCCGTTTACATTTATTATTAAATGGAAACCAAAAACTGTATTATCGTAATTTTTTTTTAGTAGTGATAAAGGCATTAGATTGGGCTTTGGAAGCACAAATCATTTCTGCGATGACTCACTGGAAAATCGCAGCCTTTTAAGGTTTTTATTTTGCCTGTATTAGGTAGGGACAGTGCAGATACAGATGGGGGAGAGAAGAAGTGCTGTAACATACAGAGGTCTCCCGTTAGAATTATTCAGGGAATGTGGCAGTTGTATTTTAACTACAAGGTCCCGAGAACATCAAGGGGTCCCTGATAGGATTCAATTCAAATGACTTTTTAAATATTTTGGGATTTAAGTAAATCAATACATTTTCCCTTCTGAATTGCCTTGTGTTTCGAGCTTCTTTCAGCGACTTGAGTGACTGTCAGTGCACACATTGGGTCTCATCCATGAAACATGAGCAGAATGAATTTTTGTGTACACTGTTCACAGAAGGAAATTGACTGGTATTTTTGCATTCATCAGTGTTGGTAGCTCTTTTCTTTTCGTAGGTATTCACAAACTCTACACCTTCTTCTGACTGCTCGAAGATCTTGTTTGAATAAGATATTGCACATAAATATTGCTTTCAATCATTAGAAATAATAATTTTAGTTTGTATTGTGTTCTGTTATTTAGTTTTAGTTTATTAAGGATCCCCATTAGCTGGTACCGTAGTAACCAACTAGTCTTCTGGGGTCCACAAAAAAAAAATACAAAACAATCAGTCATATCATATCATCAACAAAAGATCACATGCATTTTACATTTAAATACAATTATAATATGCCTAATGATGGGGCGTCGGTGGCTTAGTGGTAGAGCAGGCGCCCCATGTACAAGGCTGATGCCGCAGCGGCCCGGGTTCGACTCCAGCTTGTGGCCCTTTGCTGCATGTCATTCCCTCTCTCTCTCCCCCTTTCACACTTGTCTGTCCTGTCCATTAAAGGCCAAAAAAGCCCTAAAAAATATCTTAAAAAAAAAAAAATATATATATATATATATATATATATATATATATATATATACCTAATGATAAAACTTAATTAAAAAATGCAACATTTAATAATTTTCATAAATCTAAAAATTCATTTTCTCTGAAAACACTGAACACTCTACATACAGCCAAGTCAACATTTACAATCTTAAATGAGATTTAAGTTTCTTTTTAAATACCTGTTTACTTTCTGTACAACAGAGATGATGAAGCAGATTATTCCAGAGAGTTATTGCTCTATAAATAAAAGATCGTGATAAAGCATCTGTTCTTGGGCGAGGCAGTACCAGCTGACCATTGCTGGACCCTCTAGTGCTATGATTGTGCACAGTATTTTGAAAAACAATTTGTTCAAATATAAAATCAGGTGTTCTACTGATCAAGACTGATTTAAACAATACAGTTGTGTTTACTGCTAACCTGTTTTCTACCATCAGCCATGAGAGGGAATCATGCATGCGGCTAATGTTTGATCTGGATGAGCAACCCAACACCAACCGTGCAGCCTTATTTTGGGCAATCTGCAGCTTTCTGAGCTCACCTTTAGCTGCAGATGCCCAGACCACAGAACAATAGTCAAGGTGACATAATACTAAACTTTGCGCAATCTGACACAAAAGGGGGCGAGCAACAAAAGAAGCACATTTCACAGCTTTTCCCATTTTTAAGATGATTTGGTTAATATGATGTTATGTTCACAGTACACAGATGCCTTTGAAACACGCAAGTTAAATACAACAAGAAATTAGAAATATAACATATTTAGCTAAGTTAGCTAGTTGGCATTTGCCAGATTCAAGCTTCAGTTAAGGTTTCTTAAAAATGTGACTTGGTTATTTGAATTGACCTGATACATATGTTTTCTTCATTTCTGGCATCCCATTCCCACTTGATTCAGGGTGCTTTCACACCTACCTCGTTTGGTCTGGACTTTAGGACTTTTCCGTTTGTTCCGGACCAAATTTACAAGTGTGAAAGCTTTTTTTTTCGATAGTTTGGACTTTAAAACATTTAACCCTATGGGCCCGAACGACGCATAGTGTCACACCTGTTCTTCTCTGTGGATTTTCTCCATGACTGTGTGTCATAGCAAGAAGCCACGCATATCACGTGAAACAGCGGAACAGTAGCTTTCCGACAAGGCCAAGCACTTGTCGGTATTCCAACGTTTTCACGGCGAAAAAAAATGATAAATTTACAATAAAATGATGTATAACAGAGCTTTCATACAGCTTTGCACACACATTACTCCTGGATGGATTACTCGCGAATGCAGCTGTCATCCCATCACACTATAAATCCAGATCAATTGTCTACAAAATAAAAACCTGACGAATTTCTTTACAACCCATTATACAGATCTTGTTACCAGTCACTTCATATAGTGAGGAATATCGTATCTTACCACGTCTTAGGCTTGTGTGTGTTTTTCCCTGTCTATCCACATTTGTAGTCCAGCTTTCAAGATGCAAATATCTCCATATTGTCCAGTTGACACTCCATCAAACTTTGTATGACAAGACCAGCGTACTTCACCTTTGCGCACCCAGACAACTGCAGCCTAATTATGCATGCATGACAGGTCAGTAGTCACCATATACACTGAGGGGGACAAAAACCACTATTCAATGCAACTATCTGCAATCAGTACATAAATGTATCTCTATATCGACTGTCCCGTCACATCTGATGTCAGATCGAAGGGGATTGGCATCGTTTGGCATGTGTAATGGAGCTGCTCCCGGCTGTGCCCCCGGCTGTGTGGTCGGCTCGCCCGGCTCATCCTCGTCCTCCCCCTGCTGCTGCTGCGTGGCACCATTTGGCACGTTTGGCATGCGTAATGGAAACCCAACCTGATTTGATTAATACAGCTGCAAACTGAGTTCACATCCCTCTCAGCCAACCACAAACAGCCACAGCATCAGATAGGGAGTATATATTCAGCATCTGTCATCTTAGAAAAGTCAAAAGAAAAGAAACAGAGTGAGACTGCGAGAGAGAAAGAGAGAGCGCGCACGAGAGAAACACTGTCAACAAATTGTAAGTTATGTTCAGTGTCTTAAGGGTTTACGTGCTTCATGTGATTGCCTATACAAATGTTAAAATGTTCTTGCTTAACGTGATCTACAAAGATGGAGTACATTATTGCGAGGAGGAGGAGGAGGACGCTGCTGCTCTCTTCTGCCATGGCGAATTGAGTAAACTCTCATTACGCCTCCGCGCGGCGCATTTAAGGGCGAGGAGAGGGGTTCATTTGATTGGTGTGATGTGAATCGGCTGTGTAAAACTCACTCTACGCCTTCTCTCCTCCCTCTTTCTGACTTGCACAGGTAGGAGGGACGGAGGTGGGAAAGAGGAGTAGCTGCGCAGGCGCACGGTGTGCCAAACTTGCAAAACACCTAGTTGGCGAAGCGCAGGTGCGCTGCGCCTCCCCCTCGCCCGGTCTGTGAAACTAGAGGCCACGTAGTTAACGTCAATATGTCATTTGGTCCGGTCGCCTTAATGCAGTGTGAAACCAAACCAACCGGACCAAATGTATACAATGTAGCAAAAACACGGACCTTGGTCCGGACTTTCAGGTGTGAAAGCCCCCTCAATCACAAATGTATCTTCTGTTTGAGTGGCAAGACTGTGTGACCCAGGTTACTGACCAACACTAAGCTATCAGTGATGGCTGTCAGAATTTGTAGTGATTTAACACTCAATAAAATAAATACATCATTTTACCTTCAGAGTTTGCTGTTTACTGCTCCAGTAGAGGCATTTTGCTGGCTCCCATGACAGAGAGGTCTCTCTGATGAAGTGCTTGTCTGCAGCAGAGAGCTATGACAGTGTTCAGCCTCCTCCAGTAGATGTTGTGGTTTTGTGTGTGCACAAGTTTCATATGGAACAGTTTTCATTAAACTTTTTGGATGGTTCTTACAACAGAGGACACAGAGTTAACAGCATCTGTTACCTCCTTCAAGGCCTGCTTAACCTGTCCCTGTCACACCACTAATGACAGAAGAAAATTAAACGTTTTTCTCAGCATCTGAAAAGTTTTTCTTTCTCTCTCTCTCTCTCTTCCTTTGTTTGCTCCATTTTCATAGGTTGTAAGGATGCACCTATCCATACTGTAGTAATTATAACGTCCATATATGGTGGTCACTGGATATTCATGGCGGGGATGTATGCTAATTGCTGACTGACAGCAATTCAATTCAATTCAATTCAAATCAGATCAGTTCAGTTCAATTCAGTTCAGTTCAGTTCAGTTCAATTCAGTTTTATTTATAAAGCCCAATATCACAAATAACAATTTGCCTCAGAGAGCTTTACAGCATACAACATCCCTCTGTCCCTTGGACCCTCACAGCAGTTAAGGAAAAACTCCCCCCAAAAAAGGCAATTGCATTTGTTTGGAACTGGTGGCACACCCTATTGAGCAATTTCAAAATAATTTTACACATGTGGTTCATCACTATTATCTAACACACCCTGCAAGTTTTGGAATGATTAGACAGACAATGTCTGATTTAGGTATAGTCTGATTGTAGTGCCCCTGAGTGGTCAATTTGAGTGACACTTTCAGGGTATGTTTAAGGTACTTATGCAGATATAACCTACCAGTTTTATGATGACTGGCCCAATGGTTATGCAGTTATGTGCTGAACAAGGCCCATTTTAAAGGTTTATCCATCAATAGCCTCAAAACCCAGTGAGATATCAACAAGCTTATGTTAACTTTTGACAAGCTTGGTCCAGTGATGAGCCACAGAAAATGGGGTACAAATCTGACCCACAATTTGGGAGAAGATGTCAAAAATGTGTTTTCATAAAAATTAAAACAGCATTGCAATACCCCCTTTTGACTGATTTTTACATTTGTGGTTCAACATTATTATGAAACAGATCATTCAGGTTGTGTAATGATTTGGAGAGCAATTTGTGATTTATCGTCTGATTTATGTTGTACAAAGTAAATCTTTTTTGCATTTGTGGCACCCCATGGTGGTCAATTTAAATTAAACATTTAAGATGTTGCTGGTACCTCATTGGCCACGCCATCTCTGAAGTTCACTGGTCAGCATCTTCAAAACACAATGAGGTATCAACAAACGTTTTTGATAACTTCTGATAAGCTTGATCTAATGATAATCCACGGAAAGTTTCGTACAAGATGGACATATGGTTTAGAGGAGATGTCAAAAATGTCTTTTTCAAAATATTCAAAATGGCAGAAAATTTTACGAAAGGACCTTAATTGTTCTTTTCTGCTTTTCGTAGAGCACATTCAGCTGCACTTGTCTGTCATATTTCAAGTTCAAAAGATTTTTTTTGGCCTAATTACAACGCCCCCATCTGACCATTTGGCATCATATTTTCAAGGAGCATTTGCGCACAACTTACAATCATTGGTGAAAATGTCATGTCTACAATGTACCATCTCATAGGAAAAGAAAAGAAGAAAAAAGAAAAGAAGTTAAAGCTTTTACAATAGGGTATCAGCCCTTTGGGCCCGAACCCTTAATTAAATTTCATGTGAAAACATGGAAAGTGCAGATGTACCCTATAACTGGTCCTTAGTGACACTGTTTCGGTGCTTTCCAACACCTGTAAACACAGGACCCTCAATGAGTAAAAATGTACTCCAAGTCAGTGTTTTATCATTTTGCATAGCTGATTATTAAACACTCCAACTGTAAAGCAAGAAATCTTTGGATGTATGTATGTATGTTTTTATGTGTGCATGTATGTGTGCCCTTCACATATCTTGACAACCATTCATGCAATCTATGTCACGTGTGGCAGGTGTGTTCCTGGGGACACACTGACGTGCAGTGTCAGCATGTCTCACTGAGTGTATTTTGGTGGTGTCTCTGACCATAAGTAGATGTTAGCTGGGTGTGTTTTCTTTGTAGTAATAACTCATAACACTAATTACATTATAGTGGGCAAAATACCTCTGCCAATTAATTCATGCTCTCCTTTGTAACTACTGTGGTTATGTCAAAGCAAGTTCTAAATGACTGGTATGAAGTTGCAGACTTTAAACCCTGTGTGGGTGTGAACCCTTGCAGAGTCTTAGGGGTCACATATGAGCACTTTGTTTCAGAGTCGTTAAGGTCACAATGTCGTTGACCCACCTGGCCACCATGTGAGCCGTTAGGGTCAGGTGGGACCAGGGGTGAATGGGTGTGATGTCATCTGGAGAGGGATCCCTAGACTGCATTGTAGGTGGGTGGTAAGTGGTGTCATAAGCCACCCCCTCTATTTAACGATGGTCATTCCAGCTTGACGTAGATGGCTTCTTTTTCTCCTCTTTCAAACCATCTTTCTTCCCTGGCCAAGATGTGCACATTGCTGTCCTTAAAGGAGTGTCACTTCTCCTGTAGGTGTAAGTGGACAGCTGAGCCTTGACCTAAGGAGCTTGCTCTCCTGTGCTGTGCCATGCGCTTGTGGGGTGGTTGTTTTGTTTCCCCAATGTATAAATCTGTGCATTCCTGGCTGCACTGAACTGCATATACTACATTACTCTGCTTATGTCTGGGTGTTTCTCAGACACTCTTGTGACATAAGGAATGACAGTGTTGTTACGTTTTTGTTTCCCTTCCTCTCTGTCTACTCTAGGTCTTTTTGAGGTTTTTGCAAAGGCCCAGTTGGGGTAGCCACAGGTTTGAAGTGCTTCCCTGATGTTTCTATTCCTTCACCTTCCCCTCTGTCCTAGTGGGCACGTTTTCAGACCGATGATTCGGTGTCCTGATAACTCCCAACTTGTGGGTGGTGAGAGTCAAACAGCAGGTATTGGTCCGTGTGTGTAGGTTTTCTGTACACCTCAATGTTCAGGTTCCTGTCCTCTTCAGTGTGTACTGCACAGTCTAAGAAGGGTAGACTGGCTCCTCTCACATCTTCCCCAGTGAATTTAATGTTGGGGTCCACTGCATTAATGTGTTCTGTGAAGGTTTCCACTTCCTCAGTTTTGATTTTGGCCCAGGTGTCGTCCACATACCTGAACCAGTGGCTAGGAGCAGTTCCTGTAAAAGTGGTCAGAGCTCTCTTTTCCACATCTTCCATGATTACCATGACCTGCATGACTGAGAATCTTCACTGACAATGCAGGCTGACCCTTTTTTCCACAGGAAACAATGTCACAGCTGTTTGGTAACAAATTATATTGAATTACAGTTAAACAGTGAGCTAAAATATATTTCTGAAAACAACAGAGTAACAGAATCTAGGTTCACATTTGAGCAGCACTGTTTACTTTTACCATTGAATGTCAGTGCTTTCAGCCTCCATTTTTACAATACAGTATGGTGCCCACATCCTCTTCACAAGTTCTCATATTACAGCCAAACAGCACACCAAAATATGTTTATGATTTCATTTTAGGTGAGAAATATGTGATGCAGTAACAAAATCATGGTTTATATTTGATCAGCATTTACTATTTGAGAGGCAGGTTAATGTAATGGTACAATATTTTCCTTTGAAGTACAAATAGAAACACAGTAAGTATGTACTGTTGAGGTGCATACTTTGTAAGTGCTTTGGGGGCCTTTTTGATGTTTGAATAGAAACATAAATCATTTTTTTCATATCTAAACACCATAATGATCAGTAGCAACCTAGTCATACACTGGTCATAGATAGGCACCACACATGTAACAGATCCGGAATCCCTGAAGTCCTTGGCTCTGGGGAACTTTGTGAGATTGACCTCTGTTAGTCTTTACACCCTTACGACTGTGGAGCTACATTAGGGTCAAATGTTTTGTAATTGAAAAAATAAAATTTGAAACTGAAAATTCATGTGTTGATCTTGATTTTTGAAAAATACAACAATGTATTCAAAATAAAAATAAGTGTATGAAACGTTTTTTCAGGTTAAATATAATTTTGATTCACTTTGGTAACTCTTTTGAATGAATAATTTATTTTCACTTTTCACTTCCATATGTATTTTAACATTTGAGGTCTTATTTTTCCAGTTGAATGTTTTATCTTTTCAGATTCAGATCTTATTTTTTACAGTTTCAAATCTTAATTTTTAACTTTCAAATCTTTTTTTCACTTTCAGAACTTTTTTTTTCAGTTTCAAATCTGTTTTTTGAGTTTCAGACTTTTGACCCTGATGTGGCGTGGGGGGCGTGGCATCAAATGAGAGGGGTGTGGAATCATGAGTGACAGTGCCTTTAGGGAATGTAGGCACTAAAAAAATTCTGACTCAACACTTATATACACCATATTCATGTGACTGGCAGTGTAAAAATTGATACCAGTGACAAACTTTCATTTAGAAATCTGTTTTAGGCAGTACTGAGCACCAATTGCGGTATAAGAGCGATAAATTATGCCAGATTTTGCAGATCAACAGCCACATTTTAAGTGCTGATATGTCCGATTTCCACATAGCACTGTGAACGCAGCGTAGTGTCCGCTTGCGATGATGGCGTCCAGTCGGTCGGGCCAATCTGCTGGAGCCCATACATCCAGTACACAGGTGAGAAATGTTAACTAAGCTTTGGGAAATCATAACAAATATTAAGGTGTCGTTTTTGTGACAACATACATTTTTTTGTGACGTCTTTTAAGTGGCAAATTTGCTGCAAAGTGTGATTGTCCACAGCTCCATCATCACGGCCCTGTTGATGCTTCCTCATCCAATAAACGTGTCCCCTGGATGAAACCTTTGAGCTTGGGGAAAAGGAAACAATCCTAAAACACCTCCCTACTCACCTGACCTGGCTCCAGGAGATTTTTGTGGCACCAGGTGAGTAGGGAGGTGTTTTAGGATTGTTTCCTTTTCCCCAAGCTCAAAAGTTTCATCCAGGGGACACGTCTGGATGTGGAAGCATCAACAGGGCCGTGACGATGGAGCTGTGAAAATGTATGTTGTCACAAAAACGACCCGTCAATACTTATTATGATTTCCCAAAGCTTAGTTAACATTTCTCACCTGTGTGCTGGATGTTTGGGCTCCAGCAGATTGACCCGACCGACTGGACGCCATCATCGCAAGCGGACACTACGCTGCGTTCACAGTGCTATGTGGAAATCGGACATATCAGCACTTAAAATGTGGCTGTTGATCTGCAAAATCTGGCATAATTTATCGCTCTTATACCGTAATTGGTACTCAGTACTGTCTAAAACAGATTTCAAAATGGAAGTTTGTCACTGGCATCAATTTTTACACTGCCAGTCACATGAATATAGTGTATATAAGTGTTGAGTCAGAATTCTTTTAGTTCCTACGTTCCCTAAAGGCACTGTCACTCATGATTCCACACCCCTCTCAGTTGATGCCACACCCCCCACATCAGGGTCAAAAGTCTGAAACTCAAAAAACAGATTTGAAACTGAAAAAAAAGATCTGAAAGTGAAAAAAAGATTTGAAAGTGAAAAAATAAGATTTGAAACGGTAAAAAATAAGATCTGAATCTGAAAAAATAAAACATGCAACTGAAAAAAATAAGACCTCAAATGTTAAAATACATATGGAAGTGAAAAGTGAAAATAAATTATTCATTCAAAAGAGTTACCAAAGTGAATCAAAATTATATTTAATCTGAAAAAACGTTTCACATACTTATTTTTATTTTGAATACATTGTTGTATTTTTCAAAATTCAAGATCAGCACATGCATTTTCAGTTTCAAATTTTATTTTGTCAAGTACAAAACATTTGACCCTAATGTAGCTCCATATACGACTATAGTCTATATTTTGTCAATCAATTGTAAATAAACATGAAGTGCAAAAAATGAATACATTTGCAGGTAAAATATATCATAATTATGGGCTGTGGGCATTAATGCATTAATCCCCATGTAATTAACGTCCACACATAACACATTATTTTTTGAAATTTAATTTATGTATTTGAAAATTTCGCTATTAAGCCATGTTTAATGTGTATTTTAGTGTGTTTTAGTAGTGTTTTGAATCAGTCAAATTTTACAGCACTTCACAGAAACCCCATCGCCTACCAGTGTTTTGGAGGTGTAACTGCAGAGCAACATAGACACACTACTGCACAAGTATATTATGTATTAAGGGGACGTCCTCAGGTTGCCATGTTGTGATTAGTCATATGTCTTACCGTTGTGGAGAACAGTAGTTTTACACATACAGGACCTATATGAATCAGAGAAAGCAACTAAACTGCAACTCCTGAGAAGTGCAAATGCTGTCACATTAACCTGGATCATTGGACGCCAGTGAGTAATCTAAATATCAGAGTAACTGCACTTTCTCAACTGCAACAGTGTAATCCTTTCAAACAAACAATTAAACACTGCATTTAACAGAATAAGCACTTTGAAGTTATCTCCTACCTCTGAGTCATGGATTTAGACCAAACATTCCATACATTAATTTGATTCCCATCAAGACACTGGTAAGAATCGCGTCATTTTTTGAATATGGACCTTAAAACTGTTTTGAAGTGCAAAATAATGGAATTTAAAACATGCAAAAAAAGCAATTCATTGCCATAAACTATTGAAATGCAGTGATTAATCGTGATTAAAAAATGTAATTGTTTGTTGTATCTGAATTCTCCTTTAGAGCAAAATTACACTGTAAGCATGCATTGCATTATAAAACAACCTACAGTATCTACATGAGTAGGCCACTGTTAGGTGTGATTAGCTGTTCTAGTCAACAATCAACAATAAGTCCATTGTCGTAAAAATGTCCTTTTCGCAAATTAATATTCAGCATAACAAACATTCTGTAGACTCTAAACATCTCTTACTTTGTTTCTCTGCATTATGTCTTATTTTTTCTTACTTTTTTGCTTCCTCAGATATACTTTGTCCATTTACACCACAGTATATATTGCATTTCCTCCCATGCACTCTTAAGGTCACTGGATCCCTGGGGGTTTGGTACAGCTCTGCTGCAGGCTGGCTGACATAACTGAAATTTAAGTAAGACTCAGAACAGGAGGCTGGATCAGGTCCTTGTGACCTAGAGGCAGGGGAGGATAGGATAGGAGAGGAGAAGAGGAGTGCGGTGGGGGTGGTAAGAAAAACTGAAAAAAGAAAAGTCAAGGAGAAAAGAGCAAGGAGAAAAACTTATGTGATGTATAGGAAGGGACAAAAGGGGGGGGGTGTAGGAAGAGGGAACAGACAGAGCCAGATACATAGGGAAGATAGAGGAGAGGGAAGGAGAGAGAAAGTCACAACGAGAGGGAGAAAATGGAAAAGGGCGAAGGAGATGGAGAGGACTTGATTAAATCTGTAATTTCATGTGACAAGACCTCAGAGATAGCAGATGTCCACCCTCCTCCTGGGAGGTCCTAACTGAGATACACCCCTATCAATACATCAACGCCACATCAGGGCAGTATAATTATAATAATAATATAATAATAATAATAATAATAATAATAATAATAATAATAATTTTTCAAGTCAAAATGGTCTAAAAACAAGTTACTTTTAGGTGTGATTTGTTTTGACTAGAAATGAGATATTTTGACTAGAAATAAGACACATATTCTTGATATGATTTTGAGTTTTTGCAGTGTGATGCAGTCTGACATTTTGAGACAGTCAATCTACATGCACATTAATGCTGTGAATGGACTTCATATTCACATAGTCTCCTGCATTTTGTGAAGGAGCAATGATGGGAATGTGGGTTCCATCAATGCATCCTATCACACCGGGAAATCCTAAAAGAAATTAAAATGACTAATCCCAGTCTGAGGTTGCAGCACCATGTCATTAACTGAATATGATTTATAATCATAAATTTTAACTGATTTCTACATCATTCACCTGCAATCCTGTGGACCTCCCCCTTGATGACCCTCACAGGTTTATGTCCAGGGAACACAACAAAAGAGTTTAACAGACGTTTCAGAACTAGCGACACTTTTCTCACGGCTCTGCAGACAATGGCCTTACTGATATTTTCTGCGTCTCCGATATTATACTAGAGCAACACAAAGAATCTGGGTAGATGAAAGTGCACATCCATGGTTGGTGACGTTGGTTATGTCACGACGGATGAGGTTATGGATATAAATGATGGACTGTGATGTGAAACTGCACCGTTCAAAAAGAAAATGTTCTGGAAATGATAATACGTCAGTTCTGGGCCTGTGAATAATCTCCTGACGAATGCGTAACTCCCTCCTCAGTAACACTGCCTCTTCGTCCACAGGGTCCTCCAAGAACAGACATGCCATGGTCGAAAAAATTTGATTTAGAAAAAGAACACACTTTAGGATCCGACTTTACCTTGAGGACAGATGATCAAACTCGCTGAAACCCGCGCGACACTAAACGAATGGATGAATGAATCACACTGCGTGTGTGGTGTAAGAGGGAGGAGACAGCTAGAAACTCGAGGTTCATTGAAGAAAACCTGCTCCCGACCAGGCTCACAGAGTCAGTTGCCATAGTAACTAACACCGAGCTTCAGTTACCTCTCTTCTGAAATGGGCTGGAGTTACTCTGCTTTCTCTGGTTTAAAGTGATAGTTCAGGTTTTTGGACATGAAGTTTTGTGAAACGCTGACCATCTGTAGCTCTGATGTGACGGTGTCACTACTCTCAACGAGCCTCCTGCTCTGAGAAATCGCCCGTAGCTTACCGGAGAAAAAGTAGTTCTGAAGATGTACGGGGGACACGTAACCAAAAGGTTTTAAGCTACAAAAAAGTATGCATGTGTTTTGTTAGACTATTTCAATAATTTTAAAACATCCCCGCATTACGTCAGACCTTGCTATCAATTGGGACTATTTTCTGGCCAGTATCACTCCACCGTGCAGGCCCGCAAGACAGCACAGCAACAGAAATCAATAATACAGTTCATCACCATGCCGTGCAGGTGCGCAGGATAGCAACGGCTAACGAAAACTTCATCGGCTCTTTCCAACAGAGAACTAGTAGGCTATTATTAGTGAGGAAAAAGATGTACTAGCCCTATATATACCTACTACTACAGCGCAAACACCGGCTCAGGCTCACGACACACCCTCGTCAGCTGCTGTAGGTAAACAGAGGAATACCAAAATGGTGCAAACTTGTGATTTCCCCAGCTGTGGGAATAAAAACATCGCCAGCTCCCAATTCCATCGGTTTCCTGTTACAGATGTAACCCGTAGGCAACTTTGGCTAACTCACCACCAGAACAAAGCAGAGACTGGTCGTAATCATATATGAATTCACATTTCTATGTGATTGATTACTCTTGTCCCAGATTTAGCAGTTAGCCTAATATAATAAACTAAATGCCTACGGTAAAACGAGGCCGCGTATAATGTACTCTCCACAACACAACAAGCTATTAGTTCAATCAAACATTTTGTTTTACAGACAATCAGTTACAGACATCATTATATAGACTGGTATTAGGTAATATATCTCTCTTTGGGCACAGCAGTGCGGAAATTGCGTTTTCTCTGTCCGTTGGGATCTGTGGGCAGCTGAAGTGAGCCTGACATACAGGCAGTTGCTTCACCCTCGCTGGCTTGGTAGCGAGGTTCATCCCAATTGACACAAGCCAAAGTTGCCTACGGGTTACATCTGTTTGCACCATTTGGTATTCCTCTGTTTACATACAGCAGCTGACGAGGGTGTGTCGTGAGCCTGAGCCGGTGTTTGCGCTGTAGTAGTAGGTATATATAGGGCTAGTACATCTTTTTCCTCACTAATAATAGCCTACTGGTTCTCTGTTAGAAACAGCCAATGAAGTTTTCGTTAGCCGTTGCTATCCTGCGCACCTGCACGGCATGGTGATGAACTGTATTATTGATTTCTGTTGCCGTGCTGTCTTGCGGGCCTGCACGGTGGAGTGATACTGGCCAGAAAATAGTCCCAGTTGACAGCAAGGTCTGACGTAATGCGGGATGTTTTAAAATTATTGAAATAGTCTAACAAAACACATGCATACTTTTTTGTAGCTTAAAACCTTTTGGTTACATGTCCCCCGTACATCTTCAGAACTACTTTTTCTCTGGTAAGCTACGGGCGATTTCTCAGAGCAGGAGGCTCGTTGAGAGTAGTAACACCGTCACATCAGAGCTACAGATGGTCAGCATTTCACACAACTTCATGTCCAAAAACCTGAACTATCACTTTAAGTTACCTCCCTTTCTGAAACGGAAAACCCAGAGTTTTCCTCATTTCACTGTTAACAGACTCAGAGTTTTCACTAAACCTGATTTGTGAAACGGACCCCTGATGTCTTAATAATAAAAACAATGATTATAATAACAATAACAATGGAAAATAGAGTGGGTGCCGAGGTTCAAGCCAGCATGGACATTTAAAACTTGAAAGCTGGGTAGAATTAAGACCTTTGACAGTTCAGGACACCTGCATTAAATATAAACAGCAGGTTTTATGACAATCAGACAGGGCCATGTTCTTCTTTGGAAGTACTGTTGCTTCCTATTACTCAACTGCAGAAACTTTTTGGTGACATGCTTTCATGGCTTAATTAAAAAAGTCCACCAAGTTTGGTGATGTTTGAACAAACACTCATTGATTATGGCCAAATTATGGAAAAGGCCATTGTACTTGTTTGTAACTTGTGGTGCCCCGACCATATTTAGAATAATGAAATACATGTGGTTTATAATTATTACTCAACATGCCCTGGTCAACGTTTGGTGCGAATCAGACCTACGCCTTAGGAGAAGATGTAAAAATGATGTTTTTCACAAAATTTAATATGGCGGGCATTCTAGTGGGCGGATCTTTAGGATTATGTAGGTTTTCATAGAACCCCTTCACTTGACCATGTGTGTTGAGTTTCATGTCAATATGACGTACAGTACGAGGGTGGTGGCCTTTCAAATCCAAATTTTCCTTGACCTTAATTATAGCGCCCCCATCTGGCCTATTGGCAATTTTAAATCTTGAGCAGCATTTGCACACAAGTTCCAATCATTGGTGAAATTTTAATTTCTCTACGATGCACCATCTCACTGGATTTTGCGAAAACATTTTTGAATGATAATAATAATACTAATAATAATAAAAAACAGCACAAAAACAAAAGGGTTTCAGCCCTTTGGGCTTGAACCCCAAATAAAGCAGCACAAAAACAAAAGGGTTTAAGCCTTTCGGGCTTGAACCCCTAATAATAAAACAGGACAAAAATAAAAGTGTTTTAGGCCTTCGGGCTTGAACCCCTAATAATAATAATAATAATAATAATAATAATAATAAAGCAAGACAAACACAAAAGGGTTTCAGCCCTTCAAGCTTGGACCCCTAATATAATAAAACAGGTAAAAAAAAAAAGGCTTTCAGCCCAGAGGAGGGAGAGGAGAAGGGAGGAGTCCAGAATGTCACAGAAGGTCCCTCAGCAATCTAGGCCTGTATCAGCATTACTAGAGGCTGGTCCAAGGTAAGCCCGAGGCAGCCCTAACTATAAGCTTTATCTAAAAGGAAGGTCTTATGTCTATTCTTAAATCTAAATTTGGTGTCTGCCTCCTCGACCGAAACTGAAGGATCGTTCCACAGAAGAGCCTGGTGGCTGAAGGCTCTGGCTCCCATTCTACTTTTGGAGATGTTAGGAACATATGTAAGCCTGCATCCTGGGAGCTCAATGTTCTTGGGTATATAAGCTCTTTAAAACAAGTTGGTGCCTGACCATTGCTGCAGCATTCTGAATCAACTGGACAGTCTTGAGAGACTAATTGGGTTAGCCCGACAAGATTGTTTTCTGTGGGAAGTAAGGGCATATTTTGATCAAACATTACTCCTTCATAGATTTCTTTTGGTGGTGCTGGAGGCCTGGGCAGCTATATCATTAGAAAATTATTCTAAGGTGGTTAGGGCCAAATACTAAAACTGCAGTTTTGTCTGAAGTTTGCTAGGAGAAAACTGCAGGTCACCCAGGTCTTTATGTCCTTATGACATGCTTGAAGTTTTGTTTGGTGATTGGTTTATGGCTTCACTGATACATAATTATGTGTTTTTCAATGTTACAGCTTAAAAGAAGAATATTTGAGTTGAATAGGAGGTCCAAGCACAGAACCTTATGGAACTCCAAGACTTTTGCTTGCATGGTGGATTCATCATAAGCATGTACACACTGGGATCCATGTGATAAATAGGACTGAGTGTGTTTAGTTAGGTGTCCATTAAATGTTTCAGTCTCTGTAATAGGAAGTGATGGTCAGTTGTGTCAAATGCAGCCCTGAGATTTAACAGGACAAGCACAGAGACAAGTCATTTTGTCTAAAGCAATTAGCAGGTTATTTGCAAGTTTTACCAGTGCTGTATCTGTGCTATGATGCACTCCAAAACCTGACTGAAAATCCTCAAACAGTTTTTATGGAGAAAGTCGACTGATTTGCCACTGCTTTCTCAACAATCTCTAGGAAGACAAGGGAAGGTTAGGTAAAGGTCTATAGTTGGCTAAAACCCCTAAAGTTGAGTTCTAATTACAGCTTCTTTAAGAGACTGTGGTACAAAGCCTATTAACCATCTAAGCGCCAAAGTCGCAAAATTGAGACAAGCAACATTGCTGAATAAAACAGACCATAGCTCCAAATATACGGCCAAATATACTGCCAAATCTTGTTACTACTTGTTACTACTAATCTTGTACTACTGTACCCCTAGATGGCGAACATGTGCAGCTTCAATCCTGACATCATTTGTGGGTGTGTTTCTATTCAAAAAGTTTGAGAAAAAAGTGTTTGAAACACAGAGGGAGGGGCAGAGTGCAGCGAGCGGAGTGAACACAGCGGGAGAGAGCAGAGTCAGAGAGAGCAGAGTCAAAGAGAGCGGAGTGAGAGACAGCAGACAGAGAAAGATTGAGAGTGAAATACAGCAAACACACACAAAATGCCAAAAGGATTTTTCACTGTTGAAGAAGCACTTAGTCGGGTACTTGCCAATTCTGATTCTGATGGGTAATATTTGCCCTCTGATGACGATCAGTCGCCGAGTGATGACATTTGCATTCAAGGGAAGGTCGACCTTGAAGCTCTACAATTCCAAAAAAACTGACAAATATGGCTACAAAGCATTTTTCTTGAGTGAAGCCAGCCCAGGCTATGTTTTACAGTGGTCTTTATACACTGGACACAATGCAGATGAGGATGATAATTTAGGTGCAACCAGTCTTATTGTCCGTCAGCTGATGGCCCCATACACAGGGAAAGGGCATGAGGTGCATATGGATAGCTACTACACATCACCAGCCATAGCTAACGTGTTAGCAGCTAACAAAACTGGAATGTGTGGGACAATGAACTGCAACAGGCGAGGGATGCCAAGGGGCCTGAGACCAGCCTAGTTGCCTATGAGAAGGGGAGATGACCCAGTGTTTATGCGACATGATAAACTGCTGGCTTGTGCATGGCATGACACACAGTGTCTCACTATGCTGTCGTCCATTCACGGTAACACTTGCGTTCAGAAATGTATTCAAACCAAGGAAAATGTGACTGGTTTTTGTAACATCAAGAAACCAGTGTGTGTTGACAGTTATAACTCGTTTATGGGAGGAGTAGATACAGCTGACTAGCGAATGAAAACGTACCTCTTTCCATACCGATCCAGGAAATGCAGGAAATTAATTTTCAATGCGGTTCTTAGCATCAGCATGGTCAATGCCCACATCATTTACAGCCAGTGTAGTCCTGGCTCACACAAACCATTGAAAGCCTTCATTCAGGACATTGCAACTGGTTTGCTTGAGGGCTACTCCAAGAAGGAAGGCAACAAAAGGAAGAAGGCCTTCAATAGAACGGGGAGAAATGCCACAGAGGCTCACTGAGCGCCACTGGCTCCACAATACTGACGATCGTCCAGATTGCGTAGTTTGTTCAGATCGCACCTGTCCTAAAGGGCGTCGCCAGACACAGTTCAGGTGCAGACAGTGTGGAGTAGGTCTGTGTGCTATGTCTTGCAATGAGAGATACCACACTCTGAAAAACTACACACAATGCCATCTTGATAGATAAACTGATTGGGCTTCTGTGCTACTTGGCTGATGGGCTACTAGAAAACTACATTTTATTACTGTCTGTTTTACCTTTTACTGATTCCTTTTCCTTTATTTTGAGGATGAGATAACAACAAAATAAATCTACTGTGTAAATTTGTTCAAAATTCAGTTTTACTGAGAGTTATGTAATCCAATATGGCGGCCACCTAGTGATGTCACAATTTGCATATTAGATGAGTAAATTTACTCCAATCAGATTCCTGTTCCTTTATTTTGAATGAGATGACAAAATCAAAACAAACAAAAGTAAATCTACTGTGTAAATATGTTCAAAATTCAGTTTTACTGTGAGTTATGTAATAATAATAATAATAATAATAATAATAATAATAATAATAATAATAATAATACATTTTATTTATCAGCACCTTTCAGGACACTCAAGGTCACTGTACATAGAGCATAAAAAATCTAAAAAACAGCAGCAATTATAAAACATTTGAAAAAGTTAGCAGCAGGCAATGACATTTAGCAGTGATGAGCTTGTTTAAACAGATATGTTTTGAGATTGAATTTGAAAGTGTCCAGGGATTGAATATTTCGGATATCGGGTGGGAGGGAGTTTTGTAGGCAGGGGGCCGAGCGGCTGAAGGCTCTGAACCCCATGGTGGTCAGGCGGGCTGGAGGGACACTGAGGCTGATTGAGGAGGAGGATCTGAGAGACCTGCTTGGTGTGTGGATATGGAGGAGGTCAGTGAGGTATGGAAGAGCGAGGTTATGGATGGCCTTCAGTGTGAGAAGTTGGGTTTTGAATTGGATGCGGTATTGTATGGGAAGCCAGTGGAGTTGATGGAGGACAGGAGTGAGTAATCCAATATTGTCGCTGCCTAGTGACATCACAATAAGCAAATTAGATGAGTAAATGTACTCCTGTCACAAACTTTGGGCCATAATGAATATTTTTCTCATTTACAGTATGCCTTTATTTCTCACCATTTTCAAGCTACAGCCTTTTGAAATCCTGAAATGAAAATTGAAAAGTTTCCTCAATAAACTCCAGCGTCTAAAGGGTTAATAAAGAAAAACAATTGTATCTAATAATGATGTGTTAACCCAGGGTTAAGCAGCCAAGTTGGGATGGGGTCTAAGAGATACGTTGATGGTTAAGATAAAGATAGAGAGATTTAGTTGGTGAAGATTGATGGGAGAAAAGCTTTGAGGTTTCAGATTAGTTTTTAAAGCTGCTTCTAGGGTTTCCTGTGTTTGAAGACAAATCACTACTTGTTGAGGGCAGGGTGTGATGAATTTTATCTCATAAATAGAACTGTATCTTTCAAGATAAAAGTCTAATACTTAGGGTTATAGGAATACAAGGCTCAGTAGAGCTGTGAATTAGAGGGTGACACGGGAGTGGATTTTCAGTCCCGTCCTATCCCACTCCCACAAAAATAATCCCATCCCGTCCCAATCCCATGAAAAAGGAAAAAAAAAAAAAATCCTGTCCCGTCCCAATCCCACAAGAATGACTCCCGTCCCCGTGTTGTGGTTCAGTTACAGTAAAATATATCTATATATATATATATATATATATATAGTACATGGATCACACAATGCCTACCTTAGTTGAATATAAACCCAAATATGACATCTAATGTTGTGTTTTGATGTTTATTGCCTAATTACTTTAACATTCACTCCACCTTGATGCTGTTCAGAATGACAAACACATTTGATTTCTGATGTGGTCAGACAACATGTCATAAGAACCAGTTCTGAGAGAGAAAAATGTAGTTAAAGTATTGCAGTAGAAGTAGTGTTTGGTTCCTCTGACTGATATGATTATATATGGCATCATTAGATTATTAATACTGAAGCATCAGTGTTAGAGCAGCATGTTACTGTTGTAGCAGGTGTGCAGTTAAGTTGGTCGTATTCGCTCTTTTTGTTGAGATGGTTTTAGTACAAACCCGGCACACCGACTCATCCAAATTATTGGGCTGCCCTCTGTCATCTGGTTTAAATCCAAAACACTCCCACACAGGGGCCGTGGCATTTGGTTTAGGAACAAGTTCCATGTCTTTCTCTTATGCTCAACTCTTTGTTTCTTCTCCGCCTCGTCTCCCCCTCATGGATATCACACTGTGTGTGTGTGTGTGTGTAGCCCATAGACCCACCTCCCCCACAGAAACAAAGACACTCAATGACAAGAGCTTTCCCTCCGTTCATTACGCTAATGAATCAACTCACCTGGCTGCCAGACGATGCACGGAAGTGAACGCTCTTGTCGTCCAGTCTCTTTGGTGGAGAGAGACGAGGAAAACAAACACGCATGAATATGGCAATTAATCCCTTTTAATTTACCGTGCAATTAACCGACTCGCATATCGCCACAGGCCTAATTATGATTCCCAGTCCCGCCCACTCCCGTTGACTTTTTTTCCCATCCCGTCCCAATCACGTGAAGAATAGTGAAACTGATTCCCATCCCGTGGGAATCCCATGGGAATCACGTGACCCGTGGGATTCCCGAAAAAATGTCAGCCTCTACTGTGAATCTGTGTCAGCCTGGCTATGGTGCTGAAATGAAACCTGGGATTGTTCTTATTTTCCTCTATTAATGATGAGTAATCGACTGCTTTGGTGTTGCAGAAGGCCTTCTTATATATTTTAAGACTACTTGCTAGGTTAAACAAGATTCTTTCAGATTAGTAGAGTGCAATTTCCTGTCACATTTTCATGGTATTTGCTTTAACGTGACAGTTTTGGTGTTCTTCTTTAGTCTTCTTTAGTTTTGAAATATTTATTTTATAGGGGCAATGAAGTCGAGCATCATATGCAGTGAGCTTGCAGCACTATTAACAAGTTGATCCGTTTGAAAGGGACTAAATCAGATCTACATCTAATGTAGATGTAGATGTATTTTTGCCTCATGGCATGTAGTTCAGTAATAAGAATTCAGAAGTTATTAAATGATGGTCAGATAAAAAAGGTTTCTGTAGACAGATTATTGAGTGCTCAATTTCATTGCCATCTGGCAGAAAAAGGTCGAGGGTGTGGTTAAAACAGTGGGTGGGTTTCCTTCCCACTTTCACAGTTAATAAGAGCTAAAAAAGACAATCTGAAAAATGCTAACTGTAAGAGAAAATCGTTTTGACTGACTTATGGAGGGCTTTGTAAGTGAGGAGAAGGATTTTGAATTGGATATGTTGTGAGAGAGGGAGCCAGTGGAGGTTCTGGAAGACAGGGGTGATATGATCGCGGGATCTGGAATAGGTGAGCAGACAGGCAGCAGAGTTCTGGATGTACTGGAGTTTATTCAGGAGTTTGGATGGTAAAGACTGCTGTTACCGTAGTAAATTCTGGATGTGATGAAGGCATGGAGTTTCAGCAGCAGAGGGGGAGAGGGATGGGCGGAGGTGAGCTGTGTCAGGTAGTACTGGTGATGTGACCGACATGTGTAGGGACGAATGCAGTGTGGAATTGTCAGTGGTGAGGCAGTCATGTCAGATTTTTCACAGTTCAGTTTGAGGAAGTTGGCTTGCATCCAGGACTTGATGTCATTGAGGCAGGTGGTCAGAGTGGACTGAGTTTCAGTGGTGATGGATGTAGTGGAGATGTAGAGATGGATGTCATTGGTGTAGCAGTGGAAGTGGAGACCATGGCTGCGACTGATGTTGCCAATGGGGAGCATGTTGAGGATGAATAGGAGGGGAGGAAGCAAGGGAGGAAGTGCAGTTATTAATATTGATTAACAGTTGTTGGTTTGTGAGGTATGACCTTGGCTAGGAGAGGGCAGGAGCGGTGATGCTGAGGGAAGATTGGAGGCAGGAAATGAGAATAGTGTGATTGATTGTGTCAAAGCCTGCTGTGAGGTCAAGAAGGATGATAATTGAGAGCTGACTAGAGTCTGAGGAGAGGAGGAGATCATTGGTGACTTTGAGTAGGGCAGTTTCTGTGCTGTGCTGTGAGCGGAAGCCAGATTGAAATGGTTCAAACAGGTCATTGGAGGAGAGGTGGGATTTAGTTGGGAGGCAACAGCAGGTTCTAGTACTTTTGACAGAAAGAGGAGATTGGAGATGGGTCGATAGTTACTCATGTTGTCGGTGCTGGGAACAACAATATTAGGCCTCACCAAGGGACACCATTAATGTAGAGAACAATTCTGGGCCTCAAGGGGGGCACCATTAATGTTGTAAATTTTATTGGTGATACTGTAAAAGAGGGGATACTATTTGTTGTGATCTAGGCACCAGTGCTATGTTTTACCCAGAGGCACCATTTGACCTTGTTATCTCCAATTAAAGTATCAAATTGGCTATCGGAAATAATTATTAATAATAACTATTTATTATGTTAAATAATATGACTTAATTTACATTAAATCACCTCGTGGGCCACCATTCCCGAAAAGGGAAAATGATAGCCAGTTAAAGATATCAGTCTCATAAAATTCACTTAACTATCAGTTTGGAATTTTTATTAAAGCAGCTGTGCAGAACTTTTCATTTTGGTCATAGACTGTATAAAAATAATGGATGTAGTCACCGTGACGTCACCCATCTGATTCTGAAGAGTGGAACTGAAGCTCAAAATACTCCGCTCTGGACGTCGCCATCTTGGCAGTGCCTGACTCCGCCCAACTCCCGGACAATCAAAAATGGGCAAAGAGGCGGGCTGAAGAAAGCCTGGTTGCTTAAACACGCCCACCTCGCTCGACGCTGCTAAGTTAGCTAAGGCTAACAAGCTAGGCTAAGAAGCTACGAGGCTAACAAGCTACGCTACTTTGGTAAGCCCTGTGGTGTCAGCTGCTCCCGCTTGGTGCCAGCCCCCTCATGAAACTTGAGGTAAGTTGAGTTTACCTGAAACTAACGTTATACAACAAATCTTGAAACAATGATTCAGCTGTTATTGAGATTACACAAAATTAAAAAACGCTTCAACATTTTTAAATATAGAACGCTAACATTAATTATGGTAAGGTGACAATGATAAAAGTCGAAGGGGACTGAAATGTATCTGTAATGTTAACGTTACTGTTATCAACAGCGCATTGCAAGATTATCATCTAGAACATGATAAAGAAATGTAGAAATTGTGAAAGAAAGGCAGTGTTATACTTGTTACAGGACATTAATTTCTTTCAGTACATCACCGGTGTTGAGGTCATGGCCACTTGTTAACGTTACGTCTCCACCACGCCTGCTACACACAGCAGAAACTGTACCAGTTTTGGCTACTTGACTTTAGACAGCTAATATTACATTGTCTTCCAAGGACAAAAAGAAAGCATTTAAAAGACTGTCATCTACATTTTGAGGTGTTGCTCACTGTTTTATTTTATCCTACAGATGTGACATAATAGTATTGTCAGCAAAAAGAAGTGATTCACCCTTTATAGTTAACTTTCTGTTTTTAATTACCTAAAGCATTTATTACACTCATTTTACTTTCATATGCACAGTGTGGATCATTGGTGACAGCTATGTCCGGCATGGTGTCCAGAGAGCTGCAGAGACCTTGGGAAGCACCCTCAGCATGCCGGGCGTCCGTGTCTGCTGGTTTGGCTGGGGTAGACTGCAGTGGAGAGGCCTTTTCTCCTTCTTTTCTCACTCCCTGCAAGTTAGAGCAGCACCAGATGTCCTCTTCATTCACTGTGGTAGCAATGACATGGGGAAGGTCAGCAGTGTCAAGCTGGTCAGCATGATGAAGGAGGACCTGCACCAGCTTCACCTCCAGCATCCTGGCATTAAGATAATATTTTCTTCATTGGCCCAAAGGTGCAGGTGGGAGGCTGGTGGCAATCCAGCAAAGATTGATAAGGCCAGGAAATGTGTTTACAGTGTTATGGCTACATTTGTTCATAGTTTAAATGGTGCCATAATTGAGCACCCTCACATCAGACACATTCATCTCACACCCAGGAGAACTTATATGTTTTTAAGTAAATTAGTTAATTGTCTTAAAGACCACCTCCAAACGCAGTGAACTGCTTACAGTTGGCAGTGTCACTGCTTTTGAATTTGGCCTTTAGGACACATTTTGTTAGGCCTGAACATAGCCCAGGCTGTCATGGCTAGTGTTGAGTTTTTGATATTCATCTATAACTTGTTTAAAGTTTCAATAAATTCTATTTACATTTGCACTCCTTTTGTCTTTGTTACTGACTGAATGTTGTATTTCACAATCAAATCTGACTGTCAATTGAAAGGGCAAACAAATCATACACTACAGATAAAACATAAAGCATTAATGTTTAACATTGTCACTGACAAAAAATTAAGCAGTCCATTTCTGTGTGGGCCTGATTATTTTAACTTTGTACTTGAAGATAACTAAGCACCTTACACCCAGCAGCAGAGCCTGAGAAGATTTTGGAGAATAACCTTTGTTTGCTGCTCTGTTAGAAGTCTAGTTTTAACACAGAAGAATGTGACTGGATAAAAGGGCTCAAAGTGAAAAACAAAGAATTAGCTGGACACAATAGTTTTGAAGCCCCCAAGGAGGTATCACTTGTTCGCTATGTTGAGACTGAGAGGGTCTTCCTCAGGCAAAGGTATTGTGACGTTTTTATAGTGAGGCAAACAGAAAGATAATCAGCCAATTATGTGTTATGTTTTTTTAGCCTCACTATATAAGCCTCAGTACTGAGCAATACCCACAGAACCTTCTCATATGTCACGTCACAAATAAATAATGCCTCCTACGGGACTTAAAACTATTCAGTGTGCAGATATTTCCTTGTTTTTCACAAAAGGAGAATAGTTTCTCAGTGAATTTTCTTCATTTGTCTTAAAGAAATGTTCAAACAAAACCAGCACATAACATCATCTTTTCATTTTTTTTTACATTCTGCTAAGATAAATGCAAACTTGGGTAAATGTTAAGACATAAATGAAAACATTAAGATACCATTAATAACTATTATATTTTGTTAATGGTTTAAATCATCACTATATTTCCAGTCATCACAGGAAACTGATGAATGACAGCTTTCAAAAAATTAGCTTTTACTCTAAAGTAAATTTTGTCTGATCCATTTTATATAGCAAAAGTTATAACCATTACACAAACAGTTTAACAAAATTAAGTCAAAGCTTGCATTCATGAAAACATCCATATTAAAAGGTTACAAAAAGTACACATGGAATAAATGAAAAGATTTATAACAGTAATTATAAAACCTATGAATTAAGACCCAGTGCCATAATTTGCAAAATCTTAATTTCTTGTGAAACAACCTCTTTACTGTGGAGTAAACATCACATTGGCTGAGGCGTTGTAACTTTCCTCAAGTGTGGTGCTACATGAGAGAAAGATAACAGGTTAAAAACACAGGTAGAAAACATTGACTACAGCCTGTTTTGGTTAAAAGCCCACTCACCACCAAAATGATCTTATTACTGAGTAAGTGGCTGTCATTCATAAAATAGTTTTGTGTTTAAGTTCTGTAGATATTTGACTTTATATTTGACTTTATATTTGAATGTGATTTTAAATTTAACAGTGTACTACCAAGACAACTGGAGTATGAATGTACAGTATGCAATTCATCCACATTAAAATAACTGTTGCTATCAAAAGGAAACTGAACTGTTATCAAAGTGCCACTGCCACTGTGGAATCATGCTATGTTTGGCTGTCTCATTATGAGAATATTTTATTCCATTGGTTCTTCACAGACTGTGTGTGGGGAAAAAGGTAGTAATTCTCACTTTGATAAAGGGTCTTTGCATAAAAGGCACTAAAATGTTAAAGTCAGTAAATACATGTCATGTTCCTTGAGTGATAAAATCTTCATTTGGCCTTGTGCATCAGGGGAACACTAAACTGCACTGGCGTGTCAGTAATTTCACCTTATCAGTAATAGTACAGAGCAAGCTGTGTCCTAATCGAGTACTTAGTAATGTATGGCAATTAGTAATTTATGTAATGCATTTAAATGTATTATGGACAATAATTCATCATTTTAAACTACTAAGTTTCTTGACTCTTTGTGAGGTACTGTATGAAAAAAGGTGTCATTATTGTAAGACTGAATTTATATTTTATGGGTAAAAGTTACTGTTCTCATTGTATTATTGTTCACTGGAGCATTATTGAAGTATTGCCTGTATTTTTGTGGCATGTGTTAGTGTCAGCCACTCGGCGGCACTGTTAAGACAGCGGGTAATGTGGAGGTCAGATTTAGGTCGCACTTGAAAATGAGACCTCCGGTATCAACATGATTTTACATGTATTAAATAAAGGCTTAATAATATAATAATAATCTGACAAGCTAGGTGGTGACCGCAGACACCAATACACGTTGCTGACAAGCTAGGTGGTGACCGTGGTGACCGCAGACACCGATACCCGCTAATTAGTGCTAACATAAACATAAATAAAATAATACTAGAATTTCCGAATTTCACTTACCGAAAAACCTGGAGCACATACTTCTTGGACGGTCTGTTGGTATAATTAATCGAACAGCAAGCCATATTACTAGAACAACATGCCGTCTACAACATTTGCCTGGAAAAATATCCAAAAGGCACAAACACGGCTGAGAGGACAGGTTCAATGCCTTGAACATGGGCACGAATTGGCTGAGTTGATGCTGAGCAGACGGCCGAGTCTGAGCTCAGCTCCTCGGAGCTCCGCACAGCAGAGCCAGCGGCTAGTTAGCATGCTAGTTAGCCACCCGTGATGGTGCAACCTGTCACTCAAAGTGACCACGCCCTTAATTATGCGCAATTTCAAACCTTAATAACATTTAAACGGAAGAGTTAGAACCCTCCACCCCCCCCCCCCCCCCCGCAGTTGTCATGAAAGGGGAAATTAACTATAGAGACCAAAACCATTTTTTGTACCAGGCTGTAAACATGTTTATTTCTGCTCTAAAGTTGGGCATTTCAACATGGGGGTCTATGGGAATTGACTCACTTCCGGAGCCAGCTTCAAGTGGACAGTCAGTGAACTGCAGTTTCTGGCACTTCCGCATTGGCCTCACTCGTCTCCCCCGGAGGTTGGGGCTTGGTTTTTGTTGATTATAGCGCCCCTTTGGTCGAAGCGGTATGACACCCACAGCCTGGTGTCGTAAAATTCCGACTGCAGCCGGCAATTACAGCATGCATTTGTCTTGGAGAGCGAGAGGATTAACTAACGTCAAGTCAGTCCACGTAATTAGTGGAAAAAGCAAAATTACTCAGTAAATTCTCCTGTCGTGTTTCTGTTCTGACCTAATCTAATCTGTTGTGTATTTTGAGCTACTAAGGCTACCGTAGTAGCGTGAGCCTCAAGTTATTCTGGGTAATGTAGTAACCGTTGTTGTGCTACTGGAAACAATGAGAAGCAGCCGTGTACGTTCGGTGTAAGGAGGAATAAACAGTTAACAAGTCATCTGCTGAGTCTGCATTATTATGTGAAAAGAATACTCTAACAATTTGGGAGTTATGCCCTTTCTCTATCATTTTCATATTGAGACAACATGATGGATATCTTGGCGCTTGTAGGGGGTCAGTACATCTTGCGCGGAGGGATACACCAGTGAGCAACTGCAGCTGGCTCTGGGACAGGTACGCTAGGTCACTCTGTAAAAGCAAACAAAGAGACGACACGGATGATATTACTCACCCGACCGAAAGCTGTCCATCAGCTCCTGCAGGCCTGGAGCGTTTTTTCCAGTTCATCTTAGGAACATGAAAAAAAAGTTTCAATCACGCCAGGATTAGTGATTGCTGCAAAGTTTTCCCTCCTTGTGATGCACTCTCTGCAGCGGTTTTCTTCCTGATGATATATCTCCCCAATGATGGTAGCACCGAATCCCATTCTGTGCAGCAAAATGGGAGCGGAGGATTTAGCCTCTCTTCTTGCCCGCTCAGCATCCAACACATGGGAGCAGTGTTGCCAACTTAGAGACTTTGTCGCTATATTTAGCAACTTTTCAGACCCCTCTAGTGACTCTTTTTCAAAAAAGCGACTAGCGACAAATCTAGCGACTTTTTCTGATGTTGTTGAAGACTTCTGGAGGCTCTGTTGTGAGAGCACGTATCATTCTTGCACTTTTTACACAATGAGCAGCGGATGCTGCCGTGCTGTGGGCTCCTCTCTCGCCCCAAAGCCCTCACAGATGGCCCAGTCCCCCCTCCCTGCTGCAGTCAGAGCAGGAGATGTTAACCCCTCCACGTCCAGACTGCTAGTGAATCAAGCATGCATGATCCCGACCTGGATTACAGTCAGGGCGGGATGTAAATGTAAAATTGTCTTTGTCTAATATAAATTACTGAAAGAAGGTTCATTTGTAGTTCTAAACATATTCAGGGTGTTTTTTTTACTCAGTTTTTGTCTCTCCCACGACGTTATTCCTCTCTCCTACAACAGCCGTTATAATTACATGCATATGGACAATTATGCAAATTAGGCGATGACGTCATTTAGCAACTTCTAGCGACAGCCAATAGCTACTTTTCTTACTGAGGAGTTGGCAACAGTGCATGGGAGTTCCTCATCTGTGTACTCCGGCTCAAACAGGTACGGCTCTGGATCTGTGTCCACTACAAGAAACTCTTCAAAATTGCGTTCAAAGTCATCCATTGCAGCTGCTATAGTCCGGAGATATCGCTAGGCTAAATAAACAGCTGAGTTTTGTCTACAAGCTACATCTGTGCCTGCTCACCGGTGTATCCTTCCGCGAATCACAGCGCAGGACGTACTGACCCCCTATAAGTGCAATGCTAACCGCTGAGACCCAGCCACTGGATGTACAGACACAAAAACACATTATTACTTTCATTAATGTTGTTGTAAGGTACTGTCATTATCGTCTGTCCTGCATCTCTCTCTCTCTCTCTCTCTCTCTCTCTTTCTGTTTCATTGTGTCATACGGATTACTGTTAATTTATTATGCTGATCTGCTCTGTACGACATCTATTGCACGTCTGTCCGTCCTGGAAGAGGGATCCCTCCTCAGTTGCTCTTCCTGAGGTTTCTACCGTTTTTTTTCCCCCGTTAAAGGGTTTTTTTGGGGGAGTTTTTCCTTATCCGCTGTGAGGGTCCAAAGGACAGACGGATGTTGTATGCTGTAAAGCCCTGTGAGGCAAATTGTGATTTGTGATATTGGGCTTTATAAATAAAATTGATTAATTGATTGATTGATTGACTGAAAAAAGATATCGATCATGTTGTCTCAATATGAAAATGATAGAGAAAGGGCATAACTCCCAAATCGTCGGAGTATTCTTTTATGTGAAGATACACAGTGAAGACATAACATAATCCTAACACAGCAAAGCTGTTACCTGCAGCCTTCGCTTGCAAAGCTAACACTACTAACGTTAGGTCAGTCCAAGTAATTAGTGGAAACATGCTAACATGCTAATGTTACACACAAAATAGTAGTAAAGTAAGACCTATTCATAAATGTTCTGGTGTAGCTCTGAATTTCTTATAAACTGAGGACAACTGCCTGCTGTATATTTGTGTTCATGGTCACAGTCACAGATAATTTTAGATGATGCTCCTTCATTATCCGCCATGACATCAAAAGTACAACCAAGTCCTCATAGATACATCTCCGGTAAAACTGTTAGGTGTTATGTGTTCAGCAATGCCCGTTGCGTACTGCCTACTCGAAGAACACTGTAAACACGGCTCCTTCCTCTTCTTCTGTGGTTTAATCACTGCGGGCTGCTGCGGGCGAGCAGAATCACTTCCGCCTCGGGTGCCGTATTCTGGTTTGCTGACTTCCACTGTGTGTCCGACCCGAACGAGGCTATGCTAAATAGCCATATAGAGAAAGGCTTTTTTGTCTCTGTTGGGATCAAATAAATATGCGGATCTTCAAGGGGGGGTGATACGAACTAGGGACAGTTTTATTAATGGTAAAAAGTTCCACACAGCTGCTTTAATAATTAAATTAATAACAGTAACCAAATTTATTAGTAAACCCTGAAGGATATACTAGAACTATATACAAGCTTGGCGAGTATATGTGTGTGTGTGTGTGTGTGTGTGTGAGCGAGAGAGAGAGAGAGAGAGAGAGAGAGAGAGAGGCGGGTGTGGTAATCAAAGGGCCGTTTGGCCTACAAAACAAAATGGCTGACAACAGATAACTTCATGATGGCCAAATTAAAGCTGGCTTCAGATCGGGGGAGGTCTTGTCTGACCGTGTGGTCAGGACAAAGACAAAGGAAAAGAAGCGGACTTTGAGTTGCCTCTTTCGATGTAGCTCTGTTGAAAGCAAAGTTGTAAATGAGTCTATGTGAATGTGATATGTGTTGCAAACGGTCTGGATCAATTCAGAGGATGTTTTGTTGCATGCAAGACGTTGTCTGTGAACAGCATTAGCAAACTAAACACTTAGGTTTGGCAAAACAAACTAACCAATGACCTAACTGCAAACTATCACAACAATGACTCAGTAAACAGCAATTAATCACATACAACAAATTAAACAGTCTTGCTTAGCCTGTACAGCTGTGATAAAGCTATGCCCAGTTATTACATTACTGATCCTTAAATGGATGGAAGAAAGAGTCGCTTTGGGGTGTGCTGCTTTTGTTAGCTGGTAGAGGAAGGCTGGAAAGAGCTGTGGTTCCAGATGCAGTCTTCGTTGTGTCCTTGTTCCGAAGGTGCAGGTCCGAGGAAGCTGGTCGCTCAGGGTCTTTGCAAAGTTAGACGCTGGGGTGCTAACTTCTTCTTGTCGCTGGAAAGTTAATTGCAAACCTTGTGCTTGCACCTCTAACCTCTCTGGTTCAGATTAAGAGAGTCTGTGAGCAATAAAATTTAATTAAATCATTTCATGGATGGGTGACGTTTCGGGCACAAGGCCCTTCCTCAGACCCTGTTAAAGGCGCTGTATGTAAGAATGTGGCCAAAACGGTTACTGCAATCAAATTCAAAATACTGCTGCGGGTCCGCCCCCCCTCCCCTACAGATTCGAGGCTGCTGGACAGCGGCACGCTGGAGACTGATTTGTTTGCCCACGGGCGGCTGCCGTGGCAGGGCCGTGTCACCGCGTCCTTGATCTTCGGTTTTCCAGCGGACCGTTCGAGCAAGTCCGGCTTCTCTGCTGCTAACGCTGCTGCCAGGATACAGCTGAGGAGACTGCTAATGCTATGTACTGGGACACTGTTAACACTGCTGCCGGGATACAGCTGAGGAGACTGCTAATGCTATGTACTGGGACACTGCTAATGCTGCTTGCCGTGCTGCAGTAGCTCAGTCGTAACTGTAACTGATGCTGAGACTCAGAGACGGCAGTGGGTGGCGCAACAGGCCAAAACACAAATTCAAAACATAAATATGATTTGTGGACCGTAAAAAAATTTTTAAATGCGAATATTCTGGTTGTACTATTGTTGTCGGTGAGATCAGTATGTTATATGAACATTATTCCTCAGTCTCTGTGACATATTAGGAGGATTTTATGACTATTTGCTTTAGATTTCTTACATATAGCTCCTTTAAATGGTGCCACATTTGTAAGGAACATGCATTTGTAGGATGAGCAGCAGTGCTGAGTATGTGGGTTGCGCGAATGAAAAATTTGCCAAATCTTCTCTGCCAATGCTAAACAGCTTGTTTTTTTTTTGCTGCATTGCCAAGCATTGTTACAACAAAGAAATAATCTACCAAACACAAATTTCCTTACTTTTTGTGCTTAGTTTACATAGATAAACCTGCTTTTCATATCAGTTTTCACAGCTGATATTAGTTGTCTGAAATGTTGATATGGAAGAGTAGTACAATAATAGCCTATAGTGAAGTCTCTGATGGAATGAAATGAGTTTAAAGGGTTTTGGTCCAGTTTTTTAAAAGAATATTTTATATTCATTCTTAACATCCCTATGTTATACTTGTGCTTATGAGTTAGCCTGCAGCCACTGGTATGTGTTGGCGACAATGCTAACAAACATCATTGCCAAAGCAGAGGTGCACAGAGATGTTTTGCTTAGTGCCATGATAAATTTGTGCTGTGATGTACACTGTAGACCTAATTATTGTATCTGAATATAGTCCCTCTGGCTTTTGAACTTTTTCTGGCTCCCTTCATCTCCTCTGTGGAGACTACAATGACACTAGGGATCGTAGAGTGCTATTTAAAACCCCCCTGAGTAGAATTATTACGTTATCATAGAATTGTTTAAACAATTATGGGGGTAGAGCCTTATGTTGTTAGAAAAAAATAACTGCCACACTGTCTTTTAATACCTCCAGTACAAGTCCTAAATTTTCAAATGTGATATTTAGGCGCTTAAATGTTAACTGAATCACTGGCAAAGTCAGCGGTATGTTGTGGTACCAGCCCAAAAAGGTTTAAAACCCCATTGTGCTCAGGGTTTTCTCAGAATAGTCGATGATCTGACTATCAAAACCACGAGTTGACACTGTGCAGCGTTGTAGACTAATTGTTGGTCTGTGGTTTCAGCAAAGGCAATGGATATACAGCAGATATGCAGCTGGAGGTGCTGAGGGGTCTTGCTGACAAGTTATAGTGGTTGTACGTCCAAGTATCGGAAAAGCATTCAAAGTGTGCAAACACTTTTCCAGAGCAGATAAAACTGTCAGCTGCTATATAGTACTACAACAGTACTAACTCTATGCATAACAATTAAAAATTACACCAACCTATGGCTAGCACTAGCAAGAAGAAGTGCTGACAGAGTGAACAAATTGGCAGACGACATTCAACGAATTCTCCAAACGTCTGATCACCGAATACAGGAAAGGAATTATACAAGGTCTGTAGTAAATGTTATTGTGAAGTATATCGCTGCAGTGTCTGGAGATGGCTTTAGCGACATCATCCATATTTTTCAAACAATGTTACGTTATACCCTGACATACTACATTACGGAACACCTTCACACAACAGTAAGATGAATTCAGCATGGACATCAAAGATGAGAGTGTATTAAAAATAGGACATCTTCCCTGATTAATCAACTAGCAGACCACTTTTTGGGAGTAGCCTAGTTGGTGACTGCTAAAATGTATCAGTCATAAATGCCCTACTGATGCCTGACAGCTGACTCACCAAAGTTAGATAAAACATAGTGCTGCATACGCTAAAGAGCCAGATATTTCCCCAGGAGCTGGTAGAGACCAAAACAGAGCTAAAGTATAGGGAATGTCAAACCTAATGGACTCACAATGAATGCTAATGTTGTTCTGTGTTTCTTTTATATGTAAGTAAGCAGTTGTTACTCACATCAACTTTATGTGATGATAATTAGTCAGTGTTATGCTTTCAGCTGGTTCTGCTGCCCTCACTCGGGAAATAACTAAATAGTTAATAATCACAGGCTCACTATGGACATTTTTGAATATGTTGTTTCTGTTGGGTGCTATGACAACATTTACAATCTGTATAATTCTCTATTAGTTTTGAGTCTAGATGCATTCTGTCTGACCAGTTCCTCATTTTAACTGGGGTAAATTTGATTGGTTGATGTAAAGATTCACTTGCTCACATCACTGCGAAAACCTTTAGCTATGAATTTTGAACAACTCTTCACAGAACCCTCTAGGGGGGTCTGGGGGAAAATTTTGTAGATATATTTGATTTAAAGGCATCAATCTGGTGAATTCTGAGAGCCAAGTTATGATGGCAGAATATGCCTAGATTTCAACATCTTTGTGCTTTTTATGTGTGAAAAATGTTCTATTTTTACTGATAAAAACACTAGTGGTATGTTATGGTGAAGGGTTGCACTTAAAATACAGCTAAGGATTAGTGGTTAAACATTTCAGTAATCAAAAGAAAAATGACTAACGCACTGATCTGCCTCTGGAGGGCTATTTTATCATTTTAAATCATGTGCAGACAAAATATTCTTTTAAAACTCTCTCTCACACACACTCACAAATAGTTACAGTTACAGTTACAGATACGCAAAACAATACAAAATGTGCAATACAAAAACAAAACAAAAGGTAAGACTCAAATTAATTACACACAAACAGAAACAAATTACTGCTTTCCTCCTTCCCTCCCTCCCTCCCTCACAATTTGCAAGTACGGCACCCTAAATCAGAGCATTCAAGTTTACGCAGCTTCGAAAAGAAGATTTCCAAAGCCCTCTGGTAGTTAAATGCCTCAGGGACAGGCCCATTTATGGCAACCCACTGGATCTGTCACATGCGTGATCCGGCCGGGGCGCAGGTGCCGGAGCTAATCGTGGCCAGAATTCTCAGTAGGCACTCCAGCCAGTGTGCTACAGAGTGACGTTATTTACTGGAGGCATTTTATATCTGGCCGATGGCGGGCCGCCATAGTCTCGTCAATGTATGGGAAACACTGTAAAGTTTCGGTTCAGCAATAAAAACATTATGCTTTTGATTAACGTCTGAGCCCCATTTTAACATCACATTTCACCACCCAATGGCATCCCCACATGCTCAGTCCACCTTTTTCAAACATCAAATAAGTAACTGAACTTAACAGAAAAACAAACATTTGAACATACACCAGGGTTTTAAGAACTACCTAAAATGATTTTTCAGTTTTTAGTTTGGCCCATTATCCATCAGCTAACATGGAGAGAGTGGGGTTTATGCCCTACACTGCAGCCAGCCACCAGGGGGTCATTGAAATGTTATGGCTCCACTTTTGGGGAGCTGTCATATCATCCATCTTTATATACAGTCTGTGATCACAATGCACTAAAAGCTGTAGGACAGCATCAGCTAACTAAGCTAATAAACACAGTACTACAGTTATTAACAAAAACATATGATTGGTTGATGCTTCACCATGGCATTGGAGCTCTGAAAAAAGCTGAAGCTAGCTCAACTTCCGTTTGCAGCACATCTCGTTCATCACAAGTGTCAGGTGTCAGTTTGTAGCTGTCACCAACTCCCATTGAAAACAACTTGTTGGCTGTTGCTGGTAGTGTGATTGCAGCATAAGAGCCAGAGGCAAAAAACCCTTATACAGTCAGAGTGAACAGAAATTAAACTGTCGCCTGATTGCCAAGTGTTATGTGTGATAGGATACTGCTTATCACTGCTAGGTGTGGCATTGGCAGCACTATGGCAGTACAGCTGGTGAGAGCAGATTTAGATGGTTTAAGAATGTTTGCTGCATCCAGAGTTAATTTCGCTTATTTTTTCTCTTAACAGAAAAATAATGGAAGTGTTGCTGAATTGTTTTGTTTTGTAAAGCAGCGTTTTAGAAAACATAGAGCCTATTTAGAGCAT
The DNA here is from genome assembly GCF_041903045.1 of Epinephelus lanceolatus. Lineage (NCBI taxonomy): Eukaryota > Metazoa > Chordata > Actinopteri > Perciformes > Serranidae > Epinephelus > Epinephelus lanceolatus. Next base: position 43,675,629 of record NC_135746.1, read on the forward strand.
ATGAAACAAAGAGATCAAGCAAAAAAAACAGCTATCATAACTGGATATAAACACAAGTGGCAGTTTTATCGTAAACTAAGAAACCGTCACAAAATTAAATAGAAATGAAAAGAAATTAAATTATGAAAATAGGATTAATGATATTAGAAATGATTATTCCATATATTTCCAGCAGAAATTCCTAATCATTTTAATAACTATTTTATAGATAAAGTTGAAAAATTAAGTAATAATATGCCAAATATAGATAATAATATATCTTACCTACTAATAAAAATGAAATCATGAAGGATAAAAATTGTAAATTTAAATTTGACAGGGTAAACATAAGTGAGGTAGAAAATAGGATAAAGACTTATACAAATAAACCAGGTGTTGATGGACTTGATGCAAATCTTCTTAAACTGGTTTTAGATTCAATAGCTCCAGCTATTTGTCATATTATAAACTTAAGTTTCACTTATTGTCTTTGTCCACAAGAATGGAAAAGAGCCAAGATAATACCACTGCCTACAGACAAGAAATTAACATTTTCTGGATTGAATAGTCATCCTGTTAATCTATTAAGGTGTTGTGTCAAATTAAGGAAAACCTTGTATATGAACAAATTAAAAATTATCTGTTCATAAATAGTTTGGTTACAGATTTCCAGCATGCTTACAGTGAAGGCCACTCAACAGCTACAGCTCTGACTAAAATGACTGATGACTGGCTGAGGGAAATAGAAGGAAAGACAATAGCTGGTGCTGTTCTGTTGGATTTCTCAGCAGCATTTGATACCATCAATCATAAATTGTTATTGGAAAAAAATGCAATGTTAGGGCTTTGATCAGTCTGCATTATCTTGGTTTGAGAGTTATTTAAATAACAGGACACAGACTGTTTTCTGTAATGGTAAGTATTCTGTGTGGTATATAAATAAGATAATTGCTAAAATAGTAGGTGTGATCTCTGCGATCAGAAGATGTGCGACATTTTTATCACCAAGAGCCCAAAAATAAGTAACTCAGCCCGTCACATCTTTACTGACTTCAGGACTTCTGGTGTTATTTACTCTAAAGTTACAAACAGCCTTTTTTGTTTTCATGCCACAGATCCTTCTCCAGTTTAAACTCTTGTTTAAATATATATTATATACCACATGATGTCACACTGCTGAGCTCACTTTACCACTTTTGTATTAGCCTCTGTTCATCAGTTAGTTTGAACCAGCTGATGTTGTTACACTTTGGTGTAGTGATGGGCAAAGCAGTTCTTTAGATGTTACTGAATCACTAAAGGAACACATGCATCCCCCCAGAGCACTTACAGGTTCACATTCAAGACCATTCGCACCTGTCCCTGAACAATGCAACAAGCATCCCCCCAACAAATCCAGAACATTCAGAACCTGTTTTTCTATCTCCTAATGCTACAAACTGATGCTCGGGCAACACTGAGAAAAAAAACTCAGGATCATTTAAAAGTTAAAAAACAAACAAAAAAACTACAAAGATACAGGGAGTTTCAAATACTGCTATAGATGTTGGAGTTTCAAATACCCCATACAATTTATTCATGTGTTTAGTTATGGTCTAAGCTAAACTAAGTAAAAATTTAACAGAAAAGCACATTTAGAGCTTCGTTACAATGAATCATCTAATACTTTAAATTTCTACTACATTTTTTTTCAATTTGTGACCATGTGAGAAGTGCAGTGACCTTATGTAATGTGTAAGGAAGCACAGACTATTTTGACTACCACACTGACCCAACATTGTAGAATTACAACATAGACATAACAAGCTATAAATCAAATTTGATGAATGTTTTCCAAAATAATTAAATATGTACATGTTCTAGACATTGTAATAAACACAAAAAAAATATTTAAGGAATTTTACTTACTTTAATCCTGACAAATCCAGTCATGCAAAAAAAGGACATGAGCTCAACAGGAAGTTTGCAGGTAGAGTGAGTTCATGGCCAGATGACCAGACCTATAAACACTTCTTCTATCCAATAGCATTGTGAGGACAAACAATAGGACCCATTAACTATGTAAATGTGGTCTTGAGAAAAAAAAAAAAACATTTGCAGGCCTTTTTTTAGAATTGTTAAAAGTGATGTAAATTTGCAACAGTGGGTTTTACAGGGTTAATATTGTCAAACCTTGACTATTGCCCAGCAGTCTGGTCCAATGCCACAGGAGAAATGATGAGGAAATTACAAATGATACAGAATACAGCAGCATGCATAGCACTCCGCTGTAATTATAGAATGAATGTGGTTATAATGCATAAAAGTCTCACTTGGTTATTTGTAAAGGATAGATTGCTCTATTCATTACTACTATTTATTAGAAAAGTCTCTGTCATGAAAACTCCGTTAATTTTGTATCAGAACTTATCTTTCAGTACAGACAAATGTAATTACACAACTGGACATGCTACTTCAGGTAATTTCACTCTACCGAAAGTAAAGACAAATACTATCAAACGGACAGTCAAGTATACAGCAATGTATGAATGGAACTCACTCCCCAGACACATCACACAGGAAAACAGTACTTGATATGGGATGGATGACTTCATGTTGTTTATGGAGACACAAAACTGCCTGTTTGACAAGTACTAGTCCATACCCATTGAGTGCACAGTTGCCCATGTATAGTTTCAAATGGTGTGTTTTTGGGATACAGGTCATAGGAAATTGCAGATTAAATAGTCAACTGAACCTATTAAGAAGAGCAATGTATTCAGACAGAGTTTTTGTGAATTTGATAGTATGATTGCTTTATTGAAAGTACAGTAGTACTATTGCCAATAGTGGGATAGTTAGTGGGCTAAAACTGTACATTAGTAGTTGAGGTAGCACGTTGAAAGGCAGATAGTTAAAGTGTTTATATGTTGTATTGACTTAAAAGTGGGGCGCACTGGTAGTTCACATGGGAAAGGTGCAGCTAGCCCTTGTTGCAGCGGTGGGGGTTGTAATCCGGCCTTCATTTTTTGCTGCATGTCTTCCTTGCTCTCTCTCTCTCCCATCCTTCCTGTCATGCTTCACTGTCCTGTCAAATATAGGCAAAAAACTTCCTAGGCAGAGATCTCTTTTAAAGGACCAGTGTGTAATATTTGGCATGGTTTATTGTCAAACTGAATCTGAATCTGAATATTCTACCCATTAATATGTTTATATAAGTTAATTAATTAATTAATTCATTGGTTTTCGTAGCCTTATAATTATTCTTTTATATATGTATATATATATATATATATATATCAAGGGCCTTGCTTTAGAGAGGTCGACATCTTGCGCCGCCATGTATGTATGGCAGCCCGAGCGGACAATCCAGCCAGCCAGAAAACGCGTTTTGCATGTGTAAATAAACCAACAAAGACAGAGGAAGGAAGGAAGAAGGAGGAGGAAACAGCAGAGAGTGTTAGTAGTTCGTTGATAGAGAGTAGTGAAAAGTTTTTTTAGTTGTAACGTTTGTGAATGGACCACGCAACAGGAGAAAATGAACCCGAACCGTCATCTGCGAGGAAAAGAAGACGCAACTTCACTCCTTGTGATGCACTCTCTGCGGTGCTTTTCCTCCTGATGATATATCTCCCCAACGATATAGCACCGAATCCCATTCTGTGCAGCAAAATGGGAGCGGAGGATTCAGCCTCTCTTCTCGCCTTGCTCAGCGTCCAACACATGGAGTTCCTCATCTGTATGCTCCGGCTCAAACAGGTATGGCTCTGGATCTGTGTCCGCTACAAGAAACTCTTCAAAATCGCCCATTGCAGCTACTATAGTCCGGAGATATTGCTAGGCTAAATAAACAGCTGAGTTTTGTTTACAGGCTACGTCTGTGCCTGCTCACTGGTGTATCCCTCCGCAGATCACAGCGCAGAACGTACTGAAAAGTTTAGTCTTATGTCAATAACAGACAATAGGATAGCAGTAATGTTACTCCTATGTACCCTGCTGATTGGATTCAGTACAGCTAAAACCACCGTTTATTACTGAACAGTACAGGTTACTGTTGGCTGTAACCACGCCAAAACAACCAACAAACAACAACTTAGCTGTAACTCCAACTGTGCACTGCTGCTCTCTCCTCCAGCTCGCTCATACACACACCAGCAAGCGCACTCACACAGCCCTCGTTCCCGTCACACTCGCACCCCACCCCCTACCTATACTCATTCAATCCCAAACATGCAATTAAAGGGAAATTTCGGTTTATTTCAACCCGTCTCCTATCGTCCTAAATTTGTTTCAAATGACTAGTGACATAGAAATAATAGTTAGCATGTTAGCCGTTAGCCTAGATACAGCCGTAGCGTCAGACCTGTTAAAACGTAAGTGAATGGGCATACCTTCAAGTGCAAAGTTAGTCCACTAAACAAGCTTTTTTTTCCACAAAGACCGCCTCATACATAGAGAACATATAGAAAACGACATGTAAATGTGTTGTCTTACCTTACCGGTGTGCTGCCATGTTTGTTTATCCCTCTAGCTCTGCTTTCCAAAGCGCGGCCGAAATATCGCGAGAACAAGCAGCGATCTCATAGCGTGCCTGAACAAGCAGCAACAGCTGGAAGGCAGAACCGGACAGTAGCCTGAAAAGTTCATTCATTTATTTTATGAAAGATTTATAGAATAATGGCTGACTTTTTGCCAGACTTCGACTTTGTGGAGAAAAAATTTGATTTTGCAGAGTTTGATGGCCGCCCTTATTTATTTGAGCCAGAATACACTGACGAAGAGAGAGAGAGGCGCAACAGGTAACGTTAGAGGACGAGAGGGGAGGAATGGCTGCTGCAAGGTTGCGTAGCTCTGGAGATTGGTGGTGTACCTGTGAATGCTGTGCCCCAGTGCCCACAGAAGAGGAATGCCTCTGTTGCGAGGAACGGGACCAGTTGCAGCCTTATTTTCAAGGTCTGGATGTGACCGAGGACGAGACACCTCCACCTGGAGTAACGTTAGTATCCATCTGGGCTTCATCTAGAGCTGGCGAGATATACAGTACAGGCCAAAAGTTTGGACACACCTTCTCATTCAATGCGTTTTCTTTATTTTCATGACTATTTACATTGTAGATTCTCACTGAAGGCATCAAAACTATGAATGAACACATGTGGAGTTATGTACTTAACAAAAAAAGGTGAAATAACTGAAAACATGTTTTATATTCTAGTTTCTTCAAAATAGCCACCCTTTGCTCTGATTACTGCTTTGCACACTCTTGGCATTCTCTCCATGAGCTTCAAGAGGTAGTCACCTGAAATGGTTTTCCAACAGTCTTGAAGGAGTTCCCAGAGGTGTTTAGCACTTGTTGGCCCCTTTGCCTTCATTCTGCGGTCCAGCTCACCCCAAACCATCTCGATTGGGTTCAGGTCCGGTGACTGTGGAGGCCAGGTCATCTGCCGCAGCACTCCATCACTCTCCTTCTTGGTCAAATAGCCCTTACACAGCCTGGAGGTGTGTTTGGGGTCAATGTCCTGTTGAAAAATAAATGATCGTCCAACTAAACGCAAACCGGATGGGATGGCATGTCGCTGCAGGATGCTGTGGTAGCCATGCTGGTTCAGTGTGCCTTCAATTTTGAATAAATCCCCAACAGTGTCACCAGCAAAACACCCCCACACCATCACACCTCCTCCTCCATGCTTCACAGTGGGAACCAGGCATGTGGAATCCCTCCGTTCACCTTTTCTGCGTCTCACAAAGACACGGCGGTTGGAACCAAAGATCTCAAATTTGGACTCATCAGACCAAAGCACAGATTTCCACTGGTCTAATGTCCATTCCTTGTGTTTCTTGGCCCAAACAAATCTCTTCTGCTTGTTGCCTCTCCTTAGCAGTGGTTTCCTAGCAGCTATTTGACCATGAAGGCCTGATTCGCGCAGTCTCATCTTAACAGTTGTTCTAGAGATGGGTCTGCTGCTAGAACTCTGTGTGGCATTCATCTGGTCTCTGATCTGAGCTGCTGTTAACTTGCGATTTCTGAGGCTGGTGACTCGGATGAACTTATCCTCAGAAGCAGAGGTGACTCTTGGTCTTCCTTTCCTGGTGGTTCCTTTCATGTGTGCCAGTTTCGTTCGGCCTGTACTGTATTTCGGCTGCGCTTTGGACAGCAGAGCTAGATGGTAAACAAACATTGCACCACACCGGTAAGGTAAGACAACACGTTTACATGTCGTTTTCTATATCTTCTCTGACATTTATCCTAACGATATGAGGCAGTCTTTGTGGAAAAAAAGCTTGTTTAGTGGACTAACTTTGCACTTGAAGGGATGCCCGTTCACTTACCTTTTTAGCTCTGACGCTATGGCTGTATCTAGGCTAACGGCTAACATGCTAACTATTATTTCTATGTCACTAGTGACTTGAAACAAATTTAGGACGACAGGAGACGGGTTGAAATAAACCGAAATTTCCCTTTAACTCAAAGAACATTGACATTATAACAGACATTATCTCAGTGGTGAGTGTGGTAAGCTGTCAGTCAGTGTGCGGGCTGGAGATTGGTGGAGCAGAGAGGGGAGGGCTGCCCCGCTGGGTACTGTAAGTGAGTATGTGTGTAAGTGTGTGTGTTACGCTAGAAGAGTCAGAGTTTGGGACGGAGTCTTTTACCCCCTGGAGTGTTACCGGAGTTTTTGGAGTGCTCAAATAAACAGGCCTTTTTCCCGAATGCTACTCTGGTCTCCTGCTCGTGAGTGATTCATTACAATATGGTAACATGGTTTAGATTTCTGAATAAATATTCACCTTGTCAGTAGATAGAGCTACTCCTGAAAAACTCGTGTCTGCGCAAGGCTTTTGGTCCTACGAGAGACAAATTTGTTCCTCATGAGGAGAGGCATCTCTGTGCAAAGTTTCATGTCTCTACGACATACGGGGCATGAGATATGCCCATTCAAAGTTTGCAATTTCAGTCACTTGCTATAGAGCCCCCCTTTGGCCAACTGATGTAATATTGCTTCATTCGCATCCTCCCATTACCCTCTACCACTGTGCCAAATTTCACATGGATTGACCAAGTCAGTGAGGAGAAAAATACGTGGACCAGACACACACACACACCCACAGACAGAGTTTTCGTCACTATATAGTAAGATAGATAGTAAGATATAGTAAGATAATAAGAACCAGTTTATAGCAGTACCAGATACTGCCACACTGTAAACCACAATCCATCCATGACACAACATTTTAATGTAAAGTCTACAGAAATACCCTGCATTGTCAAAGTGACATCACACCTTTATGTTTACTTGACACAAAAACTCATCGCTTGTGAGCTTAACATAATTTTTTCGTGTCATGTCAGCCATTTTTGAGTTTTGAGTTAATTTGACCAAAATGTATAAAGCTGATTTCACCTAATTATTTTAAGGCCAATAAACAACAATATTATTTGACACTTAACAAATTGTGGCGTGTTGGGGCTAAATGGGTGGCATTTCCCAGCACGCTGTGAAACAATGGGCCATATTTAGATGGTCTAAAACGCAAAGCGCCAGGCGTGCGGCGCATGGGTGTGTCCCAGTCACTTGCTAGTTAGACAGTGCGTTTTCAGACTGTGCGCCATGGCGGAGAGTCTAAAAGGGTTGGACTTACTCTGTGAATTAGTCATGGGTGTGTTTTGGGCGTATCATTCAATAAGCCAATCAGAGTGTCACCTCTCATTCCCTTTAAAAGAGGGGCGATTGGAGCGCATGGCGGGGAGCTAGTTAGATGGCGGACCTACCAACTGGAAATAGTAAGCGTTTTACACTGAGGAGACGGATCTCCTCGTGCGGGAGGTGAACACCCGTCAGAACCAGATCTACGGGGACAGCAGACAGGCACCCAAGCTCCCCGAGGTAAAGCAGGCGTGGGATCACTAATACAAGAAAGATCTTACTAAATATCTGTGGAATATTATTCAAACCTGTTTTCATCATATAACAGAGCACAGCTGTCAGGACTGCCGCAGAGCTCCCCAAGGTGCTGATCCTGCAGCTAGGACCTGTTCAGCGTTTTCTCCCCCACTCACGTTTGTTAATTGCTTTCACATGTTTCCTAGAGCTGTGTTCTGCCGCTTATCAGATAACAATATAATAATATAATATAATGTAGCCTAGTATATAATGTAGCCTAGTATAACATGTTAAAATAAATGCATTGTGTGGGCTTTGGTTTTCAATCAAAAACATGATTGATTGGTCAGATAATTTCACAATTTCATTTGTCATTATTACAAATTATGATCATTATTACTGCGATTAGATCATTCTGATTAATGACTGACCATTAAGATGTGTTTCTGATAAATATTTTAATGTGCACGATAATAACCTTTCAATTGTAATCATATTTTTATTTGTTATCTTTTGCATATGTGTGGCTGCTCCGTGTGTGTCTGAGCAGAGTGCACGCGCGTTGTGCACTCTGTGTACTAACTTGTTTAACGGCGAAATACTGCGCCGTTGACTTTAGACCAGGTTTTTTTTTGGTCACTGGCGCATTTGCTTTTTATGTCATCTAACTAGCAATGCGCCATGACTGCGCCTGACCACTCCTCATTTTTAGACCAACACACCCAGAGAAGCGCAAGTTCATTTGCTAGTTAGACAACGAGGGCGCAGGGTGTGAAAATGACAGCTGCGCCTTGCATCTGAATAGCAATGACACTTGCGACATGGATTATGCGCCCTCCGCTGTCCGCTTTAGACCATCTAAATAGGGCCATAAGGCCATAAGTGTTTAAGGCCATAAGGTGAAGAAAACTGTGTTTAAATGTGTTCCAAATCACTCATGTTACCCATTACACAGTGATTAATGTTTATGTATTTTACAGTTGTTCTAATGGGTTACAGTTAATGTTGTGGTAAAAGACATTTTGCACCATGAGTTAAGTCGTATACACAGTTAGTGACTTCCTGTCTGACATAAAGTTGTGCTGAGGTCAAATAAACAGCACTTCCTGGTCCAGAGTTCACCTCTTTGCCTTATTCAAGCCACTGACAAACCTAACCTCACCACTATATAGCTTTATAGTTCAATGAAATAAACAAACTGACATAAAACAGTCATTTGACACATTTAATTTATGTCTATTGTACTCAGAACTTTTATGTTACTGTATTGTGCCTCAGTCTATCTAAAAGAATGCCATTTGTATGTATTATACTGTCCATAGTACTCTTATGATTCTTTATTATTTTCTTATTTTTTTCTTTATCCCTCATGATATATTTTACCGTATTCACTTTGATTATATACTTATAATTTTCACCTTTCATACCTTGTGTTTTATTGTTAAACAGCATTCAGCGTGGAAGGTAACGGAAGAATGTCACTGACCTTGACCATGGAGTTGAAAGAAAAAAAAACCTGCATGCAAATTCAAATGTGCCAAAGATTCTTAGCACAACAGTAGGCAAGGCACAAGGACTTATTATTGGTCTGATGTTTCCATACTCAGTTAATAAGATACCGTCTAACAAAATACCAACCATGGCCAAATGAAATGCAGTGTAAAGGTAAAATGAAGATTTAGTCCACATTATGGAAAATGGACCTGTACATATAGCACCATTCTAGTCATCTTACCACTCAAACTGCTTTTTGCACTATAAGTCACATTTACCCATTCACACACAGGTGGTTGAGGCTACCATACAAGGTGCCACCTACTACACAGTTTTTAACACACTCGCATGGATGGAACAGCCAATGGGGTTTGGCTATTTGGGGTTCACTATCTTGCTCAAGGATTCTTCGACATGCAGACTGGAGGAGCCGGGAATTAAACTGCTGATCTTCTGATTAGTGGATGACCCGCTCTACCTCTGAGCCACAGCCACCCATCAGGAACTATCCAATCAGAAAAAAAGCTAAATAAAATAAAATAAGTTCCATATCCAATGCCACAGTGCTCACAGACACAGAACCACACTTAAATGTAACACAGAACAAACATAACAGCATGCTGTGTGGAAGTTTACATCCAGGAATACAAGAGAGAATTTTGTCCCATCTGAAGTTGAACATGACTTGTTTAATGTAAAGCTATGTCATGGATTTCCTTTATCTGTTTAATCAAAGGATCCTTTAACATCGTAGTAAAACTAATCCATTATTCTCTCTGAACCATCCAGCTAATGTCATCTCAGGCCTTTGAATCAAGTAGGGGAGAAAAGTCTTCATGACTTCAGCACCTGAAATCTAGCACTTGCTCTCTTGATTCCATCCCTACCAAACTCTTCAAATCTGTCTCTCATTGTCTTATAAATAGTGTTGAAAATATCATTAATAGCTCCCTGCAGACTGGCACTTTCCCTGCTTCTCTCAAGCATGCTGTAATTAGTGATGGCCGAGTGAATCATTTTCTTTATTTTCTGAGCCCACTAGATGGTGCTTTTTGTTCAACAAAAGGTTTACACTAAAACACACTGAACTGCTATTCTTCTTCTCTCTGTAAACCAAGAGTGCCATCTAGTGGGCTCATTATGTAAAGAAAATGCTTCAGGAGGCTTCATGAGGTCATCACTAGCTGTAATATCTGTACCTGTATTAAAGAAAAACAACCTAGATCCATCTGTAATTAATAACTATAGACCAATATCCAATCTTAATTTCCTCAGCAAAATTCTTGAAAAAATTGTTTACAAACAACTGGCTGATTATCTTAGAACAAACAACATTTACGATACACACCAATCAGGCTTCAGAGCCAATCACAGCACTGAAACTGCTCTTGTAAAAGTTATCAATGACCTTAAGATCCACAGCGACTCTCAGAGAACCTCAATCCTAGTAATGCTTGATCTCACTGCTGCATTCGACACTGTGGATCATGACATCCTAATTCAGAGACTTCTTGTCTCCGTTGGTTTAGCAGGTCCTGTCCTGAACTGGTTCTCATCCTACTTGAAGGACAGGAGCTTCTCTGTCACAATTGGTAGTTTTACATCAAACAAATCAAACATCTTCTCTGGGGTCCCACAAGGGTCAGTTACTGGGCCACTGCTCTTCAATTTGTACATGCTCCCGCTTGGTTTTATCATGAAGAAACAATATTTCCTACCATTCTTATGCTGATGATACACAGTTATACATTTCACTTTCCTCCGATGATCTCAGTCCTATCAACAGATTAATTAATTGTTTTAATGATATTAGTCACTGGATGTCCACGAATTTCTTACAGCAGAATACAGATAAGACTGAGATTCTCCTAGTTGGTCCAAAAAGTCAAAGACAAATAATCTCCTCGCACTTGGAATCACTGTCTCTGAAATGCAGTGAGCAAGTCAGAAACCTTGGCATTATCTTAGACACTGATCTCAATTTCAAAAATCACATCACTTATATCACCAGGACAGCATTCTACCACCTGAAGAATATGTCAAAACTTTGAGAATATATGACTCAAACTGACTCTCAGAAAGTGATTCATGCCTTCACCTCAAGCAGATTAGACTATTGCAATCCTCTATTCACAGGATTATCCAAACAATCAGTAGGATGCCTCCAGCTCATTCAAAACGCAGCCAGCCTAATCATATGGCTGCACTTCTTACATGTGTATATAATTGTGCTGATGTTTTTCTGGATTTTAATGTTGTGTGATATTTTGTTTTTTTAATGTAAAGCACTTTGAGTTTACTTGTAATGAATTGTGCTATATATATAAAAAAAATGACATTGACATTGACATGACACAGGTACCACAACATGCTGCTGGACCTTTGTTTAATATAGAGCAGCCTCTCCTCCTGTCTGTCTCCCCTCATGTCTATCTGCTGTGTCATCTGTGAGCTGGCCAATTACTGCTGAGCTAAGCTTGTCACTTCCTTCTCTCTCTGGATATGTGAGGGCTGTTAGAAAAAACATGAAGGGAGAGGAGGAAAGGAAAGAGAGCGGAGCAGAAATCATGAACTCATGGGCAGCTGTGGCTCAGAGGTAGAGTGGGTCGTCCACCAATCAGAAGATCAATGGTTTGATCCCCCTAGCTCCTCCAGTCTATATGTCAAAGTATCCTTGAGCAAGATACTGAACCCCAAGATGCTCCCGATGATGCATCCATCGGTGTGTGAGTGTATTAAAAACTGAGTAGTAGGTGGCACCATGTATGGTGGCCAAGGCTACCAGTCTATGAATGTGTGTGTGTGTGAATGGGTGAATGTGACTCGTAGAATAAAAAGCGCTTGGAGTGGTCGGATGACTAGAAAGGCACTATACAAATGCAGGTCCATTTAACATTTACTATGAAACATACATGCTGTGACATCACAAAGGAAGTGACAGCTCCGTCTCTCTCTGGCAGCCAGTGACAGGCCTAAATCAGCTCAATATATTGATCCCAAAAACTGTATTTATTTTCATACCACAGCATGCAGCCACTGTACATTCAATGCTCCACAGTGTTGAGCTCTAAGCCAATCTTTTTCACCTCAGCCACATTTAACTCACAGCAAGAGGATACATTTGTTCAAATGGCCTGAACTATGTGCAGGTGTATTTGTTTTATTTTGGGTGGAGAGTCAAACAGCAAATGTGTTCCACCATAATCAGGCACAAAATGTTTTACTTTCATACAAAAGAGATCCTATTTGTGGTCACAGGAGTACTGAGTTTATATTGGAGGTGCACTTTCCAAATGTTGACAGTTATCATACCATGTACTTTTGCTTATCTAGGATATTAAAAAATAAATGCAACTGGATGAAGAACCTCCCCTTTATTTGAGTTATTTTCAAAGAGGAGACTTCTTACAGACTTTCATGAACAAAGTGAGCTCAGGTTTATATTACAATAATAAAACAAGTGTTCAACCGACAGTACCCCTTTTGTTTTAATTCCTTTGAGGGTCATTCTGACTGATAATAATAATAATTCTATAATACTATGATATCCTGAAATAGCGAGATTTTCTGAGATGGTTATCGTATTGAAAAACACTTATACCGTTGCAACCCTACGAGGGAATACACGTGCACCCCAAACAGTAAGAGCTTTATGATGATGTTTAGAATAACATTGAATTATGTTTTTGTTCTTACTAGTGGTACGCCAAAATAACTTACAAAAGGCCCCCAAAGCATGCAGCACAATGATACTACTTACTTACTGTGTACTTCAACCTCTACATTTACCTGACAGAGACATGTTACTGGCTACACTGCAGATTCAGATTTTACTCACAAAATATAGAACAAAGGAATATTTCACACATCTATTTCCAAACAGGTGCATAGGAGAAGGACAAGCAGAACACAACTTGTAAAAAAAAAAAAAAAAAAAAAAAAAACACTATCAAACTTGCAAAAATAATGATATTGATGCTGCAACATTTCAGTGAATAGACCTTCAAAATAATAAAAATATAACAAATATAACAATTAACAATTAAAATATGATGCATTATTATTCATTAAATTGTCCAGCATTGTGTTAGAATTGGAAACTCCACCTTAAACAGACTGTAAGTAAATTTCTCGTGCCTTCATTCATTATTTCTTATTGTTCTCCTCCTGCGTCACTCATCCCTGAATACATGCACTCTATTTTTTTTAACACCTGTATGGTGTAGAAAGAAATTAGAAACACTTGACATTATGTATAGCAAACAGGTTATTTAAATGATACAAGGACCACAGAAGAGTGAAGTGTTGAAAAAACTTTCAAAATCATAATTTGTTTTATTTTAAATTAGAAGATCATTGCAACTAAATTCATCAAGATTAGCTTGTCTGTTTGTCAATTTTCTAAGAGGTTGTTGAATATCCGGGGACACTGTGTAAGAGTAAATTTATTAAATATTTTTAAATATTAAATATTTTTTTAATGAAATTCCCCCAAATTATGTAAAAGCATCTTTCCAAAATACATGTCTCAGTATAACCAACAGGACAGCATTGATGTGTGAAGTAATTTACTGACACTACGATATTTTTTTTTTTCTCACAATAAAAAAAAGTTATGGAATTTTTTTGTGTGTCTTTTTTTGGTGCTTCACTTTGTAGACGGTCCCTGCACATTCAGCTTACAGACGCCAAGGAGACCACTGTTATCATTCCAACTCAGATGTAGCTCGTTGTCTGGTTGGAAATGAGCATTGGTGTTTTATCGTTTAGCTAATGAGTTGTTGATCCAGTAAGTTAGATTCTGTCAGTGTCTTTCCAGCTTTGCCAAACTGCTTCAGGCACTCAGCTGCTGTCCCCTCTTACCTGTACTGCATACCGGCAGTGACTTTATTAATGGTACAGAGAATTAGACTGTACTGGCCTTTCACAGCAGGTTGTAAGTTAAAATGGCAAACAAATACAGCAAAGATTGCAGCTACTTGCAGTCAGAAACATGGTGAAATACACAGTGAGATAATTTCCACTCACAGTCTACTCTCCGCAGAGCCCTTGAAGCCCCACCCCTTCCGCTGCACAGAGTGATGTTCACTTGTTTATTCAAAGTTTATTAATACTCAATGTGTCTCGCATCCAAGTTACACCAAAATCAGCAATGGATCCCCAATAATACACCTGCCATATGTGAATGAACAGTTCCCAAGATATGCGATGGACACACATACATACACACATACAGAGATTCCTTGCTTTAAATTTATATTTCGTATATGTTCATTTGTAGCCAGTTGGTTAATTGATAGCCTGTTAATCAGCTGGAAGGGTATATAAAAGAAGATTTACCTCCAAGCAGGTGTTAAGATGTCATATCTAACCTGTGCCTTTAGGAGAGAGAACATCAGAGACTGACATGTTTGAACTTGTTCAAAAGAGTGACAAACAGCTTATCAATTGTTTCCAACTGCCACTACATTTAGTAAAAACAACTTCACTGCTTTCTTCATGTATACCTCTGAGCAAATGTATTTCCTTGTATAGAGAAATGGGGGTGTGGCAGTATGCTGATTGCAGATAGTGGGCCCTTACCTGTTGATTTAGAATAATTCTGATTCTCCAACATATGCATGGTAGTAAGAACAACATCAGCTGGTGCACACATGTCATGAATCCATGGGTAATTATGCATGCCCACTTATTTTATGCAGTGTAGTATTTCTATGCTGATATTAGTGAATGAGGCCCTGTATTCCGGCTAAGCTGTGTACATGGTTATTTGAAAATGAATATTCCTCTAAAATTCCTGTTTGCATGTGGCCCTGCATATTCTGATTTGTCATGTCAAAATATAGAAAAGTGGAACGGCTCTAGCTGCTTGTTATTTTGCTTCTTTTCATTTTGCTTTGCTTTTCACTGTGGTAAAATCCCTTATTGAGACACATTCTGAAAGCGCTGTTTCCACACCAAATAATGCTATCAAAACCCACGTAATATCCCACATCTCTTAATCTGAAAATGCTAGATTTAGAAAAAGGCCTCATTAGTAATATCTAAACAGTCAATGCTGTGGACATGGCTTATTAAGATAAGATATACATTGCTGGTCCCTCAGAAGGGAAATTCAAATATCACAGCAGCACAAGACAACAAAACAAAAAGACATTAAACAGTGCAAGATAAAAGAGAAAACAATAAAAATAAAAAAATAATAATAGATTATTGTAATTTTCATTGTCATATTCGTAATGATAGTTTAATACTAGTGTGTGGGTAAACGCGGTGTGTTCTGCCCTCTGTTTGAGTGCATATATAATATTTAAGTAGCTTTTTGTGTACTGCAGTGCCCCCTTCTGGTCACTCAACAGCAGTAGCTGTAGAGCAGGAAATTTCCCTCACAGTTAACAGGCAGGTTAGAGAGCACATGGTGACTGTTTCTCCTGCTGCAGTTTGTCTTCAACGTTGTTGCCTTGGACACTATTTGTCCATGAGAATTTCTGGTTTAACATTTTATAGATACAATATGTGTAATATGTTTTCTGTATGTTTGCTTTGATGCAAATTCAGCTAAAGTGACTTAATTTATGGCTAGTTTAGCTGTAACCTGTTAGCTAACTTGCTTTGCCCTGTCACTTGGAATGTTTTATTTCATATATAGTCATGTCAGTGTGATAAGTATTATTTATATTTTTGTTGCAGTTTTACAGTAAACTGTGGATCCCTATTAAATATTGTGTCTATTGGAGGACTTGGAAGACTCTTCGCTAACTGTCTAGCTTTGAACAAGGACTTGTGAGGACAGTATACAGTGATTGACATATCTTTACTGGGAAGCTTAATTTGAATGGAGCCATTGCTTTTCCTGCTTTGGCAAGTCAAAATATCTGCTGTGAAAAGGATCTCTAGGTTCTCATGGGAATAATGTAGCAGGTTGCCAAAATAAAAGTTGTGGTGATCTGCTCTTTTAACCATAGACATAGATGTTTAGGCAAAGGTAGGGTCGTTAAAGATGTTTTCACTAAAGGTTCTCTGCAACGTTCTTACACTGTCTGTCTGTGATCTGCCACATCTGTCTGAGCCTGATGTTACTGTCAGTGTTACTGTTTGATCTAAAGGTGTTTTCTTATGAACCTTGATGCTTTTACTGACTGATGTTTTTATTATCTTGTGAGGGCAAGATAAATAGTGACACTCACCATTCTCAGCCAGTCATGCGCAGTGGCCATCTCTGCTGACGGTGAAAGGTCCTCTGGGAATTCCTGCCTGTTTCTATAGGCAGGGCTGGATGACTGATCATCGATCCATGGATGGTATTGCTGTGAGTGGCTCTGGGATGATGAAAGCATGACAGCTTCAGTGTCATTATAAAGGACTGCAGGGAGGAATCATAAACCAGGTCTATACATCAGTTAATATAGCTCTATGATGATATGCTTCCGGATGGAAAATACGCCATTTCTGGAAGGGCAAGCCATTTAGACTCTACAGTACACCCCTCTCTGTTTCCACTAGAATTATATGTTGCTGCAGGCAACAGAAAATTTTTATGCATCCACACCAGCGATAGTCGTAGCTAAAGGCATTGTGTTTTCTGGTTGTCCATCCATCCCTCTGTCCATCCATCCATCTGTCCATTTGTCTGTCTATCTCAAGAACACCTTGAGGGAATTTTTTTAAACTTTGGCACAAATGTTCACTTAGACTAGCCTGGAAATCCAGACCCAAATCTAGAGAGATTTAGGGTCTGGCTATGCGTAATGCAAATGGCCCAACTCGAGGGGCAGCACCAAGCTTGCATTTGAAAATATCACTGACGTATCCAGAGCGCTACCAGCGGAGCTAACTGGTAGATTAGACTCTTGCCGTATCCGGTGCAAAACAGCAAAAATGTCCTTCTTGCAAAGGAAAGATTTGAGCGCCGTCTTTTGTTCCTCTTTTAGAGAAAAAGCCAAGTCTAACTCGTTCATTGTAGCGGCCAAAGCCGTTTCAAACAACTGGTGTTCATCCGTAGCCATCTTGCACTGTTTACTGACTGATTCCGGACTTCGTCGTCGCTGCGCTGTCATCATCTGTTTAGCTCGCCTCTGGCCCGCCTATATCAGATACACCAATGTGATTGGTGCAGCTCGGCTCCAAGGGCATGGGTAATGAGCATCATTACTGATTGCCAGAGTGACTCGCTGAGCAAATTCAAATTGTGCTCTCGCAATAACTCTGGATTTCCAGGGTACACTTAGACTCGAAAATGAATAGATTTTGGAGGTCAAAGGTGACCTTGCATCTGTCTCATTGGTGTGTCTCATACATGATATCCCCAGAACACATTGAAGGAATTTCTTCAAATCTGGCACAAAGTTCAAAGGTCACTGTGACCTCACAAAATATCTTTTTGGCTATAACTCAGAAATTAATATGCTAATTATGACAAAACTTCACACAAAAGTTTAATGGGATAAAATAATGAAGTGAAGTGAAGGTCAACTTCATTGTGACATCATAATGTTCTGCATAAAACACTTTTCTGACCATTATTATTATTAAGGAACAGAAGGGGAGACATTTGGTCAGATACTGAATTGGTGACACTAATCTTGAAACTGTGCTGACTGTATAACCCTTCTGTGCTGGCGGGGGGAAGATGTATTTGAAGCATTCATGTTTTCACAAACATGGCAGGGCAGTAATTTTTTTTTATTATTATTATTTTATTTTATTTTTATTTTTTATTTAAATCAAACAATCGATCAATCAATTTTATTTATAAAGCCCAGTATCACATATCATAATTTGCCTCAGAGGGCTTTACAGCATACGAGATCCCTCTGTCCTTAGGATCCTCGCAGCGGATAAGGAAAAACTCCCCCCCCAAAAAAACTAATTTCCAGGGACTAGATTTAGTACTGGTCAGATTCCAAGTATTATATTGTCATACTATTACTAATTTCTTCCTTCTCAGTTTATAGATATAAAATCAGTGAACAGTATTCTGCCTTAGAGCATCTCTAGCTAAAGAATGTGGTTGTAATTATAGTAAAAGGAACCTGCAGGGTTCTTGCAGGTAAGACTGATTCAGTAGATCTTGATCTCACAATGGATGAAACAACATGGGCAGAAATTTGGCAATTAGCAAAGGAAATCTCTATATGTAACAGAACCAGAGAGAGCCAGTTTAGGATATTGCATTGCTTACAGATTACCCCTCGGCTGAGACATAAGATGAACCCAAGTTTGACAGAAATGTGCTCGAAGTGTCATGTGGAGGTGGGGAGTTATATGCACTGTGTTTGGTCATGCGTGCATATTGAAGGCTACTGGGGTGAAATTATTGATAAACTCAATTTGATTTTTGATGTCCACCTTTAACCTGGGCCTGAGGTTCTGCTCCTTGGCTTACCTAGCCTCCAGATTAAAGGCTCCTATCAAAGAAGGCTGTTCAATATTCTTACATTTGCTGCCCGGAAAAATATACTGTTTAAATGGATTGATAATACACCTCCTACAATTATAGGATGGCATAAACTGATATTTGAGTTAATACCAATGGAATATTTAACATACAGATTCAAATGTAAAACGGCAGTTTTCTTTAAGACTTTGACCCCCTTCTTTAGATATGCTGGTAAAAGACTCACAAATATTATCTTAAAGGGAATGATTGACTGCAACATTGATAATTGGCAAAATGACATCTTTGGGTCATAGGGTCAGATTTCTACTTGCTTGGTGATCAATGGTCATTTATTTATTACTCATATTTTGTCTTATGAAATTTGTTAAAAATTATAAATACTTTAATTTTTGAAAGCATGCATCCTTTTTTCACTTATTTCTCTCAAGACTGTTGGTTGTTGCATCACTGTCAATTGTAATGGACTGAGCGCTCCTATATGTGCATATGTTTATATAGGTGCTATGACACCTCCCACCTTATACCTGTACACCTGTATGCTATTATTTTTCCTAGTAGGTAGTGGGCTATGTATCTTACGTCAAAGATTTCGGTAAGATGTGTAACTCCCGTGGCCATTGTTTGTAACGTTTGTTTTGTTTTGTATGTTTATGGAAAAATTGTAATAAAAATATCTACTAAAAAAAAAAGACTGATTCAGTAGCAGTAACAAGGCAGAAAATAAGGCCAAAGTCAAAATCAAGAAAATAAAAGGTCATTAAAGTCAGTAAGATCACAATAAAATAGACAGCTCAGATAAAGTCAGAATATGCTTTACGATAGAAATACGTTTTTAGGAGAGACTTAAAAATAAAAAATAGTGACCACATAGGTAGTACATAACACCTCCAATTTGTCCTGTTCTTACCTTTCTGGCATTTATTAATGATGATGATTAATAATGTCATGATGCAGTCTCCACTTATACTGCTTATCGTAAGTACTGTAGATATCTTTGTTGCTTGCATGACCAACAGAAAAGATAAATATGCACATTATTCTAAGTCCCTTTGGTTTGTTTGTAATAAGTCAGTGTGAACACAAAACAGATCTGCAAAAAAGACAACACTGCAGTAATTATCCCCATTGGCACAGACCAAATGAACCATTCTGCTGATGTTTCGTTTTGTTTGTTACTTTCCCCTTTTGTTGTTGTTTTGTTGTCTAAAAGAGAGTTACCATAATTACAAAATGTTTCTAATCTGCTTGCGTGAGCAGCACTTGTGTGTCATGGAACCTCATTGTTAATTTTGCTTCCCGTGTTAACAGGGTAGAGCAGCCACACTGCCTGTGTGAACACAGCGCTGCTCATGCGAAGCTCAGCTGCAGAAAATTGAGAGAATAGGAGACTTGCCTTTTTTTCAGGAAAAACAGACAGTGAAAATGATCTTTTGATAATAATATTGATGTTATACAACCTCTCAGTATAGTTTAAATGTCTTTATCCATCGCAGGCATGAAAATATGCAATATTTCTTTTTTACTCATCCTATTCCTGTTTCAAAGTAAAAGCCCTCTGACAATGTGTCTGTCGACAGAATCCCTCTATTGTTAATGCAGGGCTTTTTATTGTGAAATATTGTCATGAACTAAATGAATGGAAAATTGCTTTTAATTGTGGAAATACAATAGTTATAGCAGCACCGCAGCATCAGTTTAGCAAGACTGCCATCATGCACTGCTCAAGTTTCTAATGACGAATAGCAGACAAATTATATATATACAGGTGCTGGTCATATAATTAGAATATCATGAAAAAGTTGATTTATTTCAGTAATTCCATTCAAAAAGTGAAACTTGTATAATGTATACATTCATTCCACACAGACTGATATATTTCAAGTGTTTATTTCTTTTAATTTTGATGATTATAACTGACAACTAATGAAAACCCCAAATTCAGTATCTCAGAAAATTAGAATATTGTGAAAAGGTGCAATATGAAGACACCTGGTGCCACACTCTAATCAGCTAATTAACTCAAAACACCTGCAAAGGCCTTTAAATGGTCTCTCAGTCTAGTTCTGTAGGCTACACAATCATGGGGAAGACTGCTGACTTGACAGTTGTCCAAAAGACAACCATTGACACCTTGCACAAGGAGGGCAAGACACAAAAGGTCATTGCTAAAGAGGCTGGCTGTTCACAGAGCTCTGTGTCCAAGCACATTAATAGAGAGGCGAAGGGAAGGAAAAGATGTGGTAGAAAAAAGTGTGCAAGCAATAGGGATAACCGCACCCTGGAGAGGATTGTGAAACAAAACCCATTCAAAAATGTGGGGGACATTCACAAAGAATGGACTGCAGCTGGAGTCAGTGCTTCAAGAACCACCACACACCGACGTATGCAAGACGTGGGTTTCAGCTGTCGCATTCCTTGTGTCAAGCCACTCTTGAACAAGAGACAGCGTCAGAAGCGTCTTGCCTGGGCTAAAGACAAAAAGGACTGGACTGCTGCTGAGTGGTCCAAAGTTATGTTCTCTGATGAAAGTAAATTTTGCATTTCCTTTGGAAATCAAGGTCCCAGAGTCTGGAGGAAGAGAGGAGAGGCACAGAATCCACGTTGCTTGAGGTCCAGTGTAAAATTTCCACAGTCAGTGATGGTTTGGGGTGCCATGTCATCTGCTGGTGTTGGTCCACTGTGTTTTCTGAGGTCCAAGGTCAATGCAGCTGTCTACCAGGAAAGTTTTAGAGCACTTCATGCTTCCTGCTGCTGACCAACTTTATGGAGATGCAGATTTCATTTTCCAACAGGACTTGGCACCTGCACACAGTGCCAAAGCTACCAGTACCTGGTTTAAGGACCATGGTATCCCTGTTCTTGATTGGCCAGCAAACTCGCCTGACCTTAACCCCATAGAAAATCTATGGGGTATTGTGAAGAGGAAGATGCGACACGCCAGACCCAACAATGCAGAAGAGCTGAAGGCCACTATCAGAACAACCTGGGCTCTCATACCACCTGAGCAGTGCCACAGACTGATCGACTCCATGCCACGCCGCATTGCTTCAGTAATTCAGGCAAAAGGAGCCCCAACTAAGTATTGAGTGCTGTACATGCTCATACTTTTCATGTTCATACTTTTCAGTTGGCCAACATTTCTAAAAATCCTTTTTTTGTATTGGTCTTCAGTAATATTCTAATTTTCTGAGATACTGAATTTGGGATTTTCATTAGTTGTCAGTTATAATCATCAAAATTAAAAGAAAAAACATTTGAAATATATCAGTCTGTGTGTAATGAATGAATATAATATACAAGTTTCACTTTTTAATGTTCAATTCCCATATGGATGTAGACAGGGCTCCCAGACACTCTGGGGGCCCCAGGCAAGAGGCACCTTGGAGCCCCCCCACCTCTAGCGTGACCAGGTCCCAATAAACCAAATGTGGGACAAGAAGTAGGTTTGTGAGGGACAATGTGGGACACCCACCCCCAGTGCGAAGTTTAGTCATCAGAGACGGTACCAAAACTGGGACCCACGGTACAATACCAGTGAAAGTATCACGGTTCTGAGTAGTATCACAATACCACAGCAAAAATTAGGCAGATGTGCCTTTTGTCATTTATAAAAAGACAAATCACTTTTCTATAGGCCTAATTCATCAATGATATTTCAATAGAATAAATTACTTACTAAAACAGCATCAATAAGTGATTAACATAGGGGGAATCAAAATAAAATAGAATAAAGAACAGTCCCTTCACAAGTAAAGAACAGTCCCTAAAGTGCGGTGAGGTTTGTGGGCCGTTACCTGCCACAAAGAGAGAAATGTGAACGTCTCGTTTCTCCTCTGACACATCACATACCTGTGTGCCGCCACGGCTCGGCTGTTCAGGTATTTCTGGGCAGTCATGAAACCAACAAAGAGGAAATTATTGGACCTGGAGCCAGACTTCTGCGTTGCTGGTAAGCCCTTATCTTGCGCCGTATTTGACAGGAATACGGTGTCTGTGACCCCCGTTCAACCCACAACTGGCAGGATTCGCCTTTAGTTTCTGCTGCTAGTTGAAATCTGTACTCGCACAGCGTGCTCCTGAATGATTTGTTTTGCTTGCTCAAAACTATTTTTAGTCACAAATACGAGTAAAATGCTTGCACTATAGAGCTCTGTGGAAAACAAATCACTGTAGCATATAAACAAATCTAACCTACAAGTAAAAAGAAATAAATAGTAACTTTCACTGCTCAAAGATACTCAATAGCTCAGCTAATACCTGAAATGTCACTGGATACAAACCACCGCAGCAGCATATTGAGTGCCAGGTGGCCAGCGCGTGCCGTTATTGGATGGCGCGTGGACACTCACCCTCTTGCAATTGGACTTTGAACCCACAGTAGTGGTACCGTGAGGTACCGTAATATTGGTGGCAACCAATCATGCGGGACATGGTCTCAATTTGCGTGATGCGTGAAAAGAGACAGAAATGCTGTGCAGTCCCACACAATGCGGGACGTCTGGTCATCCTGCTTCCACTGCCACTCACAAGCAGCAGCTAACAGGGGACCCCATTAGGGGGGATTCCAACATGTTGTCGTTGTTGCAGTGTCTATAGGGGTTCCATCATATTGTCATTGATATGGACCAATGTCAGCTGTCTCTGGGGGCCCCCTTCCAGCTCGGGGTCCTAGGCAATTGCCTAGTTTGCCTGTCCGGTTGCGATGACCCTGGATGTAGAGCCAAACCATGATTTTTTTTTTTTTTTCTGAACATGCTTGTTTTGCCTAAACAAAACCACCTGTCTTAGTTGGCTCAACCTAACCATGTGTTGTTGTTGTGGAAACCTAACCACTGGGGTGGAGGAAATAATATATTATTGTGTGGCAATTGTATGTATGCACAGATGCCAAGTATTTAAATTATGTATATTATTAATATTACAAGTAAAAATTAAGCCTTTGGTAGTCTACTACAATAATAAATAAATGGCTTTTTAAGTCCTCCAGAAACAATTGGCTATAATAAAAATAATATGCTGTGAGTTGACTGAAAACTTTATTTTATTAGATACAGCAGATGTTAAAAAAAGTTTGCCTTCTGGGACATAATTTGCAGTTGAAAAACGGTTGTTGTAGATGTTACCGCAATAAGCACATTGCAAGCACTCAGCATATCACAACATGTATAAAATAGCAATAATATTGTTTTGTGACTTAAAGGTCATATGTATAGCTTTTTCATCAAAACAATATTTAACAAAAAAAATATATCCATAGAATGTCTAGAAAGGTGTAGAATTAAAGTCTATATTTTCCTGAAAAAATAATTACAGTAGAGAAATAATTGTTTTAGAAAATTTGACAGGTCCAAAATATGTCAATATTTTGATTTGGTTAAGTTGGTTACGGGGGGAGCTCAGGGTTGCCAGATTGTGATAGCTGCAGAGGTACGGTGTCGTCCCAGCGCTATCCGTCACAAATTCTAGCCGACCAATGGAAAAGCAAAACCAGAATCAACATCGGTTCAGCTTTTGATCATTGGTGTCAGCTGAAGGCAGAAAAAGGGCTAAAAAGCCACGCAGAGGTTGCCGCTTTCCTTCTGGACAGGTAAGCAAATGTTTGCTAACTAACGCAGCAGGGTTGTAAAAAGATACAGTACAGGCCAAAAGTTTGGACACACCTTCTCATTCAATGTGTTTTCTTTATTTTCATGACTATTTACATTGTAGATTCTCACTGAAGGCATCAAAACTATGAATGAACACATGTGGAGTTATGTACTTAACAAAAAAAGGTGAAATAACTGAAAACATGTTTTATATTCTAGTTTCTTCAAAATAGCCACCCTTTGCTCTGATTACTGCTTTGCACACTCTTGGCATTCTCTTCATGAGCTTCAAGAGGTAGTCACCTGAAATGGTTTTCCAACAGTCTTGAAGGAGTTCCCAGAGGTGTTTAGCACTTGTTGGCCCCTTTGCCTTCACTCTGCGGTCCAGCTCACCCCAAACCATCTCGACTGGGTTCAGGTCCGGTGACTGTGGAGGCCAGGTCATCTGCCGCAGCACTCCATCACTCTCCTTCTTGGTCAAATAGCCCTTACACAGCCTGGAGGTGTGTTTGGGGTCATTGTCCTGTTGAAAAATAAATGATCGTCCAACTAACGCAAACTGCATGGGATGGCATGTCGCTGCAGGATGCTGTGGTAGCCATGCTGGTTCAGTGTGCCTTCAATTTTGAATAAATCCCCAACAGTGTCACCAGCAAAACACCCCCACACCATCACACCTCCTCCTCCATGCTTCACAGTGGGAACCAGGCATGTGGAATCCATCCGTTCACCTTTTCTGCGTCTCATAAAGACACGGCGGTTGGAACCAAAGATCTCAAATTTGGACTCATCAGACCAAAGCACAGATTTCCACTGGTCTAATGTCCATTCCTTGTGTTTCTTGGCCCAAACAAATCTCTTCTGCTTGTTGCCTCTCCTTAGCAGTGGTTTCCTAGCAGCTATTTGACCATGAAGGCCTGATTCGCGCAGTCTCCTCTTAACAGTTGTTCTAGAGATGGGTCTGCTGCTAGAACTCTGTGTGGCATTCATCTGGTCTCTGATCTGAGCTGCTGTTAACTTGCCATTTCTGAGGCTGGTGACTCGGATGAACTTATCCTCAGAAGCAGAGGTGACTCTTGGTCTTCCTTTCCTGGGTCGGTCCTCATGTGTGCCAGTTTCGTTGTAGCGCTTGATGGTGTTTGCGACTCCACTTGGGGACACATTTAAAGTTTTTGCAATTTTCCGGACTGACTGACCTTCATTTCTTAAAGTAATGATGGCCACTCGTTTTTCTTTAGTTAGCTGATTGGTTCTTGCCATAATATGAATTTTAACAGTTGTCCAATAGGGCTGTCGGCTGTGTATTAACCTGACTTCTGCACAACACAACTGATGGTCCCAACCCCATTGATAAAGCAAGAAATTCCACTAATTAACCCTGATAAGGCACACCTGTGAAGTGGAAACCATTTCAGGTGACTACCTCTTGAAGCTCATGAAGAGAATGCCAAGAGTGTGCAAAGCAGTAATCAGAGCAAAGGGTGGCTATTTTGAAGAAACTAGAATATAAAACATGTTTTCAGTTATTTCACCTTTTTTTGTTAAGTACATAACTCCACATGTGTTCATTCATAGTTTTGATGCCTTCAGTGAGAATCTACAATGTAAATAGTCATGAAAATAAAGAAAACGCATTGAATGAGAAGGTGTGTCCAAACTTTTGGCCTGTACTGTATATCTGCTGAATATATCTAATATCTAGTAAAGCCGAACTAGTAAGTACACTACACCTAGATGAAATATGTTAAGGAAAAGTAAGGATGATGGTTAATTTCAGATATTTTAGCAAGTTCTCTAGACACGGCGTTTTTGGGACTGTGATTGTTCTGGATTCAGAGTTGTCAAATAGTGTCGTAAAAAAGTAAATCTACTGACTATATCAAATATCTAGTAAAGCTGAACTAGTAATTACACTGCACCTCGATGATATTTGTTAAGAAAAAATGAGGATGATGGTTAATTTCAGATAGTTTAGCTCTAGAAGCGGCGTTTTTGGGACTGTGATTCTTCCGGTTGTAGAGTTGTCAAGTAGTGTCATAAAAAAGTAAATCTACTGAATATATCAAATATCTAGTAAAGCCTAGATGAAATATATTAAGAAAAACTAAGGATAATGGTTAATGTCAGATATTTTAGCTCTAGAATGGCATTTTTGGAATGGAACGAGAGCGGGCGAGTGCGACACCTACTGACCGGGAAGTATGAATTCTGTATCTATCACCTTTAACTATCATGATAATATTGTATTTTGTGGCCTCTGGTGATTCCCACCACTACTAACCACGTACTTTTGATGCCTAAACCTAACCACATGCTTTTGTTGAACAAGGACATAAACGAGATGTTTTACCAACATCTTCAGTTTATTTTTAAAAAGACTGTATGCATCTACCAAGCAGAAACTGTACAGCTCTTGTGAAAATGGAAGTTTATTTTGAAAAACACAATTTACATGCCATCCCGGAACATCAACAACAGACACAGGAGGATACCAAGCACATCATATGTAGATGAGAACAGCACTGACAGAGCTGTAATATGTGACGAGTTGGGATGAGAACAAGTGGGAAAATTCCTTTAAAATTTAAGAACTGGGTTGGTCAAATTTTGGATGTGACTGGCTGCATTAAATGAAAGGTCCTGTTCATGAGTAGAAGTGTGTGACCATATCTGTGTGTAGGAGCTCCTTCTTCATTACGTAAGAAATCATTAATTTCCACATTACTGTCAGAGTTCCCTGCTGTGGAGATAGTTGACCTGCACACACACACACACACACACACACACACCCCTACAGCATTCTCTACTCAACATGGCCATGAATATGCCTGGTCATCACAAACAGGCAGGCAGGTGCTCTCTCTCTCTCTCTCTCTCTCTCTCTCTCTCTCTCTCTCTCTCTCTCTCTCTCTCTCTCTCTCTCTCTCTGATCAACTCTGGATTCTGATCAACTCCAGAGGTATTCTTACTAAGTTTCTTATTACAGATCCCTCCAAATGTAACATATTCCATGCTATTAATCAGGCAGCTGTATCATCCTTCACTGATGTATGTGACAGGGGGCTGATGGGATTTTAGGCCACTGCTGTATCATGCTAGAATAGCACTCTCATGTTGGGCCCTGAACAGAAGAGATGATAAGAGACATTTATTAAGAACGTCTTTTTAAGTCGGTAATGAGATTGCTGAACAGTTTATAGTCTTCAGATTAAAGTCAATTGAAAAGAGAGCAATTTTCCACAGATACAAGTTTTATTGCAATTTGCAGTGTTTAACAAACCGTAAGAGGTGAATATTTAATCTGCTGCCATTGATTTTTCCAACTTAAATGACAATTGTTGCTGACAAATACGTTTGCAAATAAAGCTCTCAGCTGCCACTTGGCCAGTATGCTCTCTGCATGCTGGTGTCAGTATTACAGTATTTACCATGAAACATTATTAAACGCCAACTCCCTCTTACTTGCTCGGTCTGGCTACTTTTAATTTTTATGCTAATTTTTATGCCTCCTAAGGCATATGTTATTATGTTGTCTGTCCATCTGTCCATCTGTCCTATTTTTGTGAACAAGATATCCCAAGAATGCCTCAGGGATCTGTAAATTCAGCACAATCTTTGGTAAGATGATGGATACCTACTCTGATAATTTCAGCAGTAATTAAGGAAAGCTTCTTTTGTTTATCCATGGTAGACATAACTGATGTTTTATGTTTTTACTTTGCAGCTGCGGTGTATGTCCGCCCTCTTGTGGCTGCTGTGCAAAAAGGAGGTTAGCGTCTTTTCTTATTATTGTAACCTCTTTGGCTAAAATAACCAACAGTTGGTGGAAGGTGAACAGTAGTGATGGCCAAATGAAGCCTCATGAAGCATTTTCTTTAATTTCTGAGCCCACTAGATGGCACTCTTGGTTTAAAGAGAGAGGCTCAAAGAATGGCAATTCAGTGTGTTTTAAACCTTTTGTTGAACAAAAAGCGCCATCTTCTGGGCTCACAAAATAAAGAAAATGCTTCATGAGGCTTCATTCTGCCATCACTAGTGAACAGTGATACACAATAAATACCAAAAGGGATGCACCGGAGATAAGGTGACATTTACTGATGGCAGTGGCTGATGTCTTTCTGTTGTGTCACATCAGTTTTGTGCAGGCTAAAAAGCAGGGCTTCAGACTAATGGCCACAAAGTTAAATTGATGAGCAGTTAAAAGAAGAATTAAGACTGTTTGAGATATGGGCTCTGTGATCTCACTGTTGTGTGATGAGATGATTAGTGGCAGCCAGTGTCCCAGCATCCCAGTGACAATAGAAAATGTGTTTGGGATGGACAGAGAGTTTCCCTGGGACACCTTCAGAACAAAAGGATGCAGTAAATCATCACATCCAAAGACGTGCCTTATTGTTTCCCTGATAATGTCACATTGGTAACAATAAATCCACGATGAAATTAGCAGGAGGAGAGCTGCTCAGCTGTTAGCTGTTAGCAGCCGGTGGCTGGAACTAACTGACGGCCGTTGCTTTGAGTTACATTATGATTAATTTAAGCTCTATCTAGTAAAAATGAGAATTGGGCGAAGGTAAATTAAAACTCTTGTGATGTGTTCAGTGCAATCCTGTAAAGTGTAATTTCTGGTGAGAAACTTAATAAATCCAGCTGTTTAAAGGAGACATTTGTTTCTCTGGCACAACATGGGGCAATAAATAATAACAAAAACAAAGTAAACAACAACAACATAAAAACAGCTGATCATTATAAGATTGATATCATCAATGAAAAGAGCACAATTTTCAAATAGGAAGAGACACAGTTTGGGCTCTAAGGTTTTAAGATGTAAACATTTTGAGGTGTGTGGATTGTGTCTTTCTGCTGTTAAAAAGGTCCACTGTATTGCAGATCTTTCTCTGTAGAGTTATCACAAGCCACCTGAACCATTTTTTGCACCTAGTCAAATAGAAAGTAACCCAGTTTGGCAGCACACATACCACTCTGGTAAACTGATTTGCTATCTATGTAAGTGTGTGAATAATGACTACGATGAGAGCCACATTTATAGATAAGAGTCAATGAACAGGTGTGTTGGGGGCTAATCCATTTTTTAATGGAACATTCAGCAGGAAGTGGGGTCTCAAAAGTTCCTGTCTCAACAATGCTAAATTTGGCATCAAAGAGTGGTGAGCTCTGCATATTTAATGTATCAACAGAAAAAAGCCCTACATTTTGTTCACTGTGCAACATACTTCCTGTGACTCTATGTTTTGGTCTGTTGTGGTATTTTCTGTGCTGCATGTAACTAACTGCTTGTAAAGTCATTTCACATCAAAGTTGAGAGAGTGACAGCAATGTTTTCTCATGTTATTTCAGACTCCTGTTGATAGATGTGGGTTTTTCTTGACAGTTATGTGAAATTTGTCATCTGGAAAAAAATTAGAATGATAATGTTGTTTTCAGGTTGTCCATAGGTACATTCATCTTTCTGTCAATATGTATGTTGGGAACATAAATTAGGCGTCACACAGAGGCACCAATTATGTAGGGAACATAAATTAGGGCATCACATGGAGGCACCAATTATGTAGGGATGAACATTTCTAGGTGTCACGCGGAGGCACCAATTATGTTGGGAACAACAATATTAGGCCTCATTATTAATAATAATTAATAATTATGTTAAATAATGTGACTTAATTAACATTAAATCACCTCGTGGGGCACCATTCCCAGAAAGGGAAAAAGATAGCCAGTTAAAGATATCAGTCTCATAAAGTATGCTAAGCTATTAATTTGGAATTTTGATAAAGAATTAAAGTAATACCATAACCAAATTTAATAGTGAAGCCTGAAGGATTTCGGAGTTCTTAATGCAGCAGAGGTTATTATTCATTCACCCTTGTGCAACATTAAACAGACAGCAGGTATGATTCCAAAATTATATTTATTCATAAAGTAGCAAAGCAAAACCAAACAAACAAATTCTAACTAACAAACTATATACATCCTTGGTGTGTATGTGTGTGTGTGAGTGAGTGAGTGAGTGAGTGAGTGAGTGAGTGAGAGAGAGAGAGAGAGAGAGAGAGAGAGAGAGAGAGAGAGAGAGAGAGAGAAACAAAGGCAGGTGTGGTGATCAAAGGGCCGTTTGGCCTACAAAACAAAATGGCTGATAACAAAGAACTACAAGTGACCGAATCAAAGCTGGCTTCAAATTGGGGGAGGTCTTGTCTGACCATGTGGTCAGGACAAAGACAAAGGAAAAGAAGCGGGAACACTGAGTTGCCTCTTTGGGTGTAGCTCTGTTGAAAGCCTATTTGTTAATGAGTCTATGTGAATGGGATATGTGTTGCAAACGGTCTGGATTCATGCAGAGATTGTTTAGTTCTGTGTAAGAATCTGTCTGTGAACAGCATTGGCAAACACACTTAGCTTTGGCAAAGACAACCAATCAATGACCTAACTGCAAACAATCACAACAATTACTCAGTAAACAGCATTAAATCACATACAACAAGTTAAACAGTCTTGCTTAGCCTGTAAAGCTGTGATAAAACTATGCCCAGTTGTTATGTTACCGATCCTTGAATGGATGGAAGAAAGAGTCGCTTTGGTGGTCTGCTGCTTTGTTAGCTGTCAGAGGAAAGCTGGAAATAGCTGTGGTTCCAGATGCAATCTTTGTAGTGTCCTTTGTTCCAAAGGTGAAACTCTGAGGAGGCTGGTCACTCAGGGTCTTTGCAGAGTTAGATGCTGTGTGTTAACTCAACTTGGTTCTCCTTGTTGCTGGAAAGCTAGTTGCAAACCTTGTGCTTGCAAATCTAACTTCTCTGGTTCAGGTTTGCCTCTGCCTTGAGCTGGGCAAATCGTGGTCCAGAAAAAAGAGAGTCTATGAGCAATTGCCCTCCCTTTAGTGGTTTGGGGCAATGGCCTCTGAGTTGGTCAGAGGTGGTGGGAGCTGCTCGGCATCTCACGAGCAAGAGAGCACCTGGGCTGTTCAAGGCTCAGCAGAAAAGAGATGTGAGCTGCTTGGCAGCTCCAGAGTAAGAGAAAGACTGTCTGAAGGGAGCAGACCTTCTACAGACACAGAGTTACATGTCACTGTAAAAGTCCTGTCCAATCAAGTTTTGAGGTGGGACATCCTGGAGATGGGTGTCAAATAGCTCTCTTTGTTTGAAGAACAAAGAGCATGCAGAAAAGAAAAGCCTTCACATGTCCAGTTTAGATTTTAACAAAAGACAAGTCTCCTGTGAATCCCAACATGTACTTATATGTACGTCCTTCCATTCCATTCTTGTCCACCCAATACCTCAAGAACACCTTGAGAGGGAGTCACGTGATCAGCTGGACAAGATGGCAGCTTAGATCAAATCTGCTCAACCCAGCGTTGCCATTTTTGTTAATATCTACCGTTGTGACAACTTTTGCTCTTTTCATCTGGCTGAATTACTCATCTTAAAAGGTGCCATGACTGATTCAAGCAAGAAATTTGAGTCAGGCCTCACTGTAAAGACAAGGGGAATGTCCAACATGAAGTCCATAGCGGAGGCTGTGCTTGAGAAACAACGTGGCTACCTGGAAACATGCTACAACCAACTTCAGCAGCTGACATGGAAGACCGGAGTCGGAGATGTAATGTCCAGATCCAACCTGGCAACCTACAGGGTGAGATCATGCATGCCCATCGTGTGTACAGTGACAACAAGTAGAATAAAACTGGCCCTTGCACCCTAATTTTCACTGTTTTCCAGTTCACTATCCCCCAGCACATCATCCGTGCCGCAAAGAAAACCCCTGTCATACTGGATGGACAGACGGCCCGTTTCTCACCGGACTACAGTAGCCACACTGTCAAGCGACGACAAGCCTTTTCCCAAGCCATGAACACAGCCCGAGCTTAAGGAGTGGAGTTCTTTCTGCTCTGTCCCATCACACTGAAAGTCAAAGCAGCTGGTAAAATGGAGATTTTCCAGACTCCAGAAAAGGCAGACGATTTCATCACCTCCCTCCCGACTTTGCAGGCTCTTCTTTGGCTGGGAGCAATGAACCAGAGCCCAAGCTGTTGCATTAAGCTATCAACTAACCACGGTCTCTTAGAGCTGAATAATTCAATACAATCCCTGGTCTAATTCACATTACAGCCCGGAATCTCTGCCATAGCACTGGTCTGTTAATATAATGTTAAGTTACTTTTGACTGGTTTGAAGTGTCATGTTTGTCTTCTTGTGTTTTGTTTAATGTTACGTTTCGTCGCTATTTGGCTAATATTAGCCGAGCCCACTTTAGCATAGGACTCACATAGTCTTTTCGGACTATATCTTTATTTTTATTTTTGTTTTATTTTTGGGACATGACATCGCCTGCTGCCATTGTGTCAGCTTGTGCGACTAAGCTCTCTTTTACTTCTGAACTGAGGTGGGCATATATTCCCCATACTCCTAGGTCTGATTGAGGCATCAAAACTGCTTGTACGCTCAGGTATCTGGTTACCCAACGGCTAGCTAGCCACTGTAAGCCCGGAGTGGTGAGGACATCGTAATGTTCATTAACGGAAGATCAACAGCCGCTCTTTTTCGTTTAACGTTTTGCTTTGTATGGACATAGACCACCTTTATTTTCCTGAATGACGGTCCACACTCCATCTGACGTGCTTGGAACTTTTTCCCCAACCTTATTGCTTGCTGATTAAGCTGTGTATCACTGAGATATTCTGCAATGGACATTGATACTCATGTAAGTTAACTTATCAGTTACATGACCACAAGCTACGTTGGTAAAATGTGTTCTCTGTTCACCACATAAGGTAAACACCATATCCTTTCTCTGAACCTTGAGCTCACCGGTATTTCTGCTAGATGATGTTCACTTAATCAGCCTGTTCCCAATGGTTCAGTTTATTAAAATGTTGGGTTGAAACTTAGAGTTTGATCTTAGTTTGAGTTTGAGCCCCATATCCATACCAGGTCACGGAGCAGCGTAAGAATGTTTCATTATTTTGGGACTTGTTTATTTTTGTGCTGTATGTGTTTTGTAACTATTTATCTGGTACCATCTGTGGAAATTCTGGGGGAATTTAATGTCTTTGTTCTTGTCATATTCTGGGGAATGCGAATGGAGGTTTAGATTACTAATTAAGGGAAAAATCTTCTCATTTTCTATTGCTCGTGTCAGTGAGTCAGGTCATCATGGCTACTGGTACTGTGTTTTATTATCAGGTACATTGTGGATTACTTTGAAATCAATACAACACGATGGATGATTTGAGTATTTTGGTTTGGAACTGTGAGGGGTTAAATGCTCCACATAAGAGGACCAGTGTCCTGACTTTGATGCGTTGTCGGAAAATTGACCTGGCTCTTCTACAAGAAACGCACTTGTTAAGCAAGGACTCTGCTTGTATGGCAAACAGGCTTTACCAAACTATTGCTTCCTCTATGACACCACAGGTAGAATTACGATTGCTAAGATAGAACTGGAGGAAGGTACCTCTTATCTCCCCATATGCCCAAACAAATTCGGTAAGATTTTTTATGACATGCTTACACAGAGGATGTTAGAATTATCTGAGTGCTCTTTCATTGTGGGAGCTGATGTGAATGCAGTATGGCACACAGATGAACGATCAAGCATGACTGCCTCTGAGGATCAGGAGCTTGCAACTGCTTCTCTGCAATCCTGGGCGAGTCTTGGACTCGTAGATATGTGGTGTTCTTTCAGCCCCACGGTGAAGGTTACTCCTTTTTCTCAGCCAGGCATAAATCATGTGCTAGGATAGATTTTCATTTTACTTTGCCACATCTTTCCCAGAAAATTGATGATGTTGTTTTATAACCTATCGCCTTTTCAGACCATAAGGGGGTGTTTTGCTGTGCAACTATAGGCTGCTTATCCAAGCGTGCCGCTAGGTGGCGCTTAAACGCCACCTTGTTAAGGAATGAAATTGATAAAGCAGAGTTTTTGTCCCAGCTAGAGGAATTTTTGAACTTTAATGTAGGCTCGGTAGGTGACCCCAGAATATTATGGGTTGCGGTTAAAGGGTTCATAAGAAGCAACGCCATCCGTTTTTCCTCAAATTTGTGTAAGGCTAGATCAGCTAAGTTGCAAACTTTGGAGGCAGACTTTGCTAGGCTGGAACTGACTTTACAAAAATAAGTACTCCAAACAAATTGAATTACATGTGACCACACTACAAAGGAAATAAGACTTTAGACTTTAGACTTTATTGTCCCAGAGGGGAAATTCTTTTCCACAGCACCACAACAGTTTGACCGACATACAGAACAGAACAGACATCATTGCACATACACATACGCACATTGCACAGGACTTTTGGACAGGGACAGAAATAACATTACAGACTTCACCTCAGTTTCTTGCGGGATCTCTTGTTCAATGCCGCTATGGCTGACGGGATTAGACTTCTGGATAGAAGAGCCTTCCTGCAGTGCATTGTCCTGTATCTATGTCCGGAGGGTAGTGGGATGAGGTGGTGGTTGAGTGGGTGGGTAGTGTCCTGTTCTATTGAGAATGCGATGTGTGCAATGGCCTTTGTGTTCATGTCTGTGAGGCTGGGTGTGGGGAGACCGATTATCTTGCTAGCCTTGTTAGTTATGGATATGAGTTTGGAGTGGTTTTTGACAGACAGGATGTTGAAGAAGCAGGTGGAACAGTACAATAGAAAGGACTGGATAATGCTCTGATACAGTAACAGGAGGAGGGTGCAACATGAAGTCCTTTGAGTTTACGGATGGCAGATAGTCTTTTGTGGATGTCGGTTGTGTGTTGGACAAAATTGAGCTTATGGGGTGTCGGTGGCTTAGTGGTAGAGCAGGCGCCCCATGTACAAGGCTGTTGCCGCAGCGGCCCGGGTTCAACTCCAGCCTGTGGCCCTTTGCTGCATGTCTCTTCCTCTCTCTCTCCCCCTTTCACACTTCACTATCCTATCAATTAAAGGCAAAAAATGCCCTAAAAAATATCTTTAAAAAAAAATTGAGCTTATTGTCAAGTGCAATGCTGATAAATAATAAATAATAAATAATATTTTAAAGCAGTATTCAGAATTCTTAATACATAGGACCATACAGCATTATTATTTTCAAGGATCTAGACCCAGACACCTTTTGGCTTTGAAAATAAGGACCAGCGAGCATTTTGCGGATATCCCCTCTATTAGATCTTTGACAGGCAAAGTCACAACTGATCCCAAGCAAGTGAATGAAACCTTTCACACTTTTTACTCCAATGGGGATTAATAAAGTATATAAAATTAAAAAAAAATTAAAATTATACCAATCAGAGATACAATTCGATAGAGATAGGTGCAACAATTTTTGTGGGCAGCTAGACTTGCCACATCTGGCAGCGACTGACTACGCAACTGGATGTTCCCATATCTTTAGAGGAACTTAAGGCGGCTGCTCTTGACATGCAAAGAAATAAGTAGCCAGGATTCAACGGGATACCTCCAGAGTTATATGTGACATTCTGGGATGAGTTGAGCCTGTTGCCACTAAACATGATAACAACTTCTATAGACAAAGGCAGCTTTTCGAGAGACGTCAATATAGCCCTATAGCGTCTATACGAAATATAAGGATCCGACAGAATGTGCCAGCTGTAGGCCACTCAGTTTATTAAACTCGGATCTGAAAATATATGCACAAGTGCTAGCCTGTCGCATTCAGAATCATATGCCATCATTAATTAACTGCGACCAGACAGGTTTATAAAGACGAGGCTAGCTGCGAATAATGTCAGACAACTCCTCCATATAACTGATGCTGCAGTAAACAAAACAACTCTAACTGCAGTGCTATCCCTCGACGCTATGAAAGCCTTCAACAGACTGGAATGGTCTTTCTTTTAGGCTGTGCTGGAAAAAATAGGTTTCGGTGCGAGTTTTACTCTTATGGTTAAGGATCTGTATTAGAATTCCTCAGCCCTAGTGCTTACTGGCCAACTGTCCTCTGCACTGTTCCCAGTCACTAGATCCTCCCGACAGAGCTGCCCCCTAAGGCCAGCGCTCTTTGCGCTTTTTGAGCCCCTTGCTCAAATGATGCGTCAGTCCACCAATATACATCCTATATCAGTTTGTGATACCCACCATCACCTGGCATTATATGCCGATGATGTTTTGGTGTTCATGGAAAAGCCACTACAGACTTTTCCTGTTGTCTATTTGTGAGGAATTTAGCT
The DNA here is from genome assembly GCF_041903045.1 of Epinephelus lanceolatus. Taxonomy (NCBI): domain Eukaryota; kingdom Metazoa; phylum Chordata; class Actinopteri; order Perciformes; family Serranidae; genus Epinephelus; species Epinephelus lanceolatus. Next base: position 43,712,120 of record NC_135746.1, read on the forward strand.
TTCTTTCTGGCTTTAAGATTAACTGGACCAAGTCCTCTTTCCTTAATAATTCAACTAAGGCTGTGCAATATCCAGCCAACATTTCTGTTGTCCAAGACTTTAAGTATCTCAGAATACCATACATTGTTACACACAATAATTCAGAAATATTGAATAAAGTTAAGGCATATTTAGACAGATGGATTAATTTTCCCAATTCTCTCTGAGCCCGTGTCTCTATTGTCAAAATTAACATTTTACCCAGAATAAATTTCATCAGCTCAATTATCCCTCTCTCTCCTATCAATTATTGGAACAAAATTCACTCTAGTATCTCACGATACTGGTACAGAATGTGCCCAGGTTTGAAACTAACCACTACACAAAGAGGGAATGCGAATGGTGGTTTATCAGTACCCAACTTTAGATTTTGTTTCTGGTCATTTGTACTCATACTAGGGATGGGAATCGAGAACCGGTTCCTGTTAAGAACCAGTTCCAACTGGTTCAATTCATTGACACCATTAGCCTTTATGCTTAACAATTCCCTTATCGATTCTTTTCTTTACGCCGAATCTTTACGTCGATGACACACGTCACGCTCGTCAGTCAGCAGCATGTTCAACAACAAAGAAGCTGTAATGGCAGAGAGACAGAAGCGGTCGAAAGCGTGGCTTCACTTTACCAAAAAAGACTCTAACAGCGCGACGTGCAATTTATGCAGCACCGTAATTACATGCAAGGGTCGCATGGCATTAAATATCAAGAGTGCCATGTGTTCGACAATCTCCAGTCAACGAGTGCAGCTGCAGCAAAGTCTCAGTAGAGCAGTGCCAGTGACGGTACGTATGTCCTGTCCCATGTTAACGATACCACAACGCATTCAATGACAGATTCTGTAACATTATTTGACATAGATGAAAACAAATGCTGTACAAATATTCTTTCATTTGTTCCATTTTAGATGATAGCAGTGGACCGAATATTTCTGCTGCCTGCAGTGTCGCTCCCCCAGCTCCAATAAAATGTTATCAACTCCCATCCCTAACTCAGACCGCTACTTGTATGGCATGACTCGAATGTATCAGTTTCCTGGTGTAAGCTGGAGAAAAATGGCGCAAAACCACGGAATTTGCAGGAGGTTCTTTTTGCCAGTATATCTAATAAACAGTGTCATCTACGTCTGATAGTTTCTCATCTCATTCAGACATGGCACGCAGCTGAATCACAATGTAAGATCTCCTGCAAATGGAACACATTCACACAGATTCTTAATAACAAGGGCCTGTTAATAGGAGGAAGATCCATTTCATCCTCTCCTTGGAGTAACAGCAATATTTCTTTTTTGACTCGGGACTATGCTCCTTTCAAAACATTAGGGATGTGTATAATTTGCCTGCATCCAGGTTTTTTTCTACCTGCAGCTTAGATCGTCTCTACAGGCACATGGTGTTCCTTGGCGACAATCTTTACCCACTCACCCTCTCTTTAAGTTATTTGCTACGCAAATTAAAAACGGGTATTGTATCCATTTTATATCACTTCATCCTGGAGGCTTCCTGATTTCAATTGAGTGGATGTTTGGGCGAATATTAGGGAGGCCTCCCACCACCTGGACCATCAACAGATCCACTTTAACTACATACACAGAACATATTTGACCCCTGGCAGACTCCACTCAGTAAAGTTGATAAATGATCCCTTATGTAACCTTTGTACTATGAAGGCCTCAGGCACTTTTCTGCATATGATGTGAAACTGCCCTCCAGTCTCACACTTCTGGACTGAAGTAGCAGCCAAGCTATCTCACCTAGTATCAGTAACCATCCCAGTGACAATCCCCATCCTGTTATTAAATGATCTGACTCCTAAAGCACACTGTGCTAGCTGGCTTGACAGCTGCCAAAAAGTTAATTGTGTTACAAAGGAAACCTCCCCATTCTCTCTCTGCCAGACACTGGGCCCTGACTTTCCTGGATGTCATGTATTTAGAGATGTCAACTGCTAGAAATAATGGTGCTGGTGAGGCTTGTATAAACAACTGGCGTGCTGCAGCTGAATAACTAAAAGATCTTTTAGGATTAACTCTTCCCTTACCTGATGCCACCCTATGAGATTTTATAAACGATCTTGTTCCCCTCCGTGTGTGTGTGCGTGCATGCATACATGTATGTCTCTATATGTACTTGTTGGGATTCACAGGACCACAGACGATTTGTCATTTGTTAAAATCTAAACTGGACATGTGAAGGCTTTTCTTCTCTGCATGCTCTTTGTTCTTCAGACAAAGAGAGCTATTTCTCACCTCATTGAGACCAGTCGTCAAACTTGATTGGACAGGACTTTTACAGTGACTGTGACTCTGTGATGTCACTAGCAAACTGTAGAAGGTCTGCTCTCTTGAGACAGTCTTCCTCTTGCTCCTGAGCTGTCGACCAGCTCACACCACCTCTGGCTCCTGGGCCTTTGGCCGGCCCAGACAGACCTCTTTTCTTCCTGGGCTCTGACCATCTCAAAGGCCATTGCCCCAAACCACTAAAGGGAGGGCAATTGCCCACAGACTCTCTTAACCTGAACCAGACAAGTTAAAGGTGCAAGCACAAGGTTTGCAACTAACTTTCCAGCAACAAGGAGAACCAAGTGAGTTAGCACCCCAGCGTCTAACTCTGCAAGGACCCCGAGCGACCAGCTTCGTCAGATCTGCACCTTTGGGAAAAAAGGACACAACAAAGACTGCATTTGCTAACAAAAGCAGCACACCACAAAGCGACTCTTTCTTTCATCCATTCAAGGACCAGTAATGTAACAATTGGGCATAGCTTTATCACAACTGTACAGGCTAAGCAAGACTGTATAACTTGTTGTATGTGATTTAATGCTGTTTATTGAGTCATTGTTGTGATAGTTTGCAGTTAGGTCATTGGTTAGTTGGCTTCACCAAAGCTAAGTGTTTAGTTTGCTAATTCTGTTCACAGACAATATTTTGCATGCAACTAAACATCCTCTGAATTGATTGGTTTTGCTTTGCTTGCTTACTTTATGAATGAATATAATTTTTTTGGAATCATACCTGCTGTTTGTTTAATGTTGCACAAGGGTGAATGAATAGTCAACCTCTGCTGTGTCAAGAACTCCAAAATCCTTCAGGCTTCACTATTAAATTTGGTAATTGTTATTACTTTAATCCTCAAAATTCCAAATTGATAGTTTAGTGAACTTTATGAGACTGATATTTTTGACTGGCTATCATTTTCCCTTTATGGGAATGGTGCCCCACAAGGTGATTTAATGTAAATTAACTCACATGATTTAAAATAATTATTATAGTTATTATAATAATTATTAATTATTTCAGACAGCCAATTTGATACTTTAATTGGAGCTCTATTACGAGGTCAGGCGCGTGTTAAGGCTTAAGCCCCAACAAATGGTGCCACCGTGTAAAACACACTAGTGCCAAGATCACAACAAATAGTATCCCCTCTTTTACAGTATCACCAGTATAATTTACAACATTAATGCTGTCCCCCCTTGAGGCCCAGAATTGTTCCCTACATTAATGGTGCCCCTTGGTGAGGCCTAATATTGTTGTTCCCAACATACTTGTGTATGTGGGTGCATATGTATATGTGTGGATGTATGAATTTATGTTAGGGATACATAACTTCGTACCATTGCTCTGATTGAATGTTGGTAATCCAGTGGGCATCCTTAGTGTGTGAGTGTGTGTGTTGGTGTTTTCGGGGTGTGGGTGGGGGGTGGTACTATTTTTTTTTAATCTGGGGTGCCGTAAGCCTCCATTAGGTGGAGTTTTGTTGCTACCCCTTCTCCCCTTGGATCTCCGCAAGTGATGTGAGGACCATAAAACTTCACCTGAGCCTCCCTCGGCATATGGGCGAGTAGATAAATGAATAGGATGAATTTTCATTTTTGGGTGCACTATCCCTTTAAGGGTCATTCTGACTGATAGTAATAATAACTTTGTAATACCGTGATACTGTGAAATCGTGATAATTTCTTAGACGGTTATTGTACTGTAAAAAAACTCATACCTTTGCAACCCTAAAAGCAATACATGTGCACCCTGAACAGTAAGAGCTTTATGATTATATTTGGTATAATATTGAATTATGTTGCTGTTCTTACTAATTGTACCCCAAAATAACTTACAAAAGCCCCCCAAAGTTTTCAACTTTTTTACTTTTAACATGCAGTGCAACAGTACTACTTACTTGCTGTGTACTTCAGCCTCTACTACATTTACCTGACAGAGACATGTTACTGGCTACACTGCAGATTCAGACTTCAGTTATCATTCCATGAAAATCTCATACCATTGCAACCCTAGCCATAAGCCCAAATAGCTCAACACAAGTCCAACAAAATGCTGTATAGCAAAAACAGACAGTTACTGCAATGCATAATTAAAGATCAACATCTCCAGTGAATGAATGAACTCTCAGGATCTGATTTAAGACCTCTCTGCAAGGGTCAAGGGGAAACAAATCTGATTCTGCACAGACAGACCCATGTCTCATTAAGCTGGACACCTAAAACTTTTGGACACAGCTTTCTTATTCTCTGACAGTGTCCAACAATCGCAGTGGCAATAGCAGTAGTATAAAAACAAGCTGTTATTTGTACAGCTTCGATGGTGTAGTTGTGCAATATAAGTATAATGACATATGACTGATAGAGAGCACTTTATGAGTTCTGTATTTGCAGGCAGACATGAGCAGAAACAAAAGCCTACAAATAGAGACATGCAAACACGAATGGAAGCTCACACACCTAAAGACTAGAATAATCACTCGGCCTAGCCTCAACACTGCACAGATAGAGAAGATTCAATTAACTACACTTACCATTTAATAGCGGACTTTTCGTGTTTACATCTCATGCACTTTATTGGATTTTTACAAGAAAACCTGCTGTTGGAAAAAGACAGAGAAAAAACACATAGACATGTATATCATGTTTTGCTTCAGAAAAGCAGGAGCAACATAGTTTTATTCCAGAAGGAGAGAACTCAAAAATGCAAATAACCAAAATTGCTATTTCACACCTGGGGCAAACCAAGACAGACTCCTACTCATAATCTAGTATAGTGTTGCTGCTGAACTGGGGAGGGTGCGTGTATGTGGGTGAGTGTGCCCCATTTCATATAAATTTAAGGAAGGCAATCTTGCGACGCAGCAAAGCTTGCAGACAATAACAGCAGAGCAGTATAGTTTTTGTTTTTTTCTTGGGTTTTTTGTGCCAGAATAATCTGCTTCATTCCCTCCTTCAGTGAAATGACTCTTATTTAATAACCAGTCATTTAACCCTATGGGCCCGAACGACACAAAGTGCGTCCAATTCTTCTCTATTGATTTTGTCGGTACTCCAATGTTTTCACAAGGAAAAAAACAATGATAAAGTTACACTAATATTATGTATAACAAAGCTTTCATACAGCTTTGCACAAACATTACTTTTGGATATATTACTCACTAATGCAGGTTCACACAGAAATGCCACGCATCACAAATGAAAGTGCAGGACCGGAGCTTTCCGATGATATCAAACACATCATTGTGCTGTCATCCCATCATGCTATAAATACAGATCAATTGTCTACAAAATAAAAACCTGACGAATTTCTTTACAATCCATTATACAGATCTTGTTATCAGTCACTTTGTATAGTAAGGAATAATATTATTACCATTTTTCTATTATCTTAGATGTAAATATTGCATGTTTCTTCCAAATAAAACACATTTTTGACTTGTGAATGATTAAATGGAATTTCTTACAATAATGAAAAAATATTGGCAATTATGTCCGCCTGGCACAAACCACATGTTTTGGACAACTGTGAAGTGATAGAATGTCCCACCATCATGGTTCTTATATTGCCAGATTCCAGAGAGTGTCCCCTCTTCATACATGGCAGAATATGTCTACTTCCAAATTGCTATGGTGAGATACATGTAAAAATGTAAGAATTTAGTAATACAGATTTTTTTTTTCATTGATATAAAAATTTATATAAAATACAGGCACATAGAAGGACATGTAATGATGGCAAATCTGGATAGCCCCGAATGCCCTGAAAAAAACAAGATATAGCATGTGTATGTAGCCTTTATAACGACTGTGATGAGCTTAAAAGTAAAGGCAGTAAAAAAAAGACCTAGGGCCCAAAGGGTTTTAAACCACGCATTTGTGATAATACAAATCATTTTTATGGTCAATTTCAGAATTGCCCAAGGTGAAGCCATCTCTTATCGACAGTATTGTTGGGATTCACTGGACAGATGATTTGCCATTTGTTAAAATCAAAACTGGACCTGTGAAGGCCTTTCCCTTTGAGTATTGCCATCTGAAATGGAACAAGGAACAGTAATGTGGCCCTCATCTCCACAGGCTGCCTCATGGTCATACCCAAGGGAGAGACCAGTTGTCAAACTTGATTGGACAGTACTTTTACAGTGTCATGTGACTCTGTGATGTCACCAGGTAAACTATAAGTTCTGCTCCCTTCACCCTCAGCATTCCCTTTTCCTTGTGAGCTGTTGAACAGCTCAGATGCTCTTGCTCTTGGGTCTCGACCGGCCCAGACATCCTTCCTCCTAAGCTACCATCTCAGACCCTTGCTCCTCACCCCTGAACCATAAAAGGGGGGACAAATGCTCTACAGACTTTTGTTCTTTTTCTCCTGGACCATGACTTGCCCTCCCTCACTGAAGGAGCAAAACCTGAAACCAGAAAAGTTAGTGTGCAAAACAGAAGGTTTGCAACTAACTTTCCAGCAACAAGGAGAACCAAGTTGAGTTAGCACTCCAATGTCTAACTCTGCAAGGACCCCCAGCGACTGGCTTTTTTCAGATCTGCACCTTTGGAACAAGGACACAACAAAGACTGCACCTGTAACCACAGCTCTTTCCAGCCTTCCTCTGCCTGCTAACAAAAGCAGCACACCACAAAGCGACTCTTTCTTCCATCCATTCAAGGATTGGTAATGTAACAACTGGGCACAGCATTATTACAGTTGTATGGGTTAAGCAAGACTGTTTAACTGCCAAATGTGATTTAATGCTGTTATTGAGTTATTGTTGTAATTGTTGCAGTTAGGTTATTGGTTAGTTGGCTTTGCCAAAGCTAAGTGATGTTAGTTTGTTAATGCTTTTCACAGACAGAGGCTTGCATGCAACTAAACACCCTCTACATGAATCCAGACCATTTGCAACACATATCACATTCACATACTCACTTACAAGTTGGCTTTTTACAGAGCTACACCCAAAGAGGCAACTCAAAGCTCTCGCTTCTTTTCCTTTGTCTTTGTCCTGAACACACGGTCACACAAACACACCATCACACACCTCTCTCTCTAGTTAGTTAGTTAGAATTTGTGTGTTTCATTTACTTTGCTTCCTTTATGAATAAATATTGATTGGAATCAAACCTGCTGTCTGTTTAATGTTGCACAAGAGTGAATGAAAAGTCAACCTCTCCTATGTCAAGATTCATTGTCATTTTGGTTATGGTTGTTAATTCAATCATTGATCAAAATTCCAAATTGATAGTTTAGTAAACTTAATGAGACTGATATCATTAACTGGCTATCAATTTTCCCTTCTTGGGAATGGTACCCCGCAAGGTGATGTAAATTAAGTAACATTGTTTAACATATTTAATCATTAAACATGATTAATTATTTCAGATAGCCAATTTGATACTTTAATTGGAGATCCATTACAAGGCCCATATTAAGGCTTAAAGGGATAGTGCACCCAAAAAATGAAAATTCAGCCATTATCTACTCACCCATAACTTCATAAATGAAGTTTATGAGTGCTCACATCCCTTGCAGAGATTGGCGGGTGGAGCGGCTAGCACACCTAATGGTAGACGGCGCCCCAGACTAATGTCCAAGAACACAAAATTGAATCCACAGAGTATCTCCATACTGCCCATCCGTAGTGATCCAAGTGTGCTGCAGCCGTGACATAAAAAGTTGTTTTGAAAACCATCATATGAACTCTGTTTTTAGCCTCACTGTAGCCTGTAGTTCTGACTGCTTCTCTGTGCTCCGCGTTCACGTGTGCACGCGCTCAGCGTGATCGGTGATCTCTGAAGAGCAGCAGTCTCGTCAGTACTGATGTCGATTCTCAAGTGCAGGCATCGCCAAATCCCAGTCTGAGCAGCAAAGACTTTCCTCATCCGTTGGCATTGCTTTGCATTTGAAACAACTACACCACCAGGTTTCCAGTGCTCGACTCCGGTATTCTGCGGCTTGCTGAGGCTCATGAGCTGCGGCGGCTGCTTCATCCAGGAGCCTGAGTTCCGTCCATATACTTGGGCTCAAACAAATACGTCTCAACAAAGAAATGCTGTTCCTCCTCAATTTCAAAGTCTTCAGACATGTTGGGCTGTCCTTTGCTAAAGGACCATAGTGCAAATGATCTTTTAGCTCTGTGGTTACCGTTGTCTCTCCCTGCTGTGCACGTGTCACGTGATGTAAACATGGATGAGCAAAGCTCATGCTTTTGCTGGTCTCAAGCAGGCGCACACACATGAGTGCGGAGCACAGAAAAGCAGTCAGAGTTAGTTTGGTGCTACAGTATTTTCATTGAATCATTCAGCATCTCGTTTGCCAACCTTTGTTATCGCTGCGATTACAGATAAGTTAGTGAAGCTAAGCTCCAGAAGTTAACGTTAGTTTAACTAGAGCCCTTTGGACAACAGCTAACAATGATGTACGATCACCAAAATACAAAAACTAGAACAAAATAGGCTAATGAACTCCCAGCAAACAAGGTGACATGATGAACAATGGAGCTAGGAGCTAAGAGCTAGGAGCTAGTTAGCTAGAGATGTTAAAGATAACTTTATATTTCTTTCCAGCAAAGTGACAATATGTTGCCTCAAACACGATGCTGACTTACCTTAGAACAGATGTAGACATCCTTGTTAATCTTATTCACGTTGAGTTGATGTTGTGGTCTACTCTCTGAACAAAACTGACTTTCTGTAATGCATTTCAGTGGACGTCCAGGCAGAGAATGTCTGAGTGTATGGGTATGGATATAAGCACTAGGACTGGCTCATTGCGTTTGAGGCTGGGGCTTAGCCATAGGTCAATTAAACAGATATTAAAAGGGATGCATGATAATATCGACACATCATTGGTATTGGCTGATATTGGCTTCAAAATAACTATCAGACTCAGCCAACATGCTTTGTCTTATTTTCACACAATGAATTAATTTTACATACAATGAAAAGTATTGTATTTCATGTCTCCATCTCACGATAAGATAATGCATGTATAATATGATGTAAATTCCACTACAGGAGGAGACTTGATGATCACTAAAATTAGGGAGGGAAAAAATGGATATATCTATATCAGTATGGGTTATTGGCCAAATGAGTTGTTATATATTGGCATATCAGATATTGGCAAAAAATCCAATATTGTGCATGATGGAGACAATGAAATAGAATGCTTTTCAATGTAATATTCACTCATTGTGCAAAATAAGAAAAAGCATGTTGGCTGATTCTAGTAGTTCATCTTAAAGCCTAAATCGGCCAGTACAGATGACATGCTGATATTATGATGCATCCCCTTCCACAATAATACCACTGTACAGCGCATCACCGTATAGTGACCGGTGAAACAAATTATACAGCGGCAGAGAAATACCCATAGGCGATACACTGAATTCAGGTGAGGAACAACATAATTTTGATGCAAGGATTTTTTTAATTAGCAGGAATATAGCACAAGGTGAGAGTGATAGCAGTGCTCTACTGATTCAATTTTGGGTAAAACATTTTTGCACAATTTTATTTGTATTTTGATATGATGCACTGAATGCACTTTATTTCAAGTCTTATTTTTAAGCAGACATTAGCAGGAATGTAGCACAACACTGAAGTAAAAGCAGCACTCTATTTAAATGCCAAAGTGCAATTGTGATGAGTAATCATCTCAGTATTGATCAAAATAATCGGGTCTATTATTTTGGCCATAATCATGCAGCCTTAATGCTAAATTTAGAATACTTTCACCACTTCACCTTATAGCTCTCTTCAGAGCCAGACTCCTTGAGGAAAAAGGTGATTTAAGGTCACTGAACACAGGAGCTGCTGCCTTGATCAGTTAGTTTGTATCATTGTGAGACTAGGTATTTAAAAGGATTAGTTTAGATTCACCAAAGTCACACAATAACACAAACTAACTCATTGATCAAAGCAGCAGATCCTGTGTTTAGCGAGCTAAAATTACTTGACAATGGACTCTGGTGGCTTTGACAAGAGCATAGATGAGGAACTGAAGTGCTAGTTATGGCTTCCTCGTCGGAAGAGGGTGTCTGATGGAAAATTAAAGCGAAGCGAAGTGAAAATACTTTCAATTTAGCATACCCTTGAACTGATATTGCTTTATTTAAGTGGCTAAAATATGTTTTCTTGCAGGCTCCTCCTCAGCAGTACAGTACATTGCTTATTCTCTTTGTCGCTGCTTCTCCAAACTGGGGGCATGCTGACTGATATCTACTGTATGTAATACACTTATTATGGATAAGTACCTCATACAACCCACTAAAAAATCTGAACTACCCCTTCAAGATTTTCTCTTTAACATGACATATGACTAAATAATTAGGAATTAAAGTTAAGGTTTTACATCTTCGGTGTGAGATATCTCTCTGTAAAATGACTTCAACTGTTCAAACTTGTGCAGATGATGATGTCTTCATGTAGGAGCCCTTTACTCATAATAATAATATGCTGACTGAAAATCACTTGTTGTGATTTGAATCCAAAGACAACTGAGTCCCTGAACTTGTTAGTTTTCATTAATTGCAGTCTGACGCTGTATGTGAATCTCACCCTGCTCTCTGGGTAATGACTTTGAGTTGTCATTACATTTGTATGGAACCTACTGCAGCAGGGACAAACTCACCTCCAGCTAAAACAGTGCATGAGCTGCAATTAGCCAGGCCAACGACTTGAAGTAGCACAGTAGGAATGTGCATTAAAATTAAGAGTTTAGTTGAGAAATATTGTTCTGGTTGCCAATAAAACGACTGGAGTTTAGGAGGAGTGTTGTCTTTCAGCTGATTTTGATGTGAAGATTGCTTCTGGGCTCTCCTGTGTTTGTCCTCACTTTCACTCTCCTCATCTGTTTTTACTGAGTTTGGATTGGTTTTCTGCGGTGGGGACACCTCATTACGATATTGGCTCCTCTGTCATCTCCACCTGTGTGACAAGTTGGCACGGCAAACAGTCAGCCTGATTGGAGGAATCAACATTGGGCGGGAGCAGCTGATACGCTCTCTCACCACGTGATGGATGTGTTTTGAGGGTCTGCATGCCTCAGAAGTTTTAGAGCAATAATGTAGTTTAATGACTCGGTGGCATTTTGGTGTGGGCCAGTGGAGAAGGGGGAGAGCAAATGCAGCCAGGCCTCCATTACAGGAGCAACCTGATCAGGCTGTGAGACTATAAATCTTTTTTTTGTTTTTTTTCCTCCCCAAGCTTGTCTTGCCTTTGAGGCGCCATCACTGGTAATAACAGCATCAAAACAATGTCTGCATAAAAGGGTCAGTCAGCAGGAAGGGATCATGGGTGGCACAGAATGTTTTGACAATGTGTGCAACCCACTGCAGGAGATTTAAAAAGCAGCTGGCAGCAGTTTGCAGCTTACTCAAAGAAGAAGAACAGTGGCCAAAACTGACCACAAATTGGGAAAACAGTGAGGTCCAGGAGCTCTTTACCCTCCAAGCAGAGGACGAGATCAGCCGCCAAATGACGGGGACAGTAAATAATGATTATTGTCATGTTAATACCATTGTTATTGTTTACAAAGCAGTGCCAATGTGTATGCTATATGTTACAATTGAGTCTGATGCTGTTGCTTGCGCGTTTGCTTCCTTGATGCAGGCATGCTAATGAGAATCACACAGCGGAGGGCAATGATCCTGCCGTTGTTTGGTTTTGTATAAAAATGAAAAGGAGGCATAAAGAAGGGACTTCTTATTGTAGAGGTTCTACAGCTCGATCTCTGTGTAAAAAGGACTAATGATAATGGTCAGAGAATTACCAGAATCAAATGCCCATACTGAGCGAAACAGTAAGGGTCATAGTCAAGGTGTTAGAATGCTGAGCTTCTAAGTGCCTGCTGAGGCTTGAATTCAGAGAGTAACAGTAGTCACCCTCGGAGGAGATAATGCATGCATGACCTTCTCTGGGTCTACAAATGAGAGGATCATGAACTTTGGTGATATGCCTTGAATAAAACTAGACTGCAGTATTTTAGACTATCACAGTATAGTTTAGAACCATGACACCAAGATTACATGTGTCTCATTTAGATCAAGCACACAGTCTAGACATTAGACTGGTAACAATGCAGGTACTTGGACCAGGGGAGGATTTTTGATTTCATTTAACTGGACATTACACTTAATATCAGCAATGTAAGAGATTACAGAGGACAGATCCATAGCAGGAGGATTCATTGGGAAATTCGACAGACCCCTAAACCTCATCCCTCTTAGTATGACGTGTGTGGCTGTGCTGCTGCCATGGTCCTGTCTGATGCCTCCTGTCATTACCGCCTGTCCTGCATCTCTCTCTGTCTCTCTTTCTGTCTCATTGTGTCATATGGATTACTGTTAATTTATCATGTTGATCTGTTCTGTTCGACATCTATTGCATGTCTGTCCATCCTAGAAGAGGGATCCCTCCTCAGTTGCTCTTCCTGAGGTTTCTACCATTTGTTTTCCCCGTTAAAGGGTTATTTTTGGGGAGTTTTTCCTTATCCGCTGCGAGGGATGCCGTATGCGGTAAAGCCCTCTAAAGCAAATTGTGATAGTGGGCTTTATAAATAAAATTGATTGAGTGACTGACTGACTGACTGACTGACTGACTGATTGATTGATTGATTGATTAGTTATTGTTGCCAAGTCTGTCAAGCTTTTGATTCGAGCACTGCAAGTATGCGGTTTCCAGTGATAATAGTAATTTCTGAATGTGCCATTGATTTCAAGCACTGGTAGAGGTAGAAAAAAGCAGGCTTCTCATTTTTATTAGCTACTTGATTTTGCAGGCTGCAATGACTGTCGCTGAAAGATTTTATCAGATGTAGCGATAGAGCTACATCATTGAGCTGATAGGAAAAACTGTCTCTCACTGAATTGAATGACAATGGAAATCATGCGAAAGGGTCTTAAATATTAATGTGATGATTACATAAATGTGATTATGTGATGATGCAGAAATGACTGAGACTAAATGTTAGAGCTGCATACCACAGGCAAAAAGTCAGCATCTTACTCAGATCATGATCCATGTAGAAGGCATAGAATAGAGTAGGTGCATTGTTCTTGTTTAGCAGGATAACATGTTAGCCCTGGTATTACATTATAGTGGCATACAAAATATATTTATTATATTATTTTGTTTAAACCATAATACCATTTAAATGTTTACTATGGAAACACAAAAGATACTTACACAGAGGCTCGATTTATGCCATATTGTCAGTATTTTCGGGCATTTCAGTATGTTTCACTTTTACATAAGAGAAGGTGCTGAAGATGAAGAATGATGAGTTTGGCAAACATGTTTCTGATAAACTTCATCAAATCAAGTTAAGATCAGATAACACAGATGTAATAGTAGCATCCAGAACTGGTGTTACATGCTATGGCCAATGTGTCCATCCTGGGATTTTTTCTAATGTAACTTAAAGGGGAACATCACTCAAATTCCAACATGTTATTTTCATGGTCTAGGGAAGTTCAATCAATATTAGTGAACATGAGCTACTCTCTCTAAAAGCCAGAAACCTGAGAAGGAAGTCTCAGACTTATGATGTCATCAGGTATTAAGTCTGGAGCTGCTCCATAGACAATAAGTAGGAGACTATTCTTGTGGTATTGTAGTGTTTTCAGTTCTATAATAGGAAATGTCCCCATATACTCACAACACTCCCGTGGGTGCTCTCAGTGTCATCTAGAACATATTTCACCTTCCACTGTTGATGAAGCAGTGCCAGAATTTATACCCTATAACATTACATATATGAGTTTTAGCTAGTGATGGCCCCATGAAGCCTCATGAAGAATTTTCTGTATTTTCTGTGCCCACTAGATGGCACTCTTGGTTTAAAGAGAGAGGCTCAAAGAATGGCAATTCAGTGTGTTTTAAACCTTTTGTTGAACAAAAAACGTCATCTAATGGGATCAAAAAATAAAGAAAATTATTCATGAGGCTTCCTTTGGCCATCACTAGTTTTAGCACTCTAGTTTTTGGATTTGGGAGACAGTTGTCCATGCTTACAAATATTTTTTGGACTGTCTCAGACCAAAGGGATAACATACATGAATTTTGAAAATGGGCATAATTCCCCTTTAACTACACACAAAAACACAATTAGCTAATAACTCTAATAACTCTTAGGTTTACAAGTAGTGCCAACAACTTGTCAACACAGAAAACATTTCAGCTGTGTTTTACAGTCATTGGTCTAATGCACATGTGACCTCTATTTGAAACAATAGAGCTGTCTACAGAGGCCACATGACGACTCACATTTTACACACACTGTCATGTATTTTTGGTTTTGGAGAGGAAAGAAAAGACATCTACCTCTAAATGCTCTGGATACCAAGTATTTCTCTTCAGTGTTGGGCATGAACACACTAAAAGAACACATTGGTTAAATGTGCTCATATTGTGATGAGCACAGTGAACGAATTAGTTTGCAACTAATGAATGTAAATGGGAGGGACAGTTTGCTCTCACAGTGTTTTACGGTACCCAGCATGCTGACACAGGACTCCATAAAAGCTTGATCTTTTACCTGGACATGACAGTGCATGCCTCGGCAAGCGCCTTAACTGTTTCAGCTCATGATTGCACATTCATATTTTATGATAACACACATGAACCTGAACAACAAAAGTCTTGATCAAATCATTTTGGCTTAATGAAAATGAGAAGTTGAACTGACAAAATATGAGGACGCTCTTTACAAGACGGGACAGAGCCAACTCTTCTTCCTCAGGAGTCTCAGATCTTTTGATGTCTGCAAGGACTTGCTGTTCATGTTTTATCAGACTGTGGTGGCGAGTGACCTGTTTTATGCTGCAGTCTGTGGGAAGGCAGCCTGACAGACAAAAACAGCAGACGTCTGGACAGGCTGGTTAAAAAGCCCCACCCCTGCCATCTGAGTAGATTTTTGTTGTTATACTGTCTCGCCGGTGAAAGTCGTGGCCGGAGACATTATGTTTTCAAGTTATCTGTCTGTCCATCCCATTCTTCTGAACTCGATATTTTACAGGGCTTTGGACTGCGACCCAATAGTTGCATTTTGCGACCATTTTTGAAGTCAGTCGAGTATTTTTTACAACTACTCGCTTGTGTGTGACCCGCAAATTTGCAGGCATTTTTTTTTTCATGTTAAAAAAGTAAGGGAGTGAGTCCATCAGTGTAGGCCAATGTGTGTGAGAGGAGGAGGATCCGGGAGTGAGTGATTAGTCAACTGCAAGGATCACATCATCTACACTCATAAGTAGGCTTGTTCGAGATGAACTGCAAGTCGCCTGGAAAGTGGACAAGATCAGGCGGATGCAGCAGGAGGAGGTGACAATCAGATCACTTGAGGCTGTGACCCCCAAACTGGGAGAGTGGCTCTGGCAAATTTCATGATCAACATCTGAGGTCTCAGTCCAGAAGAGTACAGTCTTAGGAACAGCTAAGATACTGCACAGAACCCTCAAACTCCCAGGCCTCTGGTAGAGGAACTGAGTTTGAGCTATACGTTGAAGAGTTTATGTTGGCTAGCATATGCCAGCTTTTGGTTGGTATCATGTGTCATTTTCTGGCCGATGAAAATATCCATGGCCCAAATGTCCCATTGGGAATATGTCAAATAAATAAAATTCATTGATAACATATCAAATAGCCTAAAATACTGTGACTGATAAACTTTGCAAAGACAACTTATATAATGCAGACCAGATTTTCAGATATTAATTACCAACTGATCTATTTATTCACTTAAGCAGTACAGAGTGCATCCCTGCTTCTTCAGAGCATATGACAAATCCACAGCGGTCACGGCGTGCTTTATGTAGTTAGGTGACGGTTTAAAGAGAGAGGCTCAAATAATGGCAATTCAGTGTGTTTTAAACCTTTTGTTGAACAAAAAGCTCCACCTCGTGGGCTCAGAAAATAAAGAAGGTGATCATTGGGCCTTCACTAGGCTTATGTTGTCCAAGAAGACCTCCAACAAACCACGGATCTCCTGCTAGAACAGACCAAAGATATGCTTTACTCATGGTTACACACCATCGCAGCGAACCAGACAACATGGAACAGGTAGTGATGGCCAAATGAAGCCTCATAAAGCATTTTCTTTATTTTCAGAGCCCACTAGATGGCACGTTTGGTTTAAAGAGAGAGGCTCAAAGAATGGCAATTCAGTGTGCTTTGTTGAACAAAAAGCCCCATCTAGTGGGCTCAGAAAATAAAGTAAATGATTCATGAGGCTTCATTCGGCCATCATTAGGAACAGGGCTCCAGACTGCAACCAAATGGGAGCAGCCCTGAGTGCTCCGATTGTCATAGCCTCCTGCTGCAGCCACCTGATCTCGTCCACTTTCCAGGCACTTTCCAAATGCAACCATTTGGTCACAGTCCAGAGCCCTGTAACATATTGAGTTCACGCGAATGGGACGGACTGACAGACAACTTGAAAACAATGGGCCCTATTTAGATGGTCTAAAACACGAAGCGCCAGGCGTGTGGCGCATGGGCATGTCCCAGTCACTTGCTAGTTAGACAGTGCGTTTTTAGACTACGCCATGGCGGAGAGTCTAAAAGGGTTGGACTTACTCTCTGAATTAGTCATGGGTGTGTTTTGGGTGTATCATTCAATAAGCCAATCAGAGTGTCACCTTTCATTCCCTTTAAAAGAGGGGCAATTGGAGCGCATGGCGGAGAGCTAGTTAGATGGCAGACCTACCAACTGGAAAGAGTGAGCGTTTTACAGCTGAGGAGACAGATCTCCTCGTGCGGGAGGTGAAGGCCCGTCAGAACCAGATCTACGGGGACAGCAGACAGGCACCCACGCTCCCCGAGGTAAAGCAGGCGTGGGAGGAGGTGGCAGCGATCGTTTCCTCATCTTCTGGCATCACCAGAACTGTGACACAATGCCGCAAATGGTATAATGATGTCAGAAGACGGGGGAAACAGAAGGTCGCCGCCCACCGACACCTGCAGCATGCCACGGGAGGAGGCCCACCCAACACCACCGATGATCTGACGCCAGTGGAGGACATCGCCGCCTCTACCCTCAGTGTGGAGAGCATTGAGGGCTTTGGTGGACTAGAGGTTGGCGTCCAAGGTAATGCAATAATCACAATATATCAGTGTGTACAAACCATGCAGGCTTCTTGAGAAATGTATGGATCTCACATTAATACACACAACATTTCATAGCTACATTGTGTTTTTAAAATGAACCCATCATCTTCATGCGGCTCCGCTGGCTGATGATCCAGGGGCCGGACCCAGCTGCCAGGAGCAGGCGGCTGTTGTGGGGGAGAAGGAGACCGCACCTGCACCTCCGACGAGACAGAGACGGAGGCAGCTCGCCCAGCCTGAGGACCACCCATTCCTGGAGGTCCAGCGAGGACGCTTCACCATGCTCAAGCGGGAACTGGGTGGCCTCAGGCCGAGTGCTGGGTGCCTAAACACCCGCCTGAGCCATGTTGAAGGCCTGCTGCGGCCCCTTGGTCGCATAGCCGATAATTTGGACAGACTCGCTGGAGCAGCTGAGCACATGCTTCAGCAAGGAACACCGCCAGATTCTCCTCCTCCTCCTCCTCCTCCTCCTTCTCCTCCGATCAGATTGCCGCACTCCACCAGATCCTTGGCAGCGTCTCTGGCCCCTGCAGCTACTGGCCCCTCCCGTGGTGTGCCACGTCGTGGTGCTCCTCCCCGGCTGAGAAGAAGAGGAGGAAGAAGACCCTGTTAATTTTCAGTTAAAAATGTTTTTTTTTGTGTGTGTGTATATTAAAGCTTTATTTTCCGTCATCTTTACTTTCTTTGAAATGAGATTGATTATGTTCATTTTGTCTTCTTATTTTAGATATGTTCAGTTTCTTTTCTTCTTACAAAGGTCTTAAGGAGATGTTTCTTTACCTGTTTGACAGTTTCGACTGAGCCTTCAGTCTCCCTCAGAAGCGTCAGCAGCACGTTGGATGACGCTTCTGAGGAAGACTGAAGGCTCAGTTGAAACTGTCAGGCAGGTAAAGAAACATCTCCTTAACTCTTTTGTCTGAAGAAAAGAAACTGAACATTTCTTTAAAATGGTTGTGTTCAGTCATAGCGTAACAGGTAAAATCAGCGTGGCGATAATTAGACTACTTAAAGTATGGAAACCTGATCACTAATACAAAAAAGATCTTACTAAATATCTGTGGAATATTATTCAAACCTGTTTTCATCATATAACAGAGCACAGCTGTCAGGACTGCCGCGGAGCTCCCCAAGGTGCTGATCCTGCAGCTAGGACTTGTTCAGCGTTTTCTCCCCAACCCCCGTTTGTTAATTGTTTTCACATGTTTCCTAGAGCTGTGTTCTGCCTCTTATTTGCATGTGTGTCCTCTCTACACTCAGATAACAATATAATAATATAATATAATGTAGCCTAGTATATAATGTAGCCTAATATAACATATTAAAATAAATGCAATGTGTGGGCTTTGGTTTTCAATCAAAAAAATCAGTTTGCTTACCAGGCTGCAGATGACGCAGCTCTTCTGCCAGCTGATCTCTCCTTGCCCGTGCCGCTGCTCGCGTATTTGGGTTAATTGGCAACGGCCTCATATCCTCATTTTGATCCAAGAGACATCCATGGCATATGGCAATGTTATGCAACACACAACATGCCACTAAGAATGCTCCGACCTTCTGAGGGCTGTATTGTAATGTACCATCTGACTTATCCAAACATCTGAAGCACATTTTTAGCATTCCAAATGTTTGTTCTATTACACTGCGTGCTTTTGTGGGTTTTTGGTTGAACGACAATGCACGCAGTGTTGTAAGCATGATATATGGTGTAATCAGCCATGTCTTTAATGGATAGCCGTTGTCCCCTAACAGCCACCCCTTCAGGGGGGGGATCCCCCTGGAAGACTGCAGGAATGATAGAGTTGGCTAGTACGAAGGAGTCATGGCTTGACCCAGGATAATTAGCGAATACATGTATAACTTTACAGGCTGCGTTGCAGATCACCTGGACATTTATGGAATGGGTTCCCTTATGGTTGATGTAAATCACAGCATTCTGTGTTGGGGCCCGTAGTTGCACATGGGTGCAATCAATTGCACCCAGGACCCCAGGGAACCCAAACCTCGCCTAGAACTCCTGTTTAACTCGATTTTGGCTGTCAGGTGTCATGGGAAACTGAATAAATTCACTGGCATGTTGGACTAGGCCTGATGTGACTGCATGTATGGCCGAACTTATGGCAGGTTGGGATATGCCTCCAATTGAACTCAGCGGATGCTGAAATGACCCACTTACAAAGAAATATAGCGCAGCAGTGACTTTTACAGCAACAGGGAAGGTATAGGGAGTGTTGGCATGTATCTCCAGATCAGCTGACAGGAGATGGCATATTTCCGTCACAGCCTGGCGAGAGAGACGGAGTTTTCTGTGACATTCCTCCTCCGTGATGTTGAGGTATGTGGTCCTCAGCCTGTAGACCTGCTGCCTCCGCCGTCTCTGGATCCTCTGTGCTAGGATGTACTCCATTTCACTGTGCAAATCGAGAATGTATGAGCACATTTACCGGTATCTAACTGAGGGGTTCAACAAGAAATGTTCTGTTCCACTTACATTGTGATGCACGAAAGTTTCTTTCTTTCTTTCTTTCTTTCTTTCTCTCTCTCTCTCTCGACGTCAGTTTCCATATTGACAGACACCCTCAACCTGACGTGTGTTGCCGTGATTGGTCAGATAATTTCACAATCTCATTTGTCATTATTACAAATTATGATGATCATTATTACTGCGATTAGATCATTCTGATTAATGACTGACCATTAAGATGTGTTTCTGATAAATATTTTAATGTGCACAATAATAACTTTTCACATTGTAATCATATTTTTATTTAACTTTTGCATATGTGTGGCTGCTCCGTGTGTGTCTGAGCAGAGTGCACGCGTGTTGTGCACCCGCCTAGAAACGCATATTACTAACTTGTTTAACAACGAAATACTGCGCCGTTGACTTTAGACCAGGTTTTTGTTGGTCACTGGTGCATTTGCTTTTTACGTCATCTAACTAGCAGCGCGCCATGACTGTGCCTGACCACTCCTCATTTTTAGACCAACACACCCAGAGAAGCACAAGTTCATTTGCTAGTTAGACGACGAGGGCGCAGGGCGTGAAAATGACAACTGCGTCTGCATCTAAATAGCAATGACACTTGCGACATGGATTATGCGCCCTCCGCTGTCCGCTTTAGACCATCTAAATAGGGCCCATAATGTCTCTGGCCATGGCAGGTTCCATTTTGCGACCATTTTTGGAGTCAGTGCAAGTATTTTTTACAACTACTCGCTCATGTGCGACCAGCAAATTTGCTGGCCATTTTTTTTTTTTCATGTTGTAAAATGAGGGAGCAACTCTGCCAATGTAGGCAAATGTGTGTGAGAGAGGGAAAGTCCAGTGTGAGTGATCAGTTAACTGCTAGGATCACGTTATCTACACTCATCAGTGGGCTCGTTCAAGATGAACTGCACCTCGCCAAGAAAGTGGACAAATTCAGGTGGCTGCAGCAGGAGGACAACTAGCTGCGGTCAAGTCGGAGGCTGAATCCACATACACACCAATCCACTGTTTGGACTTGCAAAACTGAGCTTTCTCGGACTTCAGTTATACGTAGCGTGACATATTTACTGTCATGATGTAAAGTCTGCGAGGCCAGAGACCACAAGCGGCTGATAGACAGCTCTCGAGACCGTTTTACTTGCTGCCGTGGAAATGTTCAACTAGCACTGCCATCATGTTCATATAAACTAAGCACAAAAAGTAAAGAAATTTGTGTTTGGTAGATAATTTCTTTGTTGTAACAATGCTTCTTGGCAAGAAATCTTATACTGTTGGAAAGCTTGTTTATTTCTCTTTTTAATGGTGCCACATTAGTAAGGAGCATACATTTGTGGGATGAGCAGCAGAACTGAGTGTGTGGATTGCGCCCATGAAAAATTTGCCAAAACAGTTTTGTGTTTTTTTGCTGCTGCTGCTATTGACTCTTGTACTGAGCTTCTGTTACCCCTGGCAATCGGGCACCTGATTGCCAGCACCTGTGAGCA
Organism: Epinephelus lanceolatus; assembly: GCF_041903045.1. Classification (NCBI taxonomy): domain Eukaryota; kingdom Metazoa; phylum Chordata; class Actinopteri; order Perciformes; family Serranidae; genus Epinephelus; species Epinephelus lanceolatus. The sequence continues at coordinate 43,733,504 of NC_135746.1, forward strand.
TGGGCCCTGCTACAGTGGTCAGTTGGTGTCTGCTCCAAGAATCAGCATACCACGTTTGACTGATCTTGAGCCCCTATCGCACGGGTAACTTCAAGCTGGTGTTCCACAAAACCAAGTTGCAGCATTATTTGGAGTAAGCCCTAGTACCATCTGCAAACTGAATGTCAAGTTCCATTTAACGGGGATGTCAAAGACAGGCCACGAAGTGGGTGTCCCAAGAAGACAGCACCCCAAGACCGTTTCCTCATCCTGTCAGCACTTAGGATCTGTAGGCAGTCTTCTACAGATTTGCAGTCAAGGTTTGCAGGATGATATGGCCGACGGCTCTCTGCGCAGACAATCCGGAACAGACTGCACACAGCTAATCTCCAGTCTCATAGGGCTGCCAGGAGGCCTGCCATGACTGCCCTTCACTGTTAGGCCCATTTGCACACTGGAACCTGAACATGTGGAGGAACGTTATGTTTAGCGACAAATCCAGATTCTGCATACGGCAGTTGGATCGTAGGGTCAAAGTGTGGAGAAGAAGCAGCGAATGCTTTGTTGATTGTTGCACCGATAGAGTAACATCTTTTGGTGGAGGCAGTGTGATGGTGTGGGGCAGCATCTTCCTCACTGGAAAAATAAGACTTGTCATCATTGGAGGCAATCTCAATGCAGAGATATCAAGATGAAATTCTGCAACCAGTGGCAATCCCATATCCCCATAGGCATAGCAGACGTGTGGGACATGTCCCAATAAAAAGAGCAGGGTCAGGAAGGAGACAGTGAGGCCAGCAAGGATGATCATCATCTGACCGCTAAGGAGAGGTGCAATTGAATGCGAGAGGATGATAAATCACTCAATAGACCTCTGAATTTGTCCCCGTCACTTCTAAAATGATGGCTATGCCCCTGCATATCTCCACGGTCTGGGACAGAACTCTATCCTCCAAGATGACAATGCTTGCCTCCACAGAGCAGGGTTTATCAGAGACTACCCCCAGAATTTGGGATTGGAAAGGATAGAATGGCCTTCCAGCAGTCCTGACCTCAACCCCATTGAACACTTGTGGGATCAGCTTGGGCGTGCTGTTCATGCCAGAGTGACCAACACAACCACATTGGCTGACTTGTGACAAATGCTGGTTGAAGGATGGGATGCCATCCCACAGCAGTGTGTGACCAGGCTGGTGACCAGTATGAGGAGGAGGTGCCAGGCTGTTGTGGCTGTGTATGGTTCTTCCACACGCTACTGAGGCTCCTGTTTGTTAAATGAATAAATTGCTAAATTGCCAATATGTCTTATTTATTCAGACTTAAATCATCCTATTCACCAAACAACACCAAACAAGAGTCAAAAGCAAAAAAAAAAAGCTGTTTGGCATTGGCAGAGAAGATTTGGCAAATTTTTCATGGGTGCAACCCACATACTCAGCCCTGCTGCTCATCCCACAAATGCATGTTACCGCAAGATATCATACACTAATTATAACATTATGACATGATGACATTTTAAATCTAAACTTTACTTTACTAGATATTTGATATTTTCAGTAGATTTATTTTCTGACACTATTTGACATATCTACAACCGGAACAATCACAGTCCCAAAAACAGTTTCTAGAGAACTTGCTAAAATATCTGAAATTAACCATCATCCTCACTTTTTCTTAACATATTTCATCTAGATGTAGTGTAATTACTAGTTCGGCTTTACTAGATATTAGATATATTCAACAGATATATCTTTTTACAACCCTGCTGCATTAGTTAGCAAACATTAGCTTACCTGTCCAGAAGGAAAGCGGCAACCTCTGCATGGCTTTTTAGCCCTTTTTCTGCCTTCAGCTGACACCAACGATCAAAAGCTGAACCGATGTTGATTCTGGTTTTGCTTCTCCGTTGGTCGGCTAGAATTTGCGACGGATAGCGCTGGGATGATGCCATATCTCTGCAGCTATCACAATCTGACAACCCTGAGTCCCTCCCCCCTAACAAACGTAACCAAATCAAAATATTGACATATTTTGGACCCATCAAAATTTCTAAAACAATTATTTCTCTACTGTAATTTTTTTTTTTTCCCAGGAAAATATAGACTTTAATTCTACACCTTTCTAGACGTTCTATGGATGTTTTTTTTTTTTTTTTTTTTACACCACCAGAACTGATTTTCTCTCAAAATAAGTTTCCCTGAAAGGAGCAGCACCTTAACACTGGTTCAGGTAACAGTGCTATATAGCAACATTCTGTTCAAAACTCAGCTGCCAGGGTTCTCACTCGCACTAAACCTTGGCAGCACATCACCCCCACTCTCAAACAACTGCACTGGTTTCCTGTTAAGTTCCGGATCACCTTCAAACTTCTCCTGCTCACCTACAAATCTCTGCACACCCTTGACCCTCAGTATTTAACAGACCTCCTTCATGTTCACCACCCGTCCTGGAACCTGCGATCTGCGGACTTGGGCCTCCTTTCAATTCCTCATACTAGAAGGCAAACCTTTGGGAGCAGGGCCTTCAGTGTGGCAGCACCCACCCTCTGGAACTCGCTTCCACTGGAGATTCGCCAGGCATCAACTCTGGACTCTTTTAAATCTCAGCTAAAGAGGCACCTTTTCCTGCTGGCTTTCGCCAGCTAGTTGTGTTTTCTGTTTGTTCATGTCATGTGATTTTGTGGTTGTCTGTGTGATTTTGTGGTTGTTTGCAATTGTGAAGCGACCTTGGGTTTCTTGAAAGGCGCTATATAAAATTGATTTTTTATTATTATCATTATTATTATTATTATTATTATTATTATTATTATTAATATTCTCTGAACATTCTCAAATATTACTGAAACACACATTTATTATATGAATTCTGCCCTCCACTCCTTTTGCAGAAAATGGTCTGTGACCCTGTCATACCAACTGCACATACACAATTCTCTTCTGACTTTCAAATACCACCTCAAAACTCACCTCTTTCAACTTGCCTATTCAATTTGACTCCCATCCATCTAGCCACACACACACACACACACACACACACACACACACACACACACACACACACACTATTTACAGATTTTTTTTCACTGTAAACTTGTTTTGCTGAATATTTATTTGTCGTTATGTTATTTTACTTTATTATATATTTGTTTATTTTATGTTACTTTGTTCCTTACTTCGTTGACTTTTGAATCCGTTGTCTTTTTTTCTGTCTTTACCTGTAAGGTCACCTTGAGTGTCGTGAAAGGCGCCTACAAATAAAATTTATTATTATTATTAGAGTTTGCACTGCAATTCACACTAAAGGGGGGATTATGGGTAGCCTGTGGATTATACACTCCAGCTATAATGGGACTCTAAAACCTAGCCTAGTCATGAAAAAATAGCAGCTAATAATAATTAAAATGTCACTATTGACTGAGGCAACAGTCCGATAAAATAATACCATAGGCAACAGTCAGATAAAATAACAACATAAAGGGACTAATTTGTGTCCTCAAATTAATAAAACAGGAGAACAGCAGCGTCCTGCCGTCTACCCAGGCTGGAATCATCAGGCCAACAGACGATGACTACCACGCTTCTAGTCCCTGAAGCGTGTGGTTCCTCCACCGTGTTGGTTACAGCTGCACAGCGTTTCTGCTCTCTTTCCGTCCAAATGCTGTCCTCCATGGCTGCCTCTTCTGCTCAGCGCTCCTTCTCTCCTATATCCCTTCACAGGTGTCCCTCAGTTCTTGATTAACTCCCAGGTGTCACTCCTTTGCTTGATGAGTTCTGTTCCTGACCAGTCCTGCCCACCTCTGGGTTTAAAGTCACAGTCCATTTAGGGGGGGGACATAACTAAAGTGAGGTACATACAACAGAGAAAAACACAGCAAAGCAACATAACAACAAAACACATTTTATAAAAACTGACCCTGTCATATCTGTGTGTCATTTCCAGTAAATATCACAATATGAAATGTTTTATGTTTAAAAATACAAATGTAGGAAGACAACAAGTAGGCTACTCACCAGTCTCTTCAGTAGTTACATCTCCAGTCCAATCTCAGTTAATAGCTTTGTGGTTTGTTTACATGATGTAACAAAAGTCTATATTTAATTGATTCAATGTAGAGAGCTCTGATGCTATGCAATATTTAGATGCTAGTTTTCTGTTGGGACATGGTGTCATTACGTTCCACTCAGCAGCTGCTGATAAGACAGGTGGGACACCTTGTAAAATTCGGTATATACACGCTGGTGTTTGGTTAAAAATCAAATCCGGAAAGATTTTTACTTTCATGCCCCTCAAATTCAGCACTCTCCTTTTCTTTGCTTATTTGTTAAATAGCGTCTTAGGCCAATTATCTTTGCATTCTGATAATCATCGGTCTTAAGCTGGATTTTGTAGCAGGCCCCACTCTATGTCCAATTTCCACTTTAGGTTGGCAAGGCAGATTTTTTTATTCTAAGATACCTCTTTAAGGAACAATTCCATGAATTCTGTAGGACGTCCTTTTTCCACATCTTAATTGAGGCCAAACACTCAATATAATACGCAAATATTGAATCTGCAGCTGAAACTTTTCAACCTTTCCTTTTTTTCTCTCAGTTCTTTGTTTTCTCTTTGGAGCACCTTGTAGACTGTCTCCACCTCAATCATTCTGTCCTGCTTGCCAGCACCAGCTTGACATTAACCTGTTTGTCTTTGCATTCCTTCAGTCAAAGTTTAAGTCCCCATTATGTCTAAAAAAAAGAATGGAGCTATCAGCCATCCACGAGAGGGCAACATTTGAACTTCTAATTGTCATTTTTATAAAAAAAAAACTCTTCACTCTTGCTTGTCAATTACACACAGGTCCGAAAGACACACACATGCACAAACAGGACCTATACATGCACAAAGTGGAGAGATGTCAGAGTGAGGGGGCTGCCCTTGGTGAGGCACTCCGAGCGGTTGGGGGGTTCAGTGCCTTGCTCAAGGGCACCTCGGCAGTGCCCAGGAGGTGAACTGGCACCTCTCCAGCCACCAGTCCATGCTCCATATTTTGGTCCGGACGGGGACTCTAACAGGCGACCCTCCGGTTCCCAACCCAAGTCCCTATGGACTGAGCCACTGCTGCCCCCTAATATAATATAATTTTTATAAAAAAAAATATATATAAATATATATATATAAATTGTATATATAGTTGCTTTTAACTCGTTCCAAATTGCTTCTGAACCATCCGTGCTGTGTTTTGGTCCATGCTGGATGGAGCCTTGCCTGGACATCTCCCTCTCTCCCCCAGCCCCTCCGCTGGGAGAGAGTCCGGTGGTTTTCTATGAGCCCAGCCTTCGAGACGTGTAACACTCCGTTACATGTCATTCAGTTCATCAAAAAATATCCCGGAGGACTTCCGGTGGAGAGAGGAATAGAGTAGACGTAAGCATCGTTCTCTCCCGCACTGACCTGAAAAACCATAACTTTTTACAACCCAAATTTGACTTGACGCTTTAGTAACAGTGAGTAATATATTTTATATGCTCAATGGCCTCCGGAACCAGGCTGGCAAAGGAAAATGACACCAATAAAGAGGACTCATCCACCACAGCTAGCCAGATTAGCATGCCTGCTCTGACTAGCTTGCTAGAGGAGCACCGCCAGTCCATATCGGTGGCGTTGTCTGCTGAGCTCAGGTCAGCATTTGCCTCTCTTGAAGCTAAACTAGATACAGTACAGGCCACAGTGACTGACTTTGGTGAACGAATTGCGAGTTTGGAGACCAATGCCAATTTAACTGAATAACATATCCAGGCTCTCTAAGTGTCATGCTCCACTTTGTCAGAGGCTTGTGCAAAGCTCAAAACCAAGAGCATCAATTTGGAGGGAGGAAGCCAATGTAACAACATCAGGACTCTCAGCCTTCCAGAGTTGATAGAAGGTCCATGACCCACAACCTTTTTTTCCATGGTCCTGATGGAGATATTCGGGGACCAAGTGCTACAAACACCACCAGAGCTAGACTAGGCCCACCGCAGCCTAGCTGCTAAACCGCGACAGGGAAACAGGCCCCGGCCTGTGATTGTATGCTTTCATCGGCACCAAACCAAAGAGCTGGTAGTCCGGGAGGCCCGCAAATGGAGGAATGACCTGAAGTATCGTGACTTGCCGGTCCGCATCTATGAGGATTACTGCCCCGACGTCTTAGAGCAACGGGCGGCCTACCGAGATGTCATGGCTAAACTCTACAACTTGGGCCTCCGACCAGCTCTGCTTTACCCAGCAAAGTTTCAAATCACCAAGGAAGATGGCAGTAAGAAACGTTTCTCCTCAGTCGATGAAGCCACTGCCTTCGCGAAGTCCATGCCCGCCCCGTGATGTCGTACTACTGCCCCGACTCTGCAACCGGTGTAAGGGCTAATCTACTAGCGGCTAACGCTAACACCACTGCCGCTACGAGCTTCGGGAAGACTCTCCCAGCCAGTAAGAGGGTCTTGACACCATAATGTTTAACACATTATGGTGGTGTAGACACAGTTCAGGTATTTAAACCCATGTGAAAATCTTTGAGGTATGTTTTGCTGTGGTTCTATGGCATGAGTGTGGTTGAAAAACAGCTTCAATTAAATGTTCCTTTCAATATGACAAATTTTATGATGTAAACTTAAACTGAGCTTCCCCGCCGATGACATACACACACACACACACACATATACATATATATATACAGTACAGGCCAAAAGTTTGGACACACCTTCTCATTCAATGCGTTTTCTTTATTTTCATGACTATTTACATTGTAGATTCTCACTGAAGGCATCAAAACTATGAATGAACACATGTGGAGTTATGTACTTAACAAAAAAAGGTGAAATAACTGAAAACATGTTTTATATTCTAGTTTCTTCAAAATAGCCACCCTTTGCTCTGATTACTGCTTTGCACACTCTTGGCATTCTCTCCATGAGCTTCAAGAGGTAGTCACCTGAAATGGTTTTCCAACAGTCTTGAAGGAGTTCCCAGAGGTGCTTAGCACTTGTTGGCCCCTTTGCCTTCACTCTGTGGTCCAGCTCACCCCAAACCATCTCGATTGGGTTCAGGTCCGGTGACTGTGGAGGCCAGGTCATCTGCCGCAGCACTACATCACTCTCCTTCTTGGTCAAATAGCCCTTACACAGCCTGGAGGTGTGTTTGGGGTCATTGTCCTGTTGAAAAATAAATGATCGTCCAAGTAAACGCAAACCGGATGGGATGGCATGTCGCTGCAGGATGCTGTGGTAGCCATGCTGGTTCAGTGTGCCTTCAATTTTGAATAAATCCCCAACAGTGTCACCAGCAAAACACCCCCACACCATCACACCTCCTCCTCCATGCTTCACAGTGGGAACCAGGCATGTGGAATCCATCCGTTCACCTTTTCTGCGTCTCACAAAGACACGGCAGTTGGAACCAAAGATCTCAAATTTGGACTCATCAGACCAAAGCACAGATTTCCATTGGTCTAATGTCCATTCCTTGTGTTTCTTGGCCCAAACAAATCTCTTCTGCTTGTTGCCTCTCCTTAGCAGTGGTTTCCTAGCAGCTATTTGACCATGAAGGCCTGATTCGCGCAGTCTCCTCTTAACAGTTGTTCTAGAGATGGGTCTGCTGCTAGAACTCTGTGTGGCATTCATCTGGTCTCTGATCTGAGCTGCTGTTAACTTGCGATTTCTGAGGCTGGTGACTTGGATGAACTTATCCTCAGAAGCAGAGGTGACTCTTGGTCTTCCTTTCCTGGGTCGGTCCTCATGTGTGCCAGTTTCGTTGTAGCGTTTGATGGTTTTTGCGACTCCACTTGGGGACACATTTAAAGTTTTTGCAATTTTCCGGACTGACTTACCTCCATTTCTTAAAGTAATGATGGCCACTCATTTTTCTTTAGTTAGCTGATTGGTTCTTGCCATAATATGAATTTTAACAGTTGTCCAATAGGGCTGTCGGCTGTGTATTAACCTGACTTCTGCACAACACAACTGATGGTCCCAACCCCATTGATAAAGCAAGAAATTCTAATTCTAATTCTTCTAATTAACCCTGATAAGGCACACCTGTGAAGTGGAAACCATTTCAGGTGACTACCTCTTGAAGCTCATGGAGAGAATGCCAAGAGTGTGCAAAGCAGTAATCAGAGCAAAGGGTGGCTATTTTGAAGAAACTAGAATATAAAACATGTTTTCAGTTATTTCACCTTTTTTTGTTAAGTACATAACTCCACATGTGTTCATTCATAGTTTTGATGCCTTCAGTGAGAATCTACAATGTAAATAGTCATGAAAATAAAGAAAACGCATTGAATGAGAAGGTGTGTCCAAACTTTTGGCCTGTACTTTATATATATGTATGTATATATATAACCCCAAAATTAATATTTGGCATAAAGTCATCATGCCAACTATCCTGATAGATTCAAAGAAATTTGTAAGAAAGCAACACCTTCATAGCCACTAAACACAAAGAGAGTGCAGAGTGCTATCTTTGCTGCTATCCATGTTGGCCACTGGAGCGTCTATCTTAGTTTGACATGGGTATGAATATATATAGCACCCCAGTGAGCGTGCTGCTGTTTTTGATCATTGCTTGCACTTTTTCAGTTCTCTGTCATTCATCCTAATTGGGATTCCTCTCACTGCTGAGCATGGAGCTTTCACAAAGACAGAGGTAGTTTCACAGAGAGATAAGACAGGTGTGAAATCTCCTAAGTGTTTGTCACTGATAAAACGAGTTCTTCTCTTACTAGAAACTTCATCAAAACACAGTACCAACACTATAGTCTCAATGCTTCTTAAGTCGGATCTGTTGGAAGGTCTGTTTGAGTGATTTATCCCGTCTATTACAAATCATAGTTTACGCTGGCATGCCTTATGCTTTCAGATGTTTGAAATGCAACAATGTTTGCTACTGTACAGGTAGCCCTTCCTGCTAGCCATCATGTCTACTTTAGCAAGTTACATCATCGTTGTATGGTAATGGAGTGAAGATGATCAAATGAGTCAGCAGTTTGAACTTAATCTTTATGGTTACAGCTGTGGTAATTTCTGTGCAAGAGGGTATGTGTGTTTTTTGCTGTGTGAGTACAGTTTATGGAGGTCACCTCTTTGCAGCCCTTGCTTATTCTGAAGTCATCAAATACCACCACTTGTTCAGACACTGACGCAAAAAGGCACCTTTCGCAGTGGTATGATATGCCGCTGGGCGGCGTCAGTGTATACGCAGCCAGATGGTATCAGTGAAAAACACTGCCAGTAATGACTTAATATTAGAGCTGGAAAGTCCCTGTAAGATGAATGGGAGTGAGGGTGGATGGGTCCAAAAAATGGTCACTTTCACCCTGTTCACTTACCATATGAATGTTAAGCCAAACCATGATGTTTTTCTCCAGACCTAACCACATGCTTTTGTTGCCTAACCCTAACCACGTGTGTTTGTTTCACAAGGAAATAAACATAAATACAATCAATCAATCAGTCAGTCAATTTTATTTATAAAGCCCAATATCACAAATCACAATTTGCCTCAGTGGGCTTTACAGTATACGACATCCCTCTGTCCTTTGGACCGTCCCCAAAAAAAACCTTTAACGGAGGGGAAAAAAATGGTATAAACCTCAGGAAGAGCAACTGAGGAGAGATCCCTCTCCCAGGACGGACAGCCGTGCATTAGATGTCGTACAGAACAGATCAAAATAATAAAATTTACAGTATTCCATAAGACAAAATGAGACAAAGAGAGACAGAGACAGAGAGAGATGCAGGACAGACAGTAATGACAGTAGCTTAAAACAACATTAATTTAAGTAAAAATATTATAATAATAAGTACGGCTATTGTGGTACAATATGTTGTAAGTATACAGTACAGGCCAAAAGTTTGGACACACCTTCTCATTCAATGCGTTTTCTTTATTTTCATGACTATTTACATTGTAGATTCTCACTGAAGGCATCAAAACTATGAATGAACACATGTGGAGTTATGTACTTAACAAAAAAAGGTGAAATAACTGAAAACATGTTTTATATTCTAGTTTCTTCAAAATAGCCACCCTTTGCTCTGATTACTGCTTTGCACACTCTTGGCATTCTCTCCATGAGCTTCAAGAGGTAGTCACCTGAAATGGTTTCCACTTCACAGGTGTGCCTTATCAGGGTTAATTAGTGGAATTTCTTGCTTTATCAATGGGGTTGGGACCATCACTTGTGTTGTGCAGAAGTCAGGTTAATACACAGCCGACAGCCCTATTGGACAACTGTTAAAATTCATATTATGGCAAGAACCAATCAGCTAACTAAAGAAAAACGAGTGGCCATCATTACTTTAAGAAATGGAGGTCAGTCAGTCTGGAAAATTGCAAAAACTTTAAATGTGTCCCCAAGTGAAGTCGCAAAAACCATCAAGCGCTACAACGAAACTGGCACACATGAGGACCGACCCAGGAAAGGAAGACCAAGAGTCACCTCTGCTTCTGAGGATAAGTTCATCCAAGTCACCAGCCTCAGAAATCGCAAGTTAACAGCAGCTCAGATCAGAGACCAGATGAATGCCACACAGAGTTCTAGCAGCAGACCCATCTCTAGAACAACTGTTAAGAGGAGACTGCGCGAATCAGGCCTTCATGGTCAAATAGCTGCTAGGAAACCACTGCTAAGGAGAGGCAACAAGCAGAAGAGATTTGTTTGGGCCAAGAAACACAAGGAATGGACATTAGACCAGTGGAAATCTGTGCTTTGGTCTGATGAGTCCAAATTTGAGATCTTTGGTTCCAACCGCCGTGTCTTTGTGAGACCCAGAAAAGGTGAACGGATGGATTCCACATGCCTGGTTCCCACTGTGAAGCATGGAGGAGGAGGTGTGATGGTGTGGGGGTGTTTTGCTGGTGACACTGTTGGGGATTTATTCAAAATTGAAGGCACACTGAACCAGCATGGCTACCACAGCATCCTGCAGCGACATGCCATCCCATCCGGTTTGCGTTTACTTGGACGATCATTTATTTTTCAACAGGACAATGACCCCAAACACACCTCCAGGCTGTGTAAGGGCTATTTGACCAAGAAGGAGAGTGATGGAGTGCTGCGGCAGATGACCTGGCCTCCACAGTCACCGGACCTGAACCCAATCGAGATGGTTTGGGGTGAGCTGGACCGCAGAGTGAAGGCAAAGGGGCCAACAAGTGCTAAACACCTCTGGGAACTCCTTCAAGACTGTTGGAAAACCATTTCAGGTGACTACCTCTTGAAGCTCATGGAGAGAATGCCAAGAGTGTGCAAAGCAGTAATCAGAGCAAAGGGTGGCTATTTTGAAGAAACTAGAATATAAAACATGTTTTCAGTTATTTCACCTTTTTTTGTTAAGTACATAACTCCACATGTGTTCATTCATAGTTTTGATGCCTTCAGTGAGAATCTACAATGTAAATAGTCATGAAAATAAAGAAAACGCATTGAATGAGAAGGTGTGTCCAAACTTTTGGCCTGTACTGTATGTTAATATATGACAGTATATGTATGTGACAATAATCGTATGTGTAGAATAACAGTAGAAGCATGACTAATAATAACTAGCAGTAGGCGGCATCAGGCAGGACCACGGCAGCAGCACAACCACGTCATGCGATCCAGGCACAGCTGTGATACGAGGTAACCTGCCACACAGTGGAGCAACAAGGCTCAGAAGAAGCCGAGTTAGCAAGATGCAGTAACAGGACATGAATGTTAGCACAGGAGAGAGAGAAGGTGCTCGGTGTATTATAGGAGGTGGAATATAGGAGGTCCCCCAGCAGACTAGGCCTATGTCAGCCCAACTAGGGGCTGATCTAAAACAAGCCTGAGCCAGCCCTAACTATAAGCTTTATCAAAAAAGGAAAGTCTTAAATCTAGTCTTAAATGTGGAGACGGTGTCTGCCTCCCAGACCGAAACAGGAAGATTGTTAAACAGAGGAGGAGCCTGATAGCTGAAGGTTCTTGCTCCTTGTTCTACTTTTGGATACTTTAGGAACCACGAGTAACCCTGCATTCTCAGAGCGCAGTGTTCTGGTGGGAGAATAGGGCACTCTGAGCTCTCTAAGATATGACAGAGCCTGACCATTTAGAGCTTTACAAGTTAGGAGAAGGATTTTAAATTCAGTTCTGGATTTTAGAGGGAGCCAGTGCAGAGAGGCTAAAACAGGAGAAATGTGATCTCGATTCTTAGTTCCTGTCAGTATATGTGCTGCCTCGTTCTGGATTATTGGAGAGTTTCAAAGAGCTACCTGATAATAGGGAATTACAGTAATCCAGCCTAGAGGTAACAAAAGCGTGGAGCAATTTTTCTGCATCTTTTTGGGACAGGATAGGCCTAATTTTTGCAATGTTAGGCAGATGAAAAAACGCAGTCCGTGAGGTTTGTTTTAAATGGGAGTTAGAAGACGAATCTTGATTAAATACTACTCCGAGGTTTCTTACGGTAGTGCGAGTTGTTTGGAGCCGAGAACAATAACTTCAGTTTTGTCTGAATTTAACATCAGGAAATTGAAGCTCATCCAGGATTTTATGTCTTTAAGGCAATTTTGAAGTTTAGTTAATTGTTCTGTTTCTTCTGACTTTATCGATAAATAAAACTGTGTATCATCCGCATAACAATGGAAATTTACAGAGTGATTTCTAATGATGTTACTTAAGGGATGCATATATAAAGTGAATAGAATTGGTCCGAGCACAGAACCTTGTGGAACTCCAAAACAAACTTTAGTAAAGATGATTCATCGTGAACGTGAACAAACTGAAATCAATCAGATAAATAAGATTTAACCCTATGGGCCCGAACGACGCATAGTGCGTCCAAATTCACACCCGTTCTTCTCTGTGGACTTTCTCCGCGACCGTGCGTCAAAGCCAGAAGCCACGCATATCATGTGAAACAGCGGAACTGTAGCTTTCCGAGAAGGCCAAGCACTTGTCGGTAGTCCAATGTTTTCACAGCGAAAAAAAATGATAAAGTTACACTAAAATGATGTATAACAGAGCTTTCATACAGCTTTGCACACACATTACTGTTGGATGGATTACTCGCAAATGCAGGCTCGCACAGACATGCCACGCATATCACATGAAAGCGCAGGAGCAAAGCTTTCCAGTGATACCACACACATCATTGTACTGTCATCCCATCACGCTATAAATACAGATTGATTGTCTACAAAATAAAAACCTGACGAATTTCTTTACAATCCATTATACAGATCTTGTTATCAGTCACTTCATGTAGTGAGGAATATCGTATCTTACCACGTCTTAGGCTTGCGTGTGTTTCTCCCTGTCTATCCACGTTTGTAGTCTGGCTTTCAAGATGCAAATATCTCCATATTGTCCAGTTGACACTCCATCAAACTTTGTATGACAAGACCAGCGCACTTCACCTTTGCGCACCCAGACAACTGCAGCCTAATTATGCATGCTGACAGGGCCGTAGTCACCATATACATTGAGGGGGACACGTGCCCCCCCACCAATGCCCAAAATGTTCCCTCAGCATATAACTGAAACTGAAAAACAAATAATATCTTGGAGAACATCATTGCACTTGGTTGACTATTGTTCTATGATCTTAGATGTAAATATTGCATGTTTCTTTCAGATAAAACACATTTTTGACTTGTGAATGAGTCAATGGAATTTCTTGCAATAATGAAAAAATACTGGCAATCATGTCCGCCTGGCACAAACCACATGTTTTGGACAACTGTGAAGTGACAGAATGTCCCACCATCATGGTTCTTATATTGCCAGATTCCAGAGAGTCTCCCCTCTTCATATATGGCAGAATATGCCTTCTTCCAACTTGCTATGGTGAGATACATGTAAAAATGTAAGAATTTAGTCACACGGATTTGTTTTTTGCATTGATATGAAAAATAAATATAAAATACAGGCACATAGAAGGACATGGAATGATGGCAAATCTGGTTAGCCCAGATTGTCCTGAAAAAAAAAACAAGATATAGCATGTGTATGTAGCCTTTATAATGACTGTGATATGAGCTTAAAAGTAAAGGCAGTAAAAATACCCCAAAAATGCCTAGGGCCCAAAGGGTTAAACCAGTTTAGTGCAGAACCTTTAAGGCCAATTAAATTTTCCAGCCTCTGTAGTAGAATAAGATGGTCAATTGTATCAAATGCAGCACTAAGATCTAATAAAACAAGTACAGAGACGAAATCTTTGTCTGACAGTTAGAAGATCATTTGTAATTTTTAATTTTTAATAGTGCTGTCTCTGTGCTATGATGCACTCTAAATCCTGACTGAAATTCCTCAAATAAATTATTATCATGGAGAAAGTCACACAGCTGCTCTGCGACTACTTTTTCAAGGATTTTTGAAAGAATGGGAAGAGATATTGGTCTATAGTTGGCTAACACCTCTGTATCCAGGGTGGGCTTTTTTAGAACAGGACAGCAGGACAATATGCCATACCTCACCACAAAAATGGCTCAGGAATGGTCAGAGGAACGAGATCCCGATCTGATCAAACATCTGTGGGACATGCTGGTACACCACCTCAAAACCCACAGGACTCAAAAGATCTGAAGGTAAGGCCCTGATGCCAGACACCAAGGGACACCCTACAGAGGTCCTGTGTCCATGCCTTGACAGGTCAGACCCAGGTCCTGTCCAAGGAGGACCCACTGTGGATGGGGGGTTCCTCTGGGGTAACAGATTCCTCAGATGTTCGATCAGATCTGGGGTATTTGGAGGCCAGGTCAAAACCTTGAGCTCTTTGTCCCATCCATTGGGTCATTCCTGAGCAGTTTCTGTGGTGAGGCATGTTGCATTGTCCTGCTGAGGGGACACTGCCATCGACAAGTGCCATTGCTTGCCATGAGGGGGTTTACTTGGTCTGCAGTGGTGTTGGGGTGGGTGGAGCATGTCAAGTAGCATCCACATGTATTCCAGGATTTCCCAGCATTTGCAATGTAAGAAAATGATCAACGTTATTCACGTCACCAGCCAGTGGTTTTAATGTTATGGCTGACCGGTGTAAATGCTTACAATGACATATGTCACACACATAGGCTATGACATAGGCTCTGCGTGGAGCTGACACACAACTTTAAATCTGCCTATAACGTCATGGGGAAAAATAGTTTCACACATACAAGTGCCTGTATGAATCAAAAGGCAGCTAATCTGGAACTCCTGAAAAATGCAGATGCTGTCGCATTAACCAGGATCATTGGACATCAGCTAAAGCAGTTTAATCCTTTGAAACAAACAAACAAACAAACAAACAAGCAAATAAACACTGTATTTAACAGAATAAGCACTTTAAAGTTGGCTTCTGTCTCTAAGCCATGGTTTCAGACCACACTGTTGTAGCAGTGCAGCACTGATTTGAAAAAGTCAAGATCATAAAGTAAACGTCTTTGCATTTATTTGATTCCTAATCAAGAAATGCTGGTAAGAACAGCTTCATCTTGTTAATATGGACTTCAAAACTGTTTTAAAATGCAAAATAATGGAATTTTAAACAGACGATTAAAAATACAGTTCATCACGATAAACTTTTTTAAATTCAGCAATTGATGGCAGTTTGAGGAATGGTTTGACAGTAAAAACATCTTTGTTAGAATCCTTCTTTAGTGGTGTTAGTAATGATGCTAACCAGGAACACTTCACCAGATAGGCTCATTGTTATTATCCACCCGCCTGCACTCAATCACTGTAGTTAATCCCAGAGCTTTTTGAATCATGTCTAGAAAATGACATGCTACTTAACATATTATCTGGTAACTAGTGAAAGGAAAAGCATGCAGATGCCTCTGGTGTAATGGTATAAGAACCATGGATATGAATTTCCTCTCTCTTCACACCCTCTACACAAGATGACACTAATACTAATACTACTAATTGACTTGCAGCACAGCATAATAAAACTAAAAGCAAGAAAAGCCATCTGGCTGACTCATTACAAAGGCCTAATCTTTTAAAGTTAATTAGTTTGCTTTTTTCCCTCTGTATGAGACAAGGGGAAATTTACAGTACTGTCAAGGATAGTCATTCCTCTTACTTCCCTGTCCACCTGCTAGATTTGAAAACAATATTTTTAAGCTTGACCGAGAAACATGTGCATCAGCCAAATCCAGTACTCAATTGTACTGAAATATTTGCATGGTGGAGGAACATTCAATTGATTCAAGTGCTCAGAAATTTATAGAACATTCCCTTGCAGCACAACCCCCCCCCAACCCCCCACCCCCGCCCGCGCCCCCCCATCCCCCCCACCACCACCCCCACCCCCACCCCCCGCCCACATTGGAAATGCAGCTCCAGCATTATACAAATAAATGAACAGTGTGTGTGGGTGTTCCTGTGTGGGAGATTTTGCACTATGGAGCACAGCTTTGAACGTTGTGTGTTCATGTCTATATTTTCGACTGCTGAAAATCCCACATATTTGACTCATGTAACTGGCCCTGCTGCAGCCAGATTTGGATGCAGCTTACTGAAGCATGGCAGAGAGGACAGTATGCAACTCTTCAGTATCTCAGAAATGAAGAGAAAAGGAAAGCCATATCTCTCTTGGAGGAGTCAAACCAAGAATGCTCACATTTTAATTATAGTTTTAATCTGTCATGTCACACAACTGTTTGGCAGCCTTGCTACTACCAGTAAAGATACCAAAAACATGAGTACATTGTTTCTTCTCTTTGGTACTTTTGTATTGAAGTGCACTGGACACAGCAGCCTGGAGGTGTCACATTGGACAGAGAACATCAGCTGGTACTTCGATACTAGTGATGGCTTCATGAAGCCTCATAAAGCGTTTTCTTTATTTTCTGAGCCCACTAGATGGCACTCTTGGTTCTTAGGATCTGCTACTGGTCCTGGGGACAATCAAAAACATGTTTTCGACAAAGATCTCGTCAGGTCTCCCTTATCAATTTGAGCAAAGAAACACAAGATGATAGACCCTAACCACCTTCGCAAAACAAAGACTGGAGCAGGATGTTTTACAGTGGTAAGTTTTTATTTTTTAGCTGTCTTGTATTTCAGATGTAACATGGTAACTGTAATTTATCTAACATTACATCATGGTAACAACAGTGTGTCCATTGACTGATTAAAGTTGAAAACGTCAGCTGCAAAGTAAAACAATTTCTAACAATTTAATCAATTACTACATTACGTGGAAAGAGTAGCACTCATCTGTTAAATGCAGCGGTGTAAAGCATCACTCTTTTTATTTATGCAGGCTTATCTAAGATCAGACTAGTGCAGCGTGTATTGGGTATTAATACCAAAGTTATTATAAATTTCGCTACTAACACATTCGCAGTAGAACCACACAGGTTTTAACTCATGAATTCAGATATTTCACTACAGCAGACTGAGATGACAGGTTTTTGTATTAACCAGAGACAAATTCATAAAAACATTCAAATGTCTTAGCTGGCATGTTTACTGAAACCATTCTACTAAAATGTAGCTGCATTTTATAATCATCTCCACCTTTTGTTTCTAATCTACAATATGTACAAGGTACCAATGTAGGTTCATAGTAAATAACATGTTTCCTATTTGTTTTATGTAATGATGTTGTCTCCTATGTTTTTATTTGCTCACTTATGAAACAGCATGTCTTATCTCTTTTTTACTTATTAGGTTTTTACAGAATGAACCAGGTTCCAGGTCCATGTATGATACACCATTTAGGCCTGGAGCCTAACTGCTTGAATCCATACACCCTGCAGAACAATCACAACATTTACAGGTATGACAATGAACTAAAGAAGAGTGAGTTTTATGACATGTCATGAGATACAACTGTGTAAATTCAATTCTGAACCCTAAGGTTTTATTATTCCAAAAGACCCACTGATAATAAATGACAACTAAGAATTTCCCCAATAGAGCTTTATTTTTAGAAAATGTAAAAAATGAATACAAAAAAATCTTTGTAAATAATATACAAAAGATACATACATAAATATATACACAACAGAGTTTTATCTGCAATGCTAATAGTGTCCAGTCCTTTCCATTCAAGTATCCATCCCGTCCTGTGTTGTACTCTGGATACACCAGGAGTTTCCTGATCAGGCTAATTGCTACATTGGCCTCCACCTCCCACTTGACTGAAGTGGGAGGTGTGTCCGGTAACCACTTCCTCGTTTCAGGGTCTCTCATACTGGGGTGCCAGGTCCTTAGGGATGGAGATTTTCTGCAAATTTCGGCAAATGGCACTCGGTTCTCCACAAATACGAGCCTCATCAGGTCGTCTACAGTCTGGAAAATATTTCCTTGTGTTACTAAAATAAATGCTTCCCTTTACCCACCTTTCTCTTATATAGTTCAAGTGTTGCCATAACTATTTCTTATTTTTAATCTGATGATATTATGTTGGTAATAAAAATAAAATTATTTACAAATTACTGTATGTAGGGTCTGTTTTACAGCCTTTGCTGGGGGTACAACAAGATTAAAAGAATACATATTTGCTTTACCTTACCAATGTTTTTGAAAAAACTCTGCTAATAGCTCCTAGTAGTATATACACAAAATATGTAGCTTGTGAAATCTCAGATTCCTCTGTAATAACAGAGTCGCCATGGTTATATGTTAAGTCATGAGGGTCTGCTAGCGCTGTTGAAATATCTCACTCTTTTTCCTCCAACTCAAGATGAGGTGTTTTACTTGGTTTGAAACTTATGCCCTTTATAGTAGTGATGGCCTCATGAAGCATTTTCTTTATTTTCTGAGTCCACTAGATGGCTCTTGGTTTAAAGAGAGAGGCTCAAAGAATGGCAATTCAGTGTGTTTTACACCTTTTGTTGAACCAAAAGCGCCATCTAGTGGGCTCAGAAAATAAAGAAAAATGATTTGTGAGGCTTCATTCGGCCATCACTACTTTATAGATGTTGATGACTGCTTAAAGTCCAAATGAAATAATATATATACAGTGTTGGGCAAGCTACTTGGAAAATGTAGTGAGCTAAGCTACTAGTTACTCTACATCAAATAAAGTTTAACTACGCTGAAGTTATCTCCAGTGAAATGTACCAAGCTAAGCTATGAGAAAATGGCAAAAGTAGCTTGCTACTTCCAAAGCTATTTTTTTTTTTTAACTTTATGTCAAATCAGGGTTATAATAAATGATAAGAAAAACTGTCAGCCAATCAAATGGGCAGGCAGTTGAACAGTTTATTATAAAATAACAGAAATAAATTAAAACTTTCTTCCTACTTGATGCATTTCTTTGTCTTGACCTCCTTCAGTCGGCTATCTGTCTGTCAGTAATTAAAAAACAGATATCCTAAAAATATTTTTGGGGGGGACATCAGCACATGAACATGTCCTGCAAATAACACGTGACATCAGTATGTCACTCTCTGTCCTCTCTTCCTACATAACAGTGTTCCCTGTCTCTCAGCCCTTGTTGTGTCTGTTTCTCTGGTGTCCACTGGAAATCCACAAAATATATACAGTCTATGGACGAGGCATGTGAGGGACGTGTCAAGAAGTGCAGTGTAACCAATCAGAAGCAGAGTAGGGCAGGTCTTGCCAAGAAAAGCCAATAGCAAAAGCGGCAAGCGGAATAAACTGAAGGATTAGTATGTGATGTCATGTTGTGATGGTTTGAGGCATAAGTTTTATTTTATTTTATTTATGTTATTTTATTTTTATTTTGTTCAGTTTAGGTTTGCGTTGTTTTTTTTTTTTCTGGGGTGCCAGCCAGGTCTCTCCCCTGGCATGTAAGATTGTCGGTCAAGTTTTAGGTAGTTGAGGTATTTCTGTTTGTTTTTTAGTTGTTTGTTTGTTTTAAATGCAAAACCTTACAAAGGATGTACCATACTAAGAAAATACACCCTGCATTGAGTGACACACAACAATAACATAACACCACACAATAACTGCAATACCAAGCAGAGTATATTATAATGCAATGAAAATTTAAGACACAATATCCACCCCCCCACACACACAGTCCAACACAATAAGAAAAACAAGGTAATCCAACACAAAATTCCACACCAGATTTTCAGTCTCTCTCTTTCTCTTCTCTTCTCACTGTTCAAACAAAAATTAAATTCAGTTCAGTTCAATTCAGTTCAGTTTGTAACAAAAATGTTGCTCAGTTGGCCCAAAAACTCAGAAAGACAAAATAAAGATGAAAAAGAAAAAGAGTTTACTCACAGTCTGGTAATTTTGTCAGTCAAAGTCAGTCAGGAGATCCAGTTCCGGTGTTTCGGAGATACTCGCGACCATGTTAACTGGCGACTTTCAGCCGAATGCGTCTGTGGTTGTCGTGTCAGCTGTTTTCAACCAGGAAGAGAACATGAAGGTGTCCTCGCGAAAACCTCTTTATTCAATTTTTCATTACAATATCAAATTAAAGCTGCAAGCAGCTGTGACTGGGCCCTCGCTCTCCCGCGTCTACGCGGGGGGGCAGCAGCGCGCATCACTGAAGCGGTTATGTGAAAACTCAGAGTAAGTTAACCCTGACGTGGTGTGACGTTTCATCTTCCTACTCCAAAAAAACCCCTATGGGAAGGGTATGTTGAAAATTTCAAGGGGGTGCTATAGAGGCATTTTGTCCCCCCCATGGGCAACGCCCCTATCAGATGTATGAGCTCGCCATTTTTGACCTGTGTATCAATTTCATGTGAATATGATGTCACTGAAGCCATCAAAAAGCCAAACATATTTGGTGGCGAGGGTGGCGTCATAGTAGCCACACCCCTTGACATAGAGAAAAGCTTTTAATAACTTTTGATCAGCATGGTCTCAGGGGCTGAGGCTGCCGAGCAACCAGGGGCTGCGGGGAGACCCAGAGCAGGCATGGATTGGTGGTGTAAATGTGGGGCTTACTGGCTACTTTATTAGGTACATTTGTGCAATCTAATACAAGTCAATACAACAGCTCTGCCACACATTCTACGTTTACAAAGCTTTTACTTTTTCAGCTTTTGTCAGAAAGGTGATTATTCTACTTTATTATTGAGGTCGTAGTGGGTGGTGTTGGTGTACTGGAGTGCAATATATTTAAAAGTAGCCTATTCCTAATATTTTGTCCTCCTCAATTAGACAAAATTAGGAGGCCACCCCAGTACACCACCACCATTCACTATGACCTCAATAATAAACAAAGTAGAGTCATCACTTTCTAGACGATGTCAACAATAACTGAAAATTTATAAGCTTCAGGGAAAAAATCATGGTACAGTCATTCTACTGGATTGCATTAGATTACACAGGTGTACACAAAGTGGCCAGTGACTGTATGCTACATACATACAGATTTCCTCAAATAGTAGCCGGGGCTACTATTAACAAAATAATAGTTTGGGACCAGGCTACAAATAGGGGCAGGCTACTATTTGAAGGAGGCTTTCAACTAAAAAAAAAAAAAAAAAAAAAAATCACAGCCAAATTTGAAAATGCAAATACTGTATTTTTTTTTTATTTAAACAGCAGAAATATTTATGTAAACCTGTCTTTACAGTAAAAATGAATATTTTCTATATAGTATTACAAAGAAAGTACTGTATTATTTATAGTAACAACGTTTACATTAACAGTAAAAATAGTTTTTGGTGTTTTTGTAAATCACCAATATTTACTATTGACTACACCACAGTGTACTAGTTGTCCTGCCTTGAAACAGTGAATCATCTCATCCTCTGTCCCATCTGCAGCCACCGTGATGCCACACACCTTACAAGACAACATGCCACAAATTAATTTTAAAAGTAGGCTACATTCGTAATAATGACTTTTTATCTCACAATTTTGATTAGGAATAGCAATTTCTTTTTTTCCATTACTGGCGAAAATGGGCTTCCATAGATAAAGATGGTTACACACCCTAAGCAGGGGTCATATGCCAGCTGTTTCCACTTGCCACACAGTAAATAGAATATAAATCTTTAAGCTGGTTAATATTTTCTCCATCAGCTATCATTCTAAACAAGACTGTTGCCATACATATAACATGAATCTACCTACACATTATTTACATATTTAACAATGTCAAACACAACACAGAAGACCCAAAGCAACCACATTGACTACATCTCCCAGAAAGCCCAGCGCTCTGGGAGTATGCGCGAAGCAGTCTTGAGACGGCAGCACGGACATGTGAAGACACGGCCTGTATTTACGTCAAAGAGCATGGATACCAAGAGGCGAAGCTCCGTTGAATTTTTGCCAACGGCCACTAGGGGCGCTAACACCATTTTGGACTGTTGAGCTTGGACTGTTGCACCCAGACAACATGCAAAATGTCAAGGAGAGAGGAGAAAAAAGTAAAAGAAAACAGTGTAGTGCAATTAACTGCAACAGCTATCAGTGGAACACCTGGCCTTCCACCGTTTCCCAAAGGATCCTGACAGAGGTGTACGTTTTAAAGTGTTTTAATATCAATTTAATATGCCAGTTTTGGTGGGAAGATATATATATATATATATATATATATATATATATATATATATATATATATATATATATATATATATATATATATATATATATATATAGGCCTATATATGGCCTCTTGGACCATTTATATCAGAACTGATTACTGCTTTAGCATTAAAATATATCATATTAAAATAGCTTATATATTATTATTATTATTATTATTATTATTATTATTATTATTATTACTGTCCCCTTACTGTACAAACTGTAAATAATCTTTATTCCTGACTATGTGACGTCGCCATTAATGTGTTTCTAGTTAAAATATTGATTTTTTTTAATTTTTTTTTTTGTAGATTGGCTTATGGGGTGATTTTGAAGGAATAATTAAGTTAATCTTCTCATAAGTGGATGTAATATGTAGAGATGCCATCTCTGCCGTTTTTCCTCGTTTTGTTTTTTTTAAAGTCTATATTTTGCTTTACAAAAACGTGAAAAAGCAGCTGTGACCAAGATATCACGAGGTGAGTAGCATTGTAAGCATAATTAATAGCGATATACTACAGTTTGTCTGTGTGTTTTTGTATGCAAGTGGGTCTGCTGTGGTCTGCTGACGGTCCAAAATGGCGGTGGCAGGACGAAGCCATGGGGGAATTTGTTGCTATGGGACGTTCTATTGAGCTTCGCCTCTTGGTATCCATGCTTTGTTTACATACTGCACTAGCCTTGGACTAATACGTTCATTGCATGAACATCTTGAAAACGAATCCCGTTTTTCGTTTGGGGGTTCCCGGTCTCGACCGATTCACGTCTCCATAAACGTTCAAATCAAACATGTAATGTACTAACCGCATAGTCACAGATTTCACACTTACTACCAATGTGCAATACACCTCCCAACCGCTGAAGTGGCGCTGTGGCGCAGTAGAAAGCCAGTGCACGCATTCATTGCAGGACGAAGAAGGGGTGAAGAAAATTTCGAGACATCCCGAGATAAAATGCATGTTTATTGAACAATAACGGATATACAAACACACGGCAACCCCCGTACACCTGCACGTGCATGAAACACAACACAATGCTCTACAACAGACCACGGAGTCAAACATTAGTCCACATTAGCTCAGCGAGTGTTCAACCACCGGCATGTCTCGGCTAACATCGACCACCGAGAATGCTCCCGGGAGTTAGCCGAGTGCTAACCGAGTGAGATGCGCTATACACACATTAGAGGCTGAACGCTTATAACGCTAATAAACCACAAATTATGAGTTACCTAAAGCACGTCGGGATAGCGCGGTGAACGTCAACACACAACCATTTATTAATAATTCAGCCGTAACAACTGTGTGGCACAAACTCAGTGCTTTGGTTATAAATAATGTCGGGCTCGGTTCGGGTTCGAACAGAAATATGCGGCTGTGCTGCACTCTAACACACACACACAAACACACGGAAAACCGGACATTATCAGTTCATAAAAAAAAACCCCCGACGCCCCGGACAGGACGTGAAAAGTGGACATGTCCAGGCAAAACAGGACGTTTGGTCAGCCTAACGCCATTAACGTTACCTAACACGTTACCTGTGTTCTGCCATGGCTCGGTTGTCCAGGTACTGGGCAGTCATGACACAGACGAAAGAGGAAATTACTGGACCTGGGGACGGTAAGCCGTTATCTTGCGTTTGTCAGCTGCTCTCATGTTCACTCCTTTTGTGAAGGCCTTGTTGCCGTCCTCTGCATACCAGGCGTCATATGCCCTGCGGCGTATTCCCCCGACAGTTGTTCGCAATATTTCAAAACGTCTAGCTTTAAATGAACACTTAAGTTGCGTCTTGTCGCCATCTTATGTGTTTACAATCAGCTGAGAGTGCGCAACTGCGCATGTGCGGTCTCTTGTTTTTATGACGGTAGCGTCAGGAGCAGCCAAAGATCACCTGGTGGCAAGATAGTTATCTACCAGTGTTCATAAACAAAAGAATATTGGTCATGGCCGAAATAAAGATAAAGATAGATTGATTATGTACAGTTAATGCATTCAAGGTCTTCTGACTCTTTAAAAGTTGACATGTTGTCTCTAGCTCAAAGTATGAGGGACAAGAAGAGGTTGAAAGTTGATGAGTTTTGAAGACGATTTGAAGATTTTCCAATTTACTTCCATTCACACTAATTAGACTGCCACCAGAGCACCACCTATTGGCTGATTTGCACCGAATTTTGCACAAACCCTCATCAGGCCATGGAACACAATTAGCGAAAGTGTTGTGGTAATCCGACTGTATTTGCTCAAGATATGAAAGACTGTCTGTTTTGAAAACAATGTGCAGGAATTTGTTGTTTTACATTTTGGGCGTTTTTTGGACAAACAAAATTCTTTTAATGACTTTTTGTCAGGAGGGTCCACAGATGCTTCATGCAAAGTTTGGTGCAAATCAGTCAAATCGCCTAGGAGGAGTTTGAAAAAGTAGGTTTCTCATTGTTCGCAATTTTGCAAATGGAAATTTAATGCAAAAGTGGGCGTGCCTTACATCACACAATTCAGCTGAATTCAGGGAACACTGAGATATAAAGTTTTAAAACGTGCGACATGTTATGTGGGAGATGTGGGCCAAAAAACGCTTTTGCATTGAAAATAGTGCCACCTGCTGGTCATTTTTGGTGTGTGAGTTACAGGGGCCAGTCTTTACCACCCCTATCAATTTCATTTCCATAAGTGTTATGGTGTTGGCACAGTGCCAAATATTAAATTAGACTGCCACCACAGCGCCACCTAGTGGCAGATCGGTAACTCCTTTGTCAGATATCCTCAGGAGGGCATTGACAATAATTGTTCTAAGTTTTGTGTTAATCTGAGTAACCGATGTGGAGATATAAAATACTTCAATTTAAAGAGTGCCACCTTGTGATCATCGCCTGACATTTTGCACAGACCCTCGGGGGCTCATGGGGAAGTAGTAAACTGAGTTTCATGTCATTCGGACACACCAATGTGGAGATATGCAACACTTCCTGTTTTGTACCAAATCTGCAGGAAGCTGCCATTAAATAACTTCAGTATTCTTTGGAATATCAAAATTCTTTTAATAACTTTGTGTCAGAAGAGTCCACAGATGCTGTGTGCAAAGTTTCGTGCAAATCGGTGAAATTGCCTAAGAGGAGTTCGAAAAACTACGTTTTTCATTTGTGGCGATTTAGCGAATGGAAAGTTACCACGAAAGTGGGCGTGGCTTACACCACACAATTCAGCTGAATTCAGAGAACACGTAAATAGAAGGTTTAACAATATTCGACATATTATGTATATTATGTGGGAGTTATTAGCCAAATACGCTTTTGCATTGAAAATAGCGCCACCTGCTGGTCATTTTTGGTGTGTGAGTTACAGGGGCCAGTCCACCCCGATCAATTTTATTTCTATGAGTGTTATGGTGTTGGCACAGTGCCAAATATTAAATTAGACGGCCACCAGAGTGCCACCTAGTGGCGGATCGGTAAGTCCTTTGTCAGATATCCTCAGGAGGGCATTGACAATAATTATACCAAGTTTCCTGTTAATCCGCTCAACCAATGTTGAGATATAAAGTACTTCAATTTAAAGAGTGCCACCTTGTGGTCATCACCCGAAACTTTGCACAGAGCCTCAGGGGCTCATGGGAAAGTGGTAACCTGAGTTTCATGTCATTCGGATATACCAGTGTGGAGATATGCAGCACTTCCTGTTTAGAACAAAATCTGCAGGAAGTTGTTATTTAATAACTTCAGTATTCTTTGGAATATCAAAATTCTTTTAATAACGTTTTGTTGGGAGGCTCCACAGATGCTGTGTGCGAAGTTTCATGCCAATCGGTGAAATTGCCTGGGAGGAGTTCGAAAAAGTAAGTTTGCGACATTTTGCGATTTTGCCGAAAAAAGATGAGGCAGAAATGGGCGTGGCCTATACCACAAGATTCAGCACAATTCACTGAACGCATGGATATAAGGTTTTTGAATGTGTGACAAAGTATATGGGAGTTATGAGCCAAAACACACTTTCCTTAATAATAGCACCACCTAGTGGTGGAAATTCAGGACGACAATAGATTATAAAATTTTTCACCAGGTGTGACTTATATTCCAAGTTTGGTGAGTTTTGGGGTATGTTCAGGCAGTGAACATACAAATGTGTACCAATTTTCATGTTCCAACTACAAAAAAACCCCTATGCGGAGGGGGTTTTGAAAATTTCAAGGGGGCGCTATAGAGGCATTTTATCCACCCCATGGATGACGCCCCTATCAAATGCAAGAGCTCGCCATTCTTGACCTGTGTATCAATTTTCATGAGGAGATGAGGTCGTTGAAGCCATCAAAAAGCCAAACGTATTTGATGGCGAGGGCGGTGCCATAGCGGCCACGCCCCTTGCCATAGAGAAAAGCTTTTAATAACTTTTCAATCAATCAGTTCAATCAATTTTATTTATAAAGCCCAATATCTCAAATCACAATTTGCCTCACAGGGCTTTACAGCATACGACATCCCTCTGTTCTTATGACCCTCGCAGTGGATAAGGAAAAACTCCCCCAAAAAAAACCCTTTAACAGGGGAAAAAAAACGGTAGAAACCTCAGGAAGAGCAACTGAGGAGGGATCCCTCTTCCAGGACGGACAGACGTGCAATAGATGTCGCACAGAACAGATCAGCATAATAAATTAACAGTAATCCGTATGACACAATGATAGAGAGAGGGAGAGAGAGAGAGAGAGAGAGAGAGAGAGATGCAGGTAATGACAGTAGCTTACAACAACATTATTGAAAGTAATAATATTATAGTTATAGTTCTGGCTACTGTGGTACAATATGTTGAAAGTATGTATTAATATCTGGCAGTATACATGTGTGACAATAGTCATGTGTATAATAACAGTAGAAGTATGACTAATGACTAATGATGGCAGCAGCAGCAACAGGAGGCATCTGGTAGGACCACGGCAGCAGCACAATCACACAGGTCACGTTGTCCAGGCACCGCTGCGATATGAGTTAATCTGAGAGACAGTGGAGCACAAAGGCTCCGGAGAAGAAGCCGAGTTAGTGACATCCAGAATGGCCGAGTTAGCAAGATGCAGTAATAGAATACAAGAGAGAGAGAGAGAGAGAGAAGGAGAAAAGGTGCCCGGTGTATTATAGGGGGGTCCTCTGGCAGACTAGGCCTAAGTCAGCCTAGCTAGGGGCTGGTACAGGGCAAGCCTGAGCCAGCCCTAACTATAAGCTTTATCAAAGAGGAAAGTCTTAAGTCTAGTCTTAAATGTGGAGACGGTGTCTGCCTCCCGGACCGTAACAGGAAGATGATTCCACAGGAGAGGAGCCTGATAGCTGAAGGCTCTGGTTCCTGATCTACTTTTGGAGACTTTAGGGACCACGAGTAACCCTGCGTTCTCAGAGCGCAGTGTTCTGGTGGGATAATATTGCACTATGAGCTCTCTAAGATATGACGGAGCTTGACCATTTAGAGCTTTATAAGTTAACAGTAGGATTTTAAATTCAATTCTGGATTTCACAGGGAGCCAGTGCAGAGAAGCTAAAACAGGAGAAATATGATCTCGTTTCTTAGTTCCTGTTAGTACACGTGCTGCTGCATTCTGAATTAGCTGGAGAGTTTTTAAGGACTTACTAGAGCTACCTGATAATAGAGAGTTACAGTAATCCAGCCTAGAGGTAACAAAAGTGTGGACCAATTTTTCTGCATCTTTTCGGGTCAGGATAGGACTAATTTTCGCAATATTACGCAGATGAAAAAATGCAGTCCGTGAGGTTTGTTTTAAATGAGAATTAAAAGACAAATCTTGATCAAATATTACTCCGAGGTTTCGTACGGTAGTGCTAGAGGCCAGAGCAATGCCATCTAGAGAAACTATGTCATCAGATAGAGACGAGTCTCTGAGTTGTTTGGGGCCAAGAACAATAACTTCAGTTTTGTCTGAATTTAACATCAGGAAATTGGTGCTCATCCAAGTTTTTATGTCTTTAAGGCAGTTATGGAGTTTAGTTAATTGATTACTTTCTTCTGGCTTCATAGATAAATACAACTGTGTATCATCCGCATAACAATGGAAATTTATAGAGTGATTTCTAATGATGTTACCTAAACGAAGCATATATAGAGTAAATAGGATTGGTCTGAGCACAGAACCTTGCGGAACTCCAAAACAAACTTTGGTATGTAAGGATGATTCATTATGAACGTCAACAAAGTGACAACGATCAGATAAATAAGATTTAAACCAGCTTATTGCAGAACCTTTTAGGCCAATTAAGTGATCCAGTCTCTGCTGTAGAGTTTGATGGTCAATTGTGTCAAACGCCGCACTAAGATCTAATAAAACAAGTACAGAGACAAGTCCTTTGTCTGAAGCAATCAGAAGGTCATTTGTAATTTTAACTAGTGCTGTCTCAGTGCTATGATGCACTCTAAATCCTGACTGAAATTCCTCAAATAAATTATTATCATGGAGAAAATCACACAGCTGGTCTGCGACTACTTTCTCAAGGATCTTTGAAAGAAAGGGAAGATTAGATATTGGTCTATAGTTGGCTAACACCTCTGGATCCAGAGTGGGCTTCTTTAGAAGAGTAATTACAGCTACCTTAAAAGACTGTGGTACATAGCCTGTTAATAAAGATATATTGATCATGTCTAATAAGTGAGTGTTAACTAAAGGTAAGACTTCCTTAAGTAGCCTAGTTGGGATGAGGTCTAAGAGACACGTTGATGATTTAGATGAAGAAATCACTGCGGTCAATTCTTGAAGAGAAATTGGGGAGAAGCAATCTAAATATATATTAGGTTTTACAGCTGTGTTTGAGGTTAGGTAGGTACTATCTGAGGACAGGAGGTCATGAATTTTGCCTCTAATAGTTAGAATTTTGTCATTAAAAAAGCTCATAAAATCATTACTGCTAAGGGCTAAAAGAATACAAGGCTCAATAGAGCTTTGACTCTCAGTCAGCCTGGCTACAGTGCTGAAAAGAAACCTGGGGTTGTTCTTATTGTCTTCTATTAATGCTGAGTAATAGTTTGCTCTGGCATTGCAGAGGCCCCTCTTATAAGTTTTGAGACTGTCTGTCCAGATTAAACGAGATTCTTCCAGTTTGGTCAATCGCCAATTCCTTTCAAATTTTTGCGATATTTGTTTTAACTTACGGGTTTGAGAGTTATACCAAGGAGCGAACTTTCTTTGCTTTTTTAACTTCTTTTTAAGAGGAGCTACAGAGTCAAGTGTTGTTCGCAGCGAGCCTACGGTGCTATCGACAAAATGATCAATTCGGGAGAGGTTAAAGTCGGTACAGGAAACCTCTGTTACTGAGGGACTTGGTATTGAATTTAATGACGGAGTAATCTTTTCCTTAAATTTTGCGACAGCACTATCTGATAAACATCTAGTATAGTAACTGTTGCTGAGTGGCGTGTAATCGAGTAAAAAGAAATCAAAAGTAATCAGATAATGATCCGATAGCGAGGGATTCTGTGGAAAGACTTTTAGGTTATCAATTTCAATTCCATATGTCAGAACTAGATCGAGGGTATGGTTAAAACAATGAGTGGGTTCATGTACACCCTGACTGAAGCCAATGGAGTCTA
The DNA here is from genome assembly GCF_041903045.1 of Epinephelus lanceolatus. Taxonomy (NCBI): domain Eukaryota; kingdom Metazoa; phylum Chordata; class Actinopteri; order Perciformes; family Serranidae; genus Epinephelus; species Epinephelus lanceolatus. The sequence goes on from NC_135746.1 coordinate 43,763,495, forward strand.
ATAATGAGATAAACGCGGTAGCCAGGGAGTCATTATCAACGTCGACATGAATGTTAAAATCGCCTACAATAATAACTTTATCTGATTTAAGAACTGAACTGGATAAAAACTCTGAGAATTCAGATACAAATTCAGAATACGGGCCAGGAGCATGGTACACTATAACAAATAAAAGTGGCTGCGAGGTTTTCCAGGTCGGATGTAAAAGACTAAGAACGAGGCTTTCAAATGAATTATAATCTAGTTTAGGTTTAGGGCTGATTAACAGAGTAGAGTTAAAAATGGCTGCAACTCCCCCTCCTCGGCCGCTGCCTCGAGGAATGTGGGTATTATTATGACTGGGAAGAGTGGACTCATTAAGACTAACATATTCATCTTGACACAGCCAGGTTTCAGTGAGACTGAGTAAATCAATATGATTATCTGATATTAATTTGTTTACTAACACTGCTTTAGACGATAGAGACCTGATATTTAACAGTCTGCATTTAATTCTCCTGTTTTGTCTTTCTGTCACAGAAGAGGTTTTAATTTTTATGAGGTTGTTATGCACAACTCCTCTTTGTTTAATTTTAGATTTAAATAATTTAGGTGGTCGGGGGACAGACACCGTTTGTATAAAACTATGAAAACTATGGCTGGGTAACTGAACTAGAAGCTCAGAGAAGCATATAGGACTGTGACTCTGAGCCCTGATCTCAACTCTGGGTTGTCAGGGATTTAAATTACTAATAACGTTTGCCAGGTTCCTAGAAATGAGAGCAGCTCCATCGTTTGCTGGACACCACCTGGACAGCCAGCGATTAAATGATGACATGCGGCTAAACATGTCATCACTGGTCAGATTTGGGAGGGGTCCAGAGAAAACTACGGAGTCCGACATCATTTTTGCATATTCACACACCGAGGCAATATTAATTTTAGTGACCTCCGATTGGCGTAACCGGGTATCATTGCTGCCAACGTGAATAACAATCTTACTGAATCTACGTTTAGCTTTAGCCAGCAGTTTTAAATTTGATTCAATGTCGCCCACTCTGGCCCCAGGGATACATTTGACTATGGCCGCTGGTGTTGCTAACTTCACGTTTCTCAGAATAGAGCTGCCAACAACCAGAGTTTTATCCTCAGCGGGTGTGTCGCTGAGTGGGGAAAAGCGGTTGGAAACGTGAACAGGCTGGTGGTGAGCCGTGGGCTTCGGCTTGGAGCTGTGCTTCTGGCGAACCGTAACCCAACCTTCCCGCTGAACAGGAGTTACCGGAGGACAGTTAGCAGAGGCTAAGGCTATGCTATGTGGCTCTGCACCGGCTACAGGGGGCTTGCTAACTACCGCAGCTACTGAATGGTTTTCCATGGTGCAGAGCCGCACTTCTAATTCACTAAGCCTCGCCTCCAACGCAACAAATAAGCTACACTTATTACAATTACCACTGTCGCTAAAGGAGGCAGAGGCATAACTGAACATTTGGCACACCGAGCAAGAAAGAGCAGAGGGAGAATCCATCGCTAACTGTAAAGCTAATGTAGCTACCAAGGCTAGTAACGTGCAAACAACAGCTAAGAGATTAGCGAGAAAGTCGTAGAAAGGAGGAGAGCTATAAGTGCTTAAACAGAACCAGTGTGGGTTAAGACTTGAAGTAGACGTTAAAGCAACGTTAAAGCAACTGAAGTGAGAAAGCAGGCTAGTAGAATCCACCAGAGCAGTACAGAGACGCTGTCACAGAAACACCGGAAATGACACAACTCGCTTACCGCAATACGTCAGCACGTCGTAACACTTTTGATCAGCATGGTCTCAGGGTGATCTGTACCAAATCTGAAGTTGATTGGACAAAATCTGTAGGAGGAGTTCGTCAAAATACAAGGTGTCGAAATCACAAAATCGCCACCAAAACGAAAAGTTTAAATCAAAATGGCCGACTTCCTGTTTGGAGTAGACCATTGGTGGCAGAGACTTTTTTGTGCGTCTGGATGACATACACATATGTACCAATTTTCATCTTCCTACTCCAAAAAAACACCTATGGGGAGGGTTTTTTGAAAATTTCAAGGGGGCGCTATAGAGGCATTTTGTCCCCCCCCATGGGTGACGCCCCTATCAGATGCAAGAGCTTGCCATTCTTGACCTGTGTATCAATTTTCATGAGAATATGAGATCGCTGAAGCCATCAAAAAGTCAAACGTATTTGCTGGCGAGGGATTGATAGTCGCCACGCCGCCACATGGACACCATTAGATGTAGCTTCACAGCGTTCATAAGGTAGCTTCACCAACTTGTTCTGCATGCATCAGAAGTGGAATGAAGTTGATGCAGTCAGGTTTGTGTCATCAGTACATGTTAAAGTAAAAACTGGTCACTTCCTGTTACCACCAGGGGGCACTTTGAGTAAGGTGGGATATTAATATATCTGGCCGTTCAAGGCGGAGCCATTATCATGTCCAGCAAGTTTGAAGCTGCTGAGATCAAGTATGTGGGCGTGAGGGTCTTTCCAAATTCGATGGCGAGAAAACGAAAAATCGCCAAAGTTTGTCACGCCCTAGCAGTCACGGCCCTCCACATAGAGTAAAGCTTTTAATAACATTTGATCAGCATGTTCCAAGGATGATCTGTAGCCAATTTGAAGTCAATCGGACGAAATCCCTAGGAGGAGTTCGTTCAAACACGTCAAAAATTCAAATCAAAATGGCCGACTTCCTGTTGGGTTTACGGCATGGGTCCAAGAGGATTTTTTGTGCGTTTTGGCATGTTCTATGAGCCCACCAATTTTCATGCATGTAGGTGATACCCACAGGCAGGGCTCGAGGCACAAAATTTTCTAGGGGGCGCTATGTCGCCATTTGGCCCCGTCCACATACAACACTGCCGAAATATCAAATTTTTCGCCCGACCAAACGCATGTGCCAAATTTGGTGTGTTTTTTAATTTGGGAAAGGGGCCAAATTGGGGATTATATTCTCGTAAGAATAATAATAATAAATAATAATAATAATAATAAACAGCAGGATTACAATAGGGTCCTCTCGGACGACTTCGTCGTCACTCGGGCCCTAATAAATAATAATAAACAGCGCGATTATAATAGGGTCCTCACGGACGACTTCGTCGTCGCTCGGGCCCTAAATATTGCCGACCTGAAATATATATATATATATATATATATATATACATATATGGGTATATATATATATATAAGAAAAACCCATTACTGTTAAATATTTCCAGGTACTGTATCTCAAACACAAAACCACATATGATATCTGTGTTGGGTACTTTTGCTTCTCAGGGGCTGCTCCTTCAGAGTAGCCCTGTACAGCTGTGTGCTGATAGACAGTGATGGGAATAACGGTGTTATAAATAAACGGCATTACTAACGGCGCTACTTTTTTCAGTAACGAGTAATCAAAAAAGGTACTGTCTCCCCCGTTATAACGCCGTTACCGTTATTCACAATAAAACGCGCCGTTACTCGGCTTTACTTGATTTCACTGAAGCGGCTGTCACCCAAGCAAGCTCCTTCTCAGTGGAGCTCTAAAGTTTGTTTTCTTTGGTGAGGGCAGGTGAGGGGGAAGGGAGGGAGAGACAACAACATAAGTGATGATGATTGACTTAGGGAGAGTAAAATGTCATCATAAACCAATCAGAGGCAGAGTAGGGCGGGCATTCACAAGCACACAAGCAGGGTTGTGCTTCTTAGCTGTGACTTTGAGCTTGTTTTTTTGTAAAGTCGCTTATAAATATTGGTAGTTTTTGGGCTTGTTTCTAAACTGGAGCTGCTTATTTGGGCTTATTCTCTAAACGTCGCCTTTCTCTTTATCTATCCGTCTAATAAGTTATTTAAACGCATGATGGTATGTCGGACTGCAGGATGTTTCCACAGCTCCGCTCCCTCCGCCCCTCTCCTTCTCCGCATACACACAGGTGACAGTCAGTCAATGACACTTTTCACATTTAAATAGCGCAATTAATGGTGGTTCTTTAACTATTTCGCTAAGAATGGGCGAAATATGAAAAGAATACAATAAAGATTAGTAGAAAGAGAGAGGATTAAAAGATTCAACTTCAAGAGGGGGACGATTCAAAGGCAGTGTGCAGGTTCAGATTCTGTGTGAAATATGTACTCATCATTCAGATCTTGTTCAGCATACCAGCACTGTCAGTGAAAGTAAAATGGCTCGTTGTCCCACACAACAATGCAGTGTAGTGTAGATAAGTGTACAATGTTTTATAGTAATGATTTATTCTATTACGTGTCAATTTCACTCATTTAACATATTCAATGTTGAGCTTCATTGCATACAGTTCCATTAAGGGGGGGTGTCCAGGCAATTTGACATATTTTAGCATTTTATAAAAAAGTAACGCTATAGTTACTTTTCCAGGTAATTAGTTACTTTTATAGTGCAGTAACTCAGTTACTTTTTGGGGAAAGTGACGAGTAACTATAACTAATTATAGTTAATTAAGTAACTTTCCCAACACTGCTGATAGATACCATCTTTTGGGATGCCACAGACTGTGTGCCCACTAAGACAGTTTGTGGAGGGTCCATTTGGCACTCCGGAATCTGACTGTAGGAAAAATGTGCCCAGGCCCTGCTGTGATGTACTCTAGAGACAAATAGAAAGAAAAGAAAAAAAGGAAAATATAGTAACTCAAACTAGTATTGCATCAGATAAAAGCAGGCAACATTTAAAATGCTAAACAGTGTTGCCCCCTGTAAAATCAGCAGACCACACATACATATTCAAACACATGTAGAGACAGACATACACACAATGCGACCTCCTACGCACCTGTGTATGTGTGGTTGAGTTTTCAATTTAATACTATTACAATTTAAAACTAATAGTAGGCTATATTTCCCTTAACTGTCCTTAACTGTTGTCGGGAGATGACATTTGATAAAACTTTTGGATGTGACGTCGTCACGTGACAGCTCGGACCTGAGAAAGAGTTGATAATTGTGCCAGAAAACCACTTCAAGTTCAGCTTCCTCTGATAAAAGGACAGACCAAGTTTTACCAGTTTGTTTGTTATTCTCTGTCCTTAGTATTCAGAGAGTCAGTTTCTTACATTTGAATTAATTTCTTCTGTTGTTAGATAGCTGATGAAAGCAATAACATTTTAAAAATTCTTAAAACATTAAATGGGAATCAAGTGATGGATCAACTACAGCTCAGTCACCACCTTCAGAAGTGAAGGTATTTCCTAATTTTGTATGAAAAGGGTCTTCATTAGGAACAGCTGGAAATGGCCAAATCAGAAGTGCACCCAGGAGCAAAATGTGACTCCTGTAATAGATGTGTATAGAGTATGCATTAGGCCTACAATCTCTGTTATGTGTAATGAAGATTTGACAATTAGATTTTAATTTCAAAGCAGGTGGGTTTAGTAAATCATATTGCATGTCTTTGTATGTTTTTTCATTTGATCGAGACCTACAAGATGTCAGCGTGGTACAGTTTATGTACATTTGGTTTATGCCAAATTACAGTAGTTGCAATTGAAAAAAGTGTTTAATGCCTTTGTAATTTCTGATAGTAGTTTTCTATTTAATTGAATTTTGAATAAACTCACCATGATTAAATAGTACTGAGTGCATTTTTCAGTAACTACAGATTTACAGTATGCCTCATAATGAATCTAATAGGTGGGTGTACTTTTTTCTTTCATTCATTATTCTATTTTGGAAGAGAAATAAAAATGAAAAAGAAGTTATATATGATTTTTCAAACTTCATTTAGCACTTGTTTAATTAAAGTTAGGTCATGTTTTCATCCATTTTAGGGATTAAAAATGAAACACTGATACAGTGAACAAAAGAAAAATGAATAAAGAAGAAATTACATTTTAACTGCGTTTGGACCATTATGATTTTAATGATTTTATTTAATTTTATTTATTTTTTAATATATTCTTTATTAATCCCCTGAGGGGAAATTCAAATTTTTTTTTGTTAGTTGACCTGGAAGTAAAGGTGGGCCTTGCCAAGGGGGAATTCTTATGGTTTTGATCACCTATTTGATGGGCTATGGCGTCTCTGGAGACATATACCGACATAATTTGTGTTCTCTATCGTAAGGAGGCTTCCCCTCCACCTCAGAAATATTACATATATCTCTACGGGAAACCTGATCCATTAGGGTCAGGTGTGTGGATAATTATTTTAAGACAAATACCTGTGGAGTGTACGTGGCTATCAATCAGACCGGTTTTTTAAACCCCTGTCAACCACGCCCACGTTGATTTTTCTTTTCCACTGGAGCAGCGTGTGTGTCGCTCTGCTTTGAGACAAATCAATTCTGTATCTTTCTGTCTTCTTAACTACACAACATTAGCAGTCTGTGCCACTTACCTGATGGTATGAGAGAGTGAGATGTTCGGCTCTCGCGGTGGCTGTTAACGTTGATCCTTTATAAACGTTTGTTGGCGTCTTCCTCGGTGTTGGCATATTGCTTCCGTGCGGGGTTCACGTGCCGTTTACACCAGGTCCTGTCTCTCGGTCCCATTTGGGCGATGAGAGCAGGTTCTGTAGTTAGCGCTTAACGTCCAGTGTTGTGCATGTTCACGTTGTCACGTATCAGCACAGGTCCTGTTTCTCGGTTCCGTGCAGATGTGAGAGCAGGGCCACGGAGTTTCTGAGCTGTTAACTTAACTACCTGTCTGTCATTCTGTCGCTCTTGACACCGTGTTGCAGTTGCAAGGCTACACCAAGCACACACGTCTCATTACACACATATCGCCCCGCAACAGTCTCTTGGTGTGTATAGCCGGATTGTTTTTCCGGGTTGGGATCTCCCAAGGGTGGTACCTATCGCGAGATTTGGTCATGAGTCATATTTGTGTGGCGTGTGGGGTCCAGTTGCCCATTGAGGATGGACATGATGTGTGTGTACGTTGTCTAGGCGAGGAACATGCCTCTGAGGCTGTCTGTAATCCCTCCTCCTGTATGGATTGCTCTATTTTGCCAGCACGAACCTTAGAGGCTCGGCTTTGTGTGTTTGGGGTAAAGCGCAAGATGACTGTTCCACCTGATAAGCCCCAACAGACTAAGCACCGTATGGTGGGGGAATTTGGGGGTAGCTCCTCTGCGGATCTCCGCCCCAGTCCCCCACCCAGGTGTTTTTTGCCTGATAACACCAGGGCTCAGGAGGAGGATGAGGACGACATTGATGTGGAGGGGGTTTCAGATGATGGCGAGGAGGTCCTGGATGACCACGCCAAAGAAAGCGATAGACAGCAATTCAGGGGTCTAATCAAGAGGGCCTCCCACGTTTTGGGGATGGAACTGAGGACGGGTCAGGCCCCTCCCCCTGCGCGCTTTAATGATGAGGATGAGGAGGGGTCACTTGACACAGAGCCGTTTACAGTGCCTCTCCTCCCAGAGGTGGTGAACCTTATGCATAAGGGATTTGAAAAGCCCACAGCTAAGTTAGTCTTTTCCGCTACCAACAGACGTTTGTCTGCCATGAAGGATAAGGACAAAGTAGGCTGTGGTTCACCACCTCAGTTGGACCAGTCTGTGTCTGCTCTTTTGTTTCCGGCTAGCTCAGTACTGGGTTCAGTTACTCTGCTGGGGGACTGTAGGATGCTAGACGCCTCGCTAGTTAAAGTGCATAGGCCTATGGCGATGCAGACTTAACTGGCCAATACTGGCTCTGTGTTAGCACTGTATCAGCGGCGGCTGGTGCGTGAGCTACAAGGTGAGGTAGATGCTCGTCTCATTAATGAGATTCAGCTCGTTTCCAAAATCTTATCTAAGATTATGGAAGAGCAGGTGGTGACTGCTGGGAAGGGCATGTCGGCGCTCTGAGTTGCAAGGCGCCAGTTGTATTTGTTCCGATCCAGGTTACAGGACAGAGGACAAAGGGGCTCTCTTGAAATTGCCGGTCGTGCCAGGTGCCATGTTTGGTGCTGGTGCCACTGCGATGTTACGGCAGGCCCAGGAGGCCCGTAGTTGTGCTAAGGAGGTTTCCGGTGCACTGACCCCTAAGTGGTCTGGTCAGTTCAGGCGTAAGAAGAAGGAAGCTCCCAGGATTGTGGGGCCACAGGGGTCGGGCTGGGCCTCTAATTATCTGAGGGTCACCTTGAATGCGTGTCGTGGGCGCGGAGGGGCGCCCACGGGCAAGGGCAAGCAGAGTCGAGGCAGGGGCACCCCGCAGCCCTCGTCTTCTTCCTGACGCTGGGTCACATCCAGCCTGCCTCCAGCCAGCCCAACCACGGGTTGACCCAGGGGTTTCGTATTCAGTTTGTTCGTCGTCCGCCAACCTCGAAGACCCCTACGGTTTTCACAGTGGTAGAGTCAGAACACAAGGCAGTACTCCAGGCCGAGGTTTCTACCCTGACGGAGAAGGGAGCGATCAGGAAGGTGCCTCAGGTCAACAAGCAGGCTGGTTTTTACTCCCACTATTTTCTTGTCCCCAAGAAAGATGGGAGTCTACGCCCCATTTTAGATCTCAGAGGTCTCAACAGACATCTCAGGCGTCTGCCATGCAAGTTGCTGACCGTCCCAAGGGTGCGGCAGTCCATCAACAGAGGGGACTGGTTTGTTACCATCGATCTGATGGATGCCTACTTCCAGATTCCGATCTGGGACAGGCATTGACGGTTCCTCAGGTTTGTATTCGACCAGGCCTCCTTGCACCTTTACCAGGTGCATGGAGGCAGTTTTGTCACCTCTGCAACAGAAGGGAATACGGATTCTGAATTATCTTGACGACTGGCTCCTTTGTGCACACTCGCAGGCTCAGTGTCGGGCTCATTTGGCTTTCCTCCTGGAGCACATAGAGCACCTCATTCTGCGCCTTAATTTGAAGAAGAGCAGACTGGAGCCTTCACAGCAGATGCCGTTCCTGGGCCTAGTGGTAGATTCTCGGGCTGCGCTCCTGTCACTGATGCAGGACAGGCAGTTGTCCCTCAGGGCTTGCCTCTCCCATTTCAGGCTGGGGGCAGGAGTCACATGGAGACTGTGTCTCCGTCTTTTGGGTCTGATGGCGTCATCAGTACAGGCCGTTCCACTGGCCCTCCTGCACATGCGGCCGGTACAAAGGTGCCTACTAGGGCTGGGGTTGGGCCCCAGGAGTCGCCTGGATACCAGGGTACTTGTCACCAGACGATTGCGGATGGCCCTCCGTTGGTAGGAAGACGGCAGGAATTTCGCCAAAGGGAGTGTGCTAGGGCCGGTAATGCATCGTTTTTTTCTCCTGACGGATGCTTCATTGACAGGCTGGGGCGCAGTGTTCAGAGGAAACAGCGCCAGCGGTCATTGGAGTGGTCCTCAAGCCACCCAGCACATCAACATGTTAGAACTGACAGCAGTCCATCTTGCTCTTCGCCATTTTCTGCCACACCTTCGGGGCCAGCACGTGCTGGTTATGACAGACAGTGTGACAGCAGCGGTATATGTCAACAGGCAAGGGGGGTTGGTTTCTCCACGCCTCTGCGAGCTGGCTCGTCGCTTATGGCTTTGGGCGAACCCAAGGTTTCTCTCACTGAGGGCAGCCCATGTGCCAGGGGTGCAGAATCGTGCAGCGGATCGGTTGTCCAGGGGGAAACCAGACCCAGGCAGATGGAGACTCCACCCTCAGGTGGTAGCAGAGATTTGGCTCTGCTACGGACAGGCCGAGGTAGACCTGTTTGCGTCACGGGAGAACACCCACTGCCCACTTTTCTTCTCCCTGGGGAGGGACGATCCTCCCCTCGGAGCAGACGCCCTTGCTCACCCTTGGCCACAGGTCCTCATGTATGCCTTTCCCCCATTTGTCCTCCTTCCGCCTCTCCTGAGGAGAGTGCACATGGACGAAGTGAGGCTGATCCTGGTGGCTCCACATTGGCTGCACATGACCTGGTTCTCGGACATCCCCCCAGTACTGGGAGGGACTCCGTGGAAGCTTCCAATTCGTCCGGACTTGCTGTCTCAAGCACAGGGGACTCAGGTTCATCCCTTTCCCCAAGGGCTCAGGCTCTGGGCGTGGCCCCTGAAGGGCCCGAGCTGCTAGCCATGGAGTTGTCACCTTCGGTGGTCAGTACGCTGCAGGAGGTGCGCGCACCGTCGACAAGAGCACTTTATGAGCACAGATGGAGGGCTTTTGTGGCCTGGTGCAGGGTACACCAGTCGGACCCACTTAGGTGCTCGGCCCCAGCTGTCCTGCGGTTCTTACAAGGACTGGGATGCTGGGAGGGCGCCCTCTACCCTGAGGGGTATGGTGGCGGCGATCAAGGCAGCTCAGGTTGGGAGGTACCAATTGCCTGAGGGTGTTGACAAATTGGTATCCCGATTCCTCAAGGGTGCTAGGAGGCGTTCTGGTTTACGTGGTAGACAGGGGTGGTCCTGCGATCCAACCCTGCATTTCTTCCCAAGGTCCTCTCTGCATCGCAGCCAGGTCAGGAGGTCGTGCTCCGGTCTCTTTACTCTGCGCCAACGCAAGAGGGGGAGCACGGGCACTCACTTGTGTGCCCTGTCAGGGCCCTTAGGGTGTATCTGCACCGGACGCGGGTCCATAGGCGGACTAACCAGTTTTTTGTGTGCTTTAGGCAGGACCTTCTGGGTCAGGCACTGTCTAAGGCCCGTCTTTCCCACTGGATTGTGGAGGCTATCCAGCAGGCCTATGTGGGGACTGGGGTGCCCTTCCCATCAGGACTCGGGGCATGGCTACGTCTTGGGCATCATGGTGCGGTGCGTCTGTCGATGAGATCTGTGCGGCGGCTACCTGGTCGGCCCCATCCACATTTGCTTGCTTCTACCAGTTCAATGTGGCTGCAGGCACTTCAGGCGGTGAGCGGGTGCTTGGGGTAGCCCGGCGGTAGTGACTTTTTCATTTTTCCTGTCAGTCAGCCTCGTGGGGGCTGGTCTGAGTGGCCTCTCCACCCCTCTGATTGAGCCTTTGCGTATTGCGGGGCCGTCTGGCCCTTGGTTGCGTCTTGCACCAGGGCTGGGGTGCCAGCGTCCTGCGTCTTGTGGAGCTGGCTAGCTTGGGGGATGGGTATATAGTGTACATTTGTATATAGTTGGTTTGACGCACGGGGGTTTTCTTTTTTGTAGAGCACTTTGGTGGCGGTGATGTCTCATTCGAAAGCCACGCCATACGTGTGGGGTGGTGCTGCTCTGTCCCTTTGCGGTGTGTCTTAAAGCTCTCCCGTAGAGATATATGTAATATCTCTGAGGTGGAGGGGAAGCCTCCTTACGATAGAGAACGTAACCATGGTTCTCTGAGTAGGAGGCTTCCCCTCCAGCGCGAGGCCGCTCAGGGATTCATTCCAAAGATCTATATCAACGTGGGCGTGGTTTACAGGGGTTTAAATAACCAGTCTAATTGATAGCCACGTCCACTCCACAGGTGGTTTGTCTTAAAGTAATTATCCACACACCTGACCCTGATGGATCAGGTTTCCCGTACAGATACATGTAATATCTCTGAGGTGGAGGGGAAGCCTCCTACTCAGAGAACCATGGTTACACACGTAACCTTAGGACATGTTGCGAAGGCATGTAACGCATGCAGACATTGCACAGCACCTTGCAGACATTTGCGCAGGACGTGGATGCTCTGTGATGAGTGTCTGAAGATTTTGTGATGTCCACAACCTCGATTGAGTAGTATCTGATGTGCAGTTGGAAACGTCAGTTTCGTCTGCAATTGAAGAGGTAAGTTATCTTTAAGCCTTGGATAGGCCACTGTTCTTTGTTTAAATAAGTTTGTTAACCCTCTTCAACTTTTGTAGACTGTTGGTTGGAAGTTTATGACGGGCAGCCAACGGGTTGGTCGTGTCCTGCGCGGGAGCCTTGCCAGACCATACCACGAGATGAGATGCAGGGTCGGCCTATGCTATAACCGAGTCCAATATGAGTATTTCCTTAAATAAAGGAATAAGAAAATGAACCACAAGGCAGGTATGCCCAGGTAACAGAATGTAGAAAGGACATATTGCGGAGCAGATCCTCAAACAGTCACTGCAGTATTCCAAACGTGCATAGTACGCACGCTTTATGGCTACTCATCCACAGAAAATATGCATGGGCCACTGGCCCATGACAAACTTATCTGAACTATTGATTCATCTAACTTAATTACTTTCAGTAGAACAGCCATGAAAGCTAAAATGGGTGCAGAATACAGATCTGGCCCCATAAATTACAAATCCGATGCTTTCATGTAGCTTGGCCCCCACACATGCCGTCTTTCAGTCCAGAAGTGATCTACTATGCTCTCCCTATGACAAAATTCAAGAGATATGCTTACTGCAGGTCTGATGTTTGATTAATGTTTCCATAATTTTATAATGAGAATAATAGTTTCGTTAGGCTCTAATGATTTGCCATAGAGCTAAATATGTTAGAGTGAATAGGCAATCACTAAAACGTAAACCAAGGCTTGTTGTAGAACAGTTTTGCACAGAGAGAATAGCCCATGCCAAATATGAAACTAACTAGGAATGCACTTATCATTCAAAACATGGTTTCATTTCATAGTACAGGGCCTGCAGAACCTCAATCCCATGCCATACTATGCTGGCTATATGGGTAACAAACTCCATCCAGAATGAGAAGCTGGCATTGTTTGGAGTGACCCATGTCATTGCCATAGATGGCTATACCAGCAAAGTAGTGTCCCATGCAGCAATGCCTGTAAAGAATAACCTTGTTATTTATGAGGCCATCTACAGGTATGCAATTGGTTCCATACACATTTGTTAATGTAGGCCAAATGTATACTTGCACAACCCTATAGCTCTGAAAAATAATGAACCTGTCCTCTACCCACATTTTCACCATATTTCATGGTAATAATGTAGCCTCCTTTTAGTGGAAACCTGCTTTCAAATCAAACAACAAAGGTGTAATGTACCGCTAGCCTTTGACCTCATCCCCGAGTATGTTATCAGTTCATCATAAATGTCAAAGCCCGTCTGTAACAAATTTCACCCACTCAGGTGTGTGACAGTAAGTGGGACTTTAACTTTAATTCTGACTTACTGTTGGATGTTTTGGCAAATCTGACTCAGTGTTGTTGTTTTTTTGTGTGAATTCAGGGTTTGTTGTGGTAAACTATGGAATGTGGGACCAGGTGCGTGTTGACCATGGCAAGGAGTTTTACTGGACACTCTTCATTCAGGAAATCCTTGTTTCCCACAGACATTGTTAGGACAAACCACCATACTACCAACGCACATCAAAAAAAAAACAAAAAACAGAGGTAGATGTTGACACTTAAGTCACATTTAGAAATCACTCATTCAAGCAAGTGTTGTGGACTATGCTCTGTTCTACATTGTCATTTAGTTTATTCTTTTATCCAAAGCAGCTTACAAATGAGAAATAACATTCAAGTTACAATACAACAAAGACCTTGGTGTGAATAAGACATTTTCCTTACTCCAACAGCACTCTAAAATGCTCACAATGGTTTCACCCCTTACTGTGCTTCATATTTTCATATTTTAAGTTGTGTATTCCCTAGAATCATAAAGTTGAGCGGATGTGGCCTGAGATAAACAGCAAGGTCAAATACCCACTGGAGGAGGCCCTTATCCACCTTTCTGACCAAAAACTCCTGGACATGGACTGCAACATCAGCCGATACTGTGTGTCTAACCTGACTCAGCAACTGTCTAAACTGGGCATGAGCAGAGTCTTGACACTTGGAATGCACACAGAATTCCTGGTATGTTAAGCCCATTACAGAAAAAAAACTCACACAATATCTTTATTAGTTGCATTATCTTTATTGTAACAATTCAATTACAGGAAAAGGGATACCCAATCAACGAGTAAGAGATGGGTGTCTGAAAAAAAGTCCCAGAGGGTCTATTACCTCAGGCACCTGAAGCAGCCGACCTTTACGCTGAGAAACTGGGAAAAACATTAACAAGAGTCTCCTCATTTAGAGCAGACCCATTCTCAAATGAAGAGGAGAAGGCTACTGTTGAACGTCTTTTTGCTGAAACATACCTTGATATGCCATATTTGTACAACAGTGTTGTTAACGAACATTTCAAACCTTTTGAAGATGCAGTGATCCATTTTGTGCACAGGGTGGCGCAGGGTGGCAAACCCCGCGCGGAGCTAGTTTCGAGCAGCGCAACCCGAGGCGCGCTCAGTTTGGTAGTTTGTCAGACTGAGGTGCACTGAGATGGGTGTGGCGGTGCAGCAGGGGGAAGTGTCGACAGATCCAACTTGGCGCAGTGACAGTTTCGTGCCAAAAGGCTTCGCCGAAGGTGCGCTAAAAGCTCGGCAGCTGAAACAAGGTCTATTGTCAGCACAGGCGGAGCGCAGCTGGTGTAGCAGAAGTTTGGCTGACTGGCGGACAGTGCACACACGTCACCAAAACCTCAAAGGCAGCTTTCCAGAATGTCAGGCACATTAACAATGCAATAAATACCCACAAAAAACACTATTCAATGCAACTATCTGCAATCAGCACATAAATGTATCTCTATATCCACTGTCTCGTCACATCTGATGTCAGATCAAAGGGGATTGGCACCGTTTGGTATGTTTGGCATGCGTAATGGAAACCCAACCTGATTTAATTAACACAGCTGCAAACTAATGAGTTCACATCCCTCTCAGCCAAACACAAACAGCCACAGCATCAGATAGGGAGTATATATTCAGCATCTGTCATCTTAGAAAAGTCAAAAGAAAAGAAACAGAGTGAGATTGCGAGAGAGAAAGAGAGAGTGCGCGCACGAGAGAAACGCAACATTGATTTACAATTGTGGTGACCTCCTCCCAGGCTACCTTTGCATTATCAGCCAGTGGAGGTCTGCTCGCAGCTCCATATATTCGGACACTGCAAGCTTGGACCTCCCGGACCAAAACATCAATTTCCATGGCAAATTGAGTAAACTCTCATTACGCATTCACGCGGCGCATTTAAGGGTGAGGAGAGGGGCTCATTTGGTTGGTGTGATGTGAATTGGCTGTGTAAAACCCACTCCACGCCTTCTCTCCTCCCTCTTTCCGACTTGCGCAGGTAGGAGGGACGGAGGTGGGAAAGAGGAGTAGCTGCGCCAACGCGCACAGTGCCCGGTCTGCGAAACTAGAGGGCATTATGGGTGGTCTGACTCTATCACCTTGACCATCATTACAGGTGCCCCCCCAAGGCTGTGTTTTGAGTCCCCTGCTGTACAACTTCTACACTCATGACTGCAAAGCCAGCAGCAGTCACACCTCCATCATCAAATTAACTGATGACGCAGTGGTGGTGGGCCTGATCAGTAACAGCGATGTGTCTACTTAGTGTCTACATCCATCTTGAAAGCCTTCAATTTTCAGCTGTGGAAAGTGTTCTTGCAGGTAGCATCATCATCTGGTATGGAAATTGTACAGTAAAGGATTGTAGTGCCCTGCAAAGAGTGATGCGTTCTGCTGAGCGTACAATCAGATCACCACTTCCTACCATGCAGGACACCTTCAGCAGGAGAGTACAATCAAGGGTCAAGTACATCATGAAGGACATTTCACACCCTGACCATGGACTGTTTAAACTGCTGAGGTCATGCAGATGACTCTGTTGCCACATGGCAAAAACAGAAACAACGAGGAGGAGTTTTTTTCTTCAGGCAATCTGCATGCTGAACACACACAAGATTATCTAAATTGCACGACAGGGACTTGCAATGCTGCACTTACACATGTTGCACTTTTTACCACCTTCTCTCTCCTCTATTTATTAAACTCTTCTTATCTTGGGGCATCGGTGGCTTAGTGGTAGAGCAGGTGCCCCATGTACAAGGCTGTTGCCGCAGCGGCCCGGGTTCGAATCCAGCCTGTGGCCCTTTGCTGCATGTCTCTCCCTCTCTCTCTCTCTCTCTCCCCCCTTCACACTTCACTATCCTGTCAATTAAAGGCAAAAATGCCCTAAAAATATCTTTAAAAAAAAAAAACTCTTCTTATCTTCTTTCTTTATCTGCACAGTAAAGATGAGCAGCCATTGCCATTTCACTACATGTTTTACTGCTGTATCTCTATGTATGTGACAAATAAAAATGCTTGAATCCCTGGCTGTGAAACAACTGGCTAGAACACCTGCACCATAGCCCGGCGACCCGGGTTAGGGTCCCGACCCGTGGTTTTTTCCGGATCCCACCCTGACTCTCTCCCTCTCGCTTCCTGCCACTCTTAACTGTCCTGTCCGATTGAACGCAAAAAATCCAGAAATAAAATAACTTTAAAGAGGCAATATGCAGTATTTTACAAGATTTTCACTTTAATAGCCTCGGCGTCGATGTGATAGTTAAATGACATTTTCCAGGGTGAATGGATCCATCACACATGCCCACGTACAGTTTCACATGGTGTGTGTTTGGGATACAGGTCATAGGAAATTGCAGATTAAATAGTCAACCCATTAAGAAGAGCAATGTATTCAGATAGAGTTTTTGTGAATTTGATAGTACGATCGCTTTATTGAAAGTACAGTAGTACCATAGCCAATAGTGGGAAAGTTAGTGGGCTAAAACTGTACATTAGTAGTTGAGGTAGCACATTGAAAGGCAGATAGTTAAAGTGTTTATATGTTGTATTGACTTAAAAGTGGGGCACACTGGTATAATGACTGACTGACTGACAGAATGACACACTCACAGTTTCCGTGATTATGTACAGCATACCATACCATGACTTCGTCATATTAAAAATTAGAAAAAGAAAAAACAAGAACATTCAGCCACAGGGGGAGCCACAGCGATCGGTCGCATTTTAGCCATTTTTAAGCATTTTTCTGTTGTTATAGTGCCACCCAGTTCCCAATAAGAGTTAAATTTCTTCAGTCACCTTGAGGCGTCCTGTACTACCCTGGAAATCCAGAGTTCTTGCGAGAGCACAATTTGAATTTGCTCAGCGAGTCACTCTGGCAATCAGTAATGATGCTTATTACCTATGCCCATGAAACCGAGCTGCACCAATCACATCGGTGTATCTGATATAGGCGGGCCAGAGGTGAGCTAAACAGATGACAACAGCGCTGCGACGACGAAGTCCGGAATCAGTCAGTAAACATTGCAAGATGGCTACGGATGAACACCAGTTGTTTGAAATGGCTTTGGCTGCTACAATGAACGAGTTAGACTTGGCTTTTTCTTTAAAAGAGGAACAGAAGATGGCCCTCAAGTCTTTCCTTTGCAAGAAGGACGTTTTTGCTGTTTTGCCGACCGGATACGGCAAGAGTCTAATCTACCAGTTAGCTCCGCTGGTAGCACTCTGGATATGTCACCCCGTGTATTGTTCTGATTGGTCGTAGTGTTATCCAATTGCGTACAGTGATATTTACAAATGCATGCTTGGTGCCGCCCCTCGAGTTGGGCCATTTTCATTACTCATGGCCAGACCCTAAATCTTTCTAGATTTGACCAAGTGAGTGAGGAGAAAAACGTGGAACAGACACCCACATAGACACACCCACAGACAGACAGACAGACAGAGTTTTCCTCATTATATAATAAGATATGGTAATATATATGGTATATATATATATATATATGTATATATATATATATATATATATATTTATATATATATATATATATATATATATATATCACCGGCTTCCGGTTTGGTAACAAACATGGAAACAGCTCTTCAGTAGTGATGGCCGAATGAAGCCTCATGAATCATTTTCTTTATTTTCTGAGCCCACTAGATGGCGCCTTTTGTTCAACAAAAGGTTTAAAACACACTGAATTGCCATTCTTTGAGCCTCTCTCTTTGAACCAACAGCGCCATCTGTCTTAATTGCCGCTGGGAATTAAGACAACTATTTCAGAGGGGGGAACAACTGGATAAAGAACTGCACCAAATTGGCTGGCAGAGAGTTGACACGGGTGGCCCGCGCAGAGGAAGGAACCTGACCCGCAGTCTCATACATGATTTGGAGGCTTTGCAGAAGGGTGATGTGACTGAGGACTGAAAGGGAGTGAGTGAACCTGAGTGAGGGGTGACATTTAAGAACTATCTGGGGTGATGTTACTCGATTAGTTATGGTTACTCCAACATACAAGTGTAATAGTTACAATATCTGACTTAACAGAGTACATAAGAGAGGAATAAATTAAAACTTGAGAAACATGGGTGAGGGCGAGGGAAGCTGGAACATGCAAAGAACTGTTCCTCGTTGCCACCAGCAATATTAGTGAGGGCCCTTTGTTTTTGTCAAAGGCTTTCCCTCAGAGCTGGACTCTACTGACACTATCAAGGCAATCAATGTTTGAAATGCTTTTTGTTCACTAGTTCTTTTTGAGTTCATTGTTCTTTGTTAAAGTGGAGGAATGGCTAACATTAAATGGTTTAAGACATGAAGCAAACACACAAGATCTATAGAGGGAAAACAAAAAATTGACCTAATAAAATGACCTGATAAAATTGACCTCTTTTAATGTAAATGGGGTACATAATCCAGTAAAAAGGGGGAAAATATTGTCTAAATTTAAAAAAGAGAAAACGCATATTGCGCTCCTACAGGAAACCCATTTAAATAAAACTGAACACGCAAAACTAGGGAGACTGGGGTTTAAACATGTTTACTCACCATCACATGACTCTGGCAACAAGAGGGGGGTAGCAATCCTAATAAGTAAGGCCCTCACCTATGAACACATATTAGAAAAAAAAAAGACAAGGAAGGAAGGTATGTGCTAATTAAAGGGAAACTGGAAGGAACTACTGTATGATCACGGTGTTGAATGTGTACGCACCCCCAAATCATGACATCAGAGGCTGACGGTATTATGATATGTGGTGGCGATTTTAATGTAAGATTGAATGATAAACTGGACTCTTCAAAACCACATCAGACAAACTGCGAGAAATTTAAATCTCATTATGCAGGAGGTGGGGATTATTGATCTTTGGAGAGACCTCTATCCAGTAGGTCGGGATTATACACATTACTCTCATCCCCATTCTGTTTATTCACGAATTGACTACTTTTTAATGTCCAATACAGAAAGGCATAGAATTGTCAGTTGCAATATTGGAAACATTGACATTTCAGATCATAGTCACATCTACATCTTACAATTAATATAAACCAAAAACCCAGGTGCACATTATGGAAGTTTAACTCAAGCATACTTAATAGTCTGCAAATCAAAGAAACACTAGAAAAGGAAATCACAACCTATTTGGAGTTAAATGATACAGGAGAGGTGGAGCCGCCCATGCTGTGGGATGCCTTTAAGGCAGTCATGAGGGGAAATATTATTGCATGCACAGCCTGCCTCAAAAAATGAAAACAGGAAAAACTTGGCAAATTACAGTTAAAACTAAAGCAGCTACAAAGAGAACATAAGGACTACATCGACACAAACTGCGAAAAAGAAATTAAAGTAATTAAAAATGAGATTGATCTAATATACAGTCAAGAAAAACAAAATAAATTGATCTTTCTTAAACAGAAATATTGGGAGGCTGGAGGCAAAGCATCTAAATTATTAGCTTATAAACTTAAGAAAAAACAAGGAGATAGCGCCCTTTATAAAATGAAAAACCCTGAGACAAAGGAGATTGAACATGAACAAGATAGGATTCAACAGTGTGTGGTGTCTTTCTATCAAAAATTATACACTCAATGATTCACAGATAGACACCTTCTTAAACTTGTTCCATCTGCCAGCAGTTACAGAAATTCAGAATGATATTCTCCAAGCTGAGGTGATACTTGAAGAAATTAATTTAGCCATCAAAAGGCTGAAAGCGGGCAGCTCCCCTGGCGCGGGTGGTTTCACCACTGAATGGTACAAGAAACTTAGGGATAAGTTAGCACCTATATTGATGAGAGTCTACAACGGGATACTTGTAAAACTAGAAATGCCCCCTTCATGGAGAGAGGCAGTTATTTCTCTCTTTCCTGAGGAGATTTGATGTGTTGTACCTATGTAATGTCTCACTTGAAATAAACTCCAAGGATAGATCCCTTATGATACTTATGCTGGCTGCATGTAAAAAGGCAATAACTCATAAGTGGCTGAAGTCCCAAGCTCCTTTGATTGGGGACTGGATAGATGTAGTATATCAAATATATACAATGGAAAAATTGACATATTCCCTTAGGATACAACAAGATAAATTTGTTAGTATATGGTCAAAGTGGATTAATTTCATCAAACCCTGAAGACAAGAATTTGTGTGAAATGTTTGCATATAACCTCAATAGCCTAATGCCATTCCTCCCTTTTGTTCTTGTTTTTTGTATTGTATATAGTTCTGTAAGTTGGTACCAGAAACCGCTGCCTGTGAAACAGAGTTGGAGGAAAATGTTTGAACTTGAATGGTTTTCTTTGATTATTTCTGTCTTTATTTATTTATTTATTTTCATTTACTTGTACTGCTCAGTTTATCTAATTTTATTCTTTATCAGTATATTTTTTATTTCATTATTATTAGTTTTTTTTCTCCTCTCCTCTCCTTCCCTTGAACATTCAGTTTTGTTGGGATGTATAACTACAAGAACAGGCATGGAAGAAAACATTTGTATTGTCTTTGCTGTAAAATCTGGTTGCCAATAAAAAGAAAATTACAAAAACAAAAACAAATATATATGTGTGTGTATATATAAATATATATATATATATATATATATGTGTGTGTGTGTGTGTGTGTATATATACACATATACATATATATATATATATATATATATATATATCCTTTATTTAATCAGGTAAAAGCCTAAATAAAAATCTCTTTTTAAAGAGTCATCTGGCCAAGAGGGCAGCATAAAACATTGTTACAAGTTACAACAAGGCAAACAGACCTATACAACTGTCATACACAACAAATGATTAAATACCACAGTATGCAATTATCATGAGGTAAAAGAACAAATATGATGTGAGTGCAATTTCTAAAATGATTTAGGAACAGTCACACTGACTAAAAGAGCAAATTTCTCGATACCTCAAAATCGACTTAAATTCCCCCGCAGTGATCAGCTCTGCCAGTTCCAAATCCTTCTGAAGATTATTCCAAAATGAAGGAGCAGCATATTTAAAAGCTTTTTTGCCGAGTTCTGTTCTCACCCTCGGAACCAGCATTTGAAGAGTATTATGAGAGCGGAGGCCATATTGAGTTTGGTTTCTGCACATGTATGTAGAAAGATAAGAGGGGCCCGGGCCAAGAATAGATTTATATATAAAACCAACCAATGCAAGAGCAGAGAAAGAAAATAGCATGAATTTGGATTTTTCTGCATTTAACATCAGCTTCAGTTGAAACAAGTGGGTCTGAACAACATCAAAGGCAGACTGCAGGTATTCCAGAGCTTCAACCATTGAAGGGGATGAACAAAAGATGATGGTATCATCGGCATAAAAATGATAAGCAGCATTTGATAAATTGTCACAGAGATTATTAACATATATAGAAAACAACAATGGCCCCAGTACGGAACCCTGAGGAGCTCCTTTTAACACTGGGAGGAAGGCAGAGGAAGACCCAGCAAACTGAATGCACTGTGACAAATAATTAGCAAACCAGTGTACAGCATGCACAGATAGGCCAATTTTACAGAGTCTGTCTGCCAGGGTAATATGATCTACTGGCCTCTAGTTTCGCAGACGGGGCGAGGCGGAGGCGCGGCGCATCTGCACTTCGCCAACTGGGTGTGGCCAGGTGGATTTTGCAAGTTTGGCACAGCGTGCACACTGGCACAGCTCCTCCTCTTTCCCACCTCCGTCCCTCCTACCAGCGCAAGTCAGAAAGAGGGAGGAGAGAAGGCGTGGAGTGGGTTTTACACAGCCGATTCACATCACACCAATCAAATGAACCCCTCACCTCGCCCTTAAATGCGCCGCGCGAAGGCGTAATGAGAGTTTACTCAATTCGCCCTGGCAGAAGAGAGCAGCAGTGTCAGACGGCCAAACTTCTCCCAGGAGGAAACTGATGTTTTGGTCCGGGAGGTCCAAGCTCGCAGTGTCCGAATATACGGAACTGCGAGTAGACCTCCACTGGCTGATGATGCAAAGGTAGCCTGGGAGGAGGTCACCACAACTGTAAATCAATGTTGCATTTCTCTCGTGCGCTCTCTCTTTCTCTTTCGTAGTCTCACTCTGTTTCTTTTCTTTTGACTTTTCTAAGATGACAGATGCTGAATATATACTCCCTATCTGATGCTGTGGCTGTTTGTGTTTGGCTGAGAGGGATGTGAACTCATTAGTTTGCAGCTGTGTTATTCAAATCAGGCTGGGTTTCCATTATGCGTGCCAAACGTGCCAAACGGTGCCAATCCCCTTTGATCTGACATCAGATGTGACGGGACAGTCTATAAAGAGATACATTTATGTGCTGATTGCAGATAGTTGCACTGAATAGTGTTTTTTGTGGGTATTTATTGCATTGTTAATGTGCCTGACATTCTGGAAAGCTGCCTTTGAGGTTTTGGTGATGTGTGCGCACTGTCTGCCGGTCAGCCAAACTTCCGCTACACCGGCTGCGCTCCACCTGCACTGACAGTAGACCTGGTTTCAGCTGGCGAGCTTTTAGCGCACCTTCGGCAAAGCCTTTTGGCACGAAACTGTCACTGCGCCACGCTGGATCTGTCGACACCTCCGCCTGCTGCGCTGCCACACCCATCTCAGCGCACCTCGGTCTGCCAAACTACCAAACTGAGTGCACCTCAGGTTGCGCTGCTCGAAACTAGCTCTGCGCAGGGTTCGCCACCCTGCGCCGCGCTGGGAAACTAGAGGCCACTGTGTCAAAGGCTTTTGACAAATCAATGAAAAGAGCAGCACAATATTTTTTGCAGTCCGAGATGATCACCAAACTCAAGGATCTGGGCATCAGACCTTCCATCTGCAACTGGCTACTGGACTTTCTGACCATCAAAATGTTCGGTTAGACCTCCACTGCTCCCCCACCCTCACCCTTAACACAGGCGTACCACAAGGATGTGTGATGAGTCCTCTTCACCCACAACTGCAGACCTGAGCATGGTTCCAACACCATCATCAAGTTTGCAGACAACATCACAGTGGAGGAGGTGGATCACCTGGCTGCATTGTGTGACGACAACAACCTGCTCCTGAACACCAAGAAGACCAAGGACCTCATTGTGGACTTCAGAAGGAATGCTGTCACTTGTCCACCCATCCACATCAACGGTGTGGCGGTGGAGTGTGTGACCAGTTTCAGATTCCTGGGGATCCACATCTCACAGGGCCTCACCTGGACAACCAACTGCTCTAACCTGGTCAAGAAGGCTTACCAGCAGCTCTTTTTCCTGAAGACTCTGAAGAAAAACCACCTCTCTAATCAACTGTATTACAGTCTGGTATGGGAAGTGCTCTGCCTTGGACCGGAAGTCGTTGCAGAAGGTGGTGAAAACATCATCGCCGGAGCCTCACTTCCTGCTATTGATGACATCTACAGGAAGCGATGTCTTAGGAGAGCAATTTCCATCAGGAAAGACTCCTGCCACCCAGCACACAGACTGTTTGCCCTCCTGCCCTCTAGGAGGCACTAAAGGAGCCTCAGGACCAAACCACCAGGTTCAGGAACAGCTTTTACCCTAAAACTGTCTCCCTACTGAACTCTGCCCCCTGACGCCCCTCCTTCCTCCACACACACACACACACACACACACACACACACACACGCATACTCACCAACCCTCCATCCTCCATCCCCTCACACACTTGTCACCCCCCTTCAGACTGAGTTGCACTGTCATCCAGACCCCTATGTCACCTCTGGCCTATCAGCCACTACTGCATATTATAGGGCTTAATTCTGTATATAATGTAATCCATTTTCTTGCACTACTGTACATAACTGTTTGAATCATGTATACTTATATTTACAATTTGCACAACTGTACATACTGTATAGTTTTCATACTGTACTAAGATTTAAAGACATAGCCTGTTAATAGCATGTACATACCTGTAGAAATAGATGTATTTATACATCAGTCATACCCTCCACCCTGTATATTAACCTGTACATATGTTATTTAATTACTGCTTATACACTTCTGGTTAGATGCAATCTGCATTTCGTTGCTCTGTACTTGTGACATGTGCAATGACAATAAAGTTTAATCTAATCTAATCTAGAAATTACCTTTAAGAAGTTCCAATTTCAAGGCAAGAAATTCAAATTGCCTGCTGAGAGATACTGATGATAGAATGGTAGCATGAAATTTGTTTTTTATATATATGGCAATGCCACCACCCTTTCAGGTCACAATGGAAAATGTCAGAACCCTTAATTACAATGTCTTTGTCTGTAATAGATTTGCTTTGCCAAGTCACCAACAAGACAAAAATGTCATTGTCAATGGATTTTGCAAAGACTTTCACTTGACCCAGTTTAGGAAGCAGACATTAAGGTAAATAATACCAAGCCCAGATCTAGCTTTAAAATCGCAATACTCAAGTAGTTAAAATTACAATCAAAAGCAGGGCCCGGGTTAGGTTGAACATTTCCTGATAGTAAAAGCAAGAGTATAATAAAACATTTCCTTTCAAATAAATTTTGTGTTGGCACTGAGTGATTTTTCGTAGCTTCTGGTTGACTTGAAGGATGACAGTGGAATAAAAGCAATCAGTCATAAGGGCTAAATAGGTTAATTAAATAGGGTAGGGTCAGAAGCTCATCAGTCTTTTGTGTAATCCAGTTTGGAGAGATCATAAAAGAAATAAAATCCCAGTTTCTTTATTTAAAAAAAAAAAAAAAAAAGTCAAGATTATTCTGGCACTGCTTTATGCACCTCATGTCGATAAAGAACAGTCAACATAAGCAAAACAAGTGCTAATGGAAACATGCTGAACTGCATTAGGTAAGGAGCAGATGATATTAACGAATTCCAAGTCTGTTCAGCAAGAATCCACTCCAGGATTTTAGTCACCAGGGCCCGGTTTTTCGATTTAATCCAGATAAAATTGATCCGGATTTGGTAATCCTTTTTTTTGCTATCCATGATCACGTAATCCATCTTACTTTTGAGCCGGTTTTTCAAAGCAACATCGGATTGGATCAATCTGATCCGGACAGAAACTTTTCAGGATCACCAAATCTGGATAACCAGTGCTCAAATAGGATAGGAAATCACAATGTAGAACTATAGATATGTAAAGAGCAACAAGTAGAATAGCCAGTGTGGGGTCAATACAAGTTTATTTTTATTTGAAACGAAAACACACATACAAAAAAAAACACCCTCTTCCGGCAGTCCGCTCATCTGAGACCTACGACAAATAAATAAAAACATTACTCACAAACACTGTACATTGAGGATATTTAGAACAAGTTTCAAATATAGATGTATTGAATTCAATAAAAAGGCTTAATGTCAAATACTCAACAATAATTTCAGAGTTCTTCATCTGATGTGGAGAGACCAGCTTGTCTGAGCTTGGCCTTTAGGAGGCGGATCTCAAGTCTGGCCTTGGTTTGCTGTAGTTTGGTGAGAGTCAGTTGTTCCTCTGCCAGACAAATCTGTACTTCTGCCCTTTCAGTCTCTTTTTGCAGAAGTGCCTTGTAATCATCATCTTTGTTTGATGAAGGACGCTTCAAGCCTTTCCTCTGAGATCTTGTGGCAACTACTGCTGGCTCTACCAGTGAGGATCCAGCTTCTTCCTCAGTAACAGAGCTGAGATTCAAAATAAATGTGCTCTCTGGATCAGCCTCAGGAGGAACTGGCTGACTCTCCTCCTCAATCCCAGGCTCGCCATCCCCTACAACACCATGAATACCATGCAGAGTTTGCGACTTCTCACCTCCAATGATGTCGAGGACCACATCTGTGTAATCTCCCCTTTTAAAGGGCTTGTTGCCTGTTTGTGGGTTTTTGGCTTCAGCATGGTCCTTTGTTGCCCCGGCCTTAAGATTCTTCCATCGAAATTTTATTTGGTCCGTGGTCCTCCTCTGGCCAGACCCTATGGCATTCACATTTCCGGTGATTAAAATCCAAACATCATTTTTCTTCTTGTTGGTATCTCCATCCTTAGCAGAATTAAAACTTCCCACTATTGTGTCATAATGGCACCTAACACCCTCTAGTAGTGCGTTGGTTTCGGCAGCAGTGAAATTACAGCTTCTTGAGTCCATGGTTCCATTGCTTTACTATAGTGAAAATTGTTCATCATTTATAGGCCTTGGGTCCGATTGCCTCAATTGAACACAAGCCAGAACTAATCAGTCAAAGGGTGTATGTTGAGCATACCAAACCACTGGAGCAATACACCACTGAGGAGCTGTATGCCCAGTTTCGCTTTGGGAAGGATGATATCGAGTACCTTGTGAACCTTCTCCGGCTAAAACTACAACACAGAACCCAAAGGAGTCACGGTCTGTCTGTGGAAGGCCAGATCCTCATTGCTCTCCAATTTTATGCATGTGGGACTTTCTACCAAGTTGTTGGTGACTATATGGGAGTGGCGAAATCAGCTGTGTGTGATGTGGTGAAAGATGTGTCAATCGCACTGGCCAGCCTGGTCAATGAATTTGTTTCTTTTCCAAAGGACAACCAGATTGCCCAGGCCAAGTGCAGCTTTTTTTCTTTTGGGGAATATGCCCAATACTATTGGAGCAATCGACTGCACACATGTACATATACAAGCACCTCATGAGAATGAATGGGAGTTCGTAAACAGAAAGGGGAGGCACAGCATCAATGTCCAACTTGTGTGTGATGCTGACCTCATCATCACCAACTGCGTTGTCAAGTGGCCTGGGTCTGTCCATGATGCACGCATCCTGAGGGAGAGCGCTCTATATAGAGACCTCCAAACCAACCGACTGGATGGCATAATATTAGGAGACAGTGCCTACCCACTCCTACCATGGCTGATGACCCCTTGTCTGACAGCAAATACACCGGCGCAGGCACGCTTCAACACCGCTCATTGCAGAGCAAGATGTGCAATTGAGTGTTTAAATGGAGTTCTTAAGAGGCGCTTTGCATGCCTTAACTACCTGAGAGCGGAACCACAGACAGCACGCAACATAACCCTTACCTGTATTGTCCTGCAAAACATCGCTACCAAGCGCAATGTCCCTCTCTGTGCTGACAATGATGCACCTGAGCCCCTTGGAGACCCTGACCAACCTCCTGCATTCTGCCAGAACGAGCAAACAGGACATGCAACAAGGATACGCAATAGTTAGACACTATTTCTGATTTGGATTTGTTTTGGATTTCAAAAACCAGTGATGCCATTGCTTTTGCTTTGTTATTCTGTTTTATCATTGCATGCATCACTAAAAAATAATCTAAAAACGAAACAAAAATATTTTTGATTGTGATGAACATACATTAATTAGTGACAGAATTAAATATATTATTTGTGGTCAATATTGACAGCTGTTTGGGGGATTATTTTATGAGGCCAAACTCTTTCTACTTAGCTGTAGGCCTATACTGAAAGGCTGAATACTTTATAGCCTACCTAATCACTGTAGCCTGACGGATGAACAAATCAAATTAAAACCTTATGAATAAATAGGATATCTTGTAGGTTATACTGCATGATCCAAATATAGTTATTATTTGATAGTATTTTAAAGTTTCATTACATTTTGGGCCTGAAATCCATGCTGAATCCACCCTTCTGATGGGATCAGTTTAATCCAGATTTTTTGGATCAAAATGATCCCAATCCTACTAAAAAGTTCTGAAAAACCCAAACTAAAGGTTTGATCCGGATCAAAACCAAGATTGGATTACGTGATCTCATCCGATTACGTAATCCGTTTTTTCTTTTGAAAAACCCATTTTCAAGATTTGATCCAATCCGTTAACCAAAATCCGAGCGGATTACGTTTGAAAAACCAGGCCCTGTATTTCAAAGTGATCTGATAGGATTATCCTGGCCGGATTGGATTAAATCCTGATCTGATCTGAAAAATGGGTATTTCAACACAGAGCAAGAGGATCCTGATCCTGAGTATCAGGATACAGATCTGGTAATCCAATCCTCACTTTAATCCAGATAAAGGCTACATTTGGGTATTTCAAAAGTTAAGGCAGAGATCTGGATCAATTTGATACCAAATTTCAGGATTATTTGGATCCCACCTCAGTGGTGGATTTGACAAAGTCTCAGCTCCACTTCTCCTAGATATTGTTACTCAAGATGTTTATTACACTTAATCTAAATTAGTGTTTTAGTTGTAAGTAATTTCAAGCATAGAAAAATATTGTTTGGCCATACTTCCTGAAACTGCTGTAAATAATATTAACAAATACAGACCTGTTTCTCAACGTCTAGTTTCACCTAACATTGTAACTTGTTTGTACCAAAACATCCAACAGAATGTTTGTGGTCAGACAAAGGCAAGGAAATGTAATGCAAAGCAAAATTATTTGTATAGCACATTCTTTTCTTTACATAGAGTGCAAGAAACAACACAGGGATTAAAATAATAAGCACATGGACAACAACTCAGTCCTCTGACACTGCAGCAATCTGCTCTGCACACATGTAAACATTTTTTTAAAACAATCCGCTGTGTTGGCAATAACATAACGTTAAACTCTGAACGAGGGGGGGACAGGCGAGCAGCTGAGGAAGGGGCCGGAGTGAAGATTGTCCCTCGCTGCAGGGAGAGGAGAGAGGGCTTCCCCGGAGGTCAGGCCTCTTTACCCGGTCCCTCTCCTCCACACTGTGGCTTATTTTCTCCCAGCCCAGCACTGGTACCTTGGAGAACAGTCCCTCGCTGCGGGGAGAGGGGAGAGGGCTTCTTAGACTTATTTTCATTGTGCCGATGGTGGCTTGGAAAACCCCCCCTAACTGTGTCACATGGGCAGAAGGGAAGGCGGCCGGAGCTCAGCCGGTCCCCTTCTCCACACTTTGACTTATTTTTTCCTACTTGGTTCTATTTCTCCCTCTCTGGAAGCTTGGGCTCACCGCGCAGCAGCCCACCGTATCCATCCACCCCTCCCTCCCTCGCGGCCCCGCACATATACTCCCGAGGCTCGGCTCTTTCTCACCGCGCAGCGGCCCTCCACATCCCTCCCTCACCGCCCCACACATATACTCCCAAGCCTCAGCGCCTCTCCTTGACCAACTAACCTAAATACTATAAACACACTAACTGTACTAATTGTAAACCTACACTAAAATACACTATGCTAACAATACAATTCGACAAATTACTAGCTATTCTCTCTGCTTTACTACTCTCTCTGCTCTGATCCAACCTACTCACTATCAGTTTGATAACTGCGGACAGAATGGTTTTATAGTAAGGGGAGGAGGAGTAAAGGGAGGAGGGCAGGTTTAGCGTAGAAGGTTAGTGATGTCATTCGCCTCGAAAAAGAATCATTCACCTCCAATGTAATGTAATGTAAATTCAAATGTAGTAACCAGGTTTCAAGCTGTAGAGGGCACTCCATAGCACATTTTTAAAATAAAATGTAGATTTTCAACAGTTCAAGATTTTGAGCAGGATCAGTCAGTAACACTACTATACAACCAGAAACAATGATTATCAGCTGAAAAATGGTTGGTGTGGTTGGTTTTAGGGTTTAGTTACTCTTTAACATGCAAGTCAGTGGAGCCGCGTTAGCTACCGTTAGCATGACCTTGGCTCAATTAGAGATCAGTACACCTACGTTTTAAGTAGGTGACAATTCAAATAGCTGGCTCACATCAGATGGTGGGTGGCCTTCATATGGTCCTATAAATGCTACACATTAGGTAATTGTAAATTTACATTTTGATGTGAAAGCTGTGTTACCAACTGCTCCTTTCGTGAAGTAGTCCGCCATAGAGACAGAGCGCAACGCATCATAATCTGAAGGCCACGCCCCCACAGGGCGTTTCAGATCTGGGGGCAGAATCGTGAGATTTGGAAATCTGTATCCAGTTAGATTGGGATCAAAGTGATCCACCCTGCCAATGTTTTGAAATACCCAGATAAAGTCAGCAGGATCACCTTGATCCCTGACTGAGAAAAGGAGGATTTCATTATCCGGATTATTCTGATCCAGATTACAAGTTTTGAAATACTGGGCCCAGGTGATGACGCTGCATGACGTCTCACGTAAACAGGAAATCAACCCCAGCGTAGCAATGCTGTGGATAAATGAATTAAAATCAGGAGGAGCCGCTAACACAACATAGATAAAAATTTCAAGCACCAGTGAAAGAAGCAAGAAAGAATGACTTTCCTTTATCTTGAGGAGTTTGAGCACATCATAATGAATGAAGCAAGAGGCCGGCCGGCGTCATTCCAGTTCCAACAGGTGAAGTTCCGATGGTCCAAACAGACAAGCGATCCTCCAGAAACGGTATTCACGTAAAGTACATTTATAACTGAAGTGCACAACACTAAGAATAGGTGTCTTTATGTAGACAGAGATGTTACAATGATAAAAGGGTGATACTAGGAGTCGTGACTGCGTCCAACACGCTTACTGCATCCATAAGTAGCCCAGCAGTTGGTTGAATGCCATCGGATTTTCAGTCCAAACAGTTTAAAACCAAATCCCGGTTTAAAGTTGCGATCATGTCCGACACTGGATGTCAACTGACAAATATTTTAGGAGAATGGATAACACTCAGACTCAGACAACACTAGAGCATTCAAACATACAGACATGTAGAGACAGGTAGAGACATGCTGCTGCCATCTTGATACATCTATGGATAGATAAGCAGCTAGACAAGAAAAACAGCACAATACCACATAGATGGAAAATATTTTCTGTACCAGTATTTTAAAACTT